>NC_143499.1:28675000-29875000 GCF_051622355.1 Phaseolus vulgaris | reverse complement strand
TTGTTTAGAAAATTTAAAATATTTGGTGTGATTGAATGGTGTATTAATGTGTTACATGAGATATGGAATGATGTGAAAGTGTGATCAAGACATAGTATTTCCAGGAAAGGAAATATCGTGTTGAGATTGTTGTTAGGATGTATTGATCTGTCAGACCCGTAATAAGACATTCTGACTCTACTGATATAATGGAATCGCATAAATGAAGTTATTAAGTTGGTGAGAGTCGATGGAGGTTCATATGACTTTGTCTGGGGTTTGAAATATAATATGGTCTTTCAGGTCATATGAGTTTACCTTGTCATACTAGATAATGAGATTGAGATGTTTATGTGCATGGTTGTGTGGATTCACAGCGAGTAGTATGACAGGTGCAGGTCTCGGGATTCTAATTTCAATACACGAGTTTTTCGGAAGTAGAAGTCGAACATGTGAAAGATGATTTATGAATTTTGATAGACACTTGATGGTTATGTGAAATGTTTGAGAAATTGTATGAGAATTTGTGAATTTTGTGTATCAATTTGAAATTTAAATTATATAGAAAATTTTGTTATAACTAGCTTACCCTGTTTCTTTATCTGTTATGATCATGTTGTACACGGGAGCATATGAGATTGCAGGTAATAGAGCTCCTAAGTGAGCAGCTGAAGGATGTGATAGTTTTAATTTTGAAAAACTTTGTTTGTTTTTAAAACTTTCAAAGTATATATTAAAATCTCTATGAAGAGGGATATTTTTTTTAGATACAATTATGAGATAGTTATTCATATGTTAAATAGATAATGTTGGTTTTACTTTTATTTTATTATATATGGGTAACAAATTAAAACTTTTGAAGTATAAATTAAAATTCCTATGAAGGAGGATATTTTCTTTTAAATACAATTATGAGATAATTATATATATTCATATGTTAAGTAAATAGTATTTCTTTTAAACCCTAAACACTAAATAGTATTTGTTTTACTTTTATTATATATGCATAAAAAATTAGGGATATTACATTATTTATATAGTATCAGAGCACATTCTAATAACTAAAAAAGTCATGTCAACCTTTCATTATTAATAATTGGCTCTTAAATATATCATAAACTTATACGTAACATTAATGAAAAAAATAAAAATAAAATATTTTTAAGTTAAAATTAATTTATAAAAATTCTGTCATAAATTCTATATAAGTTAATTTTAACTTGCAAAAATGATTTATGTTATTATGACAAGTTTGGTATGAAGTAGTTATATGAGAACATAGATTATGAAAGTAGATCCAAATATTCACTTAAAATAATAACTTGCATAGAGATGCTACAATAATGCCCAATTCCATAATCAAAATTGTCGGTGATTCCTGGGAAATCAGCTTCAATCCAGGTGGAAGAAAACCTAGAAAAAGAGTTTGGAAGAAAAAACGTGAGACAAAGTTTTCTCTGCTTAATTTTATGTTTTCAAAATTGGGAAGTGCGTCGAAGTTTAAATAATCTTAAATGAGTACTTATAAGATATTTTTAATATTAATAATAAATATAGGAGTTGCTTAAAATTTAACAAAGTCTTTTTAATATAAATCTAAAACATGACTTCATTAAAATTAAAGAAGTTTATTTGTGTAAATAATTTTTAAAATTTTATGAAATTCATATACTTAAAAACTTCATTAAAAAGATATTTTATTAACAAGAAACTTTTATAATCTATTATTAGAGATATTCAAAGATCTTATAAAATTCCTTAATGAAATTTTATTTTACTTCAAGTAATTTTCATCATGTTATATTATTTCTAAGCTTTTTTTTTAATTTATTAATTTTGACAAAGAATTTTTTTAAATAAATATAAGAAATAAGATTTAAATAAATTTCTATAAATAGGTCATAAATGTTTTTTTTTTCCATTTTATTATAAATGTTATTTTTTAAATATTTTCTCTCTCTAAATTTTATATTATTAAAAAATATTTTTCTTAGATCCAATAGACCTCACAAATCCCTATTTCCCTTCCTTTGTTATCTTCAAATTTTCAATCAAGATTATATCATTCTTCTCATAGTAAACTCCTTATATTTCTGATATACTCATGAAGATTACATTGTCTACAAAAGATACTTTTGACACTTAAGTCAATAACTATTTTATGTAAGACAATAAATGTATAATAATGTCGTATTGAATACCTTTAGATGTATGGACCTAGAAAATAGTTTTAGAGTAAAAGTTGTATAATTAAAATAACACTAAAATATTTTATTATTAAAATGAAGAGTTCATATAAATAGAAAATTATTCAGGTTTCATTTTAAAATAATCATCATCTCCCTATAAAAAGAATTCTCTTATCCTTTGTCTTCTTTCTAGAAAAAAATCTCCATTATATTGACGATTGAAGACCACCTTTGGACTCTTAGCAATGATTAGAGCAAAATTGAACGATCAAAATGTTGATTAGAGTAAGTTCAATTTTGATCCTTTTTCCTTGGAGACATTTTTTAGTTTTCCTGGTTACTTAGGTATATGTGCCTTACATATGAGATATTTGGTCCTATGATTGGTCTTTGTTAGTTTAGGGTCCCATTGATATGTTCATATCATTGATCAGTACTCAGTGGTGCAAGTTAGGTTATCCATGTTTTCTTTAGGAGTTGAAGCTCCTTGTGAGTACTCATAATTGTATTCAAATAAGGGAAACTAGTTTTATATTTTCAATAAAACTTTATACTAGATGATCTGGATGTGAAGGTGACATTGTCACAATTTGAAATTTCTCTCGAAGGAATGTTATATGATGAAAATTGTTTGATTGATATCTTTTGAAAACATAGAGATTGTATTTTTTATAGTTTGGTATTTAAAAGTTGATGTTGATGTTGAAAAGGTTATTGAATGTTGTCGGGTTGTGTTATGAATTATTTGAAGTTTTAAACAGTAATGAAAGTTGGTTGTGTGAGCTTGAATCTGAGTTGAATCCTATTTAAAAATCTTGAGCATATAGATTTGTATGTTGACATATGAGCTAAATGAGAGTACAAGTCAAATTCTCAACAAGGTAGTATCCTATTAATTTTGTAGGTATTACAAAGTACAAAATTAAGCATTGATTTTAGGTAAATATTTGAAATTTAGTTAGTTATATTATTTAAACTTATGATATTTTTTCTCAGGCGACAAAATTTTGCTCAAGCTACACATTTTTGCTCAAGCGAAAATATAACCAAAAACTTACCTTGCTCTCGGATCCATGAAGCAAAAAGGAATAGAAATTGTCTCTCTTTTCAATCATATTTTTGCTTGAGCGAAAATAGTACTATAATTGAACACTCTTTTATGGTTAATTTTTGCTCAAGCAAAGAGATTTTCGCTTAAGTTAAATTTTTTTGTTGACGTTAAAAAACTTATGATTTTGTTTTTTTGGTTATTGCGTAATGATTTTAGTTTATTTAAAAGTGAATGTTTGTTTATACATGTAAAAGTGGATATTTATTTTCAATAATTATATGATATGTGAAGTGAACTATGAATCACGTGGAAATATGATGGAGACATTATTTTCAGGAAAGAAAATATCCTTGAGATGTTTAGGTGGTGTATTGATTTTGAAACTTTGTGAAACATGATCTTACCAAGAATTTAATGTGAATAAGATAAATATTAAGGAAGGAATTTGCATAAATCTTAAAATAGTGTCAAATAACATTTGTATAAATGTAAATGAATTATAGATAAGAGTAAAGAGTTAGACATAATTGAATTTAAGTACAACTACGAAATATCTATTATTTTTGCAAATGTTAAGAGAAATAGTACCTTGAGGATATGAGTGAACTTAGTGGATATCAAATGAGATAAACGGTTGAATAAAAAAATGTGTAACAAAAAATATTCTTTAAATGAAACGAAACTAAGAACCAAAGAAAAAAATAAAATATACATTTTTTAGATTACTTAATAAACTAATGGTTTGCACAATTGAATTCTCAAAATTAAGAGTTGGACATCCTCCCATGATAAAAAATAAATAAATAAAAATATTAAAAAGAAGTATAAATGATCAAATGTGTGTCATATAAAAATGATTTAATTCAATGATTGTGAGTTTTGCGTTTCCCAAAATGCATTACATCATTTGAACAAAATCACACAATAGTGTAATTGAGATTGTGCTTAAAGAAAAAGTATCTCGAGGATCTAAGTGAACTCAATGAATATTGAATAAAGAACTTTATTTGAAAGTTATTTCCCTCCGGTACTTTAAGCTTTCGATAGAGATAGAGATGACTTGCTTTATTGGAACTTCATATGTGAGAAGGCATTCCCCCAAACAGCGCATGAGTTTGATTGCGTGCTACTAAGATAAGAACCTAACAGAACTTTTCAAACAAAAAGTTACAAGTCCTCTTTTCTTTTCTTCTTTTTTTAGTTTTTGTATTTTTTTATAACCTGGATATGGGGTCCTATTATAAGCCGTAGCATTTAAGGCTTAATCACTCTGTATAGAGTTTGTTCTTATTTGGGTGGTATAGAAAGAAAGATGATTCGCTTATGTTCCTTTAGCCTTTCATGGAGATCGAATCCCGACTTTTTCTGACTGATGAACGAAATTAGTGCATGTATCTAGCAAAATTCTGATTCAGAACTGGCATGGACAAAGTCGTTCTATTTCTCATGTAGCAAAAAAATGGTTCTTTAAATGAAACGAAACAAAGGACCAAGGAGAATAATGAAAATATTTTTTTAGGTTACCTAATAATCTAATAGAGTTTTAGTAATTCAAAACGAGGATGAATTTGGGCACTAAAATGGGAAGATGTACCAGGTAAATATGTACATATTTATTCCCATCCTATACTTGATTTAAAAAATTTCATACTTGATGCCATGATTCTAGTCAATTTAAGTGAAACATCTTGGTGAAAACAACTTTTCGACAAAGAAAGAAACAACAATTTATGAGTTGAGCTCAATCTCATTAATGAAATTTGAGAAAAAATGCACATATTCACGAAGAAGAAGTAGAATCATTTTATGTTAAGACATAAGCTCAATCTCATTAATGAAATTTGAGAAAAAATGCACATATTCACGAAGAAGAAGTAGAATCATTTTATGTTAAGACATAAATTGTACAAAACAAGTTTTCTACAAATGTGATCTTATATGGTTAAAGGTCGATGAAAGTCAACAATATTGAAATGATTGAAAACTAACCATAATTTTGGACAACTTGAACAATGTTGTCGACTCTTTACAAAATAAACCTACAAATTGGAATAATTGTTTGAAAAATTTACGAGAACTTGGAACGAAACACATTTAAAAACTTATTATAGTTTATTCATGATGGAATTATGTACTCCTTTTTCTTCACCAAGTTTTTATCCCATAGAATTTTTATTAGCAAGGTTTTGATAAAACATATTCTCAAAGTAACATCTTTATTTTTAAATAACTATATTTTATCCATATTTAATTTTGAATATGTGTTAGAAAATCTTAAGGTTAAATTCATTAGAACCTTTGTGTTTTATCATATAAAGTTTAAGCATAAAAAAATAAATAATTTTTTTTTGTTTAAAAAAAATAAAAAAAGATAAGAAAGAAGTGTTGGGACTTACTTCAACCAAAAAAGAAAAAAGAAAAAAAAACTACAAATACCATAACCTACCCTTTCCTTCTTCAAACTTTTTTTTTCTCCCTCTCTCCACTATCTCTCATTTCTCTCTCTATATATCATCTCTCTAACTTTCTTTTTCTCTACCATATCTCTTTTCTTTATATTTTTCTTTCTTTTTCTACTTGTTATTTAGTTGTGCAATTTATATAATTTCTTTGGATATTTGACCACAAAAAGTTGAGAAAAAAATAAGGTTAAATCTTTTTTTATAATAATCTTAATAGATTTATGTGTGTTTTTTTAATATCCTTGGATGACATGTTTGGAGAATCAAATATAATTTCAAGTTATGATATTTGGTATTCACGAAACATCTTTTAAAAAAATATTAATGAATCATTCCTTCACACAATTACTTATAAAGAATAACATTAAAGGGATATTGTACAATAATTACTAATAAATGCAATAATTGTTGAATGAAGTCATTAGATTCAAATATATCAAAATAAAAGACAAAGTTATTACAAATTTGTACGCTCATCGTAACACATAATTGTAAGAGTTCATACTATGTAATTTTGTCATATCGACCATTTATAACTTAATCACAAATAGTCGACTTTATATAATTTGGTCACAAAAGGATAATCAATTCTAGTAAGTAACATCTCAACTTACCCATGAATTGCATGGACTACAAGAAACACAATTAAAGAAAAACATTTTTTTATTGTTTGTTGATAAGTGTTTTCAGCAAAGCAAACAAATATCAACATTTTATTTTCACTGTTATTTGTGTTTTTATTAAATTGAAGGTTGAAAAGTCTTCTACCTATATATTTTCATTAAGTACTTAAATATCATTATTAAAGCTACCAAAACTTAACAAGAAGATTTCACCATTTTCAACAATTTATTTTATAAATATCTGGTAAAAATATAATATTTTTTAATATTTTTAATTTTTTAACCAAGCAAAGACTCTGTTTAGAATTTTTCGAATTAAAAATAAAACACCTTGCTTTTCTATAAGTGTATACTTTATTTTTTCTATAAGTGTATACTTTGTTTTTGTCACCCACTCTCTTTTAATGACGAGCTTCAACCTTATATTATGTAATAATAAGTCTTTATGAACAATTTTTTAATGGATTCATGGAATGCAATCTCACATGTACATTGATTGAAATACCTAACTGACCCTTGTATTATGGTCCACAAGCAAGGTCCAAAAATGTTAGGAAATTATTCTTAGTGTAGCAATTGTAAAACATTGAATAATTATTGTGAACGTAATACAGTGAGAATTATTCTAGCTTTCCTCAATTGGATCCGATGCTATTTATCCATTCATTCTAACTAAATAATGGTTCAAATAGTAACATGGCCTTATTTGGTGATATATGAAGAGAAAAATGACATGCATTGTAAAATATAGATCATTGCTTTCCATTTTGTGTGTAAATAAGATATACCAAAATAAGGTTCTCTGTGGTGTTACAATCTAAATTAACAATTCCGAGTACATTAATTTTTATCATAGAAATGTGAAAAATTTAAAGATGTGACGTAAAAAAGGAAAGATAAGGTTAATTCAATAGGAACATGCTTCATCTGTTTTCATTTTTTATCTCCTGGAACAAGGCCTTGCATGATTCAGTTTGGAAAGAAAAGTCTTGCATTTAATGATTTTTTTAATGGTATGCTTCGAAAATAAAAGAAGTAATGATTCATGTATATGGACATGACATTGATTGGGCCCAAAATTATGGTAGCCCATCATATGAAAACTGAAGTGATTGGTCTACCAATGAACAAGAGATGCTCTTTTACCCGTGACAGTTAAAGTGGAGAATGTTGTTCAGCAATAAAAAAGGGAAGAATGTTCCCTTCTTAATTCTCCCTCAATAGTCCAAAATAAAGTTCCTATCATTCTGCAGTAACAACTTAATCCAAACAAACATATACTATTCTTAACTGAGATACTTAATACATTAAACTATAATTACATTTTATTATTCATACTAAATATTTGACATTTTTTCAAAACTTTAAAAATGTAACTTTTTCGTACGTTTACATTTGTTTAGAAAGTAAGGTGTCGTTTATTCTCTTGCTACCTCCAAGAAGAACACGGACCTACATTATTGACCAGCAAAATTTATTCGTTAAAAAACAGACACAAACTAAACATAGTAATAGTCTTTTCATTTTCACTCTCCCAAAATATGAACATTAACTACTCAAAGGTATTATAAAATAATCTGCGAATTCACACAGCTGATATTCATTCTTTAAAATCACACAACCACCACTATGGTATTTCAGAAAGCTAAATAATCATTTTACCATTTAAAATTATTAAAAAAAAAACACCCAAAAATTATCGATGTTTGCATTAAATTCGAAACTCACAGTTACATATCCTAAACTAAATTAAGAAAAAAAAAATATGTATTTGGTTCTTACCGTGTTGGGAATACATAGGACAAGGCACAGGCAGTGAGTGACCCACTTCTTGTGGCACTGAACTGGCATTAATAAATAAAAATAATAGCATTTGAACAGTGGTAAACTAGTAGTGATAATAATAATAATGATAATAAAAATAATAATAATAATAATAGTGGTATTATTAGCAGACGCAAAGAGCAGATAGATGTTTTTTTGGTGTTATGATGTGAGTTTGGAAGTACAAGATTGTATGATAGTAATCCGAGGACCATAAATTGAATGTTGAGAAACAGTGGTAGACAAACCCTGCAACGTTACCACTAGCATTTATATTTATCATCAACGTAACGTTTGGACATTTAAAAAAAGAGAAAAAGAAAAATAGTAAAGAGAAGAGAGAGTTGAGACGTTACTGTAGAATGATGCAAGGAGAGAAGGATGTGGAAACGGCAAGTCCCGGAGTACATGAGAAACGACAAACAGATCCCTGTGTCGCATATTCGCAATTCCACAGTCTGAGCTGAATCCAAAACCATTTCAGACCCCAAAACTCACCGCCGAATCAACTCTTTTCATTCCGATGCTCACGCTCATGCTCCTTGCGTTACTCATCCTCTCAGGATTTTGATTTTCCTTTTCTGCCCCTGCCGGGAATCTCCTCCTCCCGCCGCCCACCGCCCTCGCCCTCCCCCTTCTCGGCGGAGGCTATCTATGTGTAGCAGGATTACGACGCTCTGGATCCTGTGTTCGGGGCTGCTCCTGGGTGCGGGATAAGCAGTGGGAGAGAGCGATGCTGGTACCCGGGATTTTAGGGTTTCAGGGTTTGGTGTACGTGGTGTTGGCCTTTGGCTTTGCGGTCATTCGGCACGTGTGGAGGAATGCTGAGGCCAAAAGGGAGGACTCCATCATGATGAGGTTGCCGGAGGATGCTGGCGTCGAGGAAATGGAGGTTGCTGCGGCGGTCGCGCCGTCTCCGGTGGAGTACTCTTCGCCGGTTCCGGTGAATGTTTCTCGGTGGTACCAATGTGCGGTGTGTTATGCGCCTACCACCATGCGCTGTGCTCGCTGCAAGGCCGTCAGATATTGGTTCGTTTTTCTTCTTCGTGATTATGTATTGGAACTGCTATGCTGTGTTGTTACTATTGAGTAGCAAACCCTGATTGAAGAAATGGGTTGCCATTAATAAGAAATCTCTTCTTCTGTTGCTCTTTGTTTGAAAGGGATTATTAGTTTTGGAGGGGGGAGGGGGTTCATGAATTTTGTCATTTTGTGCTTTGGTTTCAAGGGGCATTGAGATTCTACTTGTGTATTAGTTTGGAAAAAGCTTTATTGTTGGACGGGGACTTGAGTTCAATGTTATTGGTTACCTTGTATGTCGTCTTATGTTTAATTTGGCTTGTTTTCTCAACTCTGTTAAGTAATTTCATGATTGAATACTCGTTTAGAAGAGAAACCATGCCGATTCTACTGATATCATGTTAACCAGCCATAGACATGTATCATCAAGTAGAATACGTTATTGTGAGCAATTTGACGTGAATTTATTATAGAACGAGGGTCACCAAATAAGATCCAAACATGCACTATAATTATTTGGTTTTCACTTATAATGACAAACCACTTCCCCATTGTGAGACCAAATATGCACTAAGGTGTTTGCATTGCCTCTGAAGTTAGGAGCTATTGTTCTTTCTTTTCCTTTAGCTTGATGACAAAAAAAAATGATGAATGTATCGAGGGGGGGTTGCTTTTGTATTTTTGAATTTTTTTCTCTTTTGTGTTTGAAGTTGAAAAGGCTTGATTTGTCATCTTTGTAATTAGAAGTTTTACTAATGATTTTGACGTAGCTGGCGTTCCTGAATATATTTCTGTGACTCTTCTCGGTTCAGTGATATGTCTCTCTAGTCATCATTTCAGCGTCTTAATATCTTACAATGGTTGTTATTCATTCTCACAAGCGTACTTTCTTGTAGTTCGGGTAAGTGTCAAATTAGTCACTGGAGGCAAGGCCATAAGGATGAATGTTGTCCTCCTACTACTACCATGGAGATCAATGACGACAATATTTCTTACAGAGCATCCGTGTCCGGAACCGAGTCTGGTCACCATGGTACTGGTTTTATTATTACAAGTATCGTTATATTATTTCATGCACTTACGGTTTATAATTTGGTTAGATTTTCTGCAGAAATTAAAGGAACACATGCTGGTATCTCATCTTCCAATGACTCGTATTCCAGTCTTGATCCATCGGTTGGTGCAAGAAAATCATTTGATGATAACTGTTACAGCAGATTTACAAACCCTGTCTGCAATGATACTACTGCTGATACAAATGTCGGTTTCGCTCATAACAAAGATTTGACAGTTAACATGAAATGTAATGCGAGTATTGAAGTTAAGGATTCTAATGCAATTAAAAGAACCAAGACAAATCCTAGCAACACTAATGATGAGACTCGACTGAAATCGAAATTTCCCAAAACTAAATCCGATACATCTCATGATGAGGCAGCAAATTTAGGTAGCCATGAACGCAGAAGAAAAGTTGCGATTCTTGAAAAACCAGTAACAGATACCTCTCAATGCAAAACTATTCCTTACTTGAGTGGCTCTAGTAAATATGCTGTAATTGAGGATGTAGAAGAAGAATCACATTTGTCCAAATTCAGAGAAGCGCGAAGATTGTCATCTAGTTCTCGTGATCGGCTATCCTCAACTACCAAGGGCGATTTTCTTTCACAGTCCAAGAGTGTGAAAATTGACAATTGTCATACTTTACACACAAAAGTTAGTGCTATTCCAAATCTGCCACAAAATGTTCGCAGTGGTCTGAAAACATCAATGCAGAAAGTTGTCCAGCAGTTTAGAAGTTCAAAAGATTCAAGATCTGCTGAAAATGAGGTTGAAATATTTTGACTCATTTCTTTAGGGATAACTATTATTATTATTATTATTATTATACATAGTAACTTTGTCTTTGTTGATTTTGAAATTGTAAAATTTTGGCAGATGGGCTTTCCTTATGAACTCTTTGTGGAACTTTACTGTTATGACAAGATGAAGCTATTCCCCTTTGGCCTTACAAACTGTGGGAACAGGTATTGTTGAGTTCTTTTTTACTCCTATTGATTGTTATAATATGTTATAGGCCATGTAGCTTCTGGTAGGGAGAAGGAAGGAAAGAGTTTGGATTAGTTTGATTTGGAGCATTATGTTTCTTCAATTTTCTTTGAATACACTCATGAGGCACAGTCCTATAATTTTGAGAATAGGATGTGGTAATTGAGATGAAAGAAACTTTTGAGAAAACGTCAAGGAAACATTCTAGTAGCTAATGCTGGCTGGCTACTTTCATACTGATATTCAGTTCTTGTTTCTCTGCTGTGTTTAATGTAGTTCAAGGGAGGCACAGGCAGTGCGTGTTTGTGTAGCTTTTCTCTATTCAACATTTATTACCTTGCTAATTGAAATGCTTCATCTGCAGTTGTTACGCTAATGCTGTTCTCCAGTGCTTGGCATATACTCGGCCTTTGACTTCGTATCTTTTTCAAGGCTTCCATTCAAAACGATGCAAGTTCCTCTTAATAATATCATCATGCTTCAACTTGTCCAATTATCAGGACCTTGTAATTAATTAAATATTCATAATGCTTTCACTAGGTCAAAAGAAGGGATGGTGTTTTACATGTGAGTTTGAATATCTAATTCAGAAGGCAAAAGAAGGGATTTCTCCACTTTCACCAATTGGGATATTATCTAAGATACACAAGATTGGAAGCCATCTTGGGCATGGGAGGGAAGAAGATGCGCATGAGTTTTTAAGGTGAGGCAAATAATTGCTTAAGCTGCGTCGTCATGAATTTATACCTCAAGTTTTCTACACGATTAATTGCTCAACTGGGCAGGTGTGCAGTTGATACAATGCAATCTGTTTGCCTCAAGGAAGCCAGTGTTTCAAGTCCGTTGGCAGAAGAAACAACTCTAGTTGGTTACACCTTCGGAGGTTATCTTCGATCTAAGGTTGTTACTACTAAAAAAGTCTATTTTTTTATTAGGTTGACATGTTTCAACTTTTACAGAGTTGTAAGAAGATAGTTTTCCTAAAAATTAAAATATATTTTATGCAAATTGCAGATAAAGTGCTTACGATGCCTGGGGAAATCTGAGAGGTATGAGAGAATGATGGATCTTACTGTTGAAATTGATGGTGATATTGGAACTTTGGAGGAGGCTCTGGGACAATTTACTGCACCTGAAATCTTGGATAAAGATAACAAGTATAATTGCAGCAGGTTTGTTAATATTTCCGTTTTCACATTTATTCCAATTCCAGTCTATCCTATAATTTTTACCTTATAATGTTCCCGTGCTTGTTATTCTTTTCTTTCCTTTTTCCTTAGCAAATATAATACATTGTTTGTATTATGGCTAAGTTTTGTGGCAATTTAATTTTGTTTCTTTTCTCTAATGGTAGATCATAGATATTAAATTTGACTACTCTATTAATTAATTTATGTTTTGAAGTTAAAATTCATGATAAAATCTTCAAGATTCAGATTCTGAGTTTATAAATTATAACTAACGAGTTAAATTCCTAAACTGAATGAGCAATTACTGTAGTTTTACTATGTAATTCATCCATTTGGTGTACAAAGTGATAAACAAAGCTGTGTGCAGCTTCGAAAGTAATAGAAGGAAAGTTCCTAAACCTGTTGAAAGGCTAAGTTTGGGATTTTATTGAGAGAACATTAAACTTACTAAAGCTATTAAAATTTTACCAGAAGCTGTAGAAATGTGCAAGTATTTTTCAGATGTGTGTGAATACTATATACATTATAGTATAGCTGCCATTCTGAAGTTCTTTTTATAGTTTATATCATGAATACTATATACATATAAATTCTCAAAAAATGCTGCAGAGAATAATAATAATAATGTACAGAGAAAAAAGAGGCAGAGAAACCAGTTGCCGGTGAAAAGAGAACACTGACAGAAAGTGATAAACCAGTCGCCAGAAAAGGGAAACTAGTCTCCAAAGTGCTGGGTGGGGATAGATAGTTGTACACGTAAGTGTTGGTTGAGTTGAGAGATAAAATGAGAAATAACAGCCTTTTGATTGATTTTCAGGCTTCTATTTCACAAGTGAAAGTTTCTATACTGAACTGTCTTCTATGGCAGTCCCTGTAGCAGCCAGGGTCCACTCAGCTACATGTCTGTAGCACACTATTTAAAATCCTGGTTCTACTAGTGGCGTTCTGGGCTTTTGTGAATCCTGTCAAGTTGATTTAAATGACTCATCTTTAGATGGATTTACAATCCTCTCTGATGGAATGCCACTCTTGCAAGAAAAATGAGAAGCTTCCACAACATTCTGTGTAGTGTGTGGAAGAAGAATTCTGTGGGACCTTGTGGTTGGGCTTAACTATGATGTAGTTTGTTTAACGAATTTCTTGCATCAATTTAGGTACATACAGTTTTTGTTCAGCTAATTTTATTTCATTAAACTATATGTCCAATCATAGTCATGGTTTAAACTCAAGATTCTAACCAGAATTTGGTAAGGTGAACATTAGTTACTCAATTCATAAGATCCTCCATTCCTACCTAAAATGAAAAAAAGTATACTTACATATGCATTTGCATAAAAACAGATATAAAGAAAATAACTGCTAAATGACAGCATTAAATAAACTTAAATTGAAAAATCACAATCATAACAAGTCATAAAATCCAAATATAATTTTAGATTAGTCCAAAATTATCAAGACAATAAAGAAGGGAGCAGAGACTGAGAGTGAGAGAAGGCACAGTGAATAATAGAAGGTAGAGACTAAGCGAGAGAAGAGACTGAGTGCAGAATCAGCTGTTTGCACTTTGTACAGCCAAAGGGTGGGCAGGGTGGTGGTGGCAGCACGAGAAAGAAGTTCGAGGGTTGTTGGTTGCAGATGAAATGTAACTCACAAACAGAGAAAAAGGATATTAGGGATTTTTAGAACTTGGTCAAAGAGATCCAATCCAGAATCTGGGAATAGAGATCCCATGAGTTCACAATGAAGAATTGTGATTCTGCTGTGGCCCTGCTTGCTGACAATTCCTGCGAACAATTCACCACACCAGGGTCCAAGAGAGGAGCGGTTGCTGTTGGCAGCAAGAGAGAGAAGTATGAGGGTTGTTGGTTGCAGATGATGAAATCAGAATGGGAGAGTCCTAGAGGGGATCCCAAATGAAGAGAAAAGGAATTTAGGGACTTTTAGAACTGGGTCAAAGGGATCTGACCTAGAGTTTGTGTCTTTGTCTTGCTGGGAATTGACAGTCCTGTAAGTTGACAATGAAGATTGTGGTCCTGCTTGTCTACGATCCCTGTTAACAATCCTGCACGCCAGGGTCTAAGAGAGTGGTGGTTGGGATCCAACCCATCGTCTGGGTATTTTCCTTGCTGAGAATTGACGATCCCACAAGTTCACAATGAAGATAGTGAATCCACTGGTTCTGCTTGCTGACGATTTCCTTTAACAACTCAGAATGCCAGGGTTCCCTCTTCTCATAGGATCATACAATCAGAACTTACTAGGTTGTCAGAACTTTAGGTACTGAGCACAATGCAAAGTCTGTCATCTGGATTTTTTTATTCCAGTTTTATGTAGACTAAAGTAGTGCTACAAATGTATGCAGTTTAAAGGGGCAAAACTGGTATTTTGAGGATTACTTTTCCTTTTTTGTGTACGGCGCAAACTCCATATTAAATCACTGAATTTGTTTCTTTCTTCTTATACAGGTGTAAAACATATGAGAAAGCGCGGAAGAAGTTGACCGTATTGGAGGCACCAAATATTCTTACCATCGTATTAAAACGATTCCAGGTACATCTCTCCAGTATTAATTCTGAAGTTTTACTTGTTATCTAGTTACTTTGCTCTATAGTGTTACTTTACTTCTATATTTTGTACCTCATGCATATTCTGATGTCTACTTTGGCAGTCTGGTAACTTTGAGAAGTTGAACAAGTCGGTTCAGTTCCCTGAGGTCCTGGATATGGCTCCGTATATGAGTGGAACAAAAGATAAATCTCCATTATACAGCCTGTATGCAGTGGTTGTCCATTTGGATATTATGAATGCAGCATTTTCAGGCCATTATGTCTGTTATGTGAAGAACATTCAGGGAGAATGGTTCAGGACTGATGACAGCAGGGTGACTTTTTATTCTGATTTACCTTTTGTGTCTGAAATCTCCTCCACCCCACCTTCCATAAAAAATTAATTATGCAATTGATTTTTGGCTTTGATTTTCATACGTGCTTACTTTTTCATATGACAAGAAAGCTACTCATGTCTCATCTTCAATATATGGAGAATCAATTTAAAAAAAACTAAAATTAGGAAGAAATCTCGTTTTGTTTGTGTTTTTTTTTTTCAGAAGTGGTTTCCAACAGGAGATTAGTCCTAGAGTCTTTATTTGAGAAAAAAAATGCTTTGTGAGCAGCAGCTTCCACAGTTCTTCTTGTAAATTATAAGATTAAGTTTTAAATTTGAAGCATGGCATAGTACAAGGTTATAAGGGTTTTGTCAATTGCTAATAAGTTTTTTTATTAAAAGCACTTCTTTAATATTTTTTAAGTTTCAGAAGCATCATAGAATATTATAAATTCTTATTTGTTATTACTGCCTTTTGTTTCTGAAATTTTAAATAAATACCTAAACCTTTCTTGAAAAATATCTGTGATATACAATTTGAATTTTATTTCTTAAACATGTGTTATTAATATTTACGATGCTCATTTTGTGAAAGTGATGGCAATATAAATCTGCACAATGTATTTATTAGGTGAATTTCTGTATGTAAACTGAGGATGCAATCTGTGCTTCTATTTAGGTAGAACCTGTCGAATTGTCCAGAGTCTTATCGGAAAGGGCATACATGCTTCTTTATGCAAGGTAGTAGGCCTGTGGATGTTGATGTATAATTTCTTGCTAGATATGTTTATTATTTCTGTAGAATATTTCAGCATTAATAATATCATTGTTTTATGCTAATTTTAAAAATCTTCAGGCACTCTCCTAAGCCACTGGGTTTAGTAAGTAGCAATGCAATATCTTCTGCTGGAAAATTCAAGAGGAGGAACTTGGAAGCTATTCCTGCTACTTCTAAAACAAGATCAAATTCCATGGCTACAAGCGGTAATTCTCACTACCTACAGCAGAAGCATGGCAAGTACCCGAACTGGAATGATGTCGAAGATTCCTTGAGCCATGATTTTGTATATCCAGAAGAATGGAGATTCCAGCATGGGGTAAGAAATACAATGGTGGATTCTTCTAGTGAAAGCTCACTTTTCAGCTCTTCAGATGCAAGTTCTTGTAGTACTGCAAGTATCAAGGACTCAGCCAGTTCCGCTGACTTCTCGGATTACATATTTGGTGAGGTGGGACCCAATTGGTATAGCCACTATGGGCTTTCATCTAACATGGTGGCATCTTCCTCATATGATAATTTGGATACAGATTTCTTTGTGGATAGTGGTGCAAGTAGAAGGCTCCGGCAGGACACAGAAGATAAAGCAGTTTTATATGCTAACAAAAACAAAAATCACAGTGGCAGTAGGGGAATTGACCTTAAAAGATATATCACTGCTAACCATTATGACAAAAATTCTGGTGTACATGTGAGAAGAACAAGTGGAGATGCATCAGCTCAAACGTTTTATTGAGTTTGAGTTGAGATTTAAGCAATCATCTTGGATATTTTTGGTGTAGTGAAGAAAATCAGTATTTCGCTAATCCAAATAGAATGAGGATTCCTGTTCAATGTTCATTCTGTACTCGAATGATTTTATTTATTCATCAGTATATAGAACAACTATAAAAAAAGATGAGGAAACTAATAAAGAAAAATAAATTGAGTGATAATTCACCAATTATAATCAAGTTTGTGCAGTTAATAATTACTTAGTAAGTATCCTGCATTCTGATCTGAATCAACATTACTTCGTGGAGTTTCAGAATTTAGCTTTTTGTACTACGGAGCTCTGTCTGTTGGCACGTTAATTTTGTGATCTGTAACTATGCATTTCTCAGGATTTCCTTCCCTATTCTACTAAGGTAATGGCGGCTAGTGATTACTACCAACTATTTTCATGGGCAAAATACCAAAGAATTACATCATAATTTGTCACGTTATTATGAACTTCAGTCTTAAAGTGGTTGCCATGTGTTTGTAAATACGTCCTGCATTCAATAAATCACTTCATCCATGATAGTAACAAACTTGAAGCTTCCATATACGTTATCAAATACATTACATTAGCATATACTTTATATCAAGATTGGAACATGACATTCATACACATACCAACTGTAAAAGCTAAATTTTGCTTGCAAAAGGAGACAAAATAAGCTCCTAAAGTCATTATTATTCTACAACCCTCAAAACTGTAAGTATTGTTATTAGTCCTTGTTATAGCTCCTAGCTGAGTCAACATTCCTCCATCGTTAGAAGTCATAATGAAGAACAGAGATTTAGTGAGTAGAACGGCGCATCTTAAAGGCTGGCTTGTGCATGGCAATCTTCAAAGAGCTCTTGAGCATTCCCATACGATCTTTTCCAAGACCTTTGACCCACAACACACTTCTGTTTCTCCCACCCACACTCACTATCTCAGCCTTTACCACTTTGGTTTTCACTGACCCTACTGCCCTTGATATTGCAGACATCAGTCCCAAACTCTCCTCGCAACTCAATGTGGCCTTCACTACGCCCTCCTCATCATTACATCTTTCCAAGTTCAACCTGTCTGCCCCACTAGGAAACTTAACAACATCCTTTGATGAGTTACCACAACTATCCTGTTCCAGTTTCGATACCTTTCTCTTCAGCTCCTTCACTTGCTTTATAGTCTCTGCCAACACTGATGCCTTGTCCTTCTGTTGGTTCATAACACAATCTAATTCACCATGCTTGTAAAAATAAATTTCAAATGACACAATTCTAATCTCACAACTTATAAATAGCCCCAAAAACATCTTTTTAGTCTTTCAAAATATTTCTAAAACTTTCTTTTTGGCTCCTCAAATTGTAATATGTCTTTATCACGTCACTTTTGGTAATAGTAAGATCTGAAAAAGTATTAATCTTTAATTCGGAATAAGACTCACTTTTTGGAAATTATTTAGGAATCAAAAACAAATTTAAAATGAATGTAGGAATTTTCAGTTTCACATGGTTAGTTCGTTTTTAGGAATGCCAAAGAAAAATCTAAGAATTGATAAACTGTTTGATACTTGTGTTGTGTCTGACACTTACTTTGATCAAGTTGGGGAGGATAGTTCGGAGGGTTTCATATTGACCATTGATTCTCATTCTACGTCTCTTTTCAGCTTCACTGTGTTTTTTTGCGGCTACAACTTTGATCTCTGCATTTGATCTTTTCTTCAAGAAACTGGTTTTGTATGTCCTAGAGATGAATGGCTGAGGAAAGCCACCTCTTATCATTTGAGCTTCTGAGTTATAGAAACTTCGAAACGGTTGCATGCCCTGTACTAACTATTTTAGTAAAGCACAATAAAAAAAAACAGATTTTAATTTAACTACAAACCATTTGGAACATGTAATAACTTTGTTACCTGTAAAAGGAAAACCATGGAGTTTGACTGATTTGCCTCCTGTGGAAGATTGTATGCAAAAAGAGACAAGGAAACAAGGAAGATTGCTATATGTTTTTTGCCTTTGATCACAACTTTCTTATAACAAGAGAATGGATCTTCTTTAATGTGTAATGGCATGTTCAAAGCATATTTTTGCAATTTAATAAGATCATGCAAAAATTTCCTTCTAATAATAGCAAATTAGAAAATAATCACAGCATTATCAAAATTTAAAACAGGTATGATATAAAATTTAATTTTAAGATTCTTACAATCCCACTGTAATAATATTAATATCTGCGGATCTTTTTGAGTAAATTTTTGGCTTGTTGAGAAGTATCCAAAAATTTTATACAGGTTAGGGGAACATTTTTTCGATTTTTTTTAATTCAAATAATATAGTTTTAAAAAGTGTAATTCTAAAAAATTATTTAAAAATTAAGGGAAAAATGTATAGATTAATTATTTTAAGTGAAAAGTTACCTAATTATATTTGGAAAGAGAAATCGCACCATTACGTATTTTATTAAATGAAAAATTTATTATTTATTTGTTAATTACTATATAATCAGAGATTAGGACTTATCTTGACTACAGAATGTTTTACAGCAGTAGAACCTTATGACCAGTGTCGGACCAAAACGATTTCGACGGTAAACAGGTACATATTTTCATTTTCATAAAATTATAATTAAATATATTAAATTTTTAATTTGTACCTTTAAATTTATATATTAACTTCAGTATTACGTGAGAAATATATATATTATATGATAATAATATTCATTATTTTTTAAATAAATTACCCTCTCACTGATATAGAGTGATATATCTGGTGACTAGTTATGATGATGGTAACTTTATTTGAAGCATTATACCATGCTGCGACTTGACGATGATTCCTGCACCTTAAATACACGTGCAGACGTCAAAATCTGAAATGGTGGGTCAGTACATGTCTTCTCTGTTTACAGTAATTGTTTTAAAAGATTTATGTAGTATTTATTCTGTTAATACAAAAACTTATATATCATAAATTTACACTGCTGAAATAAAAACTTTTAAATTTAACTGCCATTATAAATTCTTATTCCTTCCTACTCACACCAAAAAAGTAAATGATAGAATTGTTTTGATGGTTAAAAGAATTATAATTTGGCAACATTAAGAAAGAAAGAAGTGAAATTAAACAAACTCAATTTTATAAATTCGATTTATAAGGTGAAGTTTGCAGTCACAATATCCTAATTCGTGCGTGGGACAGTATACTTATGGATGATCCAATAACGGTCCAATAACGAGTGACATGATAAGCCCAACAAACTCTCACTTGGATATGTTTTAAATGACCTGATACTGTATTAAAAAATAAATTTTAAGTTTAACTCAGTCTCATAAAATCGGCTTGTAAAGTGAGGTTTGCACTCACTTATATACTATGAAATATCTTAATTTTTAGTCGACGTGAGATTTTCAACAGGAAATAATGACTTTTTTTACAATAGGATAATGTAGTTTTAAAAGGGTTTTTCTTACCGAAAATGAATTATGAGAGTTACAAATGGAAAAGAAAAGAGAAAACTTTATATCTGATTGAGTTCAATTACATTTTTTTTTCTTCTGAAAGTACTCACTCAACTCTTCATATTCTTTTATATTCACATATATTTTATTTTCTTACTTATTTAAGTGTCAGATAAGTTTAGGGTTTAGGATAATTTTAGGATAATAATACAGGTGAATTTCCATTATATAATGAGTGATGATATGTTGACAATTAAGGATGACAATGTTGGCTCACTCGTCCTGCATAAGAGTTGGCCCGCGGACCAACTCATATAAGAAATATTTTTTTTAAAAAGTAATGAAAAATGATTTTTTAAATATAAATTATGAATAAATTTAATTATTTTTTTATTAGTTAAATGGTTTCACAATAGTATTCTCACGACATATGAATAATAAGATATGAGTAAAATTTACGAAATGTGAAATTTAGATACTTACGAGATTATATAATCTAGAAGTTAAAATTTGTGTTATGGATTGTACTATATTCTAGATTACACAATCCAGAATACAAATTTATATTCTAGATTGTCGAATTTGAAATGAATAATTTTAAAATTGTGTAGAATATGACGTTGCATGAAGAAAATATGTAAAAAGAAATTTTTAGATTTTTAAGTTGTACAGATTATGCGGGGCACTACTCCACACTTAACTGCGAGTTATGTGGGATGGATCAACAAATTGAAAAAGACAGCGTCCCACTTTATCATTCATAATAACAACTATGCACCAGATTACAACTGGATAAAGAAACAACTTTTTGTTAAAATAATTTTAAAATTATATTAACCAAATCACAATTGTAAACTTGTGTATTTTAATCCAAAATTATCAAAATAACATTTTTTTTATATAATTTGGTGAGAATATAGGATTTTGTCTAGAACTCAATTTTATAAAGATAAAAATAAATAAATAAATAAGTTTATAGAGAGTAAATTTAAAAGGTTTGAAAAGAGACAAGTCAATAAAAAAAGGAAAATCCAATAAACATTTTATAACTCACTCATCAGATATGATTATATTAGTTCATAATAATAATAAGGCTTCTTCTTCCTGCACCCCTACATTTTTCTTCTTGCACCCCCACAATTTTCTAAATCTCGAAATTGGCCTTAATATTTTATTTGAAAAAAGGCACCATGATTACCGGAAATAGGAATCTGGGAGTGTGCTACGGATTCAGCAATCCGGAACTGAATTTTTTTTTTCGGATGAGGGGTGTTTCGGAAGCAATTTTTGCATAAATTATTGATTTTTGGATTGCTGAATCCAGAAGTCTAATTCTATTACGGATTCATGGATCTGGAATGCTTTTTTTTTTTTAAATTACGAATTTTTAAATCCGGAATGCATATTTCTGTTACGGATTGGTGGATCTGTAATGTTTTTTTTGAATGATGCATATTTTGAATTACGGATTGGTAGATCCGAAATTTTACTGGAAGTGCCAATCTGAAATTTTTCCGTATTCCATAATCCATAATGCAAAAAATAAATATAGTTCAAGTTTATTTTAGGGTTTTTAAATAATAATAGGGACAATTTGGTCTTTGCATAACATTGTGGGGGTGTAGGAAGAAAAATGTAGGGGTGCAGGAAGAAACTGCCTAATTGAAATGACAAAATAGCCCACGGTGGCATTGTAGAATTTTCCTTTTGCACCCAACTCTCTTTCCGACATTCTCCCCTGTGACTTCACTGTTCTCTGCCAAGCGTTGTGGATTCCACAACGGTCGATAAACGAAATGTCCTCAATTTCTTGCACTAAGCTGACACTGTTCACCATTGCAGCAGTTACGGTTCAGTTCATCGGTCTCTCCATCTTCGTTTTCGGCTTCTTCCCCGTCAAACCACTTCTCACTGGCCACAGGTAACACTATAATAATATCATTCCATTTTCTTAACCAACCTTTTCCATTTATTTATTACTCTACTTTCTTCTTTCATTCCTAGTGGCTCGAAGAGTTTCCGACGACCGACCTGCGATATCGAAGTCGCAAATCAGAGCGATGCGTCTCTGCCTCCTGATCGCCTTAGGTTTTTGTATAAGGTTGTGGTGAATCGTGAACGCGTATTCTCTTTGTTTGACTTTGATACTTAAATTATGTTTACTTGTTACGAATGATCGCTATGTTTGATTTCGCATATCAGTACATGATACATTCATTTCGTTAGTAGTTTCCGCAAATTGGAGATCTGTTATGATTGTTATAGAGTAAGCGATTGATTTGATGGAATGCAATTCTCCTTTCTGCTTCTAGTTTTGTTGCGTGTACTGATGGATTTAGAAAATGTTGCTGTGTAGGAAGTATCTGAGGTTCCTCCTTTGTATGACCGACTTGTCTTAATGGTATGTACCTTTTCCGGAAACCGTCGTATTCGTTGAGGTCTAATTTGGTTGTTCATGTGTTTTGTTTTTTCACGAGCTTCGGTCTATGGTTTTGCTGTAGGTTATTGATGGTCTTCCGGCGGAATTTGTGCTTGGCAAGAAGGGTCAGCCTCCTAGCAAGGTTTTTATGGAAGCTATGCCGTATACACAGTCATTGTTGGCAAATGGTACGGCTGTTGGATATCATGCTATAGCTGCTGCTCCAACTGTTACAATGCCTCGTTTGAAGGTTAGTGTCCTATCCTGTTTCCAACGTGGAAGTAAGGAAGGAAGATATGTGGTTTATTGATTTTCTTTCCTTTTTCTGATTTCTATTTATCATATATTTTTTGTTTCTCTTTCTAGGCAATGGTTTCTGGAGCAATTGGGGGTTTCCTGGATGTGGCTTTCAACTTTAACACCCAGGCTTATTTAGAAGATAATCTTCTTGGTTAGTTGTATTATTATAGCAACCAATGTTGGAAAAATCGACCACTTTTTTTGTTAGTATTGATGTCACCATTACTTGCTTATTGCAGCACAGTTCTTTAAGATTGGTAGGAAAATGGTTATGCATGGTGATGATACATGGCTAAAGTTGTTTCCTGGTTTATTTGAAAGACATGATGGAGTTACCAGCTTTTTTGTAAGTATTTTTTTTATTAGTATATAATGAAAACATTTTATCTGACCTCTCAATCCATTAAGATTTCTCATTAATAATTTCTTATGCCTCAGACAAGGACAAGGCAATGTGTTTCTTTACTTGGCATGTTGTTTCTATGCTTTTATGTTTATATACAAAATAGTATGATTGCTTTATTGTTTTTCTGAATCTTCTTTCTACTACAGGTTAAAGATATTGTACAAGTGGATCAAAATGTGTCTCGACATCTTGCTGATGAGCTTAGTAGAGATGATTGGAATTTTCTGGTAAATAATTGTGTCTACTTCATATTTTGGTTGGTTTCCAGCTAATATTATTTAAATTTCCAATTTTTGATAATTTTCAATTTACAAACTTGTACATATTTTCTCCGCACTTTATCCTTTTTTTTTCAGTCAGTAGTATAGAACCTGAAAGTTTTAATTCCTCCCCTCCCTCTAACATTTGCATGTTCTCTTTGTTGCCAGCTGTTGCTTTATTGATGTCATATTACTGATGAACATATGGTGTCATGTATACTTTGGTGTACTGCTTATTGGATTTCTATTTAAGTTTCACTTTTAGTGTGCATATGTTGTCTACCTTTCCAAGTGTGCTTTGGCATATTTCTGAGTTTTTTCATGCTTTCCAAAACTTGTTCATATCCCCTGGTTTCTTTTGGAAAAAATAACTATTTCCATACAAATAAATTTCTTGAAAAAGATTTTAATATGATTTTATTGAATGTGTTTGTAAATTTTTGAAGATTAAATAAGAAGAGACTTGTGGTTCTTTTTAGAACTTTAACAGTTTGATTACATGGAGACAGTTTCCCTTCATTTCCTTCCATTCTAACCATATATCAATAGTCATTTCTAATAGATGCACTTCAGGGATCATGTGATATTTGAACTGTGTCAACTTTACTGTTTTCTTACTATTATAACTAGTGCCAACTGCCAAGTGTTATTATGCTGTTAGATGAACTTTAGTGAAAGCTTACAACAGTTAGTACTACCTTTTATTAACTATAAGTTGGTTAGGTTGATTTGCTCTATCTATACATAACAAGCACTCCTGATTTTATCAACTATAATATAAGAGTTGGTTTGGCTCCAGTTGTGTGATTACACCTAATAGGCAAATAAAAGGAAGTATATTGTTGTGGTTCTATTTATTAATACTTACACCATATACTGCATCATTTTACTAGTTGCTCGATTACATACTTTGTTTTCTTCTCTGTTATCAACTGACTTCTTTCAACTCTTGACTTTTATGAATATACTTATGCACTAAATTGATGTCTTTCACTTTTCAGTGAAAGTTAAGTCTTAAGCTTTATTTGTAGTATAAGGATTGCTCAAAATTGTATGTTAACTAGTTTCACCATATATCAAATGTGGATATTTTGTCTAGTTTGAAATTGAATGATGCTTTATAATGAAGATATAATTTCATTAGATACATTTTACTACATTTATTATAGATACTTCATTATCTAGGCTTGGATCATGTTGGACATCTTGGTGGGCGCAACAGGTATCATCATTTTGTCTTCACTCTATACGTGCAATATCATTCTGTTCTCTTTGCTTAACTTGGACATCTACTGTTTCAGTGCATTAATGGCTTCTAAACTTTTTGAAATGGATGAAGTAGTGAAGACGATTCATATAAATACTTTGCAAAATCTAGAAGATGATCAAAGGAAGACACTTCTGGTTTGTGACAACCCTTTTGTTGCTTGAATCGTGTACTACAGAATTGATGACTTGTTTATTGTGGTGGGGGCATTTCAAGACATTAACATTAATAGAGTTTGAGATGGTGGAAATATTGATGAGAGGAATATCCAGTGCAGCAGTGTTAATACTCTAACAAACTAACCATAAGAGAACTACAACTACTAACTAGAGTTAGTAAGTGACTAAACAGAAAAGAAAAGAAAAGAAGTATAATCCACTTATGAAGTAAGACTACTCTAATAAATGTGAACATGATTACGAAGAAAGTTATTTCATACAAACACAGATGCATTATATATAAAAAAGGAAGAAAATTTTAAAAGAAAACAATAAATAGGAAATTCCCAAAATTAACTAGGAGTCAAAATTACAGAAATGAAATAAAATTAAAATAGTTTATTGTAATCCTTCTAATTAATGATATGCTGTTATTCTCCTAAACTTAGGATTGATTCCTGACACTCCCACCCACCCCAAGCCGGGGAATAAATTTTAGTTATTCCTAGCTTGGCAAGAGTAGAATCAAAGTCAGATTTTGACAATTTTGTTGGAATGTAGTGTAGGGTAAATGTCCCATTTTCAATTTCATATTTGATGAAGTTGTCAATTCTTACATGCTTCATCCTATCATGTTGAATAGGATATTGAACTATGCTGATGACCGACTTTCTGTACCAAAGGATTTGGTAGGAGAATTGGAAATATACAAACCTTCAAGTAACCAATTTGATTCAAGTGGAAGATAACATAAGTGCCTTTATTGTATTAATTCTATTTAGCTTCTTTCTAAGGTTCTGGTATAATTTTAATTTAGGAATGATGCATTTCCATGTTTTAGCTTGTACAGTGAAAGAGAGACAACAAGAGACATGTTATAAATTCCTTCTGTTTAAATTACACGGTGGACCATATATTTATATTAGGATATAAATTAATGTAATTACACATAATTTCGAGAATGTAATTTTACAGCATTACCTAATTAATAAATAGTTCTTCCCTTTTACATTATTCTATAACTACTTTAACACATGTTCTTGAATAAGCAAAAAACAAAGCATGATGGGGTTTCAAGTCTCCACTTTTTGTTGTATACTAAACATATCTATAGTTATTTTAATTTTCATTTGTAGTCTTATGCCTCTAGTGTTATTTATTCGGAAGTGAAGTTTATGTGTTCTATTTATCTTTCTGTGGCTATTATTTGTTAATTATTTATTAAAACTGTAATTATCTATTAATCTCTTCAGCAAATGGATGTACAGGTTGTAGTCAGTGACCATGGAATGACTGAGAATGGTAATCATGGGGGTTCATCCTACGAGGAAACAGACTCTATAGCCCTATTTATTGGGCCAAAAACCCATGCCTTTAACCATTCTTCATCCAATCATGACACAATTTTCCAGGTAATAATACATACTCAATGTTTGTAGGCTGTAGCACACAGGAATAACCATTGTTGATAATTTTCTTAACTTCTTTGACTCTCAATGTATACCTTTGTTTGCAAACCATGAAGGAGTCTTCTTGCATTCAGTGCATTAGCCTACTTCTGTTGCCATGCATCCATATGTAATGAAATTCTCACATTTTTACATGATTTTCTCCTTCCCTGTTGAAACTTATTCTGCTATCTCACTATTCACCACTCTCTGCTTCTTGTTTTTCAATCTTGAACCTATCATGCAGTTTAACCAGAGTCAATGACAATATACCATTTAACTAGAGATCATGGGTAGCAGTCAAATATGTATGCAATTTACATCTTATTACTGTGCACCAGGTTGATATTGCACCAACATTAGCTTTACTTTTTGGCGTGCCAATTCCAAAAAATAATATTGGTGTTTTGATCTCTCAAATGGTTGACTCTCTGACAGGTTAGTTCTCTTTCTGTCTAAGCTTGTCTATTTATCAGAAGAATAAAGCAGGTAATATGACATTTTCTGATATCTGCTTTCATCAAGCATATTATATTTTTTAACCGTAAAATTATGTGATTTTATCCTTTTTGCTTCTTTGGGGAGTTAGATGACCAAAAGCTGAGGGCACTGCAGTTGAACTCATGGCAGTTGTTCAGATTACTTCAAGCACAGTTGCCTGGTTTGTCGTGTAGAAATTTTCTCTGTGACACCTTCATCACTAATAGTGAGCCCACAATCAGTGAATGTAAAGGTAGGGAGGAGAAGTTGTTTTGTTGCTTGTATTTAAATGCTGCTACTCTCCATGATGCCTGGAAGGCTAATGTATTCTCCAGGTATGAAACAAATTTGTTGTGCTTAGATTTAGTTTTTAATCAATTCCACTAGAAATATTTTTGAATATTTTTATTTGGCGTTTGTTTTCTAGGTCTAATGGTACAGAAGGTTATAACAGCATTGTTACCGCATATCATGAGTTTCTGAGTTCAGCAAGTGAGTGGCTATCACACAAAGCAATTGATGTATGTGTGATAACCAGTTTTTCATGTTAACTGATTTCTGTCTTTGTTTCTCTCTCTGTTCTTTTTCATCACAATTGTGTTTGTGCAGAAACCAGTTAATTTACTTGTTCTTGGAGTTGCTGCTTTGATCATATCATGCTTGACACTTTTGGGACTTGTGTTTGTCATCCACAAAGAAATTCCTTCTTGGGAGACGCAAGATCATGAAAATTATGTGAAGCCATGGAAATTTGATGAGGTGTTCATTTTGTTTGGCATCCTGATCCTTGTCATCAGTATGGGATCAAGTTCCATGATTGAGGAAGAACATTATATTTGGAATTTCCTGACATCCACAATTAACATGTTATTTTTTCGTAAAGCAATGCAGTCTTTGGATCTTAACAAAGTACATGATATATCAGGATGCCAAATAAGTTCATTGTTCCTTATTCTTTTTAGTGGAAGAATTTTGGGGGGCTGGCATCAAGGTGGTGTAAATTGGACTAATCTTCCTGACATTGCCAAGTGGCTTGAGCAGGCTGGCAACCAATATATAAACTGGATTCAGATAGCATCATGTGCAATGGTCATCATTTTGGGCATATCTATATTGTTCCTAATGAAGTCTAAAACAAAAGTTTTAACAGTGATTGGGTTCAGCTTCCTAATGTCTGGTTTGTTGGTATTACATCATTTTGTGAAACATCAGGACATCTCTGCCTCCTACAATAAGGATGCCAACTTATCAATACAAATATTCTATGCTGTTCTTGGAATCACCACTATTGCAGTTGTGGTGATTTTGCCATGGATTATGACTATGCAAACTCCTGAAATATGCTCAAGGAAAAACATATGCATGTCTGCTTCTGTTCCTGTTGAAATTCAGAACATGACACGTATTTTGGTCTTGAAAGATTCCTTGTACATAGTTGGATGCTTGTACATAACTTTCTGGTGTCTTCTGCAGTTGTTGCTTCAACAATCCATCAACGCGATGCCTGTGTTGCTGCTCTTTATTCAATTCTTGGCCAGCATGCTTACTTTTTCTTCCAGTGGGTCATGTCATAAGCAGTGGGTTGAGGTTAGTTGCAAGATTTCATGGATAAATGTTGGATTTTGATAGCACATTACATTAGTTTTGGGTCCCAGAGTCTGGTGCCAACTCTAACAGTCATTGACCTGGATTCTAATATAGGGTAATATAAGTTAACTTTTTCTATCTACCAATTATTGGGCTTAATAGGCATGCACTGTCAATGTAAAAGTTTTTACGTTATCAACTAATCAAAATCATGTTTTGTATGATTTTTAAAGTAGTTATTGTAAAAGTTAATAAACTTATTATATATGGTGATTTGTGATTAGATGATAGTGTAAAAAAATCTTTCTCTATTAGAGCATATATTTTGTATTCTTAAGAAATGATGTTTACATTTTTTACTCTCCTTTCTACTAGAATTAAATGGTTCTAAAAATATAAATTTGCTTCGGTTGAAACTTTAGTAATTGTACTATGACGAGGCCATGTTATATGTCCTTGCTCCTTCACATCTAGCATTTCCTTTTAATGAATAATGAGTGTTTAAAATGCTGATACTGTGATTTTTTTTAGGTTACTGCTCTGTACAATCTGGGAATGGCAGGCCATTTTGCTCTTGGGAACAGTAATACACTAGCTACAATTGACGTAGCTGGAGCATTTATTGTAATGTCTCCAATTTCTCTTTTTGTAATTATATTAAAGAAAAATATATTAGTTTCTACTTTACAATTAGGATTTTAATTGTCCATAAATATCTATTTCCTCAGCAAGGTTACCTTTCATTGGCAGGGAATTTCAAGTCACTCAACCTTCCTTTCAGGTCTTCTAATGTTCATCATTACCTATGCATCCCCAATGCTATTCTTTCTGAGTATGGTGCTGTACATCTCTGTGAAGACCACAATCTATGCACCGGTTATCAGGAACGGAAACTCTGGACAAATTCTCAAGACTCTTCTTGGATTTCCTTGTTTAGTACCTCTGACCATAAATTCTGTTCTCTTGACTGTGTACACAATTGTCCTGCTGTTGATGAGGAATCACTTATTTATTTGGAGTGTTTTTTCTCCCAAGTGAGCCTTCCTTGAATCCTATGTCTAGAAGTTTATGCATGAATTAATCACAGAATTATCCCTTGTGATTTTTTGAAATTGAAGTTATAGGGATTTGTTCTGATTTTCTGACCTTGTATTTGTAGATATCATATAACCTGCAAAGTAACACTTTCAATTTGTTCAATTGTTGTAGGTACCTTTATGTTTGTGCTGCCACTGCATGTGTCTATATCGGCGTCATCATTGTAGTTGCTACCGTGCTTCATACATACATTGTTCTATTTTGGCTGAGAAAGAGTTTCTCCTTAAGCAGCAAGGATAAGGGTACGTGACGGTCATCTGAGTTAAGGACAAATTAGTATTAAACTGTCAAAGAAATTTTGACTCTTAACTAACTTGATTAATGAGTAAATTTTGCTTTTGCCTTTTTTTTTTGTTTTTTGAGGGGGAGTGTAGTTATAATCTGATTGTTCACTATACCAGCTCCTGCATCTTTCTAATTAATCATTTACTGTAGAACTGTAAATCTGTTGATGAGGATTGAAGGAGGATGTAAATGATTGGCATATTTTCACTCTTACACTCACACTGACTTAGGTATGCATATCTTCATTGCAAAATGGGAAATCTAGAGAAGATCTAGAAGAAAATGCAAAATTTGAATAGCTCTCTGGTGGGGCAATTAATCTGTTTTGGAAAACATTAAAAGGCTAGTTTGATTTAGCTGAATCAAACGAATAGGAAAATGTCTCAGTCTGTCATGAGTAATTCAATTGATTAAATTAGTGTTATAAATTAATGGAAAGAGCGTGAGTATTCTTGTACATTAAAAGATCAAATTGGAAATTTTTAAACTTGGGATGAAACTAAAAGAAAAAATTGAAATGAGGAATCAAAAGAAAATTTTGGTCTTTAAGAAAACATGAACTATTGTCTGGTTACAAGGATCGCATTAATGAACAAGTCGAGTGCTCCCGATCTGGTGGACAATCCAGAGTAAAAAAATAGTGAGTGCTTGAATGTGTGCATGGGAAATTGATTTTGAATCAACACAATTTTATAAATTTGTATATATAAGTAAATGTGAGTTTAAGATAACATGATTTGTATTTGAATAACATTTAGGAAGTCGTTTTTGACATAAAATGTTACCAGGAAACATAAAATTGATGTATGTAATTACTAAAATAGGTTTTACGGTTTTTAACCTCCACTAACTGAATACTTTTTTTTGGAGGGTAAAAAGGTTAACAAAATCATTCTTAGTCTATAGAGACCATCTTGCTCACCATTCTTATACTGTTTATTTTCCTGGTCATATTCATATTGTGAAAAAATGGTTTTCTTTATCGCCATCTTAAAGCCAGTGAGTTTTAGCTCGTTGGTTCCAATAATGGTCCTTTCACACCAATAAAACAACTAGACTATCCTTCAAAGATTTAAGTTTTGAAACAAACTCTGTATTAATCAAGTTATTGAGCACCTCCAATTGCCTCTCCTAAACGTTAGACCACTCATTTAAATAATTTTTATCTTGCCATGCATCTTCAAATCTAAACATCCTTGCTATGTAAAAGCTTCAGAATAATTGGATTATGATATGAAATTGGATTTGAAGTTATAGGGATTTGTTCCTCACCTCCATTCTTTCTTCCTGCACCTCCATAGAAGACATAAAATGACAATTTTGTCATTTTTTTACATTGACACCTCTCTTTCTCTTTTTCTAATTTTAAAATTTTGAACTCTAAAATTTAGAATACAAATTGAAAATCGTACACCTTTAATTGAAAGGTGGTTTTGGAATTAAAATATTTATAAAGATGCAGAAATAAATTATGAAGGGGGAGGAAGAAATTGTCTTACGAGAAATATCAATAAAATTACATTCAAACATGTTTTTATCCAAAATTAATTGAACTTGGGCCTTATTCTTTATGAAATTAAGATATTTGATCTTTTAGTGTGTAAGTGTAAGCTGAATTTTAAATTGTAATGAGAAGGGAACACAAAACTAAATAAAGATCTATTTACAAATTATGTTTTTATGTTCAAGTAATTGAGTGAACAAGAAAATAATGAACAAAAAGTAAATGAATATTAATATTTTATATTTTAGTTGATGATATAATTACATGGAATTGTAATCAACTAGTAAATTAGAGATATAACAAACAGATTGCTGTGTTTTTTGATATTATCTCTGTATAGATAATATCATTAATTTCGAGTTATTATTATCCTACATAGATAAAACCCTAAGATCTAAGCAATCATGAGGATGATCTACTCATCCAAGTTTGTCATCCAAAGACAAAATGTCATTAACATCACCTATAATGCACAACGTAAACTAGACATTAATAATGTTGTCTCAACAAGTTCAAATAATCCTTCCTTCAACTCCTTTTGGAACTACATAATCTTATAATTAATTCTTCATCATCCCCAACTTGCATCTTGAACCTCCAAGTCAATAAAATTCCTTGAAAAACAAGTGATTTGACAATTAAACCCCCTCTTCCAAATACAACACCCCACTTCCACCCTACCCCATAAAACAGTAAGGGAATGATCAAAATAAATACTCCTACACACCCTCAGTATATCAGATACCATTGTCCAACTTTCATTTTTTGATGAACATTACAAAAGAAGAGTTTGGTCTCTCAAAGACCCATTTTTCCTAGAAAAACTAATCTGGGTTTAAAGAGAGGAAGCATCATCTAGTTGTTACAATTCTAAAAATCATTTCCAAAGAGGTTAAGTGGAGTTTTGACACCATTTTCGTACTTATTGCTAACTTAGTAACTATTCTCGTACCGAAAGGGATTGAGAGAATTATTACCTACTTCTTTCATCGTCGATCACCTTCTTCCCTTCATTAAACGACTATCACTTCTTGAATCACACTTGTCACTCCTCTTCCACTGATCTTCACTTCTTTGCAATCTCTCAGTCGGGATAGTATATGCAAAAGACACTCAGACGCTCAAGTAAAATCTCAGTATTTGGTACTTTGTACAATTAATGCATGATGATGACATATGTTTTTCTTGAAGCTCGTAACTATCTATATGATTATTATGAACTCATTGTTACTTGACCGAATTAGCGTTTGAATAAAAACACATTATCAAATACTAGGCTTATTAATTCTCTGCTGAGTTTAATGAATTTGTATGCATCAATCATCACAGCACCAATCAGACACTAAGACCTCAAACCTTCATCCGGTATACACCAAACAAAAGCTAAGGTATAAATAAGTATTTTCTTTTCATGGTGAACTTGTGTGCTCTAACATATTGGTAGTATAACTTGGTTGTACCCGCAATGTAATTTGTTTAGATTTTTGAGAGACTTTCTTTTGAAGAGTTAGAAGCCTATATTCATGGAACCATTCTATAACTTCCGGAAGTTTCTACCATTGTCATGCTGCGAATATTCTCTCATATCTATGACAACTTGCCATTTTAATTGCTCAAATTTATGTTGTGGTAGTGTTTGTGAATAAATGCATATGTTTTCAAGTTTTAAATGCATCAGTATTTGTTCTCAATTTTTCTAGAATGTTGAGTGGTTACTCTTTTAGTATATTTGGGCAAATCTCAACAAATTAATGAAAAAACATAAAGAACAAATTAATTGATTATAATCCATTATTTTAAGATTTTAAAACTTATTTAAGTCATAAAAGTGAAAATAATCAATTATTGTAATTGATTTAATTATTAATTATTTTTTAATGATTTATGGATGTACATTTAATCTATTATTTTGAAAAAATAATTAATTAAATTGAGCAACAAGTGTTAGAAACCATTCTCTATTTAGAATGATCCATTAGATGTAACAAATTGTTTCTAAGATCTATTAGATCATGTCTAAAGAATTATGGAATTAATATCGATATAAATGCTTTAATTCCTAATGTTTGATAGAATAAGTGATAAAATTTCATATTAATTTACGAGTAGGGATTATATTATGTAACTTGTGCTAGAAAATAACTAAATATCAAATTATAATTTCATATCATCATCATTATCAATGTTAAATTTCATATGCTGATTAAAAAAAATGTTAAATTTTATAAAAATTAAACATAATAACAAGGTCATAAAATAGTTCATGTTCTAATATATCAATATAGTTTTTTTTTTTTTAAATATAATGAATGTGAAAGAAACTTTCAATTTCATAGTAAGTTTTAAAGAAAAAAAAAATCATTTCTTTGAATGATATTAAACAACTTAATATTTTGTAAGGAAGAACTGAATTATTTAGGTATAACTTTTACCAAATTATCATTAACTTTATATAAAAAATTTAATTTTGTATTAAATTACAATTTTATTAATTATCATTTCAAATTTATTAAAATTGATCGATTGTAGCAAAGTGACCAAATAATTAATATTTTAGTATATTTTGAAAAGTATGCATGATATTGATTTTAATTAATTTATGGAAATAAAGTATAAAATAATTTTTGGTTAATACAAAATTTTGTATAAATACTCCATGTGAAAGGATTAAAAGTAATAATCTCTTCTGAAAGAAACGTGATTCAATCAAAATTTATTAAATAGTTTTGTCCTTGATAAAAATGATAAAGATATAATATGGTTGATATATATATATATATATAAAATGATGATTTCTTTTTGTTTATTTTTAGTTTTCATTTTAAGGCACTACAAATAAGTTATAGTATACTGAATTGTAAAAAAAAAGGAGAAATAAGAGGTTATGATAAAAACAAGATATAAGGTAAAAAAGAAAAAAAATTACATACAATTTTTCTTCATGGTATTTATTATATATTTTATCATATAAAAATAATGCATACAAAAAAATATCTTGAAAAGTTATAAGATTTTACCTTTTTTGTATACTTTAAGTTTTGGATTCGGTCAATGAATCTTTTATACTTTATTTTCTTTTATGCTGTTTTTTTAGTTTATTATATCAAAACAAATATATTTTACTTGCAATAAAATATTTTTTTAGTCTTATTATTTTGTTATCTTGTGTAAAATAATTAATTTTACATAAATAGATAACTTAATTATTCGTTGGTGAAAATTAATTATTTGATTTATTTGTTTTTAAATCAAAATAAGCTTTTTGAAATTTTCAGCAATAATATATTTACAACAAACAAAACTAATCATTTGTAAGTGGTATATTATTGAACCATATTTGTTTTACAATCGATCCCTCCTATAAATCAACTTTGGTTTCATCTCATATATTAATAGTTTAATTATTGTTTAAAATAATTTTAGTATTAATAAATAAACTTTAAATTGATATATAATTAACTACAAGGTATAACACTATTTATACTTTTATTTTTTCATTTAGCACCTTTTTGTGTTTTATTTTCCTATCTAATACCCTTTTGTTTTTATTTTCCCATCTAGCACCCTTTTGTTTTTATTTCCCTATTTAACACCTTTTTGTTTTTTTTATTTTTCTATCTAGCATCATCTCAAAAGTAAAAAAAAAAAAATTGAATACATTAAAGAAAATATTTTTAATGTTTAAAATAATTATTAATGAATAAAGAAATGAGTTTTTACAAAATAAAAATAAAAAAATAATAAATTTAAAATGTTTAGTTTTTTTTAAGAATGAAAAAAATAAAAAATAAAACCCTACAATAACATAGAAGTTGAATCTATAAACATAAATTAATATTTATTTTTATTATTATTGATGATGTAATCAATGTTAATTTCAAGTAAAAAATACATAAAATAATTATAAAAAAAACAAAGTCAATTAATAAAAATAAATACTAATTTTTGTTTATAGATTAAACTTTTTTATGTTATTGTAGGATTTAATTTTTTATTTTCTTCATTTTAAAAAATAAATTAAACTAAACATTTTAATTTATTATTTTTTAATTTTTATTTTGTAAAAACTTATTTTTTTATTCATTAATTATATTTTTAACTATTTTAAAAATTAAAAATATTTATTTTTTAATGCATTTAAAATTAAAATTATCAATTTTTTTTATTATTAATTTTTTTTTTACTTTTGAAATGGTGTTAGATAGAAAAATTAAAATAAAATAGTGCTAGATAGAAAAATAAATACAAAAGGATACTAGATGAGGAAAATAAAAATGTAAATAGTGTTGTATAAGAAATTGAGTCACATCTGAGTTACATTATATTTTTTTCCCAAAATAAATACACAATTAAATGTGCAAAACATGCGATGCAAAATTATAAAAGCAAATTCTGAAAGCATAAATTTAATAACTGTAATAGTGGAGTCCTTGTAAAAACTGCATGAATATAAAAGAAAAACTGCCAAATATAATGACATTTATAACAGTAATTAATCAATGCTAATCGATAGTAATTGAAAATAAAATAAAAACAGTAAAAAAATGATAAAGAACAAAAACCGCGGTGGGGGAAACAAATGGGTATAAATTGACGAAAATACCCTCTATATTTATCTCTTGCCAAAACATTCCAATTAATTTGACCTGAACCCTTTGGTTCTGCTCACTCACAACACTCACGTTCCAACAAACAAACGCGAATGGATCCGTTCAAAGGATCCGAACCCGAAAACCCTATCGCCACATGCCTTTCCATGCTCTCCCTCCGCCGCTTCTCCGCCTGCCGCGACTTCGCCCACCGCCTCCCTCCCACCGACACAGTCGCACGAGTCCTCGCCGTCGCCGAGGTCCTCTCCGCCGCTGACTTCTACTCTGTTCTCCAGCTCCACCCATCCGACGGCGACAACCGCGACCTGGTGCGGCGGCAGTACACGAAGATGGCGCTCCTCCTGGACCCGACGAGCCCTGACAAGTTCCCCTTTTCCGACGAGGCCCTCGCACGTGTGCAGGAGGCCTGGCACATACTCTCCCGCCCCGAGCGCCGCGCCCTTTACCACCGCGAGCGCCCAGTCCCCGTAGCGGCGACGTTTTGGAGCGCATGCCCCTACTGCTGGAACCTGTTCGAGTACGAGAAGAAGTACGAGGATTGCGCGCTGTTGTGCCAGATTTGCAGTAAGGCTTTCCAGGGCGTGGCGGTGGTACCGCCGAAAATGGTGGGCGACGCGGTGGTGGAGGGGGAGGAGCTCCGACAGTACTACTCGTGCGAGGCGAGTGTGCCCTTGAGGTATTACGAGGTCAAGGAGGAGATTAAGGGTAGCAACGTTTTTGGTGAACAAAATGCTGCATCGCTTGTGTACCTTTCTGATGATGATAATGAAGGGTTTGCCATGAGAAATGAAGGGTTGCGTGGGAATGGCGAGAAGCGGCGAATGAGGGTAAAGACTGTGGCGAAGAAGGTTAGTGGGAACAGGGCGAGGAGACCTCTTGATAGTGACTCGGATTTGGATTTTGATTTGGGTGAGGGAGATGATGAATTGGAGTTCACTGAAGGAGATGATGATGTCTTTGTTGGTGTGCGATCTCGAAAGTGATGCATGCAGTGATGGTGATCAAATTTCACTTCTTCCTTTCCTAATGCTTGTAGCATCGTATAGGCTGCTGGTGATTCGAGAATGTAGTGACTGTAGTTATAGTTTTTTTGCACAGATTATTTGTAAACAAACTGAAAAAAGAAATTAGAGAATAGTTTTTGATTTGGAGTTAAAGAGGGCATTGCCATGTTCATATTTTGCCATTTTTGTAATGTTTCTTTTAATCCGATGACCTCCTGAAATTTAAAAGAAAATATTTGATGTCTTTCTGGATTGTGTGCTTCGGCTTGTTTGATCTACATTTCTGTTCTTTGAATGAATTGGTATTTTTTGGGCCTTTATGTTAGAGTGTTTTTGGAGCAAGACTAGTTGAGTTTCTCTTTTAGGTTTTGATTAATGAGGTATGTGTCAATTCTACTATGTTCTTTTGGGAATATATCACTTGGTCTTCCTAAATTGCTACTGATTATAGGTTAGGGATCACCAGGGTGAACTACTTCAGGTTGAACTCACCCTTTGTTCAAGGGATAAGTGACTTAAATTTTTAAAGCCAAAATTGTTTTGTATTGGTTTGGTTTAGCTGCATCAGTTTTGAGTATTTATGGTGTGACTTATTCTTTGCCAAATCTGTTTGATGACCTGAAACAACATATGGGCAATAGCATAGCTGAGAAAATAAAACTGTTAAATTTCTTCATAAAATAAGTGAATCACCTTGTTACTTGTTTTAACCTCTTGCCTTTGTAGGTAATGTTTCACAGCAACCAGATGAAGTGGATGGGTATGCTGTAAGCTCATTGTGGCCACCATTGCATTTGGTTTTTTTGTCCAATTTAGAACCTCTACTCGTTCTAAATATATTTAAATACAATATTAGGCTATAATCCAAATATATTTTATGTAAAAAACAAGAAATACAATACTCTTTTATTTTAGTAAAACAGTGATGAGATTTTTTATTTTACGTTTTTATTTATATAATAAATAAAAATAAATAAATTAAAAATTAAGTTAAGAGTATGAGTATAAATGATAAAGAACAATTAATATTAACTTAGATTTTGAAAATGATACATAAATAAAAACCTTTCGAAAAAAAGTGACAATTAAAGAAGGGAGTATTTAGTTCATATAAATGAGTTCAATTGGTGTAACAAATTTTACATTATCATTTCACCTTCATGAATAAAAATTATTTCTAGCGTGACTTTTAGGCTAAGATCGACTCAATAGTTTTGCAACTGAAAAATTATTTTAAAGTTAAAGCTTTAGATGAGAGTTATAAAATAGGGTAAAAAATAAATTAAGACCTTACAATAAAATAAAATAAATTTATCAGCACGGATTAATGTGAATGTAAGTTAGGCACTGAAAAATAAATGTTATGAGTTATTTATATTAGGCTAAATTTGTTTTTGACAAATTCTTCCTCCACCTCCATTCCTTCTCCTTGCACCTCCATATTAGTTATTGTACTGATTGGGCTGAGAAGTCCAATTGGACCAAAAGGTCTGATTAAGCCAAAAGGATCCATTGGACAGAGAGTTCAACTAAAAGGTGGCAGTTTCTTCCTGCACCCCTATATTTTTCTTTCTGCACCCCCACAATGTTATGTAAAGACCAAATTATCCCTATTATATTTTAAAAACCCTAAAATGTACTTGAACTGTATTTATTTTTTTGCATTATGGATTATGGAATCCGGAAAAATTTTGGATTGGCACTTTTGGTAAAATTTCGGATCCATCAATCCATAATTCAAAATATGCATTTCACATTCAAAAATCCATCATTCAAAAAAAGCATTCCGGATTCACCAATCCGTAACAGAAATATGCATTCCGGATTCTGAAATCCGTAATTCAGAAAAAAGCATTCCGGATCCATGAATCCGTAACAGAATTAGGCTTCCAGATTAAGCAATTCGAAAATCAATAATTTATGCAAAAATTGCTTCCGGAACACCCACTCATCAGGAAAAAAAAAATATTCAGTTCCGGATTGATGAATCCATAGCATACTCCCAAACCCCTTTTTCCGGTAACCACGGTGTCCTTTTTCAAGTAAAAGATTAAGGCCAGTTTTGGGATTTAGAAAATTGTGGGGGTGCAGGAAGAAAAATGTAAGGGTGCAGGAAGAAGAAGCCCTAAAAGGTTAAGCTGTGGAGTTGAATAAAAAAAGGTAGGCAGTTTCTTCCTGCACCCCTACATTTTTTTTCCTGCACCCCCAAAATTTTGTAAATTTCGAAACTGACCCCCACAATTTCGGGATCTGGAAGCGTGCTACAGATTCATCAATCTGGAAGTGAATCATGGTGCATTCCAGATGAGGGGGTGTTCCGGAAGCAAAGTTTGCATAAATTATTGATTTCCGGATTGCTGAATCCAGAAGCCTAATTTCTATTACGGATTGGTGGATCCGAAATGATTTTTTTTAATTATGGATTTCTAAAGCCGGAATGCATATTTTGAATTACGGATTGGCGAATTCGAAATAGTTTTTTCAATTATGGATGTTTTGCATTTTTTTTATTTTGAATTGACACTATTATTCATGTACTACCGGAAGCATCAATCTGGGAGATTACCGGATGCGCCAATCCGAAAATTTACCGGAAGCGCCAATCCGAAAATTGACGGGATTTCATAATCCAGAATACAAAAAAAATGTACAGTTTATAGAGGGACAATTTTGTCTTTGCGCAACCTTGTGGGGGTGCAGGAAGAAACTGCCAAAAAGGTAAATTGAAAGAATTAAAAGAAAAAGATAAAATAAAATGGAAATTGTTAAAAGCCCATGAAACATGGCCCAAATATGCAAGTGTGTGTAGTAAATGTTGAATACAAAGAGAAAAAACCCAAGTAACTTTTGGGCCCAATAAAAGAGTAGTATAAATATAGGGTCATGAATTGATCCAATTTTCGTGTAAAATCGAATCTTTGGCATCAGAGCATCTTTCAAGTACACACACCCATCTGTGAGAGGAAGCTGAGACTAAGCACCGAAAGATCAAATGGAGGGAGTAAATTAAGGTTGATTGGGAGGTGTTCATCGAGTAATTCAATTAAACGAGGAAGGTTTATAAACCAAGTGCAAATTAAGAGTTGACAAGCTGAAAGCTTAAGTCCAGAAGGAAGTCCGAAAGCGAAGATCGAGAAGTTAGCAGACTGAGGATAAGAAAGGAGTTTGTTTCTAGGCCCTTGTAAGAACATTTTGGCGCCCACCGTGGGACCAAGAAACAAAATGAGCGAAAGAGGAGAGCATTCCAGGGAACAAGGAGATTGTTAGAACGCCATGACTATGGTCATGTTAATACAGTTGCAAGACGAATTTGAGACATCGAGGAGAAATTAAGTATGTTGAGAGCGGATAATGCTTACATGAGACAAAGATTAAATGAAGAAACCATGTTGGATGCTTCCCTTGAAACTGTTCAACCGAGAACACACCTTAATCAAAGAGAGAATAATGAAGAAAGTTTTGGAGTCACACAAAGGAGGTTACCTGAGATTTCTGGTATTGTTGTGGGAACGCCACTACCTGACAACTGGAAAAGTTTAACAATGGAGAAGTATGATGGGAGTACAGATCCAGATGAACATGTTGCCATATACACAACTCAAATAAGTTTGTATACATGGAATGACGCCATCTTATGTAACTCTGAAAGGAGAAGCTTTAAGCTTGTTTACCCGGTTACCACCATTATCTATTACCTATTTTGATACTTTGATAGAAAAAGTTTGGAGCTCAATTTGCTACAAGTAGACCACATCACTTAACATCGATAGCTCTTGTAAACATAAGACAAGAAAAGAATGAATCATTACGAGCTTTTATGGAGTGCTTTGGAAGAGTGGCTTTAAGTATTAGAAACCTCAGTCCAGAAGTCTCTATGCATCATATGATAACTGCATTGAGGCCGGGACCATTTGCCGATAGTTTGTGCAAAAAACCAGCAGTAAGCCTTGATGAACTAAGACAACATGCAACGAAGTTTATGCAAATGGAGGAGTTAAGGGACTTCAGGAATCAAATAAGGATGGACGTGAAGAACGAGAAGAAAACAAATGAAAGAGAGGGGATCAAAATAGACATTTCAGAGAGAAACCTCGTGGCCGAAAGTTTCAACAATACACACCATCGAGTACAACTCGAGATTGGATACTTCAAGAGGCGATGACAACTGAAGTAATACCGCCACCAAGGAAAGCACGAACCCCAGATCAAGCTGATCACAACAAACATTGTCAATACCATAAAAATCATCGTCACCACACTGAAGAATGTATAGCGCTAAAAGACCGAATTGAAGAGTTGATCCAGATAGGGCAATTAAAACGCTTTGTTAGAAAAGGAAGAATAAAGGCCAGTCAAAGTCCAGAGCAAGATGTCAGGAGTAGAGACCATGGAGGTAGAAGAGGAGAAAATTTTGGAGGAACAACTGACATACGAAGCGACCAAAATGAAAGAAGAGGAGGAAGAGATGAAAAAAGAAGTGAAAGAGATGGAGGAAGTTACCTCCATTCACAAGAAAAAAGGAGCCGACAACACAGTTTGGGAAGACCAGTTAGGGGGTTCATTAATACTATTTCCGAAGGCTTTGCAGAAAAGGAAACGTATAATACGATAGGAAAAAAATATTTGAGAAGTGCCATAACCGTGAATCATGTTTTTAAAAGAAGTTTGCCGCCGATGTTATTCACTAATGAGGATTTTCAAGATGGTTGAAATTGCCGAATATGCGGTAATGAAAACTATAGTAGATCAAGGGAGCTCAGTCGATATTTTATTTTAGGAAACCTTTAAAAGGTTACATCTGAAGGAAGAAGACATGGTGCTTTTACAGGAGCAAATAATCGGGTTCTCGGGTGAAAAGGTTGACACCAAAGGATACATTGATTTGCCGACAACCTTTGGCAGAGGAGACGCAACGAAAACGATTAAAATCAGATATTTGGTGGTAGATACTCTCACCTCTTATAATGCTTTGTTGGGAAGATCTTCGTTGAACAAGCTGGGAGCTATAGTGTTGACACCATATTTGGCAATGAAATTTCCAACAGAACGAAGAGACATAGCAACCATATATGTCGACCAAAAAGCAGCCAAAGAATGTTATGTAGCAGGTTTGAAAATGATCTAGGAGCCGAAAGTATGGAAGCCAGAAACACGGTAGCAATGGTGGACTTGGATCCTAGAATGAATGATGATGAAAGGATAGATCCAAGACAAGAAACTACATCGGTTCAATTAGGTAAAGATGAAATGCAGTGTACATATGTTGGGGGTAGTACACCAGAAGAAATGATAGATGATCTGGTTGCGATAATAAGAACGAATAAAGATTTTTTTGCATGGAAGGCATCAAACATACAAGGAATTGATCCTAACATCATCTCTCACAAGTTGTTTGTTTGCCGAGAAGCAAAGCCGATAGCTCAAAAACGAAGGAAGTTGGGAGAAGAGAGACGAAAAGCTGATTTTGAAGAAACAGAAAAATTGTTGCAGGCAGGTTTCATCAAAGAAATTCAGTACACGACTTGGTTGGCGAATGTAGTTCTAGTCAAGAAGGTGAATGGAAAATGGAGGATGTGCACTGATTATACAGATTTGAATAAGGCATGTTCGAAAGATTCATATCCTTTGTCGAGTATTGATAGGTTGGTTGATGGGGCATAAAGTCAAGCCATGATGAGTTTCTTGGATGCTTATTCCGGCTACAATCAAATACAGATGTACAAACCTGATATTCCGAAAACCGCTTTCGCCACTGATATGGCAAACTATTGCTATCAGGTTATGCCGTTTGGCTTAAAAAATGTTGGAGCTACATATCAAAGATTGATAGATACGGTGTTCAAAAAGTAGATTTGAAGGAATTTGGAGGTTTATGTGGATGATATGATTGTCAAGTCACGTGTGGTAGGTGACCATGTGAAAGATCTTGAGGAAGTATTTGCACAGATAAGAAAGTATAACTTGCGATTAAACCCAAAAAAATGTGTTTTCGGAGTCAAAGGTGGGAAGTTTCTCGGTTTCATGTTGACCAACAGAGGAATTGAGGCAAATCCGGATAAATGTGAAGCGATTATGAAGATGAGGAATTCAACAAATTTGAAGGAAGTTAAAAGGTTAATAGGAAGGTTGAATGCCTTGGCAAGGTTTCTACCGATACTCGCTGAGAGGTCAAAGCCGATAATGAAATTGTTAAGGAAGGTCGAAACGTTTAAGTGGAACAAGGAATGTGAGCAAGCTTTTGCAACAATTAAAAAGATGATAGTTGAACCTCCCATCCTAATCAAGCCCGTGTCAACTCAGCCTATCATTGTCTACCTTGCCACTTCTCATGAAGCCATAGGAGCAACCTTGATCCAAGAAAATCCAGAAGAAAAGCCTATATACTTCGTAAGTAGAGTCCTCCAAAGCGCTGAAACTCGGTACCAACTAGTCGAAAAAATTGCCTTAACACTTGTGTACACAATATAAACACCTCCGACCATATTTTCATAATCATCAGATAATTGTAAGAACTGATTGCCTGATAGCCAAAGTCTTGAGAAAGCTTGAACTCGCAGGAAGAATGGTAGCATGGTCAGTAGAATTGTCAAAATTTGGAATGAAATATGAGCCACGAGGAGCAATTAAAGCTCAAGCGTTAGCAAATTTTATTATCCAGATGCCGACAACAGAAGCTGATCAGGAAACTTGGATCATATTTGTTGATGGATCATCCAACAAGAAAGGGAGTGGAGCAGGAATTGTGTTAGAAGGCCCAAGAAATTTTCATTTGGAAATGGCTTTGAAATTTGAATTCAAAACTTCGAATAATCAAGCCGAATTTGAGGCTTTAATTGCAGATTGATTATAGCCAAAGACATGGGTGGACAAAATGTTATATGTCGAAGTGATTCCCAATTAATGGTTGGGCACATGAAAGGAGAGTACCAGGTAAAAGATCCCTTGTTGCTGAGGTATTATCACAAAGTCTTGAACATTATGGAAAGTTTTAACATGGCCGAGATCATACATATTTCGAGAGAACACAACACAAAAGTGGATTCCCTATCCAAATTGACAAGTCAACAAAGACAAGTTCAACACAATTTCATTATACAACAAACCTTGCACAGTTCGACAGTTGGAGTGGAAAAATGTTTTACTGTTACCACAAAGAAAGATGATTGGATTCGATCATACAAAGAAGTGATTAAAAATAAAGAACAAGGAATTGAAACTGATGGCATAATGGCTAGAAAAGCTGCTAACTTTATCCTCATAGGAGATGAATTGAACAAAAGAGGGTTTTCAATTCCTTTGTTAAAATGTCTCTCTCAAGAGCAATCTGAACATGTAATCTGAGAGCTTCATGAAGGACTATGTGGATTGCATTATGGTGTGCGAACAATGGCAACGAAAATCTGTCATGGCGGATACTATTGGCCGACAATACGAGAAAACTATAACCAATATGTCAAAGCATGTAAAAAGTGTCAGGAATTTGGAAGTCTCAACCATATACCATCACAAGAGTTACAAGGAATTGTTTCCCCTTGGTCGTTTGCTAAATGGGGAATGGATATACTCGACCCATTCCCCTTAGGCCGAGGACAAACAAAATTTATGATTGTTGCTGTTGATTATTTCACAAAATGGATAGAAGTTGAAGCGTTAACAAAAATAACGGCTCAACAAGTTCAAACGTTTGTGTGAAAAAATATAATTTGTAGATTTGGTATCCCACACTCTATTATAACTGATAAAAAACTCTTGGAATTCTATTCGAATTTGGGAATCAAGTCTACAACCACTTCAGTTGAACATCCGCAAACAAACGGACAAGCAGAGTCAGCTAACAAAGTCATTCTTAGCCAACTGAAGAAGAGATTGGGAAGCGCGAAAAGACTGTGGGCCGAGAAATTACCAGAAATATTGTGGGCATATAGATGCACACCACAGACATGAACTGGAGAAATGCCATTTAACCTTACATATGGGACAAACGTTATGTTGCCAATAGAAGTCAATGAACCAACATTACGAAGACAAATAGAAGATTGGAATATTAATAATGAATGCTTAAAGGCAGAATTAGATTTGATTGAAGAACTTCGAGAGAAAGCAACAATCAGAGAAGCAGCAGTAAAAAGAAGAGCGTGTAAGAGGTTTAATGCAAAGGTACAACTGAGAACTTTTAATGAAGGGGATTTAGTATGGAGAATGAGGAATGATGCAATAAAAGACCCTACACAAGGGAAGTTGGCACCCAATTGGGAAGGACCGTTTAGAATAGTAGAAAATTTGAAGAACGGAGCTTATAGGTTGGAAATGTTAGATGAAAAGTTAATATCCAGAACATGGAACGTAAGTCACTTGAAGTTTTATTTCAGTTAAGCTTGTATGTAAGAACACCAACTACTGTATATTGGGTCCTTTTGTAGAACAATGAATGAAGAAAATGTTGAAATTTCTATGTGTTTAACAAAATTTCTCTCGGTCTTGGATGCTTTCACACCCAATGAAATCCCTCCCGAAAGAACATTTTCTTATTAATCTTTCGGTCTTGGATGCTTTCACGCGCAGTGAAATCCCTCCCGAGAGAAAATTTTCTTATAATTCTTTCGGTCTTGGACGCTTTCATGCCAAGTGAAATCCCTTCCGAAAGAGCATTTTTGTATAATTCTTTTGGTTTTGGATGCTTTCATTCCAGGTGAAATCCCTCCCGAAAGAACATTTTCTTATAATTCTTTCGGTCTTGGATGCTTTCACTCCAGGTGAAATCCCTCTCGAAAGGACATTTTCTTATAATTCTTTCGGTCTTGGATGCTTTCACTCTACCTGAAATCCCTCCCGAAAGAACATTTTTATTAATCTTTCAGTCTTGGATGTCGTCATTCCAAGCGAAATCCCTCTCGAGAGAACGTTTTCTTGTAATTCTTTCGGCATGAGTTGCTCCCAAAGAATGTTATATTTTGTAATTCTCTCGGTCAAGCATGCCTTCATCTTAGCTTGAAAAACAAATTGAAAGTTATGACCGAAAGGTGAGATGTCTTCATCTTAGCTTGAAAAAAAGCCGAAGCTAAGGCCGTGGGATGCCTTCATCTTAGCTTGAAAAACGAACCGAAAGATAAGGCCGATAGGTGAGATGCCTTCATCTTAGCTTGAAAAATAAACCGAAAGTTAAGGCCAAAAGGTGAGATGCCTTCATCTTAGCTTAAAAAAGTAAACCGAAAGTTAAGGTCGAAAGGTGTGATGCGATCATCTTAGCTGGAAAAAGTAAATATAAAGTTAATGCTGAAAGGTGAAGTCGAATACATTTGTTATATTAGATGACTTAAGCTGGTAGGTAACTCGCTCTGTTCAAGTATCTTTGTGGTAAATAAGATAGATGTAAAGTAAATAAAATAGTATATATAGTTTGATGCCATACATCCAAGAACCCGAGAGTTTTTACTCGGGAACTTTTACAAAACGAATAACTAGAGCTATTCGGCGTCATCACGCCCATTGTCATCATTCCCTTCATCTTCTGGAGATTCGTCATAAGGAATTTCACCAACCGGAACCAATTCACCCTTATAGAAGTCTTTGTCGACATCAAAGTTTCCAGCATCTAAGGGGATCTTGTAAAAGTATTTAGCCTGTTGGAGAGCTTTCTCAAAGCCTAACTTGTGTTGTTGAACAACAAAACTTTCAGCTTGATTAACTCTTGACTTCAACTCGTTTATCTCAGTTTCCAAGCGGAGAATGTTTTCAAAATCAATTTTCTTCCCAGCAGAAAAATCAACAAGGTTTTCTTTCAATTGTTGATTCTCAGTGTCAAGTGTCATCCTTTGGGCCGAAAGATGAGTAACCTTATTCTTCAATGTTTCCTTCTCGACCTCCTTCCAGCTATTGACTAGAGACAGTTCTTCAATTTGAGAAGTTAATAATATGACTTTTTTCATTTGATTCGGCAGCTTCGCCTTTCAATTTCTCAAGCTCAGAGGAAGAAATATTGTTTTTGGTTTCTTCTCTTATCGCCTTATTAATAAAAAAAGCACGGCTAGTAAGTTCAAACATTGAATTAGTAAGAGAAGGAACATGAATAGATTTGAACATGTCGCGAGAGGATGAGTCAAGATTGGAGTGAACGAAATCTGAGAAACGTGTGGAAGACGCAAAGATGGTTTCAAGAAGAGATTGAGAAGAACTCCCCAAACCATGATAGTGTTTCTTAGAAGAATGTGATCTTTTATTGCCTTTATCTCGTTTCCTAGTCTTCTTGGAAGGCCCTGCTTCGACGTTTACAGCATCTTCAACTTCTATTCGAGAGGTAGGTTCAACAATTTCAACTTCTACTTGTTGAATTTCTCTCTCAGGTCGAGGAGTTGAACCTCCAAATTGGTTAAATAACTTAGAGAAGTAAGCATGTCCTTTCGGGTTCGTAGCCGCCATCAAATCTGAACATTATCAAAAGATTTAGCAAAGTTAAAATTCTCTTATTATCAAAAGAGAGAATCCGAAAGAATCACATACCAATGAAATCTTTTTGGGGTTTACGAGAAATGTATAGCCGAAGCAGAGCACGAATGGGAATCTTCTGGGAAAAGTGACTGAGAACCGAAGTAACATGCCGCTCTTCAATACTCATGGAATGATGTGAACAAGAGTTGAACTTCAAAGGAGCATGGGTCCAGTAGAAAGGAAACTTTGGAACATCGCCGTTAAAGAAATAGTTTCTCCTGGTTTCTTCAATAAGAATTTTAAAGAAACCCCCTTTAAAGTTTTTGTATGAAGAAGTAAATGGGGAAAGAAAATAATTTTTTGTCTTACTAATCAAAGACAACCAACTAGGTTTCTTACCAAACCGAGAACTGTAGTAATATAGGAACGTTTTTGGACTGAGGGTCAAAGAAAGATATACATAAAACACTAAAAGCTTGCATGTAAGCCCATCTGTTAGGGTGGGGTTGAGTAGGTGCAACATTAAGAAAATGGAGGACACCCATTTGAAATTCACTTAAAGGAAATTTAATATGGAGATCAGTGAAGAGACATTCATAAAAATAAAAGAATTCACAGGTCTCGCCCTCATAGCCATGCCAAACGTTATCAATGGCTCGAGCTTGCCGGAAAGAAATGATCTCCTTAGTGGCATCAAAAGAATACACATAAAGCTTAGAAAGGAAACTACGAAGGGTTGAAGAGAATTGGTACTGAGAGAAAAATTCCCGAACTTTCGGATTAACCCATTCATAACCAAGACGAAGACTTAATCTTCGTTCGGCTAATTCCTCCCTCTCTTCGGCTTAAGCATCCACAACCTCTTTGCTTGACGATTTCATACATGAGAGTGTTTCAGATGAGGAAGTCAATTCGGCATTTTTATTGGTTTCAATCACTCTCCCAGTAGATTCATTGCTCGTGCTCGAAAATCCCGTAAACTCAGAAGAAACAGAAACAGAGCTTGATGAAGACATTATACCTTCTGCAAATATTTGCTTAAACTTCTCGAATGTGATGAGTGGAGAAATAGCATAACAAGATGAATGGAGTTGAAGATTTATGATGGTGGAAGAGTGATGACATATGAAGAGTCATGGCATTGTAACCATTGGATTTAGTTACATCCAATGGTTGGAGACTTTTATCTTGTCACGTCAAGCAGTACAATCAAGAGGAAGCGTGCAAAACGTAAAAGTCTTTTCGCAATTAATACATCATTAAAGCCATTTTTTCAAAAATTGTTTTCCCTCTGAAAATACAAAAAGGTGACGTTTCGCTTCTTAATAGGCATTTCATCTCTTAAGTCTCCTTATGCATGGGGCTACTGATTGAGTTGAGAGGTCCCATTTGGTCGAGAAATCCAATTGGACCGAAAGGTCCGATTAGGCCAAAAGGGTCCATTGGGTAGAAAGTTCAACTGAAAGGTTAAGCTGTGGAGTTGAATAAAAAAAGGTAAATTGAAAGAATTAAAAGAAAAAGATAAAATAGAATGGAAATTGTTAAAAGTCCATGAAACATGGCCCAAATATGCAGGTGTGTGTAGTAAATGTTGAATACAAAGAGAAAAAGCCCAAATAACTTCTGAGCCCAATAAAAGAGTAGTATAAATAGAGGGTCATCCTAAGAGGTAAGTAGAGTGAATTGATCCAATTTTCGTGTAAAACCGAATCTAACTTTGACATCTGAGCACCTTTCAGGTACACACACCCATCTGTGAGAGGAAGCTGAGACTAAGCATCGAAAGATAAAATGGAGGGAGTAAATTAAGGTTGACTGGGAGGTGTTCATCGAGTAATTCAATTAAACGAGGAAGATTTATAAACCAAGTGCAAATTAAGAGTTGACAAGCTGAAAGCTTAAGTCAAGAAGGAAGTCCGAAAGCGAAGACTGAAAAGTTAGCAGACTGAGGATAAAAAAAGAGTTTGTTTTTAGGCCCTTATAAGAACAATTATGAAAAGTAAGTTGGTTTTAATCCTTTTAAATATTTTAAATAATTATAAATGAAACATATTCTTATCTACACTCCTGCACCCCATACTTTCCTTCTGGTCGCATATCTTTCTTCCAGTCGTAGCACTCCCATTATTCTTCAATCGTAGCGTTTGAGAGCAATTCCATCATTTGAGCGTATGTAAGAAGGTTGGCAAGAAAATTCATTGTATTCGACATTTTCCAGTGCAAAAATATTTTTTTTAGTTTTGTACTCCATTTTTACATCTCGCTGGTTTTTTTCTAGGTTTTGTGGCTTCCAAAAAAATGAAAAGAATAAACAAACGAAAACACAATCACCACCATTAAAAACACCACAAAATTTACCTCAATTACCAACGTTCATCACCAACCATCACAAGCAAACATCACTACTTGAAAATGAAGAAGAAAACACTACACTCTCCAACATACTCAAAAGGGTGATGTTAAAATAAAAAAAAATATGGAGGTGCAGGAAGAATTTGCCTATGTTTTTTCGTCCATGTACTATAACGCGATATTGATTTTCATCCCTAATCAAAACTTTCGACATTGTGGATAACTGTAATAAAAAAAACTATTGGAATGAGTTATTGTCAAAGGAATGATAATAACTTTTTTTTTTAACATGACAAACAACTTCCATCATGAATTATATTTAAATATTTACGACAATAGTGAGTGATTGTTCACATGACTAAAATTAATTTTAATTTTTTATATAAAATAAAAAAAATTAAAATATTTAAAAATATATTATAAAAATATACATTGCAATGGGTTAGATAACAATTTTTTAAATATTTTAACATTTTTATATATAAAAATTAGAATATATAAATAAAATAAAATAAAATAAAAACTGATTTTAGTCATTGAACTTTTATTACTCATACATATATACATTATACTATTATAATATAGTTATCTTGAAATTCATTCGTCACATAAGAAAAATGGAATGTTTACATGAAATAATTAACTACATTAGTTTTCTTACTATAACTATTCTCACGTAATCGAAAATTTTGATTAAACTAAAAACTAATTTAGGTTATAGTATTAAAACGTAAAATATATTTAATTATTATTCTTTTAAGAATTTTTCATATAAAAATGGATTCCATTTATCTTCTGAATGAATGTGCTAAAAACCAAGAGTTTGATTTTACAAAATTAAATTATAATCTAGTTAGTAGTTGTTAAACTTTTAGTTTATAAAAATAAACTAACTTATTAGATTGAAAAATATTTTATAAATATAAACTAATATAAAAATATATAACTGAAGATGTGTTTTTTTGATAAAAATATATTATGTAATCATATTTTTTAAAATAATTATATTTTTATAAAAAAATTTAGTATTATTTATTTTCAAAAGTTGTACGAGATTCTTTTATTTTCACAAGTTGTTTTATTTAAATAATTTGATATAATAAATATTAATTAAATTATTTTTTATTTATTTATTTTCAGAATTTTAAATTTTGTTTTTCACCTTTTTCGTTGTAACATTCACAGAGGTACCTGTGAAACATTAGTTATTCTAATTTATAATGTTAAATCTTTTTTAACTTGAACTATATAAAAAAAATTAATTTAAAAAAAATAGTGTAATAGTTAATTCTTTTTTATAAAATTAAAATAAATAATAATAGGTAAAAAATATTAAAATATAAGAATAACAAAATTAAATAAGTTAAAAGCTAACTAAAATAAGTTATAACTTATAAATTAAAAGATTATGAAATAAGATACTTTAAATACTAACCACGTACACAATCATACTAATTTATAAAATAATTGTGTAAAATAAAAATTATATTATCAAAACATATATTATTTATTTTATAATGTACTTTTTACAAAATTATAAAGGTAATTTCCAATACAGTAATATTTTTTGAATGTTTAAATAAGTCCAACTTTTACTCAATACTTACTTTTATATTTTTCTATATAAACACTTCATTAGTATTCACTCTCTCCAACTTAGCACCTTGCATTAGATGTTTAGATGCCTTTCACTAAAATACTCACATCCTTATATTTTATTAAAAGTTTATCTATTAAATTATAAGTATCCTGTTTATTAAATAATTTAAAAATTAAGTGATTTATCTAGACTATTATTTTGCAAAATATTTGATTATATAAATAAAAAAATATGAATTAAATGTTATTTAAAATAATAAAAAAGTTAGACAGTTACAATATTCCCAACATAATAATTGACTATTAAAAAAATACATAATTAAAACAAAAATTATTTTTATTGACTATACATACAACACATTCTCAATTTGTTCTACAAAGTCTATTTTATGTTGATGATGATTTATAACAAATTATTGTTCTCCTTTAAAGTGTGGTTTAAGATGAGTATCAGAATAACCATTTGTTTTAGTTATTATGAGATATTAAATGATAAGTTCAAAGAAATAATTAAAATTATTATTATTATATATATATATATTATTTTTTATAATTACATAATATGTGTATGCCACAGAATTATATACTTATTCGTATATTAAACAGGTCATGTAAAATTTTGAAACCACTCCAAATAGGCAATTCACATTCTTCTATTTTCTTAAGTTTAACAAATTATTTTCTTTTATTATTGGATGGTACTGAGAGGTGTAGCTTATTATGAATAAATATCATTTATTACATATATTCTATATAATTTATTTATTATATATTTCACATTAATATCACTGTTGAAATATAAAACTCAAAAAAATGTGAAATTTGTAAATTGTGTGACGTTAAATTGTATGATTCTTAGTTTATCACTATCACACAAAAATTGACAATTCCATGTTATTTTAAAAAAATCAATTTATACAATCAATTATCTAACCTACCTAGCAAACTATGTCTGCAACCTATTTGTGATAAGTGTTGAATATCATGATTATTGGATCTTCTTAAGTAATTGAATGCAAATGCAAATACACTATAAGAGTGCATTATAAACTTATGCAAGTAGCACATAATCATGAACATTTTATGATTCGAAGGCTTGTATAATCATAAACATTTTATTGAATTATTGGAGAAATAATCATTTAACAATAAAACATACTCTTCCTTTTAGCGTGAATTTGTTATCACTTATACATAACTTGTAGTTGTAGCTCTTTCTCTATCATCACTCTCATATACTCTTCTTATAATTATCCGTTATGAAATTTTAAACAATTTTACATTCAAACTCTCTTCGAGTTCATTTTGCAGTAATATAACTTTTATTAATCTAACAAATATTCAATTATGAATTATTTACGGAGTCTCCTTACGAATTTATGATCACACGGGTTAAACAATATTCTTACCAATTAAATAATATTACATACCTAAATGTATATTACATTATCATTTAACAAAAAAATAATCATTTTAAGAAAATAAATAGAATTTATGAGAAATAAAATAATAAAATAATTTGAAAAACTAATACTAAATTTAATCATAGGTATAAAAATTAAAAACATTAAAACTTATAAAACAAATTGAAGATTCTAGTGTAATAAGCTATATGCATAAGTTTTACTTCACGTATAAATTTGACTTATTTGTAGATGAATTACATTTACTCCTCACATAAAAGTTTAACTATTACAATATTATAATAAGATTTCATTTAGCTCTTAAATATTTTTCGTATTTATATGAGTAATTAAAATATTCTAAATTATAATTTGGTTCTAAATATTTTATATTAATTATAAATTTTTTCTCAAATATTTTTATTATTTCTAATTTAATTGTAAAATTGAACTCAACCCAACCTACTTAAGTTCAACTCGATTAAATATGATCTGGACTCACTACAACCTAACCCGACCTTGTCTAACCTAATTAAACTTGGATTTAACCTGGCATAGGTCTTATATGACTTGACATCGACAACTAGATTTAGTCTTAATCCGACCCTACTTGAGTTCGACTAAACTAGATCAAGTCTAACTTAAGCTTAACTCGATTTAATTCATCTGGACATGGGATAAGCTTGACCTAATATAAAAAATTAATGCAAATAGAGTTTCATAGACTCGCCCATAACATCCCGCCCATGACTTGACGAGTTAGGTGAACCGGACCAAAACAACATTTTTAAAATATTAACTAATTCTACCTAAATAAAGACAAGTTGGCAAGCTGACTCACCATACCCAATTCATTTTATCACCCCTACTATGACGATACATTTAATCTTATATTTAATACTTTAAAATAATTTAAACATAACAAATTTAGGAAATTATTTAAATATATTTATGTGTATCATACATTTAATTATCAAAGATAATTTCATATAATAAAATTTATTTTAATGAAATTATACTTATAAGTAAAATTCACTTAACATACAATGTCAACAATCTACATTATATTATTCTATAATTCGCAAACATTATATTCACTTATTCTATAATTCGTATGTATATTAAGTATAATCTCTTATTATATATTACACTCTAAAAAATATAAAATCTTATTAAAATACTAAAATTATTCAATTTTTAAAACCAAAACATTTCTCAACATATACTAAAAAACAAAGTCAATAACTTGTTAGATTTAAATAAATATTCTTTTAAAAGATTATCAAATAATATTTTATATAGTTTTATATTATTAAAGGGATAAAAAAATATTTTAAAAACTACATTAATACGTCATAAGATTTCATATCTTCCCAATACATAACCAAGTCTAGACCCAAAATCAATCTAACATAAAAAATCTAATAAATTACAAAAAAAAAAATCTGTAATGAGAGAAGTATTACAAGAGTACCTAAATGCTCCTATTTAGAAGTTCAAATGAAAATCAAGTCTCACCTTTTAAACTTTCTAGTTATCAATCATCAAATAAAAAAAACAAGACTCGTTCTTTGGATTGATTAACAAAACTGCAGTGCTAAAAAGACTGATAATTACAACTAAATACAATGACATACAAAAATAACAGTTGTACAGGATGCACAAAGTGATTCCCAACACTGAAGAGTACCTAAAATGCTTCCACATAGAAGTTCAAAAGAAAATCAAGTCTCACTGTTTAAACTACCTTTAATTATCAAATATCAAGTAAAAATAAGACTTGTTCTTTGGATCGACTAACTTGATAAACAAAACTTCAGTATAAAAAAACTGTGATAATTACAACTAAATACAATAACAAACATAGAGAATAACAGTTGTACATGATGCACACAATGGTCCCCAACACTCAATGACCCCTGTCCCCAAACCGATGCCTCGGATGCAAGCAACTCGGGGCATACCCTTTAAAAGGTCATGTTCTCGCATCTTTCAGTGCACCCCCTTTTTCAAGTTCACTTACCAGATCCCTAAGTGATGGAACCTTCATAGCCAAGGTCCTATATAATCTAGAATATCGTGCTCGAGTTCCATCTGCAGTCCTTGCTAGGGCAAGCAATCTTAGAGCCTCGGGTAGTTCAGCAAATACTTGTTTCATTTCCTCCAAGCTCATATTTTCCAAAATGGACGGCCTTGGGGCTACCCTCATAATCTCACCCCCTTTAGGTTCCTGAACTCTGGCCTCGGCTTTAATGATTAGTTCTGAATTTGAGTTTGCTCCACATTTTATTATAAATGAAGAGGTATTACCCGTATTGAATTGAAGGACGTTCCATTGTGCCACATCAGTTCCAGATCCAGAGCCTGTATCAGTAGATGGCTTACGAGAATGTGACAGGTTTTGGATGCGGTCATCTTCTTCAGGAATTGACTGCATCATAAAAGAGGGTTTAGGAATCCCAAAACTCAACAATGGTCGGACATAGACCCAATTTTACCAGAAATGCCGAGATAGAAAAGCATTCATTTCAACTTGTTTTCATCCTTTTATACCTTACTTTTCCTTTTTCTTTTGGGTACAGCATTTCTTAAGTATATAACTGGGTTGATAACACAAATTTAGTTAACAATAATTTTAAAAAAAATGATAAAATAGTCAAATACAGAAAAACCAGATAAATCTTGGGAAGCATAAAAAAGAGAGACGCCTTTTAAAAAGTATACGACAGAGTACATAAATGGTAATGTTTAGAAGACGGTAACTCCCCCCACTCATCTACCCAATGGCAATGTTCCTGTGATTATGATGAGAGATGTGTTTTTTTCCCAGAGCAAAAGTTGTGATTTTAGTCGAAACTGAGTATGCAAACACAGTTTAAAGCACAATCTGATTCCTTCACAACTCAAGATACAATCAAGCCATATAGAGCATCAATTTGCTTACCTCAACCACTCTGCGAGCATCTGCAATGCACCTCTGAGCACATGGATGATCAATTTCAAGAAGCGAAGGCATTTGTTCTGTCAATTTATCAAGAGAACCCAGCACCGTTCTCTTCTTACTTTTCTCGATGATGTTCACAGTAGAAAGTCTAGTTATATCCTGTTCAAATTATACCACAAGTTATTGAGTATTTCCTAGTAGAATACTAAAGTTTGGAAAACAGATTTCAATAAGAAAAAAGAAACCTTGACTTGCTTCAATATTCTATCAAGTGAAATAAGAGATGCTAATCTTGCATCCTCAGCGGCAGTAGAAGGATTTTGAACAGGTGAACCACCATTTTCCAAGGTCAGTAAAGCTACATCACTTCTCATTTGTTGCAAAATCTGAAAATAATTGCCAGGATATCATAAATAGGCATTCATTTTTAGGGTTTAAGGATTAACACAGGCAATTCCAAAAATCTTTTGCTCCATCTCAAGTGTGAAATAAATTACCTTTCTTCTTTTGTGATCAACAGATTCTAGTGCTGAACGCAACTTGGCCACTTGTGTTGCATCTTCAGCCTCTTCTGTTGCCAATGTACTAGCAATATCCTGATAAGTCAATGTTAGGACTTAAGACTGAAAATATGAAAAAGAGTTTAAGAGATTGATTATCTCTTAGTTGATCCTTGTTATTTATAGAGGAAAATTACATCAAGAATACCAAGAGTACAAGAAAGAAAAAATGATATATCAAGGCAATTAATGCTAATAAGAAAAACAGCTTTTTAGGAAAGACTACTTAACCTATCTAAACAAGTTCAGTTATATAACCAAGATAAATTATTCTAAAATGAAACAACATCAAAATATAATTTAACATGTATAAGAAAATTAGTCAAACAAGTTTCTCTCATTTTTTGGTTCATGATGGGTTCAAACAACTAAAACCCCAATCAAGAAAACCCCACAAATGTTACTGGCCATATATGGTAATTGCAAGAATATAAGATGGATATTCATATGAATGAATTTGTGTGTTTTGGGCACAACAAAGGAACATATTACATAAAGACTCTACAATACTTTACAAAGAGATGGGCCCAAGCCCACATATTGAACATACATTTTGCACTCCTCAAACTAGTGCATATAAATCGTATACACCAAACTTTACAAATATAATCATTTCTAGGACCCTACATGATACGTGAAGACATCCGCCAACTGACTATTGGAGTTAACCATTCATACAAGGTAGACGCACTACATCCTTGAGTGATGATAAAACATAGAATGATTAGTCTCACTGAGTCATCAAATTGTTGGACAATTGCATTGAATCTACCAAACCATGCCTTGGGAGACTATTTAAGACGATATAAGATTCCTGGAGACGACATACCAAGCGGGAAGACTCCCCTTAAGCAACAACCAGGAGGTTCTTCAATATAAATTCCCTTCAACAAATCACCATGTAGGAAGACAATTTTTACATCCAATTGATGGAGGGATCAATGTTGAAGAGCAACCATGGCTAAGAATAATTTGAAAGAGGACATCTTGGTGATCAAAGAAAAGGTGTCACCATAGTCTAGCCCAAAGATTTGAATATAATATTTAGCACTAAACGAGCTTTGAGATGGTCAATAGTACCATTAGAGCTAACTTTGAATGTGAAATTTCATCGACAACCAACAATAGATTTCCTAGGATGAAAAAGGAACAAAATCCCAAGTATTGTTGTTCTGAAGAGCGCACAGTTCATCAAACATGGCCTGTCTCCATCTAAAGTGGGCTAAGGCATCATGTGTAGCTTCAAGAACTGACAAAGAGGAAAGGGAAGACAAACAAGTATAATGGATGGAAACATGTTATAGGAAGATGTTGGATGAGCAACATGGGATCAGATTCCAAAGCAAGCATGAATAGAAAGGAGAACAATTAACATCCTACATGGCATGGGTCTCAAGAAGGATAGACAAAATAGTGGAGTCAGCATGGAAAATATGGGAAAGAGAGTAAACAGGAAAATTAAAGAGTCAAGGATTTGTGTCAGAAAACCACACTTCTCCAAAGTGTGGGTAATCTTTCTATTTTCCTAGTTCAGTTTCCTACATTTCTCTGTTATTCTGTATCTCTTGAAGATAATACCTCATTGATATCTGCTGTAGAATAGTGAGAACATATACATAATGTATTATGATCTAGTCCAATTTCCTATGACAGAGACATGATATCCTCTAAAAAAGTAAACAACAAAATACATGCCTAGAAGAAAGTGTTTCATCTAAGTAAACCTTACTAAGGGACAATATCTTTGTGCATCCAATAAAAACACTCATTTAGAGTAAACATTGGCTAAATACCAAAGTGAAGTAAAGAGAAACACTTTATCCAATAACAATGCCAATGTAAATAAGTAGCCAAAGTCTAGCATGTTTACAAATACGTCAAACACAATTCACTTAACTAGTAACAGTGCCACCTCTCTTGAACAGTCACAAGTTGAACAGGGCTTTTTTCCAGTAATCAAGAACATCAAATAGTATCCATTTAGAATAATCATTCTAGACAGATTTAAGATGAAATATACCTTTAAGTGCTGCAGTTGAGAAGTATAGACACGTCTTGAATATTCAAATAGAAGTTGGCCAAGGGCATCAGTTTGGGGAGACTGAGCACTGCCAAGTCCAGCCATCCAACCATCCATAATTGCAGTTGAAATAAGCTCCAACTGACCAGTTGTTCCCCCTGGTGTATCATTTCCCATAACAGATAGAAAATCAAACTTCTCAGCAAGCCAGGACCTAATTTGGCGCTGCAGCTCTCCAGCTGGAGTATGTACAAAGAGAGCAGCAAGAGCCTTGTTTCCAATTGCAAAACTTTTTGCTTCCTCACTGATTTCCCTAAGCTTTCCCCCAGTTACCTGCTGTCTCCAGGTTTCCTACACGGTTTATTCAAAAATATAAAACAAGGTGACACACATGCATATTCTAATCAACATAGGTAAAAATAGGAGACAGGATCACCAAGAAATAGCATATTATTTATGATATTCAAAATTCAAACAAAAGAAAGACAAGGAAAACAAAATCCCGCTCAATAATTTTCTAGCAAATCTAACCAGAATGATTAAAGGATAATATCATTACCTCATCAATCCCACGTATCTTCAACACAACAGATGAAAATTTGGATTTCTTTTCTGGCTTTATATTCACTTTAAATCCCTGGATCTGCTCATCAACATATTGCACAGAAGATCTACCAGGACTGCTTGCTCGGCTGGAACTTCTACTGGGTCCAGTGTTGGCCTTTTCAAGAAAGCACTCAACTGGCAATACCTTTCAATCAAGAGTGCAAGATTTACTAAATTAGAAAGGTACAATTGGAAAATACAATAGCACATCACTAAGTATGCATTAACAAGTCATAAGAAGAAAAACACTCTACCTTAATGGATTGCAACTCTGGGGATCTGGCAAGCAAAGATCTTATATACAAGATTCTAACACGGGAAACAAGCATGGTATCCAATACTCGCCTTGGTTCCATTTTTCGAATAAATGAAAAAACAGCATCTCTAATTTCAGCAAGTATTTCATGTTCTCTTGAGGCACCAGCTTTGATGACAGCAGCCAGAACCTGTGGCCATTAAGAACAATGATGGTAAAACTCCATTTTGCAGGATTAAGCTTTTAGAGTGGTTTATATATAACATGCCCTGTAATGCAAGATCACTTGGTCTTGAAGTGTGGATACTCACAAGCACACCCTACCTTACACAAGTCAAAGATATGATTGCTGTTGAAAATTCCGCATCAACCAGATATATGGACATTTCTTATATATAAGTGGATGTAAACCTCACTTTATGAGCCGGTTTTGTAAGGTTGAGTTAGGTCTAAAGTACACTTCTTAATAATTAAAGTCCACTTCTTAATAATTGAGTATGTAGGAAAATATTGTATAGCCTATATTTTAGGGATTAAGTTTTATATTTATTTTGTTTCCTTCTATTATATCATTACTATTCCCAATAAATAGAGAACCATGTGTGTGCTCATAACATAATTTCTGTAAATCTTTCTACAAGGGGCAGAAAGGAACAAACCCTGGACAACCCACCCATATGAACTTAAGCCCTGGTAGCATGTCATGATCCAACTATTTAGAAGCTTAGCAATCAGAAGAAGGCCCACAAATGATTTATTTCAAAGAAATTGGACAAATTTTGGCATTTATAGCAACTAAATCTGATATTATTGTATTTTTCTTTTACAGGAGGATATTTCAAGTCCCAAACAATGCAATTTTTCTCCTCTCTGGTAATATGTTGCCACACAAATTGTCTGGTAACCATAAGAATACTATCACTAATAAGTTCCACACATTTTCAAACTGAACTAATAGCAAGCATCGTCTCATGCCTGCATTTTGGCAGCAACTCAAGCAGAAGAGGTAAGAGTATACAAGCTTTCAAGTTTAGAAGTGTGATGAGCATAGCAACATTCGTATGAAAAGGTACTTTATATAGAAATAAAGAACAATTTTGCACATAACTTCAATTTATCTGCTTTCACTAAAGTATAAACTGAACCTAAACATTCAAGATCCATACCAGCATCAGAAGCTTGTTTGCACCATCAGAAATGGCAGCAACTCCTTCATACTGATCAGGATTAAATTCATTCAGGGCTGCAGTAAGATATTCACCGGCAGGGGTAGTCTTAACTTTCCCAGAACCGGATTTAACTAAAGCAAAATTGCCATCATTCTTATCTGTCACCAAAGATGAAGGAAGAACATCCATAGAACGAGCTCTTGCAGTGGTGCTGATGTCATTACAGTTTTTCAATACAATGAGAATGAAGCCAGTATTCACAAGCTTAAAAACAAAATAGAACTGCAACATATATATAATGTAAAGTAAAATTGTACCTTCCCCCATTTCGAGCCTCAACACTAACTGATCCCCTAGATAATGGACTTGACAGCTGAAAATAAAATTAAAATCTTAAAAATGGAAAAAGCACCACATTCATAGCACAGATGCATGCACTACAAATAATGGTCACAGTACTTTAGATTCTGCCATCTATACCGCATCTATATTTTAGCAAATGGTGCTGATAGCCTGATTAAAGAAAAGAAAGCATGAGAAACAATATTTAAGAATTCATATAGTTAGAGCCACACAGACAGAAACCAGTTTAGTTTAGTTAGAAGTACAAAATTCTTTGCAATAGAAGTTATATTTGTGCGAGAGGAAAAAAAAACATTTCCAACTACTTTGTTGCACAGTTCTTTATCATGTAAATAATCCTTAAAAGAATGCAAAATGATTGCTATTTAGGAATCACAGACGCATATAGATGTCAAATTTATCTTCGTTTTAGTATGATGATCATTATCATGATATGACACTTGAATTAGTAAAAATTAGTATCCTATATAAAGTTTACTCAGCATAAGTGTAGAGGATTCAACATTTGGAGCAAATGGAGACCACCCATACATAGATATTTAGACTTGTTAGATTAGGTCTTAAATAGTTTGTGTGGGAAAATTGCTATGAGCTATGCCTATCACTATACCTAGGACTCTAGTTCTGTCTTTTGATTATACTCTTCCTTCTACACATTGTATTAGAAAACTATAAATAAATATAGTCTCTTTTGAGTTGGTATTAGAGCAGATCAATCCCACTCTACTGGTTGTAGTCTTGTTCGGAGAAGTCTCCACCATCGTCCACCATCCACCGCCAACTTCTACACAGTTTTCTATGATAATCCCCAGACTTGGAGCATATGTCAAAGTGACACACAACCTTGTTTGTTCTGAAAGCTGAATCAACCCCCACACACGCATGCTCCTTGTTCACTGCTGCTAAGCACGCAACGTTCACAATCCACCTTCCTTTCACCGAAGTGACGTTGCACCTTCTCCACAACACTTGTCGGAACTCCACCTCCCTGTTCCGACCTTTGGTTCTCCATTACCAGCTTGGTTGAAAGTCCCATCCATGGAAATCTTGACAAACCCTTTGGGCTCCAACTTTTCAAAGCAGGAATGTTCAATAACCTGTGGAATCTTCTGTCATGGTTTCTACATGTGGAAGAGGAGGACACAATACTAGAGGAGGATGTGATCATAGGGGACATCCTCAATGCATATACTATAAGAGAATGGGTCACATCTAAGAGAATTATTTCTCTTTGCAAGGCTTTCCTGACAAGACAATCAATATCTCTAAAGCTAAAGCTGCTGAACCCAAATTCTCTAGTGAAGAATACCAAGAATATTTGAGATTGAACTCTAATAACTTGGCACAATAATCTACAAATCCTAACTTGTCAACAACTTGCATCTCACAATCTAGGGAAAGTCAAAGTCAATGAATAATTGACTTAGGCTTAGGCACTTCTTATCACATTTCTGGTAACACCTCTTTGTTCTCATCTCTTTTTTTTTCCAAAAATCCTCCTTTCATAACCTTAACCAGTGGTTTTAAAGTTACCTTGAAAAGGGTTAGTAAGTTTCCCTTTATCCTTCCTTGAATCTAAAATTTGTTCTTTTTCTTCCTACTTGTCCTTTCTTACCTTTTTAAGTCAATCAACCTTTGATGTCAATTCTTTTGTTACATAGAAACATGGTACGGAGACTGATTGGAGAAGGACATAAATCTAGAGGCTTATATACTAGTTTGGAACTAGTTCATTTGTCTCTTGTTTTGGATCCCCATCTCCTAAATGTTTACATGAACGCTTGGGTAATCTTTACTTGTCAAAATTAAAGAAAATGGTCCCTAAACTTAGTAGACTTCAAACATTAGAATACGAGTCATGTTAGATCTTTTCCTAAGCAATCTAAATCAAGACGTAATTCTGCTATCATCCATTCTAATATTTGGAGCCAAGTCATGTCTCATCTTTTGGTTTTAGATATGTTGTCTCATCAATTAACAGATATTTTTACTAAACCGTTACGAGGGCCTAGGATTGATTACATTTGTAACAAGCAGGGTACATATGATTATATGCACCAGCTTGAGGGGGAGTGTTAGATATAATTAGATATTATTTGATATTATGAGATATTATAGATATTGTTAGATATTTCATATTTATGTAATGGACTTAGCCCATATGTTTCTTTTCCTATATAAACATAACTCTATGTGTTCAATATACACAAGGGATTTACCCTATTCTTTCTTTTCCTTTAATAGTACTATTAACCTTTTTCCTTCTTTTTCTATTGGTAATGTTCTTTATGTCCCTGGGTCTCCATTTAACTTATTATCCATTAGTCGTCTCACTCGTTCCCTTGATTGTGTTATTTCTTTTACCAAAGATTCTGTTTCTTTACAGGACCGGAGTTCGGGACGCATGATTGGCACCGGATGTGAGTCTCATGGACTTTATCAACTACAGATCTTTGCACATGTTGGTGCTATTATGGATTCTCCATCTCCCATTCATGCTCGGTTGGGTCATCCTAGTCTTGTCAAGAGGTAGCAGCTTGTTCCAAGTTTGTCTGATGTGTCTAGTTTATCGTGTAAGTCGTGTCAGTTAGGGAAACACATTCATAGTTCTTTTCCTAGTAGTGTCTCACAACGTGCTTCATCTCCTTTTGCCTTAGTTCACTGTGACATTTGAGGACCAAGTCGTATTAAGTCTAATTTATGATTTCAGTATTTTGTTACTTTTATTGATGATTATTCCATATGTACTTGGGTGTTTTTAATGAAAAACTGTTCTGAGTTGTTTTCAATATTTCAAATATTTTACAATGAAATTAAAAATCAATTTGGAATTTCCATTCGCATTTTGCACAGTGATAATGGACATGAGTATCTTTCTCATTTTTTTAAAAATTTTATGGCTTCTCATGGTATTCTTCATCAAACTTCATGTGCTTATATACCTCAACAAAATGGGGTAGCTAAGCGCAAGAATAGACATCTTGTTGAAACAACTCGTACTATTTTAATCCATTGTGATTTTCCTCGGCGTTTTCAAGGTGATGTTATTCTTAGTGCATGTTATCTCATTAATCGCATGCCATCTTCAGTTTTAGATAACAAAATTCCTCATTCTATTTTTTTCCACATGACCCTCTCCACTCTTTACCTCCCAAAGTTTTTGAGTCCACATGCTTTGTTCATAATTTTAGTCCTGGTCTTGATAAATTATCTCTTAAGTCACACAAATGTGTCTTTTTTGGGTTCACTAGATCACAAAAAGGATATAGATGTTTCTCACCTTCTCTAAACCGTTATTTTATTTCAGCGGATGTCACCTTTAGTGAATCTTCCCTTTACTTTAAGTCTTGTCCTTCTCCTTCTATTTCTTCATCTAATCAAGTTAATATTCCTCTTGTTGTACCTAGTGCACCTAAAGATTCACCACCGCCACCAACTCTTCAGGTGTATAGTCGTCGTCAACCGTCTCATCGTCCATCAGATGACTTTCTTCTAGTGCCAAGACCTCATCCCCCTCCGGCTCCAACAGTTGAACCTGATCTTCCTATTGCTATCCGTAAAGGTATACGTTCTACTCGTAATCCCTCTCCACATTATACTATCTCAACTCTTTTACTCTTGCCTTTCATCTATTTCGTCTGTATTCATTCCAAAATATGTAGGTGATTCCTTAGCTCATCCTGATTGGCGTCAGGCCATGCTTGATGAAATGAATGCGCTTCAGAATAATGGAACTTGGGAACTTGTTCCTTTACCATCTAGGAAATCAGTTGTTGGTTGCAGGTGGATTTTTGCTATCAAAGTTGGTCCTGATGGTACTATTGATCGTCTCAAAGCTCATCTTGTGGCTAAGGGTTATACCCAAATTTTTGGTTTAGACTATGGTGATACTTTTTCTCCAGTGGCAAAGATGGCTTTTGTTCGCTTATTCATAGCCATGGTTGCTCTTCAACAATGGCCTCTTTATCAACTGGATTTCAAAAATGTCTTTCTTAATGAGGATTTGCAGGAAGAAATTTATATGAAGCAACCTCCCGGTTTTGTTACTCATGGGGGGTCTTCTGAATTGGTATGTCGTCTTCGCAAATCCTTATATGGCCTCAAGTAGTCTCCTAGGGCTTGGTTTGAAAAATTTAGCAATGTTGTTCAACAGTTTGGTATGACTCGCAGTGAAGCAGATCATTCAGATTTTTATCGTCACTCGAGTGGTGGGTGTATCTATCTTGTAGTATATGTTGATGACATTGTTCTTACAGGCAGTGATCACCATGGCATCTTACAAGTAAAACAACACCTTTGTCAAAACTTCCAGACCAAAGATCTTGGCAAACTCAGATATTTCTTGGGGATTGAGGTAGCACAATCCAATACTGGTATTGTTATCTCTCAAAGAAAATATGCATTGGATATTTTGGAAGAAATTGGGTTGATGAATTCGAAATCTGTTGATACTCCCATGGATCCCAATGTCAAGCTTCTACCCAATCAGGGGAGCCTCTTTTAGATCCTGAGAAGTACAGGAGATTAGTTGGAAAATTGAACTATCTCATTGTTACTCGTCCTGATATTTCCTTTGCAGTCAGTGTGGTGAGTCAATTTCTTAATTCTCCATGTGAAGATCATTGGAATGCAGTCATTCGTATACTAAAGTACATTAAAGGCTCTCCTAGAAAAGGTTTGTTATATGGTCATAATTGTTGATCAAGAGTGATCAAGGGCTTTGAAAAATACAAATCCAAAGTGTTTGATGCAAGGTTGGAGTTGCTGCTGTGTTTGGGGTGGGATCTGGGTAGTTTAAAAGTGCAATCCACTCTTTGTTGAATCTAAAGCTAAAGTGTTTTAAAACCTTTATGAATTTAAGTGTTTTTCAAACTAAGTGAAAAACAATCTGTTGTTTTGTCGAAACAACCGATTGTTTTACTCTTAGGTGTTTTTGAAAAGGTTGAACACTGTTTTGGTTGGTTGACTTGCTGTCAAACCAAAACAATCGGTTGTTTCATGGTTTCAACCGATTGTTTCTTTGAAAATCCTAACAGAATTCTGTTTTGGTGGTTGAATGTGCTTTAAATGATTTTCAACTGAATACGCTCCTTCATTAAATGTTTTGACCAATCTTTGAAAAGTATAAAAGGTTTGTTTATGTTTTAAAACAAACAAGTGATACAGATTTGATTTTTTCAGTTGTGAGAAAGATTGCTTTTAAGTTTTGAACATTCACATCAAGCTTTGGGTTTTCTCAAGAAAGAGTGGAATAGGATTGCATTTGTATTGATTTCAAGTTGTTCTGTAAACAAGTGTAATTCTTTCTGAATCTTCTGTATTTTTTGGTGTTGTTGGCAAGGAGTGTTGTGTGCTCTTGAGGTGGTCAAGATCAATACTCTTGGTGTGTGTTGTGCCAAAGTGAGTGTGTTTCTTGAAGTGTTCAAGGTCACTACTTTGGTGGTTTGTGTGTAATCTGTTTTGATTGCTTAGTGGATTACCCAGTGGCTTCTGGGGACTAGTGAACTAGTATAAACTGTTGGTGTATCTCTTTCTTCCCTTCAACTTTTTTAAATTCAGTTATTATTGCTTTACTAGTATAAACAACCTATTGTTTTTCTGGTGCTTTGCTGTTTTGTGCTTAAATTCTTGACTAACTGAAATTCTGATATGGATTCACACAAAGGATTTTGTTAAAGCTGAAAAAGTTTTCAAAAACCCCTCTTAAACAATTCACCCCCTCTCGTTTAAGGCCATATATTCCAACAATAATAATCATACTAAAGTTGTTTGTTATTCAGATGTTGATTGGGCACGATCTCCATCTGATAGAAGATCAACTTCCAGTTATTGTGTCTCCATTGGTGATAACTTGATCTCTTGGAAGAGCAAGAAACAAAGTGTTGTGGCGAGATCTAGTGCAGAAGAAGAATAGAGAGCTATGGCCTCGGCTACTTGTGAGCTTATTTGGCTTAAATAGTTACTTAAAAAATTGCAATTTGGATAGGTCACTCAAATAACACTTATATGTGATAATCAGGTTGCTCTTCATATTAGCTCAAATCCAGTTTTTCATGAAAGGACCAAACATATTGAGATTGATTGTCATTTCATTCGAGAAAAGATTATATCGGGAGATATCAATACTGAGTTTGTTAATTCAAATAATCAATTAGCAGATATTTTTACAAAATCCTTACGAGGGCCTCGGATTGATTATATTTGTAACAAGCTAGGTACATTTAATCTATATGCACCAGCTTGAGGGGGAGTGTTAGATATTATTAGATATTATAGATATTACTAGATATCTCTATTTATGTATGGGCTTAGCCCATATGTTTCTTTTCCTATATAAACATAATTCTATGTGTTCAATATACACAAGGGATTTACCCTATTCTTTCTTTTCCTCTTAATAATTGTAAAATAGTTTGTGTTGGAAAATTGCTATGAGCTATACCTATATTTTAACCTAGGACTCCAGTTCTATGTTTTGTTTTTTACTTTTCCCTCTACTCATTGTATCACTATTAATATAAATATGAGAATATAAGAGAGGTGATTCAAGCTCTCCAAGATATACTATCTCTTTTTAAGTAATCTAATATTTTACATTAACATTTATATACATTTCGAAAGGCATAAAATATTTAATGTAAAGTAGTTGAATGAAGTACCTATTAATTTTAAAATTCTAAGAAATTTTATAATCTTCGTCTACCACAGTTCAATGATTGATTGATAAAACTCTATTATTGTTACAAATCTCTATAGATATTAGAATATCTTAAAGGATCTCTTTTGATTTATTCTTCTTTTCCTCATTTAATTAGGAACTTTATAATTATAGGAATGTCTTATCAGAATATGATTTATGGGCATATCATATCATGTATTTATTTGTCATCGGTCTATATAAAATGGACTTTGTTGTGTAGTCTTCACAGTTTTCGGCATCTCTCCAATCTTTTTTTTTTCTCTCTGTCAACATTTATAAATAGTTACTCGATGGAGTCAGTTAAGACTAATTCTTGATGTATGTAAATGGACAAAAAAAAAAATTGCCTACCTTTGGTGATCCAGCCAGAGATGCTTTCTCCGTCAACTTATCAAATAATTTCTCATTTTCTACATGCAACCTCTGCAAAACATTGAATTGAGTTTCTCACTAGAACAAATGAGACTAATATAAGAAAGTAAGAATTCAAAACAGCTTAAGAATTCAACAAAGTTAATATTCGGAACTTATGGCATGGTGCCATTTTGATACACGGGGTCATATTCAGAGGGATTACTTCTTCAAACTTTTACATTCTAGAAAGTTCACACCACGAGAAAACTACATTAAGATTCTTGGTTGCAGTTTTAGCATTTCCCCTTTTTCACCACATATATTAAGATGGCTGACAAGGATTTCAACATAAGAAATCCCGGAAAAGAGAGTAGCTGCCAGTTGACCAATGGGCCATTTGTTTGCTAAATCTATCCTCAATTAAAATTATTACCAAAAGAATTAAAAAGAAAATTGGAGAAAGAAGTGAACATCAATAACCATGACCCAGTGGGAAACAGAAATTGGAAGAATACTAAAATCAGAGTATATTAGACCTCAATCAGAGCATCACGTTTCTTGAGTTCCTCTTCCAGTTTACTGATTACTGCAGATGAATCCATGACATCCCCTGTTGTCCTGGAATTAGATAGAGCTCCAGAAACAGTTTCTGGTACAACATTTAGCCTAGTGTTGCTGGATCTAAGGGCTTCATTGAGTTGTATTTCAAGGCTTCCAATTTTGGTCTGTATAAGAGAATAAAAAGAGATACAAACATTATCAGGCAAGCAAGAACAAAGTTGGTCACATGCATCTAAGATCACAGTTGCCATATATATAACAAAGCTTAGGTGGCATGCCATGACCGGCAATGCCATGCCACAGACTACAGCAGATGATAGGTGGATGGCACAGTTATAGTTGTAGTACTAACACCATAAATATAACAAACTTAGCATTAGCAAGTAGCAACCACAGTATGTGCTAAGTGGAAATGTAATCTGAATATTAAAGCCATAAATAAGACCAAGCTCACGAACTCTGTATCAGCACTATCTGAGTAGATTAGAAAGAAAGACACTAGAAGACTGTAGATTTCCCATCAGTTACTGGTGATCCTCTGTTCTGGTAGGTATAATTCAAACCCACTAGTTCTTGCCTCATCTTCCAACTTAACAATTAGTTTGCATCCCCTGCTTTTTAGAGTTCACACACTAAACAGATACTTAGACAAAGATGTTTATCTTAGAAGATTACTAGTGAAATGGGAAAGGGAGACAAGGAAAATGAGTGTCTCAAAATTGTACTAGGTGAGGGATTTTGTAATTGTCATTGTTAAGCCAATCATGAGCCTTACCTAACACTTGCAATTTCGAAAGTTGGTTCACGACATGATGTTTGGAATCCAGAAACAAAATAGGAATGATGTGTTATTATGTGTGCTGCAAAGGTGCTTGGTATTCTAATCCATATGCTTTCTTTAGACTATGTGAGAAGAAACTCCAATGGCTTATATCTACGAGGATGTGAAAAGGGCTAAGGAAGCAACTGCCCACGTCTCTTAGAACTAAGATGAAAATAACACTTCTTTCAGAGAACTGTTTTTGCCAATTATTTTTTGTTTTTCTCTTTCTGTTGAAGGATTCCTATCAATTCTTCTATTCAAATTCTTGAGAAGAGACGAACCACAAAGGCATATGATGAATTCCGTGTTTTGACCCTGCGGAGCAACTCAATTTATAGAATATTCAGTCATAAATACAAAATAATCAGTTACCCTATATTAGGCTAATAACATAAATATAGAATCAATCTAATTGATCCTAATACGATCAGTTACTATATCTATAGGATTCTAAAATATCCATAATATTGACTAAGATAAATAAGTTAATGTGGCTTTGCTGAATTGCATACAAACTACAAAGGATGATCCTGCTATGTAACATTGCACACAACATTATTTTGAAATAACTTAAATTGCCATCAGGAAAAAACAGGTGATATAAAAGTCAGTGAGCAAATGACAAAGGAAACATTTCTAAAGTTGCTCGAGTTTTTCACCCAGTGGAATGGATATTTTATTGTATGGAAGAGTGTTTCAAACATAATTAATGCCAAAAACTTTACCAGAGAATAATTGAGATACCGCTACTTCCTAGGATGCATTGAACCTAGCCATACCAAGTATATTGGATATTTGAAAAAAAATATATTAAAGAAACTCTTATCTCCTAAATATTCTTATCTCCAACAGAATTATTAAAGAAAATGAACTCGATAAAACACTCATAGTACTTGTTGAACATTTTATGAAAACTAAAAAATATTAACCTGCAAACTTTGAATGGTTGAATCGCGCTGTTGTATCTGCAAACTTTGCTCTTGTTCTAACTGTAACATATGAGCAACTTGATTTCTAAGCTGAGAATTTTCTTCTTTCTCTGCCTTATAAGTATCGGTCAGCAAAATATGCTCTGCCTGCAGAAAAATAAAGCAATGATGTTGCTCACTGACAAGTCTCCTGTTTAAAGCTAACAAACAAGTATTGCAGCATAGTGTGAATGTTCAGAAGAGTGGACGTCAAGCATATCCTGTACACGAAATATCTTGTACAAATGTTCACATATCTCTAAACAAAGGCACATGAAACATTAACTCTTTTAAACGATAGACAATAGAGATCAACTCTATAAAACAAGAGACAGAATAGGGAAAAAAAAGTGAAAGAACATCACCCAATTGAGATGATAAGTAGTCAAATAGTATCTATATTTAAAATGTAAAAGAACATCACTTGACACAAAACCTTCACTCTTCACAATTTAGGAACACAGGGACAATACCAAGAAAATGTATCAAATTTGATATCCACTTATGAGAGGACGATAACATTGCTGAGTTTGATTTCTATCAGATCCATATCAGTTGACTTAACATTTACCTCAAATCCAAGCCAAAAATTGACATCAGAAAATGCTAGAAGAGACATTATAAATGTTTGATTGAATTTTAACCACTTAAGAAAATTACTTAAAGGCTGCACTTCCTCATTCTACTCACTGCATGTATATAGATCAAAGAACTACCTAATGGATTAATTAACATTATTAAAGCATGTCGTGCAGATACACAGAATCCTCAAACCACTAAGTAACATATCACCATATACCATAGTAAAATTCATAAACAGTCAAACCTTTAAATCTGCCTGCAATGCAGAAGAAACTTTCCATGCCTTCTGTACTTCTTTGAAGAGTAGAACACACTGATCATTTGCATCTTTCAATGTTTGCTTAAGTCTCAACCCATCTTCTTTGACATCTTGGATTTCTTTTTCCTTCTCATATAATTCTTTACGTGCATCATTTGCCTATAAAACCATCACAACTTAATCTGGAAATATATAGTATGTAATCTTGAAGTCTGTTGAAATTACCACAATTTTTTTGAGAAAGTGATAGAAAACTCAGTAAAATTGAACTTACTATGAAATGGAAATGTTCTATAAGAAAAGATATAGCCAAGTCCAAGCAATATCTCAGTTACATCACACAAGAATCAATCTTTTCTTTACATGCACAAGTAATGTTGTATTAAACTAGCAAACACTGTCTAAAATTTGAATTGAGTAAACGGAGGAGTTCAATGCTAAATTCAACATTATATTCATATAATATTCATTTTACACAATAAGCATGCGTTATGATTTTTTAACTGCTTTCCACAAAATCCACAGTTGTAAATGAAAAGCAAATCAAAAGTAAAAGACTGTCTTTTTTCCAAAGGAGGAATGGGATTATGGAAGAACATACAACATCTCTCCACTTCTTAATTGTATCTCGATTTCCAAGGCTTAAGACAGAATTTCGAGCTCTGGCAGAGAAATTGAGAGACAGTAATGTCTCAGATAAATTCGAAGAATATGGACACACATTTACAATCATCAGAGTTTTTGAACTTCCACCTAAAACATGAAAGAAAAATTATAATGAAAACGTTATCATATGTCTAAGACCAAGCTAAATAATTGAATTCCTAGTTATGAAGAAATAATAATAATAATAATAATACATAAATAACTACATTGAATGTCAACTTTCAGGACAAAGAAAAAAGCGCAAGAATGAGCTCAGAGGTAAATTCTTTCAATTTTATATAAAGAAATGTAGGTAAATATTCAGTCTCACCTAATAGTGGTATTTGTGTTTCTATATCCCACACAGAATAAGATATCATCCTTTTATAAATAAAAATTCAAAGGTTAGATCCAAAATTTGTTCCATGTAGTTTCCTTTTCATGACCAAAGTTTTTTCTTCTCAGATCAATGCTTAGGCTTAAACTTAAAAGTATTTTCAAGACAACCACATTATTTTAACACCATTGTTAGTTGGTTAATTGAGTTTTTCTTTATTAAATAGATTTTCTTTACCACCAAGCATGTAAATCAACTGGCATGGGGATGTTCTAGCTAAAGTTTTAATTTGAGATTTTAACCATTCATGACTGAAACCTTCCATAGATTAGAAATTCAATTTAGAAGCATGGTAGCGCCTAAGTTAGGCACAATAAAAAGTGTCATATACAGATTCCCAAATTTAGGTCCCATAACATTAGTCTTATACGTATCCTAGAAATACTTTTACTAACATTGACTAAATGTCAGAGGCATCTGGTGATACCAAATGGAGGAAGAATTGCAACTGCAATAATATTACATTCCTAAGAATCACAGTTAAGGATCCCACCCACTGTTCTTCTCAACAGAACTATGGAAGTGACTACAGATTTTCTTATTATGAGGGAAATTCCATGCCAATTATCAACTTATAGTCTCCTTTATAATATTGTAGGAGGGTATGTTGAGACTAAGCACTCCACCTGGCATCCCATGTTGCATCTCTAGATGTGTGGCTTAAGCACTCCATAATACCCAAGTTCCTATCATAACACCACTCCTGAGAGCAGACATACCAGCATCTACACTCTACACCACTTCACTCTGCCTCTTTGGTCAAACCTTCCAATCCAAGGCAGTCCTTTCTAAGACACTGGCAACCAAACTGATAAGCACCCAAACACTTGGAGAACCCTAGCTTAAAAGCTAGTTGTCAGGGGTGAGAACCAAGTCCAAGTCACTTAATTATTTCGCCAAGTATTTCATACTCCCTGATGTAGGACTTAGGCCCCAAATAATACCCAAGTCCCTGTCAGATCTTCTCCAACATTTAACAAAATCTTTAGTGGAGAAGGTTTGGATTAGTAGTAACAACAATCCAATTAGAGAACGAGGAGTTACAGCAAAAACTATGCAGAGTATCTAATTATTGAATGGAAAATATAATAGCACACAGTCACAACATATAAAAACTTCTTAGCATTTTAAGAGGCGCATGCAATTTCTGTTGTCATTTTTAATCAAGAATCAAATTGTGTCTAACAACTTAAAACCATATAGATATTACCATAAGCTTATTAAAATAAAAGAAAAGAAAAAAAAAATAATACCAAGAGAATCTGCAAATAGTTTCGTTAGCACTGAGTTTTCATAAGGAATAACATCCTTTTTTGATGTCAAAGAAGATAACACATCTCCCAACCTGTAAAAACATTTTAAAATGCAACAAACAGTAAGACACAGAAAATTCTAGCAGGTGATATACTGAGAGAATTGACATTTGACATTAACATACATGGTTGGCCAAAGAACACCTGCTGACTACTAAGCTAATAAATACAAAGTTCATAGGGAAGAAAAATTTGAAGAGTTTAAAAAACATAATGAAAAAAAGGCATACGCTGAAAGTGACTTCATAACATGAAGCATATCTGTGACACGCTCACCACTATCATCTTCTGATATCAAACCTTCACTTCCAGCCAAATCAACCAGAGACAGCTTGCTATCTGAGTTTTCACCGGTGATTAAATTGTTATAAAATATGTGTATTGTAACAATCCTGACAATACAAGGCATAAAATGAAACTGGTCTGAATTAGTGTACGCTGCACAGAATGTACAACACATCAACTTACACAAAACAGATGAGCACCAATATCAAAATAATAACCAGAATAATCTATCAGAGAGAACAGTTATAATGGCAGTGATAAATTCATAGCAACTTTAAGACATAGTTAAACTAATAAATATTGTTGCTTTCTAAGCCCATATTTCTAAATTTTACAGCCTTCGATATTTTTTTCTTCCTAATATTACTTAAATTGGTCAAAAGTACAATCTGTAAAAAGAAAAATTGAAGTCACATAAATGTTTAGCATATTACATTAATCCCTCTATTTCTATTTTTAAGACCCAAGTTGGAAGTGGTGCGTTTTATAAGATTCAATTCATAATGTATCTTCCATTAATTATTTTTGGACTAAAATATCCCTAATTAAAAAAGAGAGATTATACTGACAAACAATTAGACAAGAGAGAAAAGTATTGATGAAAGGTAGTTCTGGAGCAAAAATATAAATTTAAGACATTTATTTTCATCAGCTAACTTGACCACTTTCCTTAATCCTGGTGAATTATTAGGTAATGAGGTCTTGTGAATAGGAACGGTGAGAGTATATTGTATCATATAACAAAAGCAGATCTGTGTGTTAGCATCACCAACTCCATTGGAGAAATTATGCTATCTATCAGTAGAAATCAATCATATGAAACATTAAATAGAAAATACAAAGCCATTTTACAATATAGTCATGCATAATATAGGCCAGAGACCATACAAATGAGAAACATTAATCTTCAATGGATTATTTCCTCGACTCTGTAGTGCAGCTTTCAAAACCCTGGAAAATTCCAGAGGGTTATCAACTTTTTCCTGCATTAGCTCTATGAGATATTCAGGTGAACCAAAACACAGTTTAGGCAAGCTTTTCCCTGACTCCAAGATCAGATCCCTTATCTGTAAGCACATAAAAAGAGACAATGAAAACCTTTATAATCCCAAGTCAAACTAAACCAGAAAGGGTCACAAAGTAAGTTAAAAGAAAGAGACCTTTTCATTATAGAGCTCGCACACAGTAACGCGGAATGTATATTGAGAAGTAGCAGTTGTGTCCAAGTTGGACAAGTCAAACAACTCCTCAAAACAACGAGCATACAAACCCCTATCATAGCTTGATCCTTCCTGAGAACAATGAATGAACATTGCAGATGCAAATTATCAGGCAATATTAACTTCATGCATAAATAATTAAGTACACCCAAAGAATAGGTATTTCAATTTTATATCAACACTGAATTCTAGACCCTGATTCAAAAATATATTTCTTTATGAAAGAGTAGGATAACAATCAGCACACACAGCGAAAGACAGAAAGAACAACCATAGTGTGTGTCTTTCCAGAATGTGTTTGTCCATATGCAAATAAGGAAATATTATATCCATCCAAAGCTGATTGCACCAATGGTTGAACATCACTGAACAACTCAGCTGCAAACATAAAATTAGAGGCAAAATAAGCACGAAGCAAACCAGACCATGAACACGATTTTGAATTTTAACCCCTCCCTCCCAGTCCCTACCCCTGCAACCAAAAAAGCAGTAATATAAAATGGAACCAGTTTACCCTGTCCAACATGAGGTCCATAAACTCTGTCAAATTCAAATTCTTTCTTTGAGTTAGACAAGGATTCATCTCCAGTATTTACACGTATGGTATAATCATCCGGAAATTCAACAACTGAGGAACCTTCATCTTCAAATAATGGCCTAGCTCGGCAGAATACCCTTATGTTACCTGCAAATATAGAACCATAACTAACAGCTATATAGGCCTTTCCCGTTCAGCTAAATATTTTAGTATGCTTAAAAATAGAGAGGTGCCATGTAGTTAACAACATAAATTCCAGTTGATGTATATTACATATAACATAATATAAAAACAGCATTGTTGAGGGACAAAACACAAAGTCAATACAAAGAAGCTAACAATAGTAAAGAAACTACATATAGCAATCACCTTTAGATGTCAATAAGTTATTGAACAATTTCTTCTTCTCATATAACACAGAAGATATTCTTGCCTCAGTTTCAAGGGAAGCTTGATCTGACATTCACAGATGCAACACAAAATTCGAAAATAGAAAACCATCAGCATAATGGCATACAAATTTCACATAACTTCAAGAAATTAATGCAACTAGATATACATCCACTACATTTATTGTTGTTGCACAGAACATCATATTAACAAAGAAGTAAAAGTCTCATGTCATGCCTACATGAAAGTAAACACGTCTGAGATAAAACTGCTAACATGTTTGGTATGATTTGAACTTGCTAGGAATTAGATTTAAGAGAATCTCTAATGCACCAATTCATCATTTATGCCACCTATCATTATCGGATTTGAACATGTTAGGAGTTAGATATATCTTTTTTTATTTTGAATATCAAATTACATATACTTTAATATATATATATAGACACACACAGATATTGGGGTGGGGGGATTTAGTAATACAGTCATATCCATTTTTTAGTTGGAATGCTTTAACAGCCCTACACCAAAAGTTTAGGACAATAATACAATCATCCCTTTTATTTTAAATAATTTATTTAAGGATTTTACAGTAATTTAAAATTTATTTGTAAAATAATCCAAAAAAAGTTGACCTAGTATCCAACCATCGCCCCAAACTTCCTCCCCTTTCCACCAGCGGAGACTTTTTAATATACTATGTGATGACACTACAGTCAGCAAAGTAATAGAAGCTGATGAAGAAGAGGTAGCTGGCATTCAGCTTGGAAACCCACTTGTTGGGGGCAGATGAAGTTGGCGAAGGAGAGATGAGGTAGATAGATGTTGTAGTCAAAGGCTTCAATGGTTTTTTAAAGGCAAAAAAACAAGGTCATGGCACAATGTGCATGGTGAATCCAGTTTGAGTTTGATGCTTGGCCAGGAATGGGTTCTACAATGAATCTGCCTTCCAAGTTTCATAAGATAGATTTGGTGTTGGGTGACACAGAGCACGAATTCAGTGATTTGCCCTACTTCTCTTTCTTTCATACCATTGTTCATTTAGTTTTCATTTACAATGATTGAACCTGATGTAGGTCAAAGACAGAATGATTCAATTTCAAATTCTTAGAAGGTGATTTAGCCATATATCAACCCTACAAAACCAGGGTATAAAGTGAGGATTAACCTCACTTATATTATGTATTTAGCACTATCTCTAGACAATGTAGAACTTGGGTGTTTCCCAATAAATCTGTCACATCCAACACTATTGACTTGGTGCATGTATACTATGGTGAGTGATCCTTATAATGAATATAGGATAGACTCTCGTACCATCTTAAAAGTGGTTTAGGATTAACTTTATCCTGTAAAGTCAACTTGTAAAGTGAGGATTACCCCTAATTATATTATGTATTTTGGTACTATCTCTAATCGATATGGGACTTGGATTTTTTCCAATATAAATTATCTAAAGGAGAGGTTTTAAAGAACTGCAATTCATGATTCAGATTGAGAAAGTGAAAGTGATCTACTTATGAATTATTTAGGCCATGTTTAGACAAGCTTCTCCAGAAGCACTTCTAAGAGAAAAATAAGAAGAAAAAATGAAATGAACTTCTTAATTAGTTAAATTAGTTTAGCAATAAACTAATTTCTAAAAGCTCTCTCATAGTTTTTCTAAATTCTTATTTTTAACTTGAGCATGAGCTAATTTTAGGTTATGGAAAAGATCATTTCATTATTTTCTTCAATTTTCTCTTCTAGAAGTGTTTATATAAAAGTTTGTCCAAACATGCCCTTAATTAACTTGTATCCACAAAGAAAGTTGTGCAGTTAAAGCACAAGGAGATTAAAATAATTGAGGATAATGTTCTTCAGAGACAGTGATTGAATGTTTTGTGAGAAATGAAAATGGCGTAGAAACCAAAGAGAGAAATATTTCTTTCAATGGTTAAACATTAAATTACTATAACAAATCCATTATGAATAAATCATATCAAGTTTAGAAGGAATAATATTTTCTTCTATATAAATTATGAGGTCATTAGACCTATATATACATGAGAGCTTGCTAGTTATTTTAGGAAATATGGACAACTAATTCTAGAGAAACAAATCCCTATGATTGTGGGATTGTTTCTAAATACATAATCCTAATATTAATAGTAAGATACAACTGTGATACAAAATAAAAATATAATAAGGATAAAATATAAAACTTCCTAAACAGTTTTGACACTCCCCCTCAAGCTGGTGAATAGATGTTCTCCATTCCCAGCTTGGATATAATTCTTTCAAAGTTACTGCAGTTCAGTCCTTTGGTGAGTATGTCTGCAAGTTGACTCTGAGTGGACACATATGGGGTGCAAATCAAGCCACTGTCTAACTTTTCCTTGATAAAATGTCTGTCCACCTCGATATGTTTAGTTCTATCATGCTGTACTGGGTTGTGGGCTATGCTAATTGCAGATTTATTGTCACAATATAACCTCATAGGTTCATCCCATCTTATCTTCAAGTCTTCCAATATAATCTTCAGCCATAGAAGTTCACATATTCCTTGGGCCATTGCTCGAAATTCTGCTTCAGCACTTGATCTAGCTACTACACTTTGTTTTTTACTCTTCCAAGTCACTAGATTTCCACCAAGGAAGGTGCAGTATCCAGTAGTTGATCTCCTATCCACAACTGACTCTGCATAATCTGCATCCGTGTATGCTTCAAGACGAACACTTTTGTTTCGTTTGAACAAAATCCCTCTTCCTAGAGTCCCTTTTAAATACTGCACAATTCTAAGGGCAGCTTGCAAATGTGCCTCCTTTGGTTGGTGCATAAATTGACTGACTAGACTCACAGCAAAAGCAATGTCAGGCCTAGTGTGAGATAAGTAAATAAGCCTGCCCACGAGTCTTTGGTACATTTCCTTGTCCACGGCATTATCCTCCTCCGCACTTCCCAACTTTATATTTGGATCAACTGGAGTACTTGCTGGTTTGCAGGCTGTCTTTCCTGTTTCTCTAAGCAAGTCAGTAATATATTTTTGTTGAGATATGAAGATTCCTTTCTTGGAATGGGCCACTTCAATTCCCAAAAAATATTTAAGTCTCCCTAATGTCTTAATTTCAAATTTCGTGGCAAGACATTGACTTAACGTTTGCTGCTCCTCTTTGTCATCTCCAGTTATTATAATATCATCTACATACACCAATAATATTGTTACTCCTCCTGAAACTGAATGTTTAATAAATAAAGTGTGATCTCCTTGGCTCTGTTTGTAGCCCAAACTTGTCAAAACTTTGGTGAATCTTCCAAACCATGCTCTTGGGGATTGTTTCAGCCCATATAGAGCCTTTTTTAGCTTACAAACGGTTCCAGCAGCAACCTGTCCATCATAGCCAGGGGGCAACTCCATGTATATTTCTTCTTCAAGGTCTCCATGTAGGAATGCATTCTTCACATCGAACTGCTGCATATCCCAATCATGATTTGCTGCTAATGACAATATTACTCTGACCGTGTTCATCTTAGCAACCGGAGCAAATGTCTCCAAGTAATCCACTCCATAGGTTTGAGTGAATCCTTTGGCTACTAACCTTGCCTTGTAACGCTCAATAGTCCCATCAGCCCGATACTTTACAGCGTATACCCACTTACACCCTACTGGTTTTTTTCCAGTTGGTAAGGTGACAAGCTCCCAGGTCCTGTTCTTGTTTAGTGCCTCCATTTCCACATCCATGGCTTGTTTCCATTTCCTGTCAGATAATGCTTCAGATACGGTGTGGGTGTAGAGTTTAAGTTTGTGAGAAAGGTTTTATGGGTAGGAGAGAATTTTTCAAAGGATAGGAAATTTGATAAAGGGTAAAGTGGCTGTTGGGTGCAGGTTCTGGTTCCCTTTCTAAGGGCAATAGGAAGATCCAGGTTTTGATCCTCCTGTGCTTCTGAATTTTCCAAAATAAACTCATTAGAATTATTGGAATTTCTAGGATTAGAAACTGTTACCTCATGTAAAGATGGTAGGTTGGATTCTTGGACATGGATAGATTCTGGAATGACCTTTCCTCTTCTTGAATATACCAGATTTTTTCCGAATTTCCCACCACCATTAGGTGCAGATTCAGCTGCTGATTCAGGTGCCTGTTCAGGAGCTGATTCAGGTCTTGCTGCTGGTTCAGGTGCTTGTTTTGTTCTTGTCTCAGTTTCAGGGACAGCAATGCTATTTGTCCCAATTTCAGGTCCAAATGCCATATTTGGAAGCATGAGAGGCTCATCTTCCTCTCTTACATTCTCCCCTTGAAGATGAGGCTGGAAGTAGCTCTCTTGTTCGTTGAATGTGACATCCCTTGACACAAAGAATCTCTTTGACGGGGGGTGAAAACACTTGTATCCTTTTTGTGTGGTTGAGTACCCTAAGAATACACATTTGACAGCCCTAGGGTCCAACTTTCCCCTTTCATTACTATGAACATGCACAAAGGATACACACCCAAATATTCTAGGTTGGAGTTTATTTGTAGGGTTTAGGTGTGGGTAGAAGGAGGATAGGACTTCCATGGGGCTTTTTGATGCTAAGATTTTAGAGGGTAACCTATTGATTAGGTAGGTGGCCGTAAGAAGGGCTTCCCCCCAAAATTTCTTAGGGACATGATTTTGAAAAAGTAGAGCTCTAGTTTGGTCTAATAAGTGCCCATTTTTTCTTTCTGCAATCCCATTCTGTTGGGGTGTGTTAACACATGAAGACTCATGAATTATCCCTTCCTTTTGGCAAAAAGAGTTTAGCACCAAGTTAAAGTAGTCCTTGGCATTATCAGACCTAATTCTCTTGATATTAACTCCAAATTGATTTTTAATCATAGACACAAACTGAACAAAAATGGAGCTAACCTCAGATTTATGTTTCAATAGGAAAACCCAAGTCACCCGTGTACAATCATCTATGAAGGTTAAAAACCACTTAGCACCTGAGATATTAGGAATATTAGCAGGACCCCAGACATCAGTATGGATAAGAAAAAAAGGGAAAGGACTCATTTTATTACTAATGGGAAAAGGTACACGCTTGTGTTTCGCAAGCTCACACACCTCACAATGGAGACTCTCCACATTTAAATTCTGAAACAAGGAAGGGAAGAGCACTTTTACAACTTGAAATGAAGGGTGTCCTAGCCGACAATGATATAGTTGAGCTTTCTCTTTACTGGTCATGGTGGATTCAGATATGAGAGAGTGACTATTGATACCAAGATTAGGATCCTCCATGTAGTATAGGCCATTCCATTCTCTAGCATGTCCAATCGTCCTCCCTGAGTTTTTGTCCTGAAATACACAATAGTTGTTATGAAAAACAACGTTACAAGAGAGATCTTTTGTGAGTTTCTGTACAGAAATCAGATTGGTGGACAATTTAGGGACATGAAGGACATGTTTTAATGTTATAGATGGACTTATTTGGACTTCTCCTTGACCTGCGGCAGTTATACATGTTCCATCTGCTGTGGAAATTTTCTTGTTGCTAGGACATGGGATATATGTGGAGAAGTATTTAGGTAGAGGGGTCATATGGTCAGTAGCACCTGAATCTAGTATCCAGAAATGAGTAAAGGGTGTATCTGAAGCAGTAAGTCCAAAAGAAAATGGAAACTTACCAGAATATGTTAAGGAGCACATACCTGAGGGCTTCTCCAATTTACTAAGGAAGGACCTTACCCTTTCTATCTCTTCATGATTCAGCTGGACAGATTCTTCTCCTTGTCCATTAACAATGTGTGCTTGTCTTTGTCCTTCCCTTTTTGGAGGGCCTCCTTTCTGGCCCCATTATCTGCTTGGGGGTTTTCCATGTAATTTCCAGCACTTTTCCCTTGTGTGGCGCGGCTTGTTGCAGTAGCTACACCAGACTTCCTCCTGTTTTTTCTCTATATTGGAAAACCCGCTTTTCTTCTGGTTAGTTAGCATGGTTGTTCCTCCTTCAGCTTTCATTGCTGAGCTTTCAGTAGTTGGGGTCTCCAACATCAGTCCTCTCCTACTTTCTTCACTTCGAATAATGGCTACCACTTCATTAAGCCCTGGGACCTTCTCTTTTCCCAAGATTTGGATTCGAACCTGATCATATTCAGGATTCAGGCCTACCAAGAAATCATAGACTCTATCTTGTTCAATATACTCCTTAAGGATTGCTGAGTCTTCTGAACATTTTGCTTTTATAACTCGGTAGTGATCCAATTCCATCCATAGGGACTTGAGTTGATTGGCATATTCTGTAACAGATTTGTTTCCCTGCTTGGCAGCCACGGTTTTCACTTTTACATCATATATTTGAGCAGCATCCTTGGCCTTAGAATAGGTTTGTTCTACTGCCTCCCAAATTTCCTTTGCTGATTTAAGGAACATGCAGGTATCACTGATTTCTGGGACCATTGAATTCCACAGCCAAGCCATGATCATGGAGTCTTCTTCATCCCATGATTTGAACTTGGCATCCTGTTCATCAGGGGCCATATCAGTCAGGTGACTGACCTTTCCTTTTCCTTTCAAGATGGTTCTAATGAGTTGAGACCATTTGAGATAATTTTTTCCATTTAATCTATAAGCAGAATGAACATTCTGCAATTCTCCAGCAGTTTGGGATCTGTCCCCAATAGGATTCACGATCTCAGTGATCTCAGCCATCACAGTGATGAACAGTAGCGGCGGTGAACAGTAACCGTGATGAACAGTGCGTGGTGAACAGTAACCGCGGTGAACAGTAGCCGCGGTGAAGGCTACACAGCAATGAAGGCTGCGATTAGGCCAAGGTTGTGCAGCAATGAAGGCTGCAGCAAGGCTCAATGTTGTGCAGCAATGACGGCTGCAACTTAGGGTTTTCAGGCACGGTCAGAGACTCCTAAAGATCAGGAGCTCTGATACCATATCAAGTTTAGAAGGAATAATATTTTCTTCTATATAAATTATGAGGTCATTAGACCTATATATACATGAGAGCTTGCTAGTTATTTTAGGAAATATGGACAACTAATTCTAGAGAAACAAATCCCTATGATTGTGGGATTGTTTCTAAATACATAATCCTAATATTAATAGTAAGATACAACTGTGATACAAAATAAAAATATAATAAGGATAAAATATAAAACTTCCTAAACAGTTTTGACAAATCAAAATAAAAGAGATTATTGAATATTTTGTCCTAAATTTTTATCTATGCTGTGAATGCACTCCAACTAAAAAAAAAGGCATCAGTTCAGTATACTAGCAAATCCCATATATATTAAATTATATATAATATGTAGTAATGTAATATATATATATATATACATGGAAAAAAAATACATGGATATAATAAATATAAAATGTAGATTCATTTTTATAATTATAATATATGAAATATCATATAACAATAAATGTGTACATACATATGTGTGTACGTGAGACAAAATTTGCATTTTACATATTATTTTGTATATCTATAATAACTTTGACATATAAGTTTAGAATAAATTATGTGCATTTTTTCCAAGGAAAGCTCACATAACATTTGTGTATGCAGGCTTTTGCTATTGATATCATACTAATGTCATCAGCAGAGATATAACAAATAATACTGCGTAGCTGACATTTCTGGTTGACATTCTTATACATTCATAACAGTATAGCTTAATTGAATGAAATCTGCTAGAGCAAGCACTTATTTAAGTTGTTTATCTGAGTATATAAATGGCCAATCAACCAAATGAATTAATAATAAAAAAGACAAATATCAAAACTAGCTGAATATCTAAAGAACCACAAATGGGCCAAATTACTGTTACCTAACTTGTGGGCTTTCTCTGCAAGAACACCAAGATACCGTGTCACTTGGTCAAGTTTTGCATTTGAATATTCTTGAAGTTCACTTGCTTCTTGTCTCAACTGCAGGTAGTCATTTCTAGCAAGCTGTGCAAAATACCTGATGTAATTGTCAACATGTGTCTAAAACAAAAGTTTCCATGATCCACAAAGATCAAGTGGGAGAGCAGACCGCATAAAAACATATACTCCAACCAACAAAACTAGCTAGCAATTATAAGAACATAAAATTGGTTTAAATAGAATAAAAGATACTCCAGAAAAGAAAAACCACTTTTTAATCATCCTTTTCTTTGGTACAGGACAACTTGGAGTTCTGGACCTAATACCCACCAGGCTACCACAACTGGCTCAAACGCTCCATCAACCCAGACATACTCAGGTATTTGCAAAACATTAAATAATTTCCCCTCTCCAACCAAGGTTTATTACAATTATGGATTATGTTGTGTAAGAGTCATCTTCACTTATATTTGTTTGACACGGCATGCTTTCTCTTAAATTTTATGCATGACATTAGTAATCCAGAAGAGAACAACTTATACTCTGTTTTACATAAAGATCTTTGTTCTCTGTTTGCACATCAAATAGTCAAACCTTCAGAATTTGCAGTGAAAACAATCTTAAATTTTATCTTCCAAAGTTCTTATTTTTTGGTCTAACAGACTCTCAAAACATGCATACAGTCTAAATTCATAGTATTGAAACTGAAAGACCACACACATTTTTTCCTTCTTCATTGCAGAACTACCAAGCAGTAAAATCATGACAAGTTGCAATATTTCAGTTAAGTAAAGTTCACTCAAGAATCTTTGAGAAATTATGCCCACACTGGCGTTTGCATGTAGGAGGAATGCCAAAACTTTAATCAATCAAACTGATCATGGTGACCATAGAACTAAGAATTGGCATACCTGTATCCTAAATTGTGGGGACAAATGCCCCCACTAAGTCTAGTTTCTTTTTATCAGTAGTTTGCTTCATTACCCCCTTCCCAGGGTATTTTGAACAACATCCTCTCTATTGTGTATTAAGAACTTCGCTCACTATGCAATCTGAACTGCTCCAATTACCACTTATTAGTTAGCAAAGTGTATGACTAAAAGTTAGAAAAGTAATTCATAGACTCTGATGACATGGTATTGCTAGCCAATGAGACAAGTAATAACTCACTTTTCTACAATTATTAAGGAAAAAAAGAGCAGTCTAACCGTTTGGTTTTGTCTTGTGTGCATAGTAACAAATAAACAAATTCTGCAAAATTCATATAAATAGTATTTATAGCATTGTTCTTCGGAAAAGCATATTTACAATATAATCATTTTCAAACAATTTTCTAGGAAAGCTTGTTAAAAAAGAGCAATTATTAAAATAATCCCAACCAAACATGGAATGGTACGAAACGAACCATTAAAAAATAATTTAAACTCAAACATAGAAAAAGGTTTCCATAAATGCAGAGGAATTTTTTAGCAATACTAGAAGTAGAAAAAGTTATAGACATATACTTGAGGATAGATAACACTTTTTTTACTCAGAAAATAATCTAACTTGCTTTTATGTAATGAATTGCTGTTGGTTTAGCACAAATTTTAAGGAGAAAAGAGTTTGATTTTACATCTTTGCTTAAAAAATCCACAAACTAGCTTGCAATTATTTTTATTGACATAATATTTTTACATTATCTATCATTTACATTAATATTAGACAAATAATATTTTCGACATAATAAATGCTCGGTATTTTATAATGTCCAGTTCTGCATTAGAAGATAGTTTAATCCCTCACTCTAAGAGATTCAATGCATATTTTGAAGACATAAAAACGTATAGAAGCCAGGCGTCCACCTTAATTCAAACCATGCATTAAACCTATCGGGAAAAAAATAAATTGGCATTTTCCAATTTGGAATCATAATTCAATCTGACTGAACCTATTTGAAAGAATTTACCAGCATCGACTGTGCTCTAAAGACTCTGATACACCTGTTTCAGTAAGGACAGCGAATCCCTTCTTTCCACACATTTTCCTTTGTAATCTGTATACGCTAACTTAATTAATGTTGATTGAACCTGGAATCTTAATAATGCTGACTGAATCTGCTTGACGTAGTTTTCAGACAACCGCTGCGATAAATTACCGCCTAAGAGTATGTTCTAGACACTCTGATTCCCCAGTTTGGATAAGGACAGTGAATCCCTTCTTAACTCACATTCCCTCTGTATACTCTATCTTGTTGCCCAACACAACACTAACAGCTTTCAACTGGAAGAGGAAACAATTAAGGCAACAATCAAAAGCGTACATTTGGCTATCTTCTTCCAAATGCATTACACACAATGAGACACGTTTAAGAAATGAAACCTTATTAAGCCGGTACCTCGTATTTCTTTCGTCAACAAACCATAGCGTAAGGCAAACAATTTCCTCCACAGCAAGTTAAATACTCTTTCGATTACAAAACTACTTCACAGTCAAATCCTCGCCACTAACAGCACTAAAATTCTCCAAAAAAAAATCCCGAAATTCAAAATGCATATAAAACCGATGTGACAAGGGAGAACTACTAAGGCGCTCAATAAGCAACAGAGAAACCAGAGAATAGAAGAGAGAAAAGAGAAGAAGAATCTAGGTGTGGACAGCACACGAAGATTACAGAAAATGGGGAGCCCGTCCGCACATGCATTAAGGTGAGAAAAGAGTAGAGTATTGATACAATGTTACAATGTGTTTATTTCTTGTCCTGAATAACAACAATCAATTCCTATCTATAGGAATTCTCAGCTAAGGACCAACCCACAAATTTTAAGCAGAAACCACTGGAACTCTCGCCGAAAAATTTTGACATCTTAATTTCACTTCCAGTTACCGAATTTGAAAGCATAAGAATGCGATACACGTGGAAATGAAAACGCATTACCTTAACCTGGTCTCTTAATTCCTCAACTTTGGAAGCCACGGAGTGCGAAGGAACTAAGTAGGTGGAGTTTCTACTCGCAGACGGTTTCTGATCGTTTTGCTCCGGCGACGGAGACGTCGTCGTCGACTTCCACGGCTCGAAGCCGGTGATGTTCCAGCTCCAGCGGTTACTCTGCTCCGCCATTGCCGTTGCCGCGAAACCCTCTCAGATTTCCACTCCCTCTCCTTCGAAATCGACAGAAAAATGTCACGGCGTAATTATAATTAAAATCATATAATTAAGTACTGTTATTGTTCTAAAAAGTGAAAAAAAAAATACGAAAAGAAAACACTGACTGAATGGAAATAGCTTTTTGGTTTGCATCACCATCATTACAGTACGGTACCGGCTATGCCTGTAATAATAACAGAGTGAGGAAGCGGGGGTTTGTTTGGTTTTTAGAGCATGCAGACGACGTCGTTTTAGAAAATGGGAACGCTGTTGTTGGACTTTTCGGCCCACCAAATATTCTCCTAATTTCTCCTTGGTTCGTGGATTGGACTTGATTGAGTTCCAACGCCAAAGTTTTCATCTAATTTGCTAATATTATTTTTTTATAACGTTATTTTCAATAAACAAATTATATTTCAATTTTATGTTAATTGCATTGTATGTTTCTAATACAGTCCTTTTTTAATCCTTGAATATGTATTTTAAAAAAAATTATGATGGAATTTCCAAATTTCAGGACGAACAATATTTTTAAATGTGATTATAGATTTTAACAATATTATCTCAATGAAATTAATATTAAAAAATTATGATATAGAAGATAAAAAGTTAATTTTTGAGAAAAAAATTATTGGAGATAGTTATTAATGTTATGTTGATATGTGATCTTCTTTTAAAATTTACATTTTAAAACGTAAACTATTTTCTCTATTTAAAAATAATTGTGTAACATCTCTGCACTAAAATTTTTAAAAAAAATGTGCTTCTCTTATGGTAATACTTTCAAATTAATATTACAAAAGTACCTATTTTATAAGTTTCTTAAAATTGTATTAATCTAGTGTAATAAAACATGGACACGCATATTTTTGTTAGTTTTTGGAAAAAAAAAAAGTGGAAGTATCTAGCACTCATCTAAAAAACATGGTTGGTGTGATTTTACATCGAAATGTTAATTTGTTGATTTTTATTAAAATACAAAATAAAAGTGTAAATTAAATAAGTTTTTGAAAATCTCATGGTAAGAAGATAAATTTAAAAGTGCTTATTAAAAAATATTAAAGGATGTGATGATATATATGTTTATACTGAGATCCTCAATTCTTAAAACTAAGAAAAAGTTGAGTTAGTGCGTAAAAAAAATATGAATTTATTCTTAAATTTTATAACTAACTGGAAAAATGCTATCTAATTAGAGTTATTATTTTTTTTAATACAGCTAAATGATGTCATGACATAATTAACATGTTTTTTATACATCAAAATATAAATTAGATTTCTCGTTCTTTTTAAACAACTAGATTTCTAACATCTCACGCCTTCCTAAATTATCATTTACCTTTAAAATGAAAATTGTTTCGTGGAAAAAATATTATTTTTTTAAAAAAGATTGCATCTATATAAAATAAGAATTTGATTAATTAAATAATTTTAGTCAAAATATTATAAATTGAATAATTTATATATATATATATATATATATGTATATATATATTTGGTCTTAGAAAGTAGGTTTTTGTTTAATTTAATATTTTAATATTTGAATTATAATGTGAAGTTCGTCCAGTACTTATATGTTATAACTTTTTTATATTAATAATCAATATCAAATTTTCAACTAATTGCGACGTAATGAATGAAAATCTTAAATTTGAGTGAGAATATAGATTTGTGGATACTTTCAATAATCTCAAATAAATTAATCAGATTGTTTTAATATTATCTTAATAAGTGAGTTTTTCTTCAACTCAATCTCATAAAACTGACTTTTAATAACACAGTGTTTACACTTCATTTATATATTATGATTTTTTTTTATTGATAGAAGTTCTTGCAAGTTTCCATTGATAAATTCTAAGCTAGTTCTTCTTATACCATATCACTTATGACTTGCACCCAACACTTATAGAGGAATTGACTATTTTGCCCTTAATATTCCAGATATCCATGTCTGTAACACAAATAATACATTTCCAGATCTGCTCGTTTGAAATTGATAAGTGACTTCCTGATATCACCATTTGTAGTCTTATCAAGACACTCAATAATGACTTTCAAATGCCGAGATCCAAAAGCTTTTTTTACCTTATAGTTGCGAATATCCAGAATCTACACGGAATGTTGCTGGATATCTACATCCTTAAGTCACTTTCCAAACACTGATATCTGGAAATACCTTTGCACCATTGTCACTACATACACCGCCACCACCACCACAGTAAACAACTATACTACCACCACCTCCACTCAAAACATCTCCACCACAATAAACAAGTTCCTCTGCATGTTTTTTTTTAAAAAATAAAAGTGACAAGGACAATTTGAGATTTAAAAAAAAATATTGGATGCATGTCATAATTAATTTGGTGGGGGAAGAATTAACCTAAATTTCAACATGTTCTTTGTTTTAAGTACGAGTTTTATGGTATGAGCTCAAGCCTAATTATTCTTGCAATTTTAATAGTAGAAAAACCAAAAGTAAAGTTTATTTTTAAAAAAAAGTTTGAAGGATTCGTGTGAAAACCAATGTAACTTTTTATAGTCATAGACTAATGGAGAAGAAGGATTAAACTAGTGATACAATCTTAGTGTTTAGATTTTGAGGAAATTCTAATTGTATTGAATGAAAAAGTTGTGTTTATTGAATGTACACCAAAAGCTATATAAAGCTGCTATGCAAGAAACTAGAAAAACAGGGGAAGGAAAACATAATTACAGAAAGAAACTAACTGCAACAGCCCTACAATTCGAAACGGAAACTTAAATAGATTAAAGAGAAAAAAAAATATGTAGCAATATAGTTGAAATATATTTATAAATTATTTTGGTTTCAAAAAATAAATGTGTGGAAAATAATGAATGGAAAAGGAGAGAATCTCAACAAAGGAAGCTATGAAGAAACTTATTTGGTTGAAGTGAAATAAAGTGGAAATAGAGAAAAAAATTATAATTATATGTATATTTTTAAAGAAAATAAAAATAATAAGAAATTGTGGAAAATTTGTTATTTATCCTTTGGATTTTAAATTTTTGTTTATTTATGTAATTGGCATCGTGTGTTTATTTTTTATTGTGACACTGTTTAAGCAAATGGAAGAGCGAGTGTCACAACCATTTGGATCGAGGTGAGTGTCCTAATTTGAGAAAGGAGAAAGTGAGAGTGAATTTTTTTCTTTTCTTTTCTCACATATATACAAGTGTGAAGAAAGACACATATGATGAGTTGTTTTACCATGGTGTCCTTTGTATTTGCACATAGTTTGTGTTCACATATGTCTCTTTGCATATGCACCATAACCTTTCTTCTTTGAAAAGTAAAAGATATTCTATTAATGTTATTTTTACAATACTCAACTAATCGATTCATGACAAAATTATTGTTGATAATCGATTATCTCGTACATTAATGGTTTTATAAATGATATATATATTTTAAAATATTTCATTTTTCATTTTTAAAAATAAGAGTCGAATTGTAAATTTAAATTTAAATATTTTAAAAAAATTAAAATTTTTCTCACAATTATTTTATCACTCACGAATACATTGTTTTTTCTCAAGATATCACTTTATGTACCTTAATCCAAACAATATCATCTTATTTACATTTTTCTCTCAAATTCACTCATTCAAATTCCCACACACATTGTGTACTCCAAACCAGCATTAAACCCATTTAGTTGATAGTGATTCACATGCGGTGAATATGGCAAAGGAGAAGCAGAAACGTGTGGTTGTTAAGGGTAAAGTTCACTAATATTTCTTCACATTTGTACCCAACTTCTCCTTCTTGCTCATCTCATTGGCACCACAACTATTGTAGTTGGGCCATTTTATTTTCACTTTTCACCAAACCTTCATCTCATTCCTTTTTATTTTCCTACTTAATTTCCACTATATCAAATACAACATTATTTGTTTTTGTAAAAAAAATATTATTTTAGCTATTTAACCTAATGCATTTGATATATTTAATTAGTGTTGTTTTTGTGTCATAAAAATGTTGATATTTTAAAGGTTTTAGAACTATTTTTAATAATTATGTGTATGGTTAGTTTTGTTTTTGGGCTCTTTCTTCCTATGCTAACAATATAACCAGCTTGTTATTTTTTTAAAGCTTCCATAGTTGTATCCCACACATTCCAAGACCTTTTCAAAATTAATTCAACATCTTTTCCAAAAACACAATTATCAAATAAATATACCTTACAAAAACTTCGATTCCTACACTCATTTATTTTATAATTGAGTTTATTTCACACGATATAATTTGTATGTGTCAATATTATTTCTAAAATTCAGTCATAAAAAAACAGTTTAAGGACAACGTGCTTGCTCCCCTATTTTCCCAAAATAACTTTTTTGGATGAGAGGATTAACTTTTTGGTAAGGTTATGAAGGTCAAATAGTGTTTGAATATAAAATTTTAAGGAATATTTTATTTTATAGAAAATTTAGCCTATTTTATGATAAAAAAATATTGTTTAATAAATAAATTGAAAATTTAAAAATTTATAGGAGTAATTTGACTGTTTAAAATTATAAATTTTAAAATTCTACTTAAAATGACCATACTATCTCATCCTTCAAATTTTGTACATGTTTTTTCTCATCTCAATTTAGACGTTGCTTAATGAGTTTCAGTCGAGAGATTGCTAGATTGATTTTTTATTTTTTTTCCAACTGATATGTGTCAAGTTTTCTTTCAAGTAAAAGTTTATTATGGTAATTTTGCAACTATCATTGCTTGTTTTTAATTCATCTTATTTGTATTTGTTATTTCAATCATCAAAATATGTGTAAAGTCTATTCTTTTCAACATTAATAAAGTTGTTTTTTTATATGATGTTAGTAAAATTATATTTCAAACAAGTTAATATATTTTTTTTAAAATTATATTAATTGAGGTTATTTTTTGTTTGACATTATTGACTTTTCTTATATTTAGAGTAATAAAATGGGTCAGTTTAGTCTATTTTAATTCGTTAACATTATATGGACTAAAATTGTTAACTTGCTTTATTATAGGGTGTACGGACAAGTTGGTATGTCACTTTTTTATATTAAGACATCTAGTAATGATAAATAACGTCTATTTTAAATTTAAAGTAGTTTAGGTTGATTTATATTTGAAAAACTTGTTAAATATACTAAAACTTTATATTATTTATTATTATTAAAACTTATAGTGATTGATTGATAAATGTCTATCTTTCTGTCTTACAGTCTTATCAAATGTGTATTATTTTTAGTAATATTTTTTGTATTTGATATTTTTATATTTAGTGATAATTGAAATACTCAATTAAAAAGTTTAAATTATTTTATCTAAATTAAAAATTTAAAAATAAAACCATTTAAATTGAAAACAACTCTCGGATTGAAAGAAATAGTAAGATTTCTAAGTACAGATATAAAAGATTGAGATTTGCAAGGTGATTTCGTTAGTGAAACTCATTGTTAACTTCTGATGTGATATTTAGTTTATTTTATTGCTAACTTGTGGTCTTTCTTTCTTTTTATTTTCTATGGAATTTTCATTTCCTATTTTAGTAATTTTTCACCTACTATTTCAGGTAAGCAAGCTTTTATCCACATCTAGTCAAACACTTAGTTTCCTTTCTTTTTACCTTCTATGCCATTTTGCTTTCCTGTTTAAGAACTTTCTTCTATTATTTTAGGTAATCAGATTTATATGCACGTCTTTGTAAACATTTATGTTCTTTCTTTTTACTTTCCATGGCATTTTTCTTTCCTGTTTAAGAAGTTTCTTCACCTATTATTTAACAATGTTTATAAGCACTTAGTCAAACACTTGCTTTTTCTTTCTTTTTACTCTCCATGCCATTTTTCTTTTCAGTATTTTCTTTCGCATGTCCATTTCTTTTTTATATTAAAACTCGTTTTTAACCCTAATAACTTGTTAGACAATAAAAAAAATAGGATAAAAAAGAAACCAACTTTAGAGGCCGAAGATAATTAGTTGACTAAATTAGAGACCATTTTAAAGATTGGAAAAAATTTTGATTTCTAAATTAGTTTCTATTATTGTTAAATAGTTTTTAAATTAATATATAATTAGTTACCAAAATTTTAACTATCAATTATTTAGATTCTAAATTTAGTAAAAAAAAATTTAATAGTTAATTAAATACCAATTTAAAATTCATTTAACAATAATAAAAATTATAGCAACTAATTATTTTTTTGTCTAAAATTAATTTTTATTTCATGATTTTGTTGTAATGATATATAATAATAGTTGAAGAAATCATTCACAAGGTAATTACTTGAAACTACATATAATTCAAAATAAAATGTTAAATTTATGAATTTTATTTTTTTATATTTTTTTTTTCAGATGTCTTTTTATTCGTGGAAGTGAATGGATGGCTCGAGTGTCTTGAGCCGTTGTGAATGTTTTTGTTCTCATGAACCTTAAATCGGATATAGAATTTAACTGTTTTCAGAATTTAGTTTACCATTCTCAATTTTAGTTTTTTATTAAATTAAAGTTTACGCTTTAGTATGAGTTACAATTTTAATATTTATTGCTTAAGATTAAAAGTTATAAACTTTTTATTAAAGTTTTCGATTTATTTTTAGCATATTAATTTATTATTATTATTATTATTATTATTATTATTATTTTTCATACATTCTTTCCAAACAAAATCACATAACTTAATATTTTTTAAATTATTTTCATTAAAAAAAATTAACAAGTTTTTTCAAAATAAAAGATCACTGACTTAAGAAATCGTTTATGATATTTATTAAAATTGTATTGCAACTATACCATTCCGACTAATTTAATATTTTTTATATTTATTAGAATCATATTTCAAGTGTACGATTTGACTTAATTTTATATTAACTAAAATCGTTCCTTTTAAGTTGTTGTTTTTTTAAATTTGTGTCAAGGAAATTTACACACAGAAAATTTCAAAATCGTAAATATCTAATACGATTTAAAATTATATGGTATCCACGACATAGAATTGGAGAATAAAAATTGAAGTTAGCGATTTGGGAAATTCAAAAGGGAGAAAAGGGTTGAAAGGAGCATTGGCATAAAGTGCATGTGAGTAAGAAAGTAAAGTAAAGTGGGTGACAGGTTTGAGTGTGCAGAAGCAAGAGTGTGAAGAGTAAGATGGGAGGCTATTCTTGACGTCAAGGCAGAATGAGATGCATCTCATCTCTGCCACTTCTAATCCATAGGCCACAGCTAAGCTACTCTATATACAGTAATTTTTGGTACAATGTCTTTTATGCTTATAATGTTTTCTTTCAATAAAATAATACACTCAAAAAGAAAAAACACTCGTTATATTAGTTTTCATTGTTAGATTATAATAGAAAAATGATATTTTAACATTAGAATTGTATATAATTTTTAATATGATAAATTTAAATATAAATATATATAATAAAAAGTAAAATTGTAATTAAATAATAATGTCCGACTGGAATGTGATTCTGTTATGCTTTGTGCTGCGTGAATGTTTTGTAATCGATGAAATACTTCTCTTAATTACTGTGAGAAAATCATATTTATGATTACTTATATTTTTCGTAAAGGAAATGCATGTACAAATAAGTTGACGAACTTAGTATTTATTCATAGATAATCTTTTTTATTGGTATAATAGGTTATCATCTAGTCTATTCTTATAATTTTTTAAGAATATATATAGTCTATCTATGTATCGTTTTTGTTAACATATGAATTTTAGTTTAATTCTCAATATTATTGTATTTTTTTTTAATAATATTTTTTTTCATGGGATAACAAATGATTGTTACTTGAGGTGTTAACATAACTGAGATGTCAAGTTGCATAATGATGTCTGATATAAAAAAATTTATCCAAAAAAATTAAATAATAGTATTGAGATTCATAATGTAATTTTATAAAAAAATGTGAGTTATTAATAAATCATTAACGTTTATAATATTATTATGTGTGCTTTGGATGTGTGAAATCGGTTTTCTACAACGTAATTAACAAATTAAGTAGGAAAGGTACACTGTTTCTTCCCACTTCTAGTTTATCTTTAGTGGAAATAATTTCACGACTATGAACTTTAGTTTTTTTAGTATAATAAATTTAGTTTTAATTAAGTTTTACATATTTTATAAATTTAAGTATTTTCACTTTAAACAAAAATTTTTGAATGTTAAATTTTTTATTTAAATATAAATTATTAATTTTTTGTCCATCATTATTCTTGTTTCGTCTTCAACTCGTCACTTATTTACAAAAAAACAAATGAATAAAAATTGAAGAAGGGGATTAAAGAATTGAATACAAAATAACAAAATAACACTCATATCATTATGTGAAAAATAAAATAAAAATAATATAATACTTAAACAAAAATAAAAAAATATTTTAAAATACTTGATAAGACTAAATTTTTTTAAAAATATTTATTTAAAGATATCAAAAACTTATAAGAAACATAGAACTTAATTAACTTCCAAATATATATTATTTTGTTATCTTTTCCTTTTCTTACCATCAAATAATAAGCCTATAAAATTGCTTTGTATTATATATTAACTCAATAAAATCAAAATAAATGTGATTATATTAGTTCAGGTTGTTAAAGATTTTATATACATTTTTTACTTTTTATTCATTTGTATTGTTTTAAACTGTATAAAATAAATAGAATAGAGAAGCACTCTCGATCTAAGAGTATTGAAGCTTGAAAAATTATAATAAAAAATCTTAAAAGTTAAATATATTTGTCAAAAATAGTTTCTGCATATATGAGATTTATGGCTAGACGTAATTACTGAAAAAGATATTTGAGAGGCAACTGAAAAATATATGGGAGATACAAAATGTTAGAATGTAATGATTTAATTGTTTCTTAAGTTTATGAAATTTCAGTATATAATTTTTCTTAATTTTACTATACTTGTTAAAGAGGATGCATGATCGATATATTCATTGTCTAAAGGGTAACTTACCACTTCTTAATTTCACTATACTTATTAAAGAGGATGTATGATCGATATATTCATTGTCTAAAGGGTAACTTACCATTACCTAATAATTAGACTTTAGACTTCTTTAACATTAAACTTACCTTATTGTGATATGCTCCCTTCATCATGTACTTGGTCAAACATGAATCGACCTTTAAATTTGGGATAATACACAACTTTACAACCTTAAAAAAGTGTTATAGAACCTTTCTACGGGATCTTCAAATGTCACATCAACGAGTCTTTACACATACTGTCATGTCGCTTCAGGACTTAGCGCCTACTCGAATGTCCCTCCACGAGTAATATTATGGTTGGCGCATTGGCCTGAGCGGTTTTGAAACACCACTTTCTCCCTCTTATTGTATGCAGTTACGACCAAGTTCGGGTCTTACACATTTATATTGATTTTTCGATCATAGATCCTTGCAAGATGGTGGTAAATTAGTAGCTAGTGAAATATTAGGATTAATTAAGCTTTATTTTGCTAAATTTTATTTTACTTCATTTGAAATATTTTTTTAGTATCTATTGGCAATCTTATCTTGCCACACTTCATGTGATCTTGGTATTTTTTACAATTTTATTTACATTTGGCTTCTTTCGATAATAATTGTATAATTATTGTTTCGTTCTCCTTTGTCTTTGACGACTTTTCGATCTTCCTTACTAAATGAAACAAGTTCATAATTCATGTTACCTTCCTCGATAATTTTAAATTTAAAATAAGTTATCCTTCGATGATCGCAAAGTTATGAAAATGTTAATTACTTTTCTCGATCGACATATTCCTTAATAAATGAATTTAAGTTTGAAACGAGTTTGTGATTTAGGATACCTTTCTTGATGATTGCAAAATTTACCTAAGATAATATTAGTTACTCTCTTATGTGATTACCCGTCTGCCTAAGAAAATAAATTTAACGAGCTTATGATTTAAGTTACCATAGCTACATGGTGTTTGATTTTAAACAATTGTTGTCATCAATCTTTAAATTTATAATCGATAAAGGGTTGATGTTGATTGTAGTCAGCCTCGAGCTGAGCTGGGGTTGATGTGAATCATAGTTAGCCTCTTGCTGAGTTGAGGTCGATGTTGTTTTTTAAAGTCAACCTCTAGTTGAGTTGGAGTTGATGTTGTTAATAAGGTCAACATTTTAATATTTCTTTTAAAAAGACACTGGTAACACAAATAACTATTAAATCAGGAGACCTCGTTAAAAATCCTTAAGAAAAAAATCAAGGAAAAATGTAAAGGTGTTGCGTTCCATGTCTGAATTAAGCCTCCATCCAATGTTTCCAACTTGTAGGCTCCATTTCCTATTACTTCTCGTATTCTGTATGGTGTTATCCACTTTGGGGAGAGTTTTTTTTCTCCATCTGGTTAGGTTGAACTCTTCGTAATATGAGGTCCAACACGTTGAAATGTCTTTGATAAGCAATTTGATCTCTACGCATCGCTTCAATGATTTTCCTCTTTCTTTGGCACATTCCCTAACTTCATCAACCGTGTTTAAGTTTGTTTGAATGCCTTCCTTTGAGTGTGCAGGAGAAAACTTTGTTATTTGAAGAGAAGACTCGAAAATCTCGATTAGAATAATTGCATCGGTAGATGATCTCGAATGGTGTTTCTCTATTGTTGATTTATGGGTTGTGTCATAAGGCCACAACACTTTTGAGACTTCATTTGGCCATTCACCTTTAGTTGCTTGCAACCTTTTTTTTTAAACCTTGCAATATCACCGAAATGGCTCTTTCAACTTGTCGATTAGTTTGAGGGTGTTCAACAGTTGTGAAAACCTGTTTTATACTGAGGTCGCGACACATCTACTTAACATGGTTTTTTACAAACTGAGTGTCATTATTCAATATCAAAAGTCGTGGAACACTGAACCTGCATACAATATTTTTCAAAAAAAAACTTTGAATCTTTTAGGTGTATATTGTTGTCAATGGTTTCACTTCAATCGGTACTGGCAAAAATTTGAGTTGTCGAGCTACCAAACGGAATGGTCCCAGGATGTTAATTCCCATGTACGAAAGGGTCATGGATTGGTCATAAAATGTAGTTCTTCAGCTGAGGGCAAGGTGCCAATTAGCATACTTTTTAACAATGGTCGCACTTTCTTTATAAATCATAATGTCTTCTTTTAAAGTCAGTCAATAATAATTATTTTGATTAATTTATGTGATAGTATTTATCTTCCGATGTAGCTTCCGCGACCTTCGTGGATATCTGTCAATATTCAATTTGTCTACGAAGGATGAAACATTTAAGTAAATGAAAACTTGCTATTACCTGATACTTAGACTCTTGATTCATTGGTCAAACATGCATCGACTTCCAAGTATAAATTGATACAAATACAACTTTAAAATAAGTTTTTAAATATAAAAAAAAGTTTAAATTATATTTTAAAAAAATTATGCTAATAACATGTGAGTTAAAAGATTGAAGTATATAAAATGTTTTGTTTAAAATCTTATAATTTTTTAGTATATATATGTAACTAGCGGGAACACATTGGAGCTGTGTATACGTATTTTTTATTTTTATTATTTAATTTATATATAATTATGTTTAATATTAAAAAATAAATAAATAATATTATTATTCACACTTATATTAACAATATAAATTTTATATATACACACAAAATACATATTATTAATATATTTTACGAAATATAGTAATTACAAAAGAATACTTTTTTAACAAATTAATTTTTAATTAAATAATTATATTTTATTTCAAATCATTTTTAAATGAAAATTCAGTTAACATATTAATATTAATATTTTTTATTTTTATCATATATAATTATATTTAATATTAAAAATTAAATGAATGATGTATTATTTAGACAGTTATATTGAAGATAATAATTCTTTTTAGTGCATCTATTAAAATATATATATATATATATATATATATATATTATAGTGATTGAAATATAGGCAACATAATTATATATTATAAACTTACAAACTTTTAATTTTTTTTATAATATTTTTGGAAGATATATATACCTACCCAATATAAATTTTTAATTTTTTTATACTAAAAAATATTTGTTCCAACTTAACATAAGATAAATTATAAATTATAATCATTAACCCTAAACCCTAAATTCTAAATCATAAACTCTAAACCCTAAAGTCTAAAGTTTAAACCCTAAACTTCAAGCAACAGGAAACATTTGCCATCACATGAGAAAAAAAAAAGAAAATACAAAAATATGGGAGAACTAGACCAAAACTTATATGTTAACAAAAACGACACTTAGGTAGAATATATCTTTTTAGAAAAAATTATAAGAACAACCTATATGGTAGCCTATTATACCAATGAAAAGATTCTCTATGAATAAATCATAAATTAGCCAACTTATCAGCACACACATTTCCTTTACGAAAAATATGAGTAACCCTAAACCTGATTTTCCCATAGTAATTAAGACAAGTATTCCATCAATTACGAAGCATCAAAGGAACATTAGTCCTAACAGTAAACGAAATACAAACCAAAACAAAATCACATTCCAGCCAGACATTAGTAAGCCTCATCTTTTGAGCTTCCTCCATAGCATGTATAACCTCATCAAACTCAGCAACCATAACATTTTGAACTTCAAGAATCACATAGAAAGCTCCAATAAATTTTCCCATACTCCCACAAAAAATACCTCCACAAGTAGCACGACCAGGATATCTCCTAGCAGCCCCATCAATGTTAATTTTAACCAAGCCTGGTGAAGGAAACTCTCATCTAACAGGAAGAGGACGATGAACTTTACCAGTACGAGTATTAACTAGACGAGTTAAATATTTAATAACCGAAATAGCCCTAAAAACCTCAATCATATATTAAAAACGAGCATAATTCCTCATACGCCATGTCATCCAAATATAAAAGGTTATCACATCAAGCTTAATCAATTTAACCAAAGGACTACCATCACTTTTAATAAAAGAGAGAAGATCATTCTTATTAGAGAAATGAAATGTAGGAAAAATTTGTCGGACCTAACTCCAAATACGCAAAACATTAGAACATTCAAAAAATAAATGTTGAATAGATTCTTCGTGCTTCTCACAAAGCGTACACATAAAACAAATATGTAGACCTTTATTTTGAAAATGTTGATCTGTAGGAAGCCGCCCATGAAAAATTTTTCAAAGGACAAAAGTTTTGAAAGGCGGAAGATATGAAGATCAAATAAATTTACCTCAACCACAGGGAACTTCTGGATCTAAAAAAAAAGTCTTAGCCGATTTAAGAGTGAAACGACCAGACTTATCTAGATTTTAATTAGAAATATTCAAGTATTTACAATAATGTTTTATTAATTGTTTAAAATTGAAATAAAAAAATTAAATTCATCCTCTGTTATTGAAAATAATCAATTCTCTTGAATTGATTTTGTTGCACTTTTATTTGAAATAAAATTAATCAATTTTCAATTTAAGTATATTTTTTAATTTTACCATTTCAAAGCTAATTGTTATATATTAGTAACTGTTTAGGAATATGATTAAATAAAATAATAAAATAGAACTAACAAAGATGGTGTGGTGTGCAGAAAAAACATTCACTATCAGATATTGATTTTAAAAAATAAAAATAATTTTCTTAAAATTTTTTTTAAAACAAAATCTTATAAAAAATGTTGTGTATTTAGTTACTGTTCAGAAAAATGACTAAAATATCTAAAATAAAATAATAAAATAAATATTGATATAAGGATAAAATTGATAAATATTAAAAAAATGATTTTTTTTATATATAAGTATAATATATAACTTGAAGAAATTTGATTACAATTTGAAGAAATTTTCATTTGTTATTACAATATGAACAGAATTATTCTAAGACTTATTTAATAATACACACTTAAAAAATAAGCCAGAAGCTAATAGATAACTTTTTCCTCATTTTTTATGTGAGTTTTTATGATATCATAGTATTATGCCACTTTACAAGTAGAAGTGTTAAAAAATTGAAGTAAACTTGGAATCAAAATTGAACTAACTTTTATTTATTTTTATATATATATAACTTCTTTTAGTTTTTTTTGTACATAATTATTTTTGTAGTCGATGGCACACTAATGTAACTCTTAGATGTCTAGACACGTAAAAAATTGCATCTATATTCTTTGCGTGTATTACTTCCCTCCTTTTATCATGGGCTAGATCTTGTACTACCAGTAATAATTCCGTACTTTCACAACAGTAATAATTAAAAAAATACAGTGCACGCTTATTATTTATCAAATTTAGCCTTTACTATTATCGTTATTAACACTATTATATCTATAATAAAGGATTATCTTTATAATTATTACCTTTTATTTATGAACAATAAAAAATATCCATGATAAAATTATAAAAAATAAAACAAGAATTTAATTTTATTGTTCCAATTTTAAGTTTATTAAAATAATATTTTATCATCGATCAAATCATAGTATTTCAATATTGTCATTTTTATTGTAAGTTTTGAAAAATTTAGTCACTCCATCATCACAAAAGTGTTTAAAATTTTTTTAAAATAAAATGTATTATTCTTAAATTATGTAAGAATATTTGACGCATGATAAATATATTTAATGTTTTTTAATAATTTTAATTATAATTTCTTATTTTAGTGAATTATTATTAGATTAATTATTTTATAATTTTTATTATTATAGAAAATTTTGGACAGACATACATCTTTTTGTAAGATGTGTTTTTAAGGATAAAACTCATTTTTTAGTTTCGAGTTTTAAAATAACAATATGCAGTGATTCACCATGACCATATTATTTTAATAGAATTAGGGTTGGATATAGAAAAATGGTTTTAAAGACTAATTGTCATGTTTAATGTATTGTATATGAATATGGAATTGCAAGGAAACACTCTGTTTTGACCAATTGCTTAAAGCCATGTCGGTCCATGTGAAAAATATGAAATTGACCTTGTTTTATCTATGCATGAGATGTGCTTTTTTTAGAAGGTGGTGGAAGTGGTTGGTTTCTTGGTGCTTAATGGAGGAAGAAGATAATCAATTATGTGAATTTTTTAAGTGTTAATTGATGATGATTTTTTAGTGCTAATTAATTATGGACCAAGGGATAATCATGGTTTCTGAAGGTTAATCAAGTTAATCAATTGTGTTGGTGAATAATTAATTACGTGTGTTATTTTCATTGCATTGCATGCTTTTTGGTTTGCATGATTTTTGCATCTTCTTATTTTGTATAGGATGACTTCCACGAGTCGATGTTGTTATTGTTTTTTTTTTCTTTTTTTTATAGTGGTTGTTTTTTCTTCTTCATAATTGTAATGGTAGGGTTCGTATGATTGGGATCATGTTTCGTATCCGATCATTATGTTGATTGACACTACACAGCCAATTACGTTAAGTTTGGAAAGACGCGGGGTGGGGTTGAAAATTCCTTGTGTTGTCTGTGTGGGAAGGTGGAAGAGTCTTTCAGTCATTTGTTTTCCGTTTGCGACTTTGCTTGACGTGTCTGGAGTCTTTGTTTTGAGTGGCTAGGAGTGTCGTTCGTAATTCACAAGGATCCTATGGCAAATTTTTTAGAATTCAGGTTATGTCAGGTTTCAGATTCGGTTAATGATGTTTGGAGTGCAATTTGGGTTGGTGTTGTGAGTGGAATCTGGAAACACAAGAACTCTGTCATCTTCGATAGGGGTGTCGCAAATGCGCTTAAAGTGTTCGCATTGGTACAAGTAAATATTTGGTCTTGGATTTATGCAAAGTTCCGTTGTGCTTCCTTTGCGTATTCTAATTGGGTTTTGAACCCTTTGGCTTGTATGAGGTTGGTTCATTAATGGTTCTTAGTGTTTGTTTTGGTTGTACCTTAGTTAATATGATAGGCATTTCTAGGAAGGAGAATAGTAATGTGTTTTTCTGTATAAGGGTTAGACCAGCCTTGATGTGGTTCTCATTTATTTATTTTTTATTGTTGATAAAAAAACGCTTAAACATAATTAGTGAGTTTAATCAATAATAAAGAGCTAGGTAATACATTTATAAACATGATTCGGCTCTCTAACCTGATCCAATAAGAAAGACCAATCACAATCATATAAATAGGCACAAAAATTCAAGAACTAGGTACGTCATTATATAGTACTCAAAATACCAAGTGTCGAATACTAAATCTAACTTGAACATCAGGGTGTCTTCTACAAGTATCATCCGAGTTTGGACTACTTGAAGACTGAAGAGTAAGATGAACAAAGGAGAGGAAGGAGCTTGCTTGGAGAGGAACTCAAGTCCAAACCGACCAACCGAGCAAGAGCAGAGGAGCAATTCCAATAGTTTTCTAGTTCTCAACTCCATTCAAGAACTATAATAATAATTCTTCTTCTTCTTCTTCTTCATAATGGTTGTTGTTCTTATTCTTCTTTTTAATATTTTTTTTTATAATAGTTGTTGTTCTTATTTTTCTTCTTAGTGATTGTTCTTCTTTTTATAAACATATTTAATATTTAATATTTTTAATTAAAATTAATGTTAAAATTATAAAATAGTAATAAAAATTAAAAATAATAATAAAGTCATTAATAATAATTATAATAGCAAAAATAATGAATTTATAAAACAAATAATAAAAAAATTAATAATAATAAAAATAAGATTATAAAATGAAAATAATAATATTAATTTAATTTTAAATATATTTATGAATTTTTTAGACATATCTATAATGTTAAATAATTAGTAATTTTTTTCCAAATCATACGAGAATACTACTTTAACTAAATGTATTTTTTTTATTATATTATACTGTACAATTCTATATTTAATACTAATTGAGTGCTACATTAAACTAATTTTGATTTATTTTATTAAGTTTTCAAAATTTATAATTTTGCTTTAATGTTATCAAAATTCACTTTCAATAATTTTATTTCTATCCACAATACTATATAATTCATATTTTTCAATGGATCGAAAATAATATTTTAATCACTAAAAGTTTTACGTACATCATATTTTATTTAAAATTAATTTTAAATTCAAAAATAAAATAATAATCTTACAATTATCCACTATCAACATATCACTTACAAACATCTATAAACCATTTTATTATATTTTTCTTAATTCAAACAACTATATTTTTTTTCTCTCCTTCAATTCATTACTTTCCTCTTTCTCAAAATTATTTTGAAATTCAAACCATGTCAAATTCTTAATAACTCTACTCTGAGTTGAGTTGTTATGATAATATATATATATATATAGTTAAATTAATTTGATTAGATATTTTAATCACATTTAAAATCGTTTTACTATAAAGTATACAAATAGATTTCACTTTCTATTAAGCTTTTATTTTAAATTCCTTATTTCCAAATAAGTCACCTTCTCTCTTCTATAATGTCCTCCGCGCTCTCGTTTTTATAAATGGACCCCTCACCTTATATTTGTTACTAGCTAAAGTAAGAAACATAAAGAAAAAACGTGAAAGTTAAAAAGAATGAGAGAAAAAAAATGTTTCGCAATGAAGCAGAAGAGCGCAGAAAAAAGTTACCGTACAAATATAACTGGTTGCAGAAATAGCATGATCGATCATGTCAATTTATTTTCTATGTCCATGATTTTTCATTGCCACCACCCTACTCTAATCTATTCTTTTTTCTTTTTTTACATTTTCTTAAAATACTATTCAAATTAATTCTATATACAATCACTTGAAGAGGGCAAAATGCGAAATATGTTTTATTATATAAATGTACCGTTTTATCATTGTTTTATTATATTTTTATTTCCAACTTTATAATAGTAAAAATGAACATTCATCATCGATAAACTTACATTTTTATATTTTAAAAAATTAAAAATTTATTTAAATTCATTATATTATTCATAAATTTTAATAAATTTCTTCTATAACAAGTGAAAGTGAAGGAGATAGCGTGGGGGTGGGGCCATTGTTCATGGTTGTTTTGTCTTTCATCTCCCCCAAGATGACCCTATTCCTATTCCTGTTCCTATGGCTATTAGTATTCCTATTCCTATTCCCATTCCATTATGGCTAAATAGTGTTTCGTGTACGGAAAAACCACTTTTCCGTTAAATAAGAAATTCAACGATCTTAAACTTTATTTTAAACATTCAAATTTCAAAAATATTAAAACATATTTATTTATTTACATATTACAAATTCACTTGTTTTCTAAAATTTTAAGTACTAATTTATTACTATAGAGATTACTATAGAGACTAAAATTAAGTTTGTTGAAAATATATATGACTAAAAATATTTTTCTAGTTCTGTTCATTTCAGTAATTAAAAAGAAATACACCTTTTTTCGTAAATTCGCCAACAGTAAATAACTAATTAGAGTGGCTAAATTTAGAGTTTCATAATTACTTTTTATAATATTATTCATGTATCACGCTAGCTTCTCTTCTTTTTTTCTTTTTAAAAAAAAATTAATTGAATTAATATTTATTTTTAGCGTGTCAGGTTTAGGTATGATCTTCACTAGTAAAAAAACAAAATGTTACTATCTATTTATTTAATAATTATAGATTTTTAAAAAAATATCACTTAGCTTGTATGAAACTTGACCAATTTGTTTTACGTGTATAAAGGGATGTTTTTCATCAATCAAATTAAACGTGTTTTTTTTCCTTAATAATGAAATACCATCGATTTTGATAAGTGTAAGAACTAAACACATGTGAAAAAATAACTATCCTAATTTAAGGGCGGCTTCCTACCGATCAACATATTCAAAATAAAGGTATGCATATTTGCATATTTGTTTTATGTGTACGTTTTGTAAAAAGCACGAACAATCTATTCAATATTTATTTTTTCAACATTTATTTTTTGAATGTGTTAATGTTTTGTGTATTTGGAGTTGAGTTGGATACATTTTTCCTACTTATCATTTCTCTAATAATAATGATGATCTTCTTTCTTTTATTAAGAGTGATGGTAATCTGTTGGTTAAATTGATTAAGCTAGCTGTGATGACTTTTTCTATTTTGATGATATGACGTATGAATAATTATGCTCGTTTTCATTGAGGTTTCTAGGACTATTTTGGTTATTAAAGATTTAATTTTTCTAGTGGGTAATTCGTCTAAAGCTTCAATGAAGAATGATACGTTTGATTTCAATGTGCTCAAGTTTTTTGGTATTAACATTCGTACTGGTAAAGTTCTACGTTCTTTTTCAGTTAGATGAGAGTTTCCTTCACCAGGTTGGTTAAAATTAACACTGATGGGCTGATAGGAGATATCCTGGTCTTGCTACTTGTGGAGATATTTTTCATGGGAGTATGAGAGAATTTATTGGAACTTTTTCTGTGTTTCTTGAAGTTCAGACTACTCTGGTTGCTGAGTTTTATGTGGTTATACATGTTATGGATGAAGCTCAAAAGATGGGGCTTACTAATGTCTGACTGGAATGTGATTCTGCTTTAGTTTGTGTTGCGTTTACTGTTAGGACAAATATTCCTTGGATGTTTCTTAATCAATGAAATACTTGTTTTAATTACTGTGGAAAAATTAGGTTTAGGGTTACTCATATTTTCGTGAAGGGAATGTGTGTGCTGATAAGTTGGCTAATTTAGGATTTATTTATAGAGAATCTTTTTATTGGTATAATAGGCTCTTCCATCTTACCTGCTCTTAAAATTCTTTATGAATAAGTATAGTCTACTTATGTATCGTTTTTGTTAACATATGAGTTTTGATTTAGTCTCCTGTATTTTTGTACTTTTTTTTAATAATACTTTTTTCATGAGTTGGCAAAAAAAAATGTTTTTATATGATAAACAATTTTTCAGTAAATTAAAATATTAAAATATTTAATATTAAATTCATTATTAACATTAATATTATAATATTATTATATAATTTAGGTTAAAAAATTGTTTATTATATTAAAAAAATATAAAAACTTATTTTAATATTTTTTATTAAAGTATTTATAAAATCTAAAGTTTAAATTATGGATAAAAACCAATTTTATATTATAATAACAAATAAAAAATATATTTAAGTCTTAAAAGAAATATCAAGTAAAATCTCTTTGTTCACTTTGTAGTTTTGGTGATAACAAGACTAAAAAGAATATGCGGATTAATATAATACTTTAAAATACCTTTTAATAAATAATTGATAATTTTATTCTTATTTAATTTATCATATGTTTTGATCAACTTATCATAACTTTACCTTATGAGTATTTATCTTTACTTTTTATAATTCTGTAATACAATTTCTTTAAATAAAATCTAACATTAATTTGTCAAGGAAATGAAGTTTGAACGCACTATTGTTATATCTTATTATAAAGGAATACAAATTTAGTAGGAAAATAAAATAATTCTTAAAATCAGTTCTCAAATTTCAATTCATTGAATGGATGTTAAATTAAACTATTCATGGAACAAACCATCAGACGTTGAGATGATAAGCTGAGATAAACTCACTAATCTAATCCATTGATCCATTTAGGTTCATCCTGTATATATATAATTTTTAGTTTGTTGGATTAATTGTGGGTGAAGTAGATTGACTTATTGAGTCCGCATAAATAAAAAAAATAATTATTTTATTTTTCAGTAAAAATAAAAATCATACATCATTTATCAATTATTGCAATGTGATTTTTATGTTATTTTAATTTAAAAAATTGAATTTAATATACTAAATAATGAATGTTTTATTTTCATTCATTAAGTTAACATTAAGAGCTACAGTGAATTTAGTTTTAAGTAAAATCTTATATTTAAAATTTCTTAAGAAAAAATAATATAAAGAAAATATTTTAATAAGATACTTGTTAAAAAATTAGTCATCTTTATTAAAATATTTTGTAGCAAAATTTTGATAAGACACCATGATACATTTACATAACATAGAGAGAAAATAGACGAAAAATAAAACTTTAATTATTTTTAATCAAATATTCTAACCTTGAATTCCTATATATTTTGATGTTAATCAAATGAAGTGAAAGAGGATGAAATTATAATTTTTCATCAACATAAATAAATTTTTTCTATAATTAGTGAAATTTTATTTTTTTTCTTTATAATTAATGATTTTTTAAAAAAAAATCTTTACACAAGTTAACCCAGATATCTTTATGAGTTACCTCTTATACGGTGCTATGAGAGGCTGTGCATATTTTCAACTCCCAAACATAGTTTTTTTTTACACTTTTTTTCACTTTATTTTGTTGAGAATTAGTTTTAGTATCTTGTTCACGTGAATATTTGTGTTGAACGCAAGTTAATAAAAAAGATTCATCACCAAACATCACACAAGTCCTTTGCAGAAATCTAAGTATTCATAAATTATTTTGAAAAATTGGTGCACTTGTCAAATTGGTTACCAGTTTTGTTCATAAAAATTTGTGTACATCATTTGTTATCAATTTTTTTTTACACTAATTTCAATAGAAGATATGCAATTTTCATTTTATGTGGATGATCAGTATACATGTTTGTCATAAAATTTTTAGAAAATTGTAAACAATATGAATGTGAATACAAGGTATATAGTTTTCTGTGATTAAAAACAATTCAAAAGTAATATTTTAACGCAGCTTATCATAACTATTTGTTATATATTTGTAAAATAATTATACCAAACCATACTCCTATGTTGTAGGTTTGGTAAAAGAAGAAAAAATAAAGTTGTTGAGAATCAAATTAATGATTAAAGATATTAAAAAATAGAAGTGTTTAAGTAGAAAACAACGATGAAATCCACTCATTTCTAATTTTACTTATTTCTATTTCCATTCTACCAAATAAACTCATTTATTTTTATGACACCAAGCAAACTCATCTCAATAGGTTAGTTTACTTGTCTTCTTGTAAAAAAATGACATCAACGAAGTATAGTTTTATAAAATTTATTAATATGCAATTCAATTATAAATCTATAGGCACTATTAATTTATGAAATTTTACAATAATTATTTTAAGAATAATTTATTTATATTTTAATGGCTTATTTTTCAACTACAAGAAAATTATTAAATAGAAACTAATATTAAAAATAAAAAATAATTAATATATTAAATATTATTTTATTAATTAAAAAGTATTAATATTTTTAATAATTTTTATTATTAAAATTTTTTATAAACTAATTTTTAAATTAATATATATTTAACTATCAAAATTTTAATCACAAATTATTTTATATTTTTTTTAAAGTTGGTATAGATTAATACGATTCGTTGATTATTTTGATTCGAGGTTGTATAAAGTGATACAGATTTAATGGAGTGATTTTTTAAATTTTGTAGAATCATGGAAACACGTTTTTGATTTTGATTTTTTCAATTCATTCCTACTATTTTTGTAAATTGTTTTGTATTCAATATGTACATTCTTTTACAAATTATATTAAATACACATATTAATTTAGAATTAAAATTAATATATTTTTTAACTTTTTCAATCAAATTATAAAACATCTTAAAAATAAAATAGACATTAGATACATTTTTTAATAAAAAAATAAGTAAAAGTAAACAAAACTTAAAATGTGCTTCGTTGCACAGTTTTAGAAAGTAAAACCAGTTTTAAGTCTAATTTAATGGTTTCCATAAAAAAAAAATCACTAGACTTATGTTATTGTGGACTACTTCAACAAAATTATTAAACAAATTTAAATATAAATTAAAAAATTTAAAGTCATGTATAAAAAACTAATTTTAAAAGATAAAAAATGGTACAAAACATTATTAGAACACAACTTTAACCCATAAAAAGTTATATAACTAAAAGTTGTGCTTCGAGGTAATTGTTTTTTTGAAATCCTCCTCTCAGACATAATTTACCTATTTCTATAAGAATTTTAAGATTTACTCATTTGGATAATTTTTTTAAAAAAAAAACTGCAAAACTTGATAAATAAACCTACACCATGCTTTATGTAACACCCCAGAAAATAACATATAACTATTACAATACAATACAAGTTCTACGTATTTCTATACAAATTTGAAGTTTATCAAAACATTCATAATACATGATTAAGATTTATAGAAATACAAATATTTACATATCCATAACTCAAAATAAAACTCTGAAACCTCTAAGGCTTTCCTGCACCTGTATGGTACAGTCATCGCAGTTTAAATACAACACAAAAAGCAAGGGTAAGCTAGTGAAAATAAAATTTTATAATATATGAAATTAAATTAAAATAAAAAATTAAATTACATGGCAAATCTCTCAATTATTCAATCTTCTTCAAATTCCAACATAAATCAATCACATAGATCTCACATGGATCTACACATCCAGAATATTCAACAAACAATGTCTTCCGGAAGACCCGTATTAAGTAAGTCCTACCAGAGACTAACACCTGATCCAAAGATTACCAGCGAATCCAACAGAAAGGATCAGGGTAAGTTCAATACAACCCAAGCCGTGCATCTCATATGTCACGGTGTGCATGAACTCCCCCATCAGCTTCTCACCACCTGATATCTTAGTCTATGTGACTTAGATCATCAGTGAAGCTCGGAGATCTCTGTTACCACATAGGCATCAATACTTAATACACAACAAACATTAATCCATACATTATCCCAAATGTATGAATTCAATTCCATACCATTCTGTCATACAATATCATTCAAAAAGTGATCCACAATATTCGAAAGTCTATTTGACATAAAAAAAATAACACTTTAATACTAAATCATCAAAATATAATATTTTTAAATTTAAATAATATACAAACAAACAACTCAATATATAAACACACAACATCCCTGCAAGAAAAATTGAATATTGGGACCACGTCCCTTCCGCATTCAGATCTTCTATCTTAGGGTGCTATTAAAAATTAAATTTAGCTTCCTTTACCTCAATTGCTTGCTTTCCAAACAACTTCTAAAATTTTATTTCCCACAGTCTGGATAAGCTTCAAGATTTACGGGCCTAATGCAAGTTATCCAAACAGAACAAAATTTTTAGTATATAATAGAATAAGTTGAGAGGGTTAAACTTCTTAACTCACCCCACCAAGATTGATGACTAAATCATAAGGAAAAACAAAGAACAAAAGATATTTAGAATAAAAATGAACTTACTCTGTTTAAAAATCTGATCGAGTAGAAATGTTTCTTAACTCCTCAACTACAGCGTGATATGATCAGATTCTAAAATAGATGAGGATTAAGAGAGAAAATTAAGAGAGAAGGAGAGAAAAGAATATAGAAAAAGAGAGAAAGAAAAAAAAACAAGGTTTTTTTAAAAAAATATGCTGTTACTGAAATATATTTTTATTTATTTATCTCTTTAAGACGATTTTATTGGAATTGAGAAATATACTAGTTTTTTTATTTTAGTAAAATAATTTTCCATATTTTACTTTTTTTTCTTCATCCTATAGACGAGAGATATAAGAGTAAATTATAAAATAGAAAAGATACAACAATAAGAGTATTACTAATAAAATATTAATTAATATGATTTTGAATTTTGCATATAATAAATAAATAGAAATTCTTTAAATATTGTGAAGGAATACATCTTTCACTTAGGATTTCTCTTTCCCTAGAATTTAAATCAGGCACTTTACTTTCATTTTCAATCATCCAACTAGTTGGTAATAAAAAATAGATTTAATAACAAAAAAATATCTTAAAAAGGAACCTCACTTCACTACAATAATTTATTTATTCTATACTAATTAATTGATCTATTAGTGACAGCCCTGTAACCTTTGGGAGAAGAGTTGGGAACAGTGTTTCACCATAAAAGTTAAAACCTTTTCCACACTTCCACATGCCTTCAACACTCTCTTTCTCTCTCTTCCTCTCATTGGTGGCTTTCATCTCAAAGCTGGAACCATCTAAGAAGCCAAACCAAACAATACTAAAACCAACATTCCTAATATCAAAGCCTTCCCCCCAATAAGGAAAGTAAAATCCACAAGTACACACAGCAGACTAATTCCTTACTCTCTCTCAACAACATCACCCAACCACACACCAAGACCAACTTCATATCCATCCATCACCACACCACAAAAAGAAAAGAAAAGAAAAATCTAACCTTGGAGACACCTTCTCCCACCATCTGCTACCAAGCTTTGATTTCACAAAAGCTAAATTTAGTTAACACCTGCATATTAACTTCTCTGCTGTGCAACATCACATGTCCCCCTCACACTAAACAAAACAATACTCTTTTGCTTTTGCTTTTCACAACATACTCCATAAATAGTCAACTGTTCACCCATCCCTTCATTTTCTAGGTGGGTTTCTTTGATTGTATGTTGGTTCTTTCTGTTACTCGATGTAGCTCGCTCACCCGGGTAATTCAGGAGGCTAAAGCTGTTCGCTTTCTTTTTCTGTTTTTCTTGTTTATCCAAAAGAGGATAGATTAAGGTGAAGGGTATATATGGCGAGGGAGAAGATTCAGATTAGGAAGATCGACAACGCCACCGCCAGACAGGTTACGTTCTCCAAGCGTCGCAGAGGGCTCTTCAAGAAAGCTGAGGAGCTTTCGGTTCTGTGCGATGCTGATGTTGCCCTCATAATCTTCTCTTCTACTGGGAAACTCTTTGAGTACTCAAACTCCAGGTCTTTCTTCTCTATAGCTTCTCTTTCTTTCTTTTCTCACTATTTATGTCTGAAAAGAGTTGATGGGGTTTCGGTTGGGGAGGGTTACGATAAGATCTATATCTATAATGAGAGTTATTGAAACAACTTAGCTACCTCAAGTTATTGTTATTGTTGAGTTTTGGAGATCCCATACTAAAAATTATAACATTATATAACTGAGTTTAAACCTCTCTTCATCGAATAGGTTGAGTTAGTTTTAAAATACACTTCTTAATACTGAGTACCAAGCATGGTGAATATATGCTTTTAAGTTGGTTCTGTTTGTATCGATGGTGAGTTTAACATGACAATGTTTTGGAAGTTGAGTTATGAGAGTTCTGACTTCTGATATAGTTGTCATGTGTTATTTAATTGCTTATAAGACATTTTTTGTCCATTTTTATTGAAGCTCCGTATCCACTGTCCATTTCTATTGTCTGTTTATGTTTCCATTCCTCCTTTGCTTTCATGTTGTAGATTTTGGTGTCTTTTCTGAGAGAGTTTCATGCATAAAAATTTATTAGATTGTATTGCTAACCATAGTTTTAACTAATACATGAAGCATCTATGAACTGAAAGAAATGGATGAATTTGAGTGTTGGGTAAGGTTATTAGAGCTGATTTGCAATGAACTGTGTGTGGCAACCTCCTCTTTTGTTTCCTCGGTGAACTCATGAAAAATAAGTAGGAAAAGACACCTTACTGTGTCCTTCCACCCATTTCCCCCCCCTACATAATTTACCACAGGTTTTAGAAGAATTTGTTTTAAAAAAAATCAATTCTAGAACTATCTTAATGAATTATCTACAATTTTATTTTGTTATAATAACAAAAAAAAAATATTAATAGTAAATAACAGCAATAAATATATTATTATTTTTTAATATAAATAATCTTTTTTGTCCATTATTTTTTTTCAGTCAAACCATTTCTTTTTTCACTCATTTTTCTCTTTTCTTTTTCTTTCTCTTCTCTATTTCTGTCCTCTTTATCAAACAAAGGCTAAGCATTGTTAGTTTTTTTTTTTTTAAAATTGAAATTTATCAAACAAAGGCTAAGCATTGTTAGTTTTTTTTTTTTAAATTGAAATTTTAATTATATGCTGATTGGACAATGAATATGTGACTCGGAGAGAAAATGATGATAATTTATACCAGTACTTCATATTTTAGATGTTGTTCTCCAATTCAAAGTTTCATTTTAACTGACTGTATCTAATGAAATATTTTATGTGGTAAAGTGATGAGATTATAATATTAATTTTGATTAGGAAACGACATTTATAATATTGTAACTATGTTTTTTCTGATTACAATGTATGGAAACACATTGCTTAGATAAAACCAAAGTTTGCTGTGTCAAAAACAAGTTTTTTTTTCCTGAAAACAAGTTGTTTATAGAAACACACTGATTACATAAAATGCTTGTTTTGGTCTATAGAAGTATGGATGTATGTAACTCTTACACTTTTGTCACCTTTTTGAGCTAATATAGGATTTCATTTCATACATTTTTTTTACTTGTTTGAAAGTTATCATATCATGTTTCTTTGATGCATTAACTTGTTTGATAACAGGTGTTTTGAAGTTCTAGTGTTCTTGAGATAGTGATATGAAAACTAACTATCCTATATAACACAACGAATAGTCTGCAAAAGGCTCATACAACTGTGAGAGAAAAGAGAATGATGAATCACTGCAATATTCCCCCTCCCTTCGGATATCCATCTTGATATTTGTTGGCTTAACTCTTTGGAAAATGAATTCACCACCATTAACAATCCACCTGAAAGTAAGAAGCTATAACGTGGAAACTTGATGAACTAGTACATGCCAATTTAGCCCTGGTTTGTGACAGTAATTAATTATCATCAAGATGATATCTGATATAAGCAACATTTCATTTTGCCACTTGTCTTCACTCATGATTTAGAAGCTTCTTGCTTTCAGGAGGTTTTATGCTTCAAGTAATTGGATTTGTGTATCTACTTTTACATTTTTAGGCAATCTGAAAGAAAAATTAAATAATAGGTTTTTTGCTGGCTGGCTACATATTTTATTTAGGAATTCAGCAAAACTGGTTGGTGTAAGAGAAATAATGAGTCATAAATGCTAGTTTTAAATACAACATAAATTAGTTGTTTAGATATGATATGACAAGACTTGTTTCAGACTCATCAAACTCAGCGAATCTAGTCCCATAAAGTGTTATATGTTTGGAAAAATTTCTCTATAAAAACTTTTCAAAAAAATAGTTTCTTCATTAGGTAAATTTGACTCATAGCTATTTTATAGAAATTTTCTTACCTTGTTTTTTTTTTTTATATTTATAATTTTATAATTTATGAATTAATTAAATTTAACTTAAAAAAAGCTCAATTTTTTTTTCTTTGAGAAGTTACTGTGAAAATATTTATTCAACATTAAAGTAATGGCTGCGAAAAGTGAGAAGTATAGGCGAAAAGATATTTAGAGTTTCTTTAGATTTAAAAATGAATTGGTGAGCTGCATTATTCGGATTTTGTCTGCTTAAAAGTTGCTCTTATAAAGCCTTTCCAATGATCCTGGCATTTTCAACTAAGATAGTTCCTCACTTAAAGGGTATGCTGCTTTTGTTCCACAGTTCTGATATTGTAGTATTGTGGTGAGAGGAGAAAGTTGCTGTGTGGAGAGGATCTCGGCGGATTGATGAACGCTTTGAGTCATGTTGTGATTGATGTTTGTTGAAATTTGTAGTTTGACAAGTATCATGAGTTCTCGAGATGCTGGGAATCATAACTGGGAGATGCCTATTTTTCTTTATGAATTCGAAATAAAGAACCAACTAAAACAAATAAACACAACCATGTTTTATTTGATATTATGCAACGTAACGTGGATGTTTGCTCTTAAATTTATTTTTATTGGTGTTTTTTAATTTATCCATGATGCGTGACTTTGTAACATTGTCTTGTGAAGCATGAAGGAGATACTTGAAAGGCATCATTTGCACTCAAAGAACCTAGCAAAGATGGATCAACCATCTCTCGAGTTGCAGGTTGGTAGTCCTTATTTACATTACGTGTTGAATTGTTTTTTGGTTCAACAGAAAGTAATATTAAGTGGAACAACACGAGATCATGAATTTACTTTCTCATGAAATCATTAATTTCTGAAATGCTTATCGCAGTTAGTTGAAAACAGCAACTGCACCAGATTGAGCAAGGAAGTTGCCGAGAAGAGCCATCTTCTCAGGTACATCTCACAATTGCATAATTGAAAATTAATTTGTGTGTTGAAATGTAAACATATATAACAATGAAAAAAAAAGTGCAGGCAGCTGAGAGGAGAGGATCTTCAGGGTCTGAACATAGAAGAATTGCAACAACTGGAGAGGTCTCTAGAAACTGGATTGAGCCGTGTGATAGAAAAGAAGGTCTTGCGTGCATGATTCTGTTTCCTGCAGTGTCCACCAGCATAATAGTTTCCTTAATCACTTTATACAATTGATTAAATCTTTTTGGTTTTCAGGGCGAGAAAATTATGAACGAGATCACTGATCTCCAAAGAAAGGTTAGAAACTGAACATTTGGCTATCATGAGTAGAAGATTCACAGATAGTTTTGTTTAGTTAATTTTTACGTGAAAAACATGAACTAAGAACTCTAAGTGAACCTGCAGGGGATGGTATTGATGGAAGAGAACGAGCGACTAAAACATCACGTATGATATTGTTTTTATTTATGTCTCTTAATTTAACATGAAACATAGAATAAATGTATAAATGTGTTGCACCAAAGGTGGCGGGCATAGTTAATGGTGAAAGGCGTGGTGGTGCCGAAAATGAGAACTTTGTTGTGGATGAAGGTCAGTCTTCAGAGTCTGTGACCTACGTTTGCAATTCTACTGGACCTCCCCAGGACTATGAAAGCTCAGATACGTCCCTCAAGTTGGGGTCAGTCTTCATTCACTTTAGCACAAACATTCACAACTCACTTAACTTTCCTTTATTTTGACAAATCCTAGGATCCATGCAATGTTTTTTTAATGAAAATAATAACTTAGATCCTTTTATTCAACCTAGATTGGTAGTGACGAAAATCCTTTGAAGCTGGATTACTTGCATGCTACCATACTCATTTACTTAACTTTGCTTAGTTTAATTTTTCATGAATTTTACTTGCAGGCTACCATACTCCGGTTGATGGGAAAGTGTCTGAAGAGATAAATCTGAAACAAAAAAGACAATATAAATCATGGTCTAAATTTTCGTTAGTGATTGTGACTCTTTTGCCGTGGTCGTATATATGTTAGTGGTAAATTGTAATGACTAGCGGACACTCTGGATGATGTTGAAAGTAATACCTACTGAGCTTTTTAATTGCCTTTTTTTTTTAACTATTCCTATAATCATCCCTGCTTCTCTGGCTCTTTTAGATAATGTGTATAGTGATTTTTTCATAGGTTAACTTTTATTTCATTTCAATGCTTAAAGACGAGGGATGATAAATGCTATAGAATCTTCTATGTGACTCTAACTTGCACGAAAATTTATTTTTATTTTATAAATTTTTTATATAAAGAACTTATATCTGAAGATGTCATCAAACCAAATCGTAGGTGAAGTGAGAACTTTAGTGAGTTGAAATGTGAGAATACTCAAGCTCCCTTGATCCTCTTGAAATATGGAGTATGTCCAAGAATAAGCAGAGAGTACTTCATATCGGTTCTCTTCAAAACTATGTGTGGAGAATAATATACCTTCTAAGAAAAAATATTTTAATAAAGTTTATTTTTACATTATCTAGAGTTAAAATTTCTATTAAGTCATTTATTTAAAGTTGTAGTTTTTTCTCTTAATTCATCTTTGAGAAATGTGTTATTTGTGATTTTTTTAAACTTCAAGAAAAGTCTTTTAGAACTCTTATCAAATACCATGAGTTTAATAACCTTCGTAAAATATTATTGGTTTCAAAATCTTTGTAAAATAACACGAGTTTCAAAATCTTTGTTAAATACCATAAGTTTAAAAATTTTCGTAAAATACCATGGGTTTAAGAATTTCTGTAAAATATACAATGAGTTTCAAAATTTTTGTAAAATGATTTGCCGTTTGAAATAACATTCAACTCCATTTTTTACCATCTCTAATGATTCTCCTGACTTCTTTCTTTCACCATAGACACATTGTTCTCTGACACAAGCTCAATGGCCGTTAACAATAGTCCTAACAAGGAATCACAATTCAAGGCCATGTGTGTTCTTGGCTAAAGATTTCAAGAACATATTGCAAGGAGAAATTAACTTTATTACTTCTCACTTTCACATTAAATTAATTATTAATTACATTTTAAAATAAAAGCCTTAATTTAAAATATTTAAAAATTATGAGATTTAAAATATTAAAATTATAACTAAAACTAAAATTGAACATCAAATATACATACATCAAAAGCTACAACAAAATAAGTTAGGTTTTTTTAAGTATAAGCTCATAACAAAAAATACTAGGAATTATATAAACCAACTACCATCAATCATAAGAAATATGCAAATACTCTTGAAATACTTATTATCTAAGATTAGTTGTTGAAATACTTATTATTCAAGGTTATTTTGCTAAGTTTTCAAAATAAATTTTTGAAACTTTAGAAAACTTATTTGTAATGTAAAGTTACACTTTTAAAATTTTAGAGAATTTAGTTATAAAATATATTAAAACTATATAGTTTTTAATTATTTATTTATAAATAGATTTAATTATTTTTTATTTATTGAAGTTTGAAAAATCTAGAGTGTTTTATTGAGGTTCTACAATAAATCTTTGAAATTTAACGAAGGTTAAAAAACGTCTATTATTATGTTGAGATTTTAAAATAAACATTTGAAACTTAACAAAGGTTAAAAAGACTTTTGTTAATTTGTTGTGGTTGTAGAATAAACCTTTGGAACTTACTGAAAGTTAAAAAAACCTCCGTTATTTTGCTGAAGGTTTTATAATAAACCTTTGAAATTTAACGAAGGTTAAAAAAATCTTTGTTATTTTGCTGAGGTTTTAAAATAAACCTTTGGAATTTAATGAAGATTAAAAAAACCTCCGTTATTTTACTGAGGTTTTAAAACAAACCTTTGGAATTCAACAAAGGTTAAAAAACCTCCATTATTTTGGTGAGGTTTTAAAATAAACCTTTGAAATTTAACGACGGTTAAAAAAACTTCCGTTATTTTGCTGAAGTTTTAAAATAAACCTTTGAGACTTAACAAAGGTTAAAAAAAACCCTCAGTTAATTAAATCAATTCTTGGGGTTATATTAACCTCCACTAAATAACTTCCGTTAAAATATTTTTTTCTTGTAGTGATAGTTTGTTACATACTAAGTAGTTTATATGCATGGACTCATCCATGTCTCTTTTCCTTTGCACACTTGTATATGTATTCTAGCTTTGCCCTTGTATAAGTAATAAGTGAATGTATTGGTTTGTTTTCTATTCCACCTTTCCTTTTTCTCTTTCTCTTAATATGGTATCCTTTCCCTTTTCTTTTTCTCTTACTATGGTATCATGAGTGTGATTTTTCTATCATCACTTTGATTTTTCTATCATCACTTTGGCTCCTTCTTTTGCCACGCTGCATTGAGAAGTATTTGCTGCCTAATGACTTCCTCTTTCTCATATTTTTACCACTTTTATCACTTTAAAACTCAATGATGAAAACTTCCTTACATGGATGAATCAGGTCCTTGACATGATTAGAGAACATAATTTTACACACTTTTTAGATGGCAAGAATGTTCCACCATGTATCTTCATCCAGATGATAAGAATGCTCTCGTTAATGAGACATATATGCAATATGACCAACAATACTGCTAATTGTTGCTTGGTTGCTTGCGTTGATGACCACTACCATCCTTACCAGGATGATGAGTCTTGACCCATCTACACAGATTTAGACAACTATTTGCACGTATTATGCTTCACATATCAGAACCAAGATCAAGAAGTTAAAATGCATACTCAACTCCAAAGAACGACAAGAATCTCACAACTTATCTTCTTGACATCAAGAAATCTGTGGATACGTTAGTTGCTCTTGGTGCTTCAATTTCCAATGAAGATCATATTGATGTGATTCTTGATGGATTATCCGATGATTACGATCATTTCATCACAATTATTACGTCCAAAACCAATCCTTACACCGTTGATGAAATTGAAGTGGTGCTCCTCGCTCAAGAAGAATGACTTGGAAAACATAAACTCACTCAATCATATGTTATCCAAGCTAATATTGTGTCTATTCCTTAGAATCCAACTCATATGCACAACGATCTATCTATTTGTGTGCTCTGTAGAGAATCAGAAGAAACTTCTCAACACTTGTTCTGGGAGTGTTCTTTTGCACAACGAGTCTGGTCATTATGCTTCAGGTGGATAGGTGTTCTGTTTGTTCAACATAAGGATTTAAGGTGTAACTTTGAGAACTTCTATCTAGTTCATATGTCCATTAAGCAGAATCAAGTGTGGAAAGGGATGTGGGTGGCAATAGTTTGATGTATCTGGGAGAAGAGGAACAATGTTATCTTTAAGCAAGGGGTACCTGACGCCGAAGGGATTTTCCAAATGGCTAAACTCCATACTTGGTTTTGGTTGAAACATAGGATGTTCTCCTTTTCGTATGCTTTTTCGGATTGGCATTTGAACCCAAGCCAATGCCTTCAAAGTGTACTATGAAAAGGGAGGTCTCTAGTGATGCTAGAGTCGAAGCCAAGGAGTTTATGGAGGAATGATCGATGGTCATAATGGAGGAGCAAAGTATTATGTAGTGGTGTGGTTGTGTATCTACTGCAGAAGTAAAGCAGAGCAGGAGAATAGTACTTGGAGTAGTTAATGTGAATACTAATTTTCACACAGCTTGTGTTTGTATTCAGTTTTGAAGCAGAACGATTTTACAACAAAGCAAATGAAATTAAGGGAGGAAGTGGTGAGGAAATTGGTAGGAAGTGCTGAAAGGAGTATGAAGCAGAAACTGGGGTATGGGGTAGCATTTTACAAGTTTACAAGCCAGCTGAAAGTCTACGTATATGATGTGCCAAGGGTCTCCCCTCTTGAATATTACAAATGCATGAGTCACGACTATGCTCTTTTTTCGACCATGGGGTAACAGTTTTCTGTTGAGGGGCTGGTTGGAGATGTTACCATTTATGCTAGAGCAGGGAGGACCTATTCTGTTTTGTAGTTTTTTGACAAGCAACTGAAGTGATTGGTTCTCTTGGAAGGAGCATACCTGCTGATGTCCAAGTAAGAAGGTAAAACCAAAATGCAGGCTTAGATCTTGTGTTGAGGTTGCTGTTATATTTGAAGCCACCAGTGGTGTACATGGAATGTCATGTTGGTAAGTGGAAAAGGTGGGTAATATTGAAGTGAAGTTTGAACTGGGGTGTCGCTGGATGCTAGTTTTATGTAGTGTAGAGAACCCGGTTGTAGACAGTTTGGGGGCTTGTACGCATTGAAGTACCAACAAGATGGGCCAAGGAATGGGTAGGAGGTTTCTGGGGCTGCAGCAGAGGAAAAGAAGTCAGGGAATTGCATGTTTGATGTAGATCCAGTGGTACAGGATGTTGGGACTAGCTGCCATGTTTTTACTGCATAATTTAGAGGCACTTTTGTAGCTGTAGTGGTAGCCTTCTCTTAGTGTTGTTATATTTTTTATGGTTTGGTTGCCTTGATCTAGATATGATTATAGCTACAAATGGTGAATGGTTTTTTTATAAGGGTTGGGACATCCCTCAAATGTCCCTTTTAATTTAATTATATTCTTTGCTGAAAAAAAAATAAAAAAATCTGCACAACGATCATCCTCGATATAATATGCCTTCATCTCGTAGTGGTCGCATGAATTTTCGTCCTCCCAGTTTATCTCGATCTTCTTATTCTTCTAGTTTGCGATTTACTCATCATAGTTTCCGGAATAATCCTTCTGGTTATTCATGGCAACATATAAAATATTTTTGTCAGATTTGTTAAAAATCTGGTCAAATAAAAATTCAATATTGGCACAGGTATGACCAACCAAGTTCTTCTTCATTTCATGCTAATATGTCTCAATTTCACTCTACAATGAGTCAAGATAGTGATTTTTCAATTCTTGGCACTCATTCCAAGTTGGAAGACCTCCTTTGGTATCTAGATAGTGGGGTTTCTGTGAAAGATCAATTAGTTTTCAGTAACAAACATGTGTGTCATGGCATAAAAGATGTTAAGACCGATAATGGAACATGTATGTGTATCAAACACATAGGGTCTGCTTATTATGTTTCACCATACCACGACAACAAATTTGTCTTACATAATCTCTTACATGTTTATAAAAATAATAAGAACTTAATTATCGTGTCTAAGTTTACCCAAGATAACAATGTTTATTTTGAGTTTTTCCCCGACACATGCTTTGTTAAACATAAGGAAACGATTCAAATATTGCTTCAAGGAGTCATTAAAGATGGCCTACATGTTTTTCCTACTTTCAGATCTCAGTGTGCTTTATCTGCTCATCATTCATCATTTAAACCTACTATACAACTATGACATGCTAGACTCGGACATTTTAATAACATTATTCCGCATAAAGTTTTAATCCAATATAACATACAATACATAAGTCAAACAATTTTGTGATGCTTGTGTTGGTAAATCCCATTAACTCTCCTTTTCTTATTCTGCAATTGTTTACACTCCTCCTTTGCATTTGGTTTATATAGATGTATGTGCTTTGAATGGTGCAAAAAATATATATATTTCTTTTATTGATGATTACTCAAAGTAAACTTGGATATTGTATTGATAAGATCGAAAGGTATAACCGAGAGGTTATGCCGAGAAATGCAAATATGAAAGAATAAAATAATTATACATAATATAATTACTGTAGCAAGGCCCAATCCAATAAAATCCCAAGTTAATGGGTGTGTGTAAAATAATAAAGTGGTGCAGAAAGAAAGATCCAAGTGAGGTGTAAGCCCAATAAGAAAACTCTATAAATAGAGGGTCAAAACAAGAGGTAAGTAAGAGTGATTTTTGTCTGATGAGCATTAAACCATTTCTGACTTTGGCATCGGAGCGCCTTGCAGGTACACACACCCATCCGTAAGGAGAAGAAGCCGAGAGCCCAACCTGAAGAGAAGCTGAGAGCCCAACCCGTAGAGAAGCCGAGAGTCCAGCCTGAGGAGAAGCCGAGAGTCCAACCTGAAGAAGCCTAAAACCCAACCTGGAGAGGAGTCCAAAGCCCAAAACCGGAAAATCAGTTGAAGAAGTTAGTCTTGTCAACTTATTTGAGTGTTCTCGGTCCTTGTTGTAAGAACATTTTGGTGCCTGATAAGTGCCTAATTTTAGAATATTTCATATTAAAATATAGGCACTTATGAGGATTTATTGCTAATTTACATATAAAATAATCCCTAATTTATGAATTTATACCTTTTTATATTTTTTATGATCTTTATTTGAATAAGAGTATTTTATTCCCAAATTTGGTGTTAACTGCAGATTTCTAAGGAAGATTGGAGATTTGGATTTAAGATGAATGATTTGAGCTAAAAAGATAAAGATAGAAGGTCCCAGAATGACAAAAGATGCAAAGAAAGATTGAGCCTTTTCTATGTTTTATCATTTAGCCCATTAGCGCGACATAGGAAGCAACCTAACCCTAGAAAACTAGGATAAATAGAGGGCTAGAGGCTCAACTGTAGTGTGCCAAATTGAGAGGAAAACACAATAGAGTGAATTGTAACCAAATTGGGAGAATGGAAGGTGCTAGAAGTATGCGTGGCTAATTCTACCCTTTGGAATTGAGAGTAATCTGCTCAAACTCTTATGTATTGAGGTGATATCTTATATATTAATATTCAGTTCTTGATTGATGATTGGTATTGTTGTTTTTTACTTTTAATTTTTCGTGACAAATTGAGAATCTTAAATCTGACCGGGAGGTATTTTTAGGGTTCGGACCTAAACAACAATACTTAACATATTTGAGTGCTAGGAATAAACTTGAAATGTTAATTGCTATTAAACGTCTGAGCTTCGTTCTAAGTTGTTCTTATAATTATGCGAGGGATCGATAGTTAAAGGACATTCTTAAGGATTTTATATGCGAGGAATCGATATAAATGATTTTTATACGGACATCAATTTCAATCAAAGAACTTAATATTGACATGCTAATCAAAATACTTGAGAGTGAGAGAGATGAAACTAATCCTTATTTTTCCAATTGAAATAACTAATTCTTTGTTTGTTTTCTTATTGATCAGTGCCAACACAATTAATTCAAAAATCTTTTAATTGTTCTGTTTTTATATTTAGCGATTATTGTTACTTCTGACAAACGCGGTGCACTTGCCGTAAAAAGTCATCAGCGCCCACCGTGGGGCCGGGAAGTAGTTAAAGAAGTTGAAGCCAAGATGAGTCGAAGAGAGGAACAATGTGGAGAATAGGAAGATAACCCTAATATGATGTCGATGACAATGTTAATGCAACTACAAAAAGAATTTGAAATGTTAAAAAAAAGTAATGAAGAAGAACTAAGTATTTTGAGAGCAGAAAATGCACACATGAAGAGAAAGTTACAGGAAGAAACATTTTTAAATTCATCCTTTGAGACTGTTAAGCCAAGAATACCAGCAAATGAAAGAGTTCATATTAATGAAAGTTTCCAAACAAAAAGAAGATTTCCTGAAACCTCTAGAGTTTTTACCGGAATATCTTCTAGAAAACATCAGTTCTATGATGTTATAGTTGATACCCCGTTACCTGATAACTGGAAAAACTTAACCATAGACAAATATGATGGAAGCATAGATCCCGATGAGCATATTGCAGTATATACAACTCAGATTAGTTTATATACGTGGAATGATGCTATAATGTGCCGAGTGTTTCCAACAACATTAAAAGGAGCAACGTTAAGTTGGTTTACACGTCTACCACCTTTGTGTATCAATTGCTTTGATACGTTGGTAGAAAAGTTTGGAGCTCAGTTCGCAACTAGTCGGCCTCATCATTTAACATCAATTGCGTTGGTAAATATAAGACAAGAAAGAGGAGAGTCGTTGAGAATGTTCATGGAACGGTTTGGAAAGGTGGCTTTTGGGCATTCGAAATCTTAGCCCAGAAGTCACAATGCATCACATGATAACAACGTCGAAACCGGGACCGTTTGCCGACATTCTTTGTAAAAAGCCCCCAACCAACCTTGATGAATTAAGACAACTAGCATCAAATGTAGATGGAAGAATTAAGAGAATTTCGTAATCAAGCAAGAGCAGATGGAGGTGAAAAAGTAGGAGTTGAAAGAGAAAGTGGACCTATGGCTAGAAGAGCAAAAGAGGAGTTTCGAAGTCGAAAATGTTAGAAAAGATGGCTTTAAACTAGAGGGGGGGTGAATTGTTTAAAGGGGTTTTCGCAAACTTTTCAAAGCTAGAATGAACTTATTTCAGAAATCAAATGATTAAGCAATTAAGTTAGCCAAAACAACAAGCAAAACTGAAACACTAGAAAAAACAATCGCTTGTTTATACCAGCAAACAACAAACAAACTGAAATTAAAGAGTTAGGGATAGAAAGATTGTACACAGTTGTTTATACTGGTTCACTCCAATCCAGAGCTACATCCAGTCTTCTCAGAAACCCTGAGGAAATCCACTAAGCAACCACACCTTGATTACTTACACAACAACCAAGAGAATGACCTTGAAAACCTCAAGAAACACACTCTCCTTGGCCAACACTAAGATTGCTGATCTTGAACACCTCAAGAACACACAGCCAATCTCAACAACACATACAAACAGAATTGTTCAGCAGTTTACGCAGATTACACTTGTTACAAATGAATATATGAAATCAATACAAGAGAATCCTATTCAGCACTTTGATCAATCTCTCAACTCTTTAGCAAATCTCAGAATACTTTTAAAAACTCTTAGATAAAAAACTTTGTTTCAAGATTCTTAATTCTTAAAAATAGTGTTTCTGAATATGTTCAAAGGTATAGTTTGTTATCAAATCTTAACAAACTTTTAATTGCATTTAAAACTGATTGGTCAAAACATTTAATGACTGGAGCGTATTCAGTTAAAGCATTTAAAGCTCAGTCAAAGAAAACAGTTTTTCTGTTATGGTTTTAAAACAAACAATCGATTGTTTCTTCGAATCAATCGGTTGTTTTGTTACTTAACAAAATCCACCATTTAAAAATAGTTTTCAAACTTTCTCAAAACACCTAAGTGTAAACAATCGGTTGTTTCGACAAAACAATCGGTTGTTTCAACTTAGTTTGAAAAAAATTTTGCTTTGATAAAATTGAGATGCTAATTGCTTTGAGATTTAATCTAAGTGTTGATTACAACATAGAACTACCCCAGAACAAGACTAAAACCAGCACAGCAGCATCAAGCAAAGCAGAGACTTCATCATCCTTCAAAGGGTTTGGATTCTTCAAAACATTGAACACCACTTGGTTCAACAGAAAATTCCAACATTATACACCATTAAATACCAATAGGACGAGAATTTTACAAGAACCAATGGCAACAAAAATCATACAACCCCCAAGAAAAGCAAGAACACCAGAGAGAGATATCATAACAAACACTATGAGTATCATAAAAGTCATGGCCATCATACAAAAGAATGTATTGGGTTGAAAGATATAATAGAAGAGTTAATTCAAGCCGGACAATTAAGACGTTTTGTCAGAAGTGGAAATACATGAATGAGGCTAAGTCCTGAAAAAGAAATAAGAGGTGGAGAAGTAGGAGAAAGGAGGGTAGAAAGGTTTGAGAGAAAAGACAACAAAAGAATAGAAAGAAGAGATGAAAGAAGGGCAAGCAGACTGGAAGGAAGAAATGAAAGGGGTACCAAAATGCACAGTCAGTAAGAAGAAGTAGAGAAAAAAAGTCTAGGAAGGTCGGTGAAAGGTTTCATTAACACAATTTCGGGAGGATTTTCTGGGAAGGATTCGTCATCGGCAAGAAAACAATACTGGAGAAGTGTCAGAACAGTCAATCATGTTTTTAAAAGGAGAACTTTGCCACAAATTCTTTTTACAGATGAAGATTTTCAAGAGATTGATCTAATGGTAATAACAGTAGAAATATTGGAGTATGCAGTTATGAAAACTCTTGTTGACCAAGGAAGCTCGGTTGATATATTGTTTTGGGATACTTTTAGGAGATTACATTTGAGAGAGGAAGATATGGTGCCTTTCCGAGAGCAAATCATTGGCTTCTCAGGTGAAATGGTCAGTACAAAAGGATATATTGACTTGGTGACAACATTTGGAAGGGGAAAATCAACAAGGAAAATTAAAATCAGGTATTTGGTAGTAGATGCTTGCACGTCATACAATGCATTATTGGGAAGGTCTTCTCTAAACAAATTAGGAGCAATAGTTTCAACGCCACATTTAGCCATGAAATTCCCAATCGAGAAAGGTGAAATTGCAACTATCTATGTTAATCAAAGAGATGCTTGAGAGTGTTATGTAGCAGGGTTGAAGATGACTTTAAAGACAGATACAAAAAGAGGATAGAAATATGGTAGCCATGGTAGATTTAGATCCGAGACTGAATGAAAAAAGGTTGGAGCCGAAAGAAGAAACAACATATGTGATGCTGGGGGAAAATGAGAAACAATGTACGTATATAGGTGGGAGTATGCCTGAAGATTTATTAAACAAGTTGATTGCGGTGTTGCGTAGAAACAAAGATTTATTCGCATAGAAAGCAGTTGATATTCCTGGAATTGACCTAATTTGTCACAAGTTATCTGTTTGTCAAGGAGCAAAACCGGTATCACAAAAACGAAGAAAATTGGGTGAAGAGAGACGAAAAGCGGTGATTGAAGAAACCGAGAAGTTAATACAAGCTGGTTTCATTCAGGAGGCCCAATATACAACGTGGTTATCCAATGTGGTGCTTGTTAAGAAGCCAAATGGAAAATGGAGAATGTGTACTGATTATACTGATTTAAACAAAGCATGTCCAAAAGATTCATATTCGCTGCCGAGTATTGACCGATTGGTTGATGAAGCATCTGGCCAAGAGATGATGAGTTTTCTTGATGCTTATTCAGGTTATAACCAAATACAGATGTATGAACCAGATATTCCTAAAACAGTTTTCACCACCGATACAACTAATTACTGTTATAAAGTTATGCCTTTCAGTTTAAAAAATGCTGGAGCAACCTATCAAAGGTTGATGGATAAGGTGTTTAAAGAACAAATTGGAAAGAATATGGAGGTTTATGTTGATGATATAATTGTTAAATCATGTGAAGTATAGAGACATGTGGAAGATCTTCAAGATTGAATTGAAGATCAACCATTTACATAAAATACTAAAAGCTTGAATTGAAACCCAACCATTGGGATGAAGTTGGGTAGGAGAAATGTTAAGAAAATTAAGTACACCCATTTGGAAATCATTCAAAGGCAATCGAATATGAAGATCGCTAAATAAACAAGCGTAAAAATAAAAAAAATTCATTACTATCATTCTCTCGACCATGACAAACGTTGTCAACATGTCCAGCACGCCAAAAAAAAATTATATTATCATCAATGCTAGAAGAATAGATTTGGGTGTTAGAAAGAAAACTACGAAGCTCTTGTGCAGAGCGATACCGAGAGAAAAATTCTCAAACTTTAGAGTTAACCCAGTTATAACCAAGACTATGAGTTCTTTGTGATGCGATTCTCTCGGTTCTATGAGGAACAACATCAGTAGTGGCTTCATTTGAATCTTTCATACATGAAAGAGTAGGAGATGACGATTTTGTATGAGACTGTTGATCTGCTCCTAACACTCGCCCAGTAGATTCATCACCCGTGCTCGAAAAACGAGTAAACTCATCAGAAATAGAAACAAAATTTGAAATATACATTATACCTTTCAAACGATGAATTGACACTCTTGCAAAATAACAAAGGTAATATAATGTCACAAATAACAAATGAAATACGCTATTTATAGTAGAAATAAAGCCCTAAATTTTGAAATGTCACAACACGAAACCGTTTAAACCCATGCAATCTAATGGTTGAACGGGTCATCCACGTCAAATCACTTGTTCTGATCAAGAAAAAACATAAAAAACGAGACAATTAATGCACAATCGAAATCATTTCCTAACATATTATATAATATTAAGGCATAAACAATTTTCTTAAAAATAAAAATCTTTATGCCTGAGGCTAGTGTACTGATAAGACCGAAAGGTATAACCGAGAGGTTATGCCGAGAAATGCAAATATGAAAGAATAAAATAAATATACATAATATAATTACTGTAGCAAGGCCCAATCCAATAAAAGCCCAAGTTAATGGGTGTGTGTAAAATAATAAAGTCGTGCAGAAAGAAAGATCCAAGTGAGTTGTAAGCCCAATAAGAAAACCCTATAAATAGAGGGTCAAGACAAGACGTAAGTAAGAGTCATTTTTGTCTGATGAGCATTAAATCATTTCTAACTTTGGCATCAGAGCGCCTTGCAGGTACACACACCCATCCGTAAGGAGAAGAGGCTGAGAGCCCAACCTGAAGAGAAGCCGAGACCCCAATCCATAGAGAAGCCGAGAGTGCAGTCTGAGGAGAAGCCGAGAGTCCAACCTGGAGAAGCCCAAAACCCAATCTGAAGAGGAGTCCAAAGCCCAAAACCGGAAAATCAGTAGAAGAAGTTAGTCTTATCAACTTATTTGAGTATTCTCGGTCCTTGTTATAAAAACAAATATATTTACTACAAGCTAAATATTACACTCTTACAACTTTTACACGTTTCAAAATGTTTGTTGAAACTTAAACTAAATGTAAGTTATAAAACATACAAACACATACCACAAAAGAATTCCTATATTTTTCAAACTTTTCTGAATAAACATGGGATCAAAATAGGTTAAAATTCCATTATATTCATGAATAAAACGATGATATTGAGTATAAACAGTCACCGCATTACTGATATAGGTCTCACTTTGTTAATTGTTGCTTCTCTTCCCATCAAGTTATGGGCACCCACTCATATTATTAACATTTTACCTACACGGGTCCTAAATGATAAAAATCCCTGTGAAATGTTATTTCACAATAAACTTGGTTACAACAAATTTAAATTTTTTTCTAGTGCATATTTTCCTCTTTTGTGTCTTTATAATAAGAATAAACTTGACTTTGGCTCTACAAGGTTGATTATTCCTTGGTTATAATTTGTACAATAAAGGTTAATACGTTTTTTTTCTAGTTAGGAAAACTTATTTCTCAAGGCATGTTCTTTAATCAAGAAATGTTTCCTTATTCTCTTTCTCAATATGAGTTTAATATGTTTCTTCTTGTACAAGTTCTTTATATGATAACATACTTCCTTTAATTTTTTTACAAATTTATCCTAACACTTATTCTCCACCTTCTTTTGTTATGCCACCTATCACACAAAATTCTAGTGCTAGATTACACAATCACTCTACTGAGAATAATTTTACTAATATATAGCCTTACGTTCATAATAATACAAATAGTCACCAATCACATGCAAATGATGACCATATGGTTTCTAGAGCTAAAACAAGTATGTTCGTATACTGCTACTACTTCTTCTGTTTCTCAAGAACCTTTATCTATTAAAGAGGCCATATCTTTATCAGCTTGGTTCCAAGCTATGCGTAATGAATATATTGTGTTGGTTAACAATCAAACACTTTTTTGTTATCAACAAGAAACAAATAATTAAACAGATCACTCAAAGGGTAGTCCAACCCTCATATCGAGCAAGATATACAAATGCACTTTTCCCCGTACTCAAACAACATCTCAAAAGATCCGCCTACTACCTATTGCTACATTACCAACTAAAGACAATAGTAAGATAAGGACCAACCCCGTCACCCTAATAGTAACTTTAAATTTAATGCATACATTCCAGGGGTTCTAGACACCAGTCAAAGAACAAGAAACTCAATGACTGTACTTTTGAAGAGATCCAAGACCAAACTTTAACTTGAGCTAGGGAAAAAGCTTCAGAATGATCCACTACTTCTCCTTTAAATAAGCAATTATTCTTGTGTCTCAAAATCTCACTAGCCAACGTGATCCAAACATTACCCATAATCAGATTAACTGAAGTAGAAGAACCAAGAATTTTGAACTACTCAAAATATGATCCAGGAACAAGAGGATCAACTGAACTCACTCCTAACCAATCATAACAGAGATTCCGCACTAGCCAAGCGACTATACATCCGAAGAAAAAATGACTTGTTGACTCCTCTGACACCCTGCACAAGCAACAAAGGTTGCTCTGACCCCAACCCCTCGTCTTTCCAGATTTACCTTAGAAGAAATCTTGTTTTCTATCACCCTCCAAGCTGTGACATGAGTTGAAGGAAAAGCTTTAATCTTTTGGAAGAAATTGTACATCTGCATATTTTCCTCGCTCCCTATCCCCTTAATAAACTGTAAACAAACTTGATTGAAAACATTGTTGTCTCACTATCCTTCCAAACCCATCTGTCCACAGTCTCCAACTCGAGCCTCTTATTAGAAATCTCCTGAAAAAGCTGACTTACCTGATCCTCCTCCCAAGCAAAAACCTCTTCTCTAAATTAAATTTCATACCCATACACTATTAATCCAATCTCCACAATCAAATAGATTCACCAAGATCTAAGTTAACAATCAAAGCTAGATCCTTACTATTCTTCCTTCTAGTGCTACGGTTGTGGGCTATAAGTAGATATTTAAAGACAAGTTCAATATTGCAAACTTTCAACGGTACACAACTCGTTTGGTTGCCAACGTCCAAAAATTTCGTTATAAACTTATGGTTGTGACCAATTTAACCATAATTGTTAATGGGGTGATGCTAGACATATCATGTAGTTTACTATGAAGTGTACACATGGGCTCATGGCATGTCTCTTTTCCTTTGCATGCATGTGTATATAATCTAGCTCTCTCTCTTGTATTAGTATTTTTTTTATTCGCAAAAAATCTCTTGTATTAGTAATAAGTAAATGTACTTCTCTTCATCTCAATAGGTATAGTTACGCACGTGGAGAAAATGAATTTAACAAAAATCTGAGACTAATATGTACTTTCTCTTTTTAATTTTCACAACTCTTTCGATTCTTACACGGGCCTAGAAACAAAAATCTTTTCTATAAAATGTGTTAGCTTCTCGGACTTCTTGGTCTTCTCGGTCTCTTCTCTTGGGTTGAGCTTTTGATCCACTTTTCATTTGACTTTTGATTAGGCTTAGATGACTGACAAACTTACTTGACTAGGCTGGATCAACTGAATCTCTTGGCTTCTCATCTCGGTCTCCTCTCACGGGTGGGTGTGTGTACCTACAAGGCGCTCTGATGCCAAAGTCAGAATCAGTTTTGTATAATTATCAGATAAATTCACTCTACTTACCTCTTAGGTTGAACATCTATTCATAACGCTCTCTTATTGGGCTTAAAAGCTACTTGGGTCTTTTCTTTTTGCACCTAATATTTTTAAACACACACATGATATTTGGTCCTGTTTTATGGACTTTACTACATTAACTAATTTAATTTAATTTATTTATTTTTTGTATTTTAACCTTTTGGCCTAGCCTTTCGGTAGACCTTTTGGCCTAGACAATACACTAGCCCCCCAAGCATGTCAGTAGAAATATTTTTTTGGAAATGATTTTGATTTTGTATTAAATGCCTTTTCCCATCAAAAGATTGTCTCGTTTCACATGCTTTTCTTGAATGTGCCGATTGACATGACGTGTTATAAACACTTGACCGTTAGATGTAATACATTTCAACGATTGTGATATCGTGACGTTTCATATGTAAGGATTTTACAATTACTATAAATATTTAGTTTCATATGATCTACCTCACGCTTTTTTGTATTCTTCATTTCGAAAGATTTAACCGAGTACTCTCAGAAGGTACAATGTCTTTTTCAAGCTCTGTTTCCGTTTCTGATGAATTTACGGGGTTTTCGAGCGCAAGTAATGAGTCTACTGGAGAATGATAAAGATTAATCAAGATATGGATTCGGTCTCTTCATCTGCTACACTTTCTTGTATGAAAGACTCGAATGATGCGGCTATGGATGTTGAAGTTGAAGAAAAAAACGAGAAAGCATACGAGAGGTTAAGTCTTCGTCTCGGTTATGATTGGGTTAATCCTAAAGTATAAGAATATTTTTCTTGATATCGTTCTTCTTCAACCTTTAGCAGTTTTCTTTCCAACATTTACATTTATTCTCCTAATGCTACTGAGAGATCATTTCTTTTCGGCGCGCTGGAGCCATTGATAATGTTTGTCATGGACGTGAAGGTGACAATTGTGAATTTTTCTATTTTTATGAATGTCTTTTTACTGACCTTCATGTTAGATTTCCTTTAGACGAATTTCAAATGGGGGTGCTTTGATTTCTCAATGTTTCTCCTACTCAACTGCATCTTAACGGTTGTTGGACTTCTATGCAAGCTTTTAGCATTTTGTGTAAGTTTCTTTCGTTATCTCTTAGTCCGAAAGCTTTCTTGTATTATTATAGTTCTCGGCTTGGCAGGCGACCTAGTTGGTTCTCCTTGATCAGAAAGTCGGAAATTTGTTTTCTTACACCATTTACTTTTTCGTATAAGAATTTCAAAGGTGGTTTTTTCAAATTTCTGATCGAAGACAATGGAAGAAACTATTTCTTTGATGGTGATGTTCCAAATTTTCCTTTCTACTGGACCAACTCTCCTTTGAAGTTCAATTCATGTTCGTATCATTCGATAAATACCGAAGGCCGTCATGCTCTTGAAGTACTCAGTCACTTATCCCATAAGATTCCTACTCGCGCTCTGTTACGGTTATATACTTCTAAAAGACCACGAAAAGATTTCCTTGGTAGGTATTTTTTCAAGTTCTTTCTTTATAACATGAGATTTTTAACTTTGTTAAATCTTTTGTTGACTTTCAGGTTTGATGACGACAACTAATCCGAAAGGATACTCTTATTTCTCAAAAATTGTGAGCAAAGCTAGAGGTTTAACTCTTCGACCTGAAAGATAAATTAATCATGAAGTAGAAGTAGAGGTTATCGAATCCATTTCTTGGGTAGAGGCTCTCGCTGAACCTGATAACATTGAAAATGTTAATGTCGGTCCTTCAAAGAGTAGCAAGAAACGAGACCGAAGTGTTAGAAGATCACATTCATCTTCTAGATGTCATCGTCATGCTATCGGGTGTTCTTCTCGGCCTCTTCCAAACACAATTTTTGTTGCATCAACACGTTTCTCTGATTTTTTTTTCATACTAATCTTGATGGGCCTTCTCAACATATGCTCAAGACATCTGATATTCCTTATTTGGCGGATTCAGTTGTCGAACTCACAAGTCGCGCTTTGTTTCTCGGCAAAAGTATCAAAGAAGAAAGTACAAATGGTATTTCCTCTACTGAGTTTGAGAGATTGAAAACAGAGTTATCTGAGTTGGGTAAAAAGCTTGATTCTTTGACAGTTTAAGTTAAAGAATTTTCCAATGTGAATATCCAACATGAAGCCGAAAAGGAATCACTGAAATATGAAATTGCTAACTTGACTACCGAAAGAGTGAAATTTCATGATGAAAATCGACAACTGAAGGAAAGTTTATCTGATTTGTCTTCTGCAAAACAGGTTGATTTCGAGACTGCTCATCATTAGCAAATGGAGATAAGTCAACTGAAATTGAATGTGTCTGTTGCTGAAGGCTTTGTTATTGAGCAACATAAGTTAGGTTTCGACAAAGCCCTTTAGTAAGCCAAGCATTTTTACAAGATTCCTTTAGATGAAGGAAAGTTTGATATCGACAAAGATTCTTACAATGGTGAACTGGTTTCGATTGACCAAATCCTTGACGAAGATGCATCATAAGAAGATGCCCATTGTAATGCTAATACCGAGAAGTGAATCAGTCTTCACTTTTGATCTTTTGTAATAGCTCCCGGTTAATAATTATCGACCTTTTGAATATGTTTTATCGTGATCTTTTATGGCCTCTTTTGGTTGTACTAACTTTAGCATTTATGTAATTTAACCTTTCGGCCTAATCTCTCGATTACCTCTTTTAAATTATGTTATTTTTAGTTTTCTTGTTTTAATTATATAATAAACCTCTATTATTGAATGAAAAACTTCATTTGTAAATATATATATATATATATATATATTTAACGCTTTCGGCCTGACCTTTCGATATGACCTTTCAACCTTCTAGTTACATGTTATATTTAATTGTTTTAGTTCTGACATTTAACTAACATGGATCAAAGATATTGTTTAGAAATTTATCGAGCAAGATTTCTTCTAAATTGAAAATATCTTAAACCAAGAATTTTCATGATTTATATGAAGCATGCTCTTGGGAGGGGTTTCACCTGGAATGAAAACATCTTAAGCTGAGAGATTTTTAAATTTATATAACATATGCTCTCGATATAGATTTCACCTAAAGTGAAATCATTCTAAACCGAAAGGTTTTTGAATTAACATGACGTATGCTCTTGGGAGAGACTTCACCTGGGATGAAAGCATCCTAAATCGAGAGGTTATTGAATTGTACTCTCGGGAGGGATTTCACCTGAAGTGAAAGCATCATAGGCCGAGAGGTAATAGAATTATATTCTCAGGAGAGATTTCACCTGGAGTGAAAGCATCCTAGGTCGAGAGATTTTTTGAAATAAGATGAAATAAGATTTGTCGTTCATGAATAACTTCTTCATATATGATTCGATTTTGCACGAAAGTTTCTTTATACAAGGAAAAGCATCCATGTCATGGCTTTATACGTCTTTTACAATGTATTTAACTAAAATAAAACTTCAGATGACTTGCATTCCATGTTCTCGGTATGATCCTTCCATCTAACGTTTCCAGTCTGTAAGCTTCATTTTGTAGATCCTCTATTATTCTGAATGGACCTTCCCAATTAGGTGCTAGTTTGCCTTGTTGTGGATCTTTTCTAGCATCAGTTCTCATCCTCCACACTAAATCTCCTTCATTAAAACTTCTCGGTTTGACTTTAGCATTAAACCTCTTGCATGCTCTTCTCTTTACCTCTTATTCTTTTATCTTTGCTTTTTCTCGAAGTTCTTCAATTAAATCTAGATTTGTTCTTAAACATTCATTATTGATATTTCAATCTTCTATTTGTCTTCGTAAAGTTGGTTCATTTACTTCAACAAGTATCATGGCATCAATACGATATGTAAGATTAAATGGAGTTTCACTAGTTGTTGTTTGAGGTGTGCACCTGTATGCCTATAATATTTCTGGTAACTTTTCGACCCATAATCCTTTTGCACTTCCAAGTCTCCCTTTTAGTTGTCCGAGAATAACTTTGTTAGCAGACTCTGCTTGTCCATTTGTTTGCGGATGTTCAACAGAGGTTGTTACTGATTTAACTCCCAAATCTGCATAGAATTCCATAAGCTTTTTTATCAGTAAACTGTCGACCATTATCAGTTATAATATCGCATGGGATACCAAATCTACAAATTATATTTTTTCATACAAAGGTTTGGACTTGCTGAGCTATTATTTTTGTAAGAGCTTCAACTTCTATCCATTTTGTAAAGTAATCAACAACTACAATTAAGAACTTGGTTTGTCCTCGTCCTAAAGGAAATGGACCAAGAATGTCCATCCCCCATTTGGAAAATGCCCATGGAGAAACAATTCCTTGTAATTCTTTAGAAGGTATATAATTAAGACTACCAAACTCTTGACATTTTTTACAAGCTTTGACATATTCATTGCAATCTTCTCGTATTGTTGGCCAATAGTATCCAGCTTGCAAAACTTTAATTGCCATGGTGCATGCACCGCAATGTAATCCGTAAAGTCCTTCATGAAGTTCTCGGATCACATACTCAACCTACTCTTGAGATAGACATTTCAACAATGGGGTTGAGTGTCCTCTTTTGTATTACTCGTCTCCTATGATGACCAAGCTGGCAACTCTCCTTGCTATCTTAACATCATTATCAATGCCTTACTCTTGATTCTTGATTACTTCAATATATATTTTGAACCAATCATCCTTTGTTGTTGTGATTGCTGAACATTCTTCTATTCCAACTGTTGGACTATTAAGAGTTTGTTGTATAACTGAATTGTGTTGAATTTGCTTTTGTTGACTAGCCAACTTGGATAATTAATCTTCCTTCGTATTTTGTTCTCTCAGGATGTGCTTGATTTCGACATTATTAAAGCATTGCATAATGTTTAAAACTTTATGATAATAAGTTAGTAACAATGATCTTTTAGTACAATTTCTGCTCCGCTTCCCTTCTTGTTTGATGATCCATCAACATGTAAAGTCCATACTTCTTGCTGAATTGTTGTTGTTGTCGGTTGTTGAATGACAAAATCTGCAAGAGATTGTGCTTTGATTTCTTCTCGCGGTTCCTATTTGATTCCAAATTATGAAAGCTCCATTGACCATGCCACCATTCTACCTACAAGTTCTGATTTTCTCAAAATTTTTGCTATTGGACAATCAGTTCTCACAACTATCTGATGATTTTGAAAATATGGTCGAAGACGTCTTGCTAAATACACAAAGGTTAATGCTATCTTTTCAATTAAAGGGTATATGATTTCGGCATTCCGTAGGGATCTACTCACAAAGTATATTGGTTTTTGTTTTGAGCTTTCTTGGATCAGGATTGCTCCTATGAGTTCATGTGAGGTTGCTAAATAGACAATGATGGGTTGGGTTGACACAGGTTTAACTAGGATGGGAGGTTCAACTATCGTCTTTTTGATAATGGAAAAGGCTTGTTCACATTGGTCACTCCACTTGAAAGTTTTAACTTTTCTTAACAACTTTTTACTATCAGTTTTGTTCTTTCGACAAGAATTGGCAAAAATCTTGCCAAAGCATTCAATCTTCAAACTAACCTTTGCACCTCCTTTAAGTTTGTTGGGCTTCTCATTTTCATTATTGCTTCACATTTATCAGGATTTTCTTCAATGCCTCTATTAATCAGCATGAGCCTAAGAATTTTCCACCTCTTACTTCAAAAACACATTTCTTAGAATTTAAGCATATGCTGTATTTTCTTATTTTTGCAAAGACTTCTTCAAGATCTTTCACATGTACTTCCACCATACATGACTTAACAATCATGTCATCATCATAAACCTCCTTAAACACCTTATCCATCAACCTTTGCTATGTTGCTCCAGCATTTTTCAAACCAAAAGACATAGCTTCGTCACAATAGTTAGCCATTTCGGTAGTGAAGGTTGCCTTGGGTATATCTGGCTCGTACATTTGTATTTGGTTATAACCAGAATAAGCATCTAAAAACCTTATCACTGCTTGGTCGGAAGCTCCATCAACTAATCTATCAATACTCGGCAATGGATATGAATCCTTTGGGCATGCCTTATTTAAGTCAGTGTAATCAATACACATTCTCCATTTTCCATTTGTTTTTTTAACGAGCACCACATTTGCCAACCAAGTTGTATACTAAGCTTCTTGAATAAAATCAGCTTGTAATAACTTTTTAGTTTCTTCAAAATCTGTTATTCATCTTTCTTCCCCCAACTTTCTTCTTTTTTGAGCTACTGACTTTGCTTCTCGACATACAAATAGCTTATGAGAAATAAAATCAGGATCTAATCCCGACATGTCAACTGCCTTCCATGCAAACAAATTCTTATTTCTTCTTAATGTTGCAATCAGTCCATTTGCCAACTCTACTGGCATACTTCCACTTATGTATGTACATTGTTTTTCATTCTCTCCTAGTTGAATAGATGTTGTTTCCTCTCTCGATTCCAACCTTTCGTCATCATTCATTCTCGGATCTAAGTCCACCATAGCCACCATGTTCCTACTTTCTTCTTTGTTTGTCCTCATTCTCGGATTTTTCATTTTCAATCCTGGCGCATAACATTTTCGTCTGACACCTATACTATATCGTTGGAGCCCAATATTTTGAAATAAGTTGCACCCAAAACCCCTTCTAAACACTAATTAAGTTCAGTTTGCGATTTAAGGCATGATTTGGGTGTCTGTAAAAGAAGCCTTTTAGACTTGGTGCCATGACTTCCCTTGCAATTTTTCTTTTGCTCATGGTAAACATACCACTTTGTAATCCATGGCAAAATAATTGATTGAAAGGGGAAGAGAACTATTAACAACAATCAATATTGATGATCCTATTTGCTGTGCTGTAATAATTGTAGATTATTCGCTATTTTTTCTTTGGCTTGAAAGAGGCATTTGGATCTGCCCCGTCATGGCTTTTGTGGCTCAGGTATGAAGTTGAATCTGTTATTCTGTATTTAATATGGTAAACATTCTTATATTCCTGACTTCCTGTTATATGGATTGCAATTTTTGGTCTGGCAGGTATAGCACCTTTTTAGTGTTATATCCAACAGGCATCAGCAGCGAAGTTGGTCTGATATACATTTCCTTGCCATTCATCAAGGTAAAGATTTAGAACAGCAAATGTCCACAATGCTTTTAGAATCCTACTGGTTTGGTTTTGTTTGTTTATTGGGAATGTATATTTTCTCTTTTTTGCCCTTATATTCACCAAGAGGAACTTACGAAGTTTGGTTTAGTCAAGAAGGAAAAAACATTATCCTCTTTTGTGAAATTTTCATTTTACATTGCCCTCAAGTTTTGTGTTTGTTGATCTTCTGAAACATCTCACCTGCTATATTTTGCGATTCCCGAAATGATAATGGAGAAATGGGAAAAAGACTTGATACTCTGTCACTCATGAATATGATTTACTGAAACTATTTGATATGGTGTTTTTTCATTACCCAAGTTAACGAGCTCAGTATTTTTCAGGCATCAGAGAAGTACTGCATAAGGATGCCCAACAAATGGAACTTCTCATTCGATTACTTTTGTGCTGCTGTTGTTGTATTGGGAATCTATGTTCCAGGCATGAGTTCAACATCTTTCTCACCACTAATTTGTGCTTTGACTAACATTCCTTTTGTTAACCTTGTAATTTTTTGTTTTGCATCATAATTCTATGCAGGTAGCATACACATGTATAGTTACATGCTTGCACAGAGGAAGAAAGCTCTATTAAAATCAAAGAAAGAGTAGAGTTAGCTTAGCATCTGTAGTGTTTATTTTTGTCCAAACATAGGAAGCATATGGACATGTCTTACTTTGGATTCACATGTAAGATAAATTCTAGGTTATTTATCCTTAAAGTCAAAACAAGGAGAGAAGGACACTAAATGATTTTATTCTTTGGTGCAAAATTCCTAATTTAAACATTCATCTAAAGGTCAAATGATCTTTGGCTGAGAAATGACTAAGCCAAGTTTCTGAAACAGTCTCTTGGAAATGTTTACATAGACAAATTCTAATTTGAAATTATTAAAATCAAATATTTTTCTACGCATTGTCAATTTTTGTTTTCAAAATAATAATAAAAAGTTATCTGGTTTTCATAAAATAGCTGTAATTTTGTTTGAGTTTCTATTATATCCATTAATTGTGTTGGTAACATATATAATGTCTCGTGAAAAATATTAGTACATGTATTTTATGCAATAAATATTGTTGATTTTCTTTTTTCAGTATAATTGTCTTGTTAAAATAAATTCATAATATATATATATATGTGTGTTTTTTTATAGTCGAGAATTTTATTTAACAATTAGATATTAAATTTCATACTCCGTTAACATGTTTTAATGGAAATGTCTTATAACTTGTGACTCTGAATTGGATATTTTCTTACGGAATAATTTTTTTCTAATTAAATATGGAAAAAATGATAATTATATCAGAAGTGTTCAATAGAAAATACAAGTTAATTTAAATATTTAAACTCAAATTCAAATAAACATTAAAAAAGCATGGGATTTAGCACCTATGTTTTTTACTTAAGAAAATAACTTCACATTTCCACTTATTAAAAAAATTAGATTCAAATTAATTAAGAAAAATGGTTAAACGCATACATTTTATTATTCTTTTAAAAAAATTATTTTGAAACAAAGAAAATATTATGATAATATAACCAAATTCAGACATTAATTAAAGTTATAATATTTTATTAAAAATATCATTAAATGGAATAATAGTGAATAAAATTTGTTTATATGTAAACATAAATGTGATTATTTTTAAATGAGAATGGAAATAATATGTAAGCAATGAATCAATATTTGGTGAGGATAATATATGATAATTTATATTATTTTTGTTGTAGTAAATGTTCATGATTTTCTATCCTTGTTGAAGGCAGCACTGATCCAGACATAAACTGACAAAAGCTTGTTTCAGACTCCTAAAAGGATTAGTACTTCCTTTTAATTTCATCAATAACCGACAAATTAGTTCAATCAAACTGAGTTAAAAAAAAATTAAGTTGTAAAAAACTTAATATAATTATGTTTCTTAACTGTTATTATTTAAAGATAAATTAATCACAATTTTTAAGTTTAAATGTGAAAAAGTCCATAATTATAATAGAGTTCATACTTAAATTGACTTGTACATCAAGAATATGATATTGTGAAGCTTTGAGAGTGAGATTCGGCTAAGGTTGGAACTAGGACACAGTTTGCCTCTTGAAAGCAATGGTTGAAAATAAATAAAAAATAATAATAGAAAGTTTTAGATTTGGAAAAAAACGTTCTACAATTTTATAAAACTTTACACACAAAAAAAATTGCAAAAAAAATCATGGTTGCATAAAAGAATGTTGACACTAATGACCTAGACAAGTTCTAAAATCTGTCATCTCCACAAAATTCTTACAAAAGAAAAAATATAAAAATATTTAAAACTAAAAATCCAATAATTTATCATATAAAAAAAATCCAATAATTTATCATATAAAAAAAATCCAAAAAGTTTATTAAACAAGAATTATTTGATAAACAATTTCCATTATGAAATATATTGCAGTAAGTTATTATTGTAATATCTCAACACATTACTCAAACTAATTAGAAACCCAAGAAACTAATCACACGAAACACTAAATATATTCAAGAAGTTTGTGAGTCTGTTCATATGTTCAATACTCATCAATACGGCAAAACCAGACTTTCAGCGTAATATTCAAAACATTGAAGAGTAGATGCAAAACTTAATTCGCTTATGAAACTTTCCATATGATCGTCATCTTCCTCATCAAGCATGAAAGAATATTTTCTGTTTTATTTAATCTGTCTTTCATCTATAGCAATGATACATATATATAACCATAGCATTAGAACCGTACAGAACCGTACAGATTCTTTTTCTAACATAACATCTGTAATTAAGACTAATTATAGACCCATTAATAGTGATTATATTCCTATAATTAAGTCTAATTATAGACTCATTAATAGTGATTATATTCCTGTAATTAAGTCTAATTAAGTCTAATAATGATTTTGTCCGGTAATATCCCTCAAGTTGGAGCATGTAAGTCTTGAATGCCCAACTTGACCAAGATGGCTCCAAACTTTTTAGCACGCTTTGGTGAAAAGGTCAGCTAGTTGTGTATGTGTGGGCACATAGGATGGAAGAAGGCGCTTGTGAATGATTTCATCTCGAACAAGGTGGCAGTCAACTTCAATGTGTTTGGTGCGTTCGTGGAAGACCGGGTTTTTAGCAATGTGAAGTGCTGCTTGACTATCACAATAAAGACGAATTGGGTCAGGATGAGGAACATGTAGCCATTGATCGATATTCAGCCTCAGCAGAGGAGGCAGAAATCGTTTGTTGTTTCTGGGTTTTCCAAGAGATTGGGGAAGTGCCGAGTTGAATAAACCATCCGGTGAGAGATTTCCGTGTCAGTGGACAACTTGCCCAATCAGAATCACACCACCCAAAGAGTTGTAAGTTGTTCTCTTGAGGTAGGAGTATTCCTTGTCCAGGATGCCCCTTTAAATATCGAACAACACGGAGAGCAGCTTGCCAATGCTCAGAGCGTGGATTTTGCATAAATTGAGATAAAGCTTGGACACTGTAGGCAAGGTCAGGTCGAGTGAAACACAGATAAATTAACCTCCCAACAAGTCTACGATAAGTAGCCGGGTCAGAAAGAAAAGAACCAGTAGCGGAGCTCAATTTGTGATTTTCTTCACATGGTGTAGTGGCGGGCTTCGCACCCAACAATCCGACTTCAGTAATGATATCTAAGGCATATTTCCTCTGACAAGGGAAGATTCCGTTGGGGGAGCGAGCAACTTCAACCCCCAGGAAGTACTTGAGGCGGCCTAAATCTTTCATATGAAAGCATTGATTTAAGTAGCCTTTAAAACATTGGATGGCAGTACCATTATTCCCTGCAATCACAAGATCATCAACGTAGACTAGCACAACCAACTGTATGTCATTATTATTGAGAGTAAACAGGGAATGATCCTTCGGGGATTGTTGGAAGCCGTAACGAGTGAGAGAAGAAGATAGTTTAGCAAACCAACACCTGGGGGCCTGTCGGAGGCCATATAGAGACTTTTGAAGCTTGCACACTGCCCCTGGTTGAGATTCTTGGAAGCCAGGAGGGAGTTTCATATAAACCTCATCATCAAGATCACCATGGAGAAACGCATTGTGAACGTCCATCTGATGAAGCTCCCAATCTTTTGCGGCTGCTACTGCTAGAGTTGTGCGAATGGTTACCGTCTTTACGACAGGAGAAAACGCCTCGTTGTAATCCAAACCCTCCACTTGATGATTGCCAAGAATTACCAATCGAGCCTTGAATCTTTCAATTGTTCCATCCGAGTTGTATTTGATTTTGTAGATCCATTTACACCCAAGTGCCTTCTTTCCAGGAGGGAGAGCGGTGAGTTTCCAGGTGTCATTGAGTTCGAGAGCATGAATCTCCTGTGCCATAGCATCACGCCACCGGGGTTCTCGGACCGCTTGAGAAAAGAACAGGGGTTCCTGCTCGGTGTGTAAAGAGGCAAGAAAACTTTGATGATGTTTAGAAAAGGAATCACAATTCACAAAATCATGTATAGGATACGAAACACCTGAGGATTCTGTTGAAGGAGGTGACGGAACAGAGGGGCTTGACGGTATCGTGGTGGCTGCGACAAAATCGCGTAACCGTACGGAAGGCAGCTTCGCGCGATGCCCTCGCCCAAGGGGAACCGCGGCCGTCAGCGGTGGTGAAGAAACCGACGGCGCCGTCTCCGTCGGACACGGCGGTGGATCCGCGGGTAGCGTCGAGGCTTCTATACACGGATCGGAGTCGTTGATAGTGTGGTCGAAGTCATCTGTGAGGGTAGCATCCTCCTTGGCTGGGATGGGAGATGCAATGGGTTGGTTGACGATGCATTCATCTAGGTTTGAGGAGGCAACTTCATGAAGAAAATGTGGGTCCGTTCCAGTTTTTAAAGAGTTGGCAATAATTGGGTTTTGCAATGGTGGTGCAGTGTCCATCTTTTTGGCTTCAAAATATGGAAATTTATTTTCGAAAAAATGTACATCACGAGAGACAAAGAAAGTTTCTGTTTCCAAATCAAATAATTTCCATCCTTTTTGGCCATATGGATACCCGACAAACACACATTTTCGGCTACGACTATCAAATTTATCCCGCTGTCTATTTTGATTATGAGTATAACATAATGAACCAAATACTCGTAAGTGCGCGTAACTGGGTACACATCCATGGATCACTTCATAAGGGGTTTTTCCTTTTAGAATGGAGGATGGTGTGAGATTGATTAAGTAGCCTGCAGTCAAAACGCATTCCCCCCAAAATTTAATGGGAAGATTGCCTTGAAACCGTAATGATCGAGCAACATTCAGAATATGCCGATGCTTGCGTTCGACGCGTCCATTTTGTTGCGGGGTCCCGACACAGGAAGTTTGGTGAAGGATACCTTGTTGAATGAAATATTGTTTTAGACACATGAATTCGGTTCCATTGTCAGAGCGAACCATTTTAACACATTTGTTGTATTGCCTCTCAACGAGTGTGAAATTTTTTTTCAAAGTCACTGATACCTCTGTTTTTTCTTTTAACAAATAGATCCAAACTGCCCGTGAACAATCATCCACAATTGTCAAAAAATATGAAGCACCACAGGATGAAGGAGTTTTATAAGGACCCCATAAGTCACAATGAATTAAATCAAAAATATTCAAAGCTTGATGCGCACTTAAGAAAAACTTATCTCTCGTTTGTTTCGATTTTTCACAAACTTCACAAACTTTATTCAACTCATCACGAGTACATTTCCCACTTATATCAGGAAGCATTTGCACAATCTTAAATGACGGATGTCCTAATCTTTGGTGCCAAAGTGCTAGTTGATTTTCCATCTTGACATGACATGCTTGAGTCTTCCGTACCCCACGATACTAATAAAGCCCATCTTTTCGTTCACCTGCTCCAATCAGCGTCCTCGAAGTGCGGTCCTGTATAATACACAATTTATCAGTGAATGTTACAACACAATTTTCTTCATCCGTCAATTGAGGTACTGAAAGTAAATTGCATTTTAATTTGGGAACATAAAGGACATTTTTCAATTCAAGTCCTTCTTCAAGAGTCACTGTTCCCTGTTCGCAAGCTAGAACACGTTCACCATCGGGTAACCCTACGGGGCACCCTTGTATAGTTTCATTTTCACTCAAATTTTCCAGTGACCCGGTCATATGGTTTGATGCCCCACTGTCAATAATCCACAAATCCCAAATGCTCTTACCAGTCATTTTCTCTGATTCATTTGATTTTTGTTTGCTGATCATATCAACCAATACCTTCCATTGTTCATTGGTCAGACCTGCCATCTCAAGTTTCTTGTCGTCATTGTTGGCTTGACTGTTGCTTCCACTAGCGTGTGCCACATTTGCACGTGTCGGGTTACCTTTGTTTCGCATCCTTGGCGTCCCCTGCCGTTCCATTTGCCTTCACTTTTTGGTCTGTCACCCCACCATTCGGGATATCCGATCAATTGGAAGCATCCCTTCATGTCGTGACCATTTTTACCGCAATGACTGCACGTCATTAATTTTTCTACCATATCTCCACGCCCTTTTTCTTTGTAGTTGGCCTGCATCGCGAGACCCACGACCAACCCCCTTTCTTCCGTTGATTTGGCCATCATTCTCACTCTTTCTTCTTGTACCAACATAGCATATACGCGGTTCAGAGACGGCAATGGGTCCGAGGCCAGAATGTTTGATCTTACTGTCCCGTAGCTTGCATCATCCAACCCCATAAGGAGTTGATGAACCTTCTCCTCCTCCCTTCGTTTTTCCAACTGAGCATCAATCCCACACTTGCATCCACCACACGTACAAGATGGAATTTTGTCACTGTTAGCAAGCTCATCCCAAAGGACCTTCAATTTTCCAAAGTAAGTTGCCACCACCATTCCCTCCTGCTTGCATCTTGACAAGTCCGACCTTAGTTGTTGAATTCTAGGTCCATTCACGACCGAGAATCTTTCTTTAATGTCTTCCCACAAGTTATGTGCAGTCTCAGCATATGCTACTGTGGATCGTAAGCTTGGTTCAATGGTGTTTAGAATCCAAGAGACAATCATGGACTGCACGGTCCACCAATCTTCAAGGTCGGGTGCCTCATCCTCTGGTTGGATATGTGTTCCATCAATGAAGCCCCATTTTCTCCGGGCACGAAGCGAGATCTTTACTGCTCTTGCCCATTCGTCATAATTTTCTCCGCGCAATTGGACTTGCGTGATTATGTTTCCGGGATTGTCACTCGCGTTGAGATCATATGGCGAGTAGGTCTTCTTAGCACCTCCTCCTTCGTGCTCTGCTTTGTTGGCATTATTCTTTTCTGGTGCATCTGCCATGGTTGTGCACCGTTGCCTTTGCTTTGTGTTTGTCGGGTATCAGAGTTTTGTGCTCTGATACCATGAAAGAATATTTTCTGTTTTATTCAATCTGTCTTTCATCTATAGCAATGATACATATATATAACCATAGCATTAGAACCGTACATGACATCTGTAATTAAGACTAATTATAGACCCATTAATAGTGATTATATTCCTATAATTAAGTCTAATTATAGACTCATTAATAGTGATTATATTCCTGTAATTAAGTCTAATTAAGTCTAATAATGATTTTGTCCGGTAATAAAGCAGAATAAAACGTGTCCATGGTTCGTGAAGAACAGAATATCGCCAGTTTCAGACATGAGCAAAGGTATAGACGAAAAAAAGAGGAGAAAACAAAGGTTGAAGATGGGCATAGTTTACTTTCAGCAACTGAGTCCAAGCAGCAGTATACTCTCTCTTTAACCAAAGAACAAATACTTTTGTGATCATGAGAGATACAAAGACACCCTCTCAAAACCCCAATATAAGACTTATCATGAGACACTTCACACAGACCATCAGGTATGGACATATACCTGTATCTCTCGTTCTTCAGATCATACGAAAAAATCACTGACTGACTTCCATTATTAGCAACAGTTCGCATTAGAGGATCAGAACTCACGGAGATTCGAAGTGCTAACCAGTTAAGAGTGTCACTCGCAAAAATTCCATTTTCTTTTTGTAAAATGGGAAAGGGAGAAGAACAGTTATCGGAACAGTTAAAAATATATGAGAGGAGATATATAAATTAATTTTATTTTTAGTGGTTTTGTAATTTTTTAAATATTAAAACAGTTATCGGAATGGAGTTTTTTTTAAGGGAAAACAGTTTTGAATTTAGTTTTTTGAAATATATCTCTATTTCTTCAGTTTTCAGTTTCTTTTCAGTTTGAATTTTTAGGATTTTTATTACCATTTTTCTCTCTTCCCTCTTCTTCCCTTTATCTCCTCTATTCATCTTACTTTCATTAGATAAAAATATTTATTCTCCAAGAAAAAACCCAGAAGAAGAGCACGCACCTCGCGTCGGTGTCTGTAAGTGAATTTTCTTTTCTTGGTTGTTTAATTGTTAATGTTACTCATTTTTATTTCTTTTACTCTGCTTTTCATTTTTGTACCGTGAAGGCAGAATACAGAGCATTCAAATTGCACAGGTACAAAGTTATCTTGACATCATTGTTGATGTGGGCATTGATAGGGAAGATGTATGTGTTCTGAATACGACATTCTTGCGGAGAAGAGGAAAAGGATTAGAAAATAAATATTTTCTTAAGGTTTGTTACAGAATTTCTCATCTTATTTTTATTTTATTTTCTTTTCATTATTAAATTTCTCTTTTTTAGTTTTATGTTAGTAACAACAAATCTTGGCTATGTTTATTGGGTTATAAATTAGAATTTGTTTAATATATTTTTTACTGTAACTTAATTATTAATATAGTAGGTTGAAACTCATAAATGATGAGAAAAATATTTTTATCTTAATTTTACTTAGTGGTGTTTGATATTTAAAAGATATGTATACACATAGTAATAAAAATAAAAAATAAGAATAAAGAGGCGTAAATAAAGAGGATCCCCTCTTAACTGTCTATTTTATTCTAATTTTGATTCTTATACTTATATTTTATTTTATTATTTTAAAAATATATGAGATGAGATATTTTTCATTTTGTTACTTCTTTATTTTTAAAACTAAATTTTAAATTTCGAATTATGAATTATGGAGAAATTGTAAACATAATTCAAAATGTTTTTCTTCTTTATTTTTAAAAACTAATATTTTGTCAACATAATCCAAAATTGCAGTTAGGAAGTGAGTTATTCAACCAAACATTTTCCTTCAAACCCCATTTTTTCTCCCTTTTTTCTTCATTGGTTCAAAAAAATCACTTATGCCATCCAAGAATCTCTCTCCACAACGTCATTAAACATTAAACAGGTAACTTTTTCAATTCACATTGGATTTAAAAAGTGAACCATTTTTCCCAAAAGTGTAACTGTGTAATGATGCAGGAAAGAAGAATAAAAAAGTTTCATGTTTTCAACAAGAAGAACTCGTTAATTTTTTTCGGTATGCACATTCTCTTCTTCATTATACCCAACTTCTTTGTTACAAGTTTTATGATTTATGTTATTTATCATTATACTTATTCGTCTCTCATTTCTCCTCTCTTTTCTTTGCAAATTTGTTCTTTTCTTTACAAAATTTATTCTTTCATATCTTTGTGCACTTTTTTTTTCTCCATTCTCCATTCTCCCTAGGTGTGTTTTCGTATCAATATTATGTGAGTACACATCTTTTTCACTTTTTAGAATTTAAAATTATTAATTATTCTTTTAAAATATGTGATTTTTTAGTCTTTGTATTTTCTTTTAAATTTTCGTTTGTTTAAAATCTATAAACATTGACTAATTGTTGGATTCGAAAAAGAAAAATAAAAGAAACATGTAAAAAAAAAGAGTATAGTGAAATTGTTAAAATTTAAAATAAAAGTAAAAATGAAAAAGAATATATATATATATATATATATTTATTTGTAATGAATATTTTCATTTATTTTTATTTTCATGGAATTACTTTAACTATTAAGTTTATTTATATCTTTTATACCTCTATACCTATATATAAAGAGATTCTCTTCTTAATTGTCATTTTATTTTATTCCAATTTTATGTTTATAGTTATATTTTATTTTATTATTTTAAAAATATATGAGAGGAGATATTTGTCATTTTGTGACTTCTTTATTTTTAAAAACTAAATTTTGAATTTTCAGTTTTGAATTTTAAATTTTGAATTATGGAGTAATTGTAAACATAATTCAAAATGTTTTTTTTCTTTATGTTTAAAAACTAATATTCTGTCAACATAATTCAAAATTGTAGTTAGGGAGTCGTGAGTTTTTCAACCAAACATTTTCCTTTAAACCCTATTTTTCTCTTTTTCTTCTTCAATGGCTATAAAAAACCACTTACGTCATCCAAGAATCTCTCTTCGCAACGCCATTAAACATGTAACTTTCTCAATTCAAGTTGGATTGAAGAAGTGAACCATTTTCTCCAAATTTGTAATTGTGTGTAATGATGCAGAAAGAAGAAGAAGAAAGTTGCATGCTTTCAACAAAAAGAGCTCTTTCATTCTTCTTAGTATGCACATTCTCTTCTTCATTTTACCTAACTTCTTTGTTACACTTTTTATGATTACATGTTATTTATCATTATATTTATTCTTATCTCATTTCTCCTATCTTTTCTCTACAAATTTGTTATTTTCTTTACAAAATTTGTTCTTTCGTATCTTCGTGCACTTTTTCCCCCTATCTTCTTCATTCTCCCTAGGTGTGTTTTCGTGTAAATATTATGCGAGTACACACCTTTTTTACTTTTTAGAATTTAAAATTATTAATTATTCTTTTAAAATGGGTGATTTTTTTAGTCTTTGTATTTTCTTTTAAATATTCGTTTGTTCAAAATCTATTAACATTTATTAATTGTTGGATCCGAAAAGGAAAAATAAAATAAACATGTAAAAAAAAGAGGAAAGTGAAATTATTTAAATTTAGAATAAAAAAGTAAAATTGACATTTTGTAATTTATTATTATTATGTGTGTATTTTGCAATTTATTCATAAGTGACATTTTTCTTTAGTAGAAAACAAAATTTGTAAAGAATGGAACACCTAGAAGGATGATCAATCACTCGCAATGGTTAAGCCAATTCATACAAAGGTATAATAATTTTACATAATGTTGATAATAATGACATTTTTTTATTCATAATGTACTATAAATTTATATTGTTGACACAAGTGTGCGAATAATAACATTGTTTATTTGAATTTTAATATTAAATATGCGGATACGCAGGCGCCTGTGTTCCTACTGGTATATAGAATATATAATGTGTATTTAGGCTTCGAGGCTCAGGTTCAGGATTCAAGGTTCAAGGTTCAAGACTAGTTAAGAGTGTAAATGGGAAAAGGAGAAGAACGAGTTAAAACCCTTCTCCAACGAGTGTCGCCCTTGCAATAACCCTAATCTCCCAAAATATTGAGTTAAAATTGAAAATGATGGTCACCACCTTGTAAGCTTAATTGGAATCATCGTACTCAAACTCATGCTTCGTAGCATATTTGGATATTCTACCACTACAAGATCTGACACATAAGCATGGGGAATATGCAGACTTATGCCTAGTGGTCTGGTTCCAAAATTGAATCCAATATTTTTCAAATTGACCGTCAAGCCATTGCATACACCCAACAAATAAAAAACGGAATTGAATCGGTAAAAGGCACGAGGGATTGTTAGTGACAGATTCCATAATGAACGACGTACCTTATCGAGAGTGGATAACGGGTTTTCAAGTAAATTTCGTACCTAGCATGGCTCAAGAGTGATAATTACTCTGTCATCAGAGACCGGGTCAATTACAAAGAACAATTAAGATTTTTGTGTTCTCAAAAAATCTTTGAAGGTGTAAATTAACGATGGAGAAGATGAATTTCCATGTTCGGCAAACCACCGTAGCATGAGAGTTTCCGTCGAAAGACAAATAAAATTTCCATTACTAGATAAGAGTGGAGATCTACAACTGTAGATCTCATGCTTTGTGGGGTCCACTTTGCATTCTTCTTGATCCTCACCTTATAACCGTTACGATTTTGGAGGACTCTCATTTTTTTTAATAAAACATTAACAACATATCTACCCATTTTTTTAATTAAATTATAATTAAAACGACTTCAACAAACATACCTTACCTACTTACCAACGCAACACAAATTAGGTTTAAATAAAAATGAAAACGCATCTTATAAATTTAAATTATTACTGCGTCCAGTAAAATGTCAACAGTGACTGAAAAATAAATACATCTTACATCTTATATAATAATATTTAAACATATATTATTAAAAAATAAATACTTGCATTAAGAGTATAAAATTTGGTGAAAGAAATAATAATACATAAGCAAAAAGGGGCCAGGTTTGCAAACAGCCTGTGTAAAATCTTAAACAATATCATTCTAATTAACGAAGGGATTATGATTGGTTAATTAAATATTAAAGAAAGATTAATAGCGAAATCCATTAGATTAATCAGTAAATAAATAAAGGAGAAGGAGGAAAACATCAAGAGAAAGAAAGACGAGAGAAGAAAGAGGTTGGAGAAGGTGAAAGGCAAAGGGGATTTTCAAGACTCGTGAAAAAACAGATAGGGTTAGGATCTGGGAATTTGCATGGCTTCTGCAGTTGTAGATCTCCCTCTTGATATCGTAATGGAAATTTTATCCTGGCTTTCGGTAAAGACTCTCATGCGACTACGGTGCGTTTGCAAGACATGGAATTCTCTCATCTTTCATCTTGCATTTGTTAATTTGCACCTTGAAAGATCTTCCAAGAACACAGAAATCCTAATAGTGTTCTTTGCAAATGACTCGATGTCTGATGACGGAGTAATTATCACCCTTGAGCCATGTTCTGTACGGAATTTACTTGAAAACCCGTTATCCACTCTCGATAAGGTACGCAGTTCATTATGGAATTCGTCACTAACAACTCCTCATGCCTTTTACCGATTCAATTCCGCTTTTTATTTGCTGGGGGTATGCAATGGCTTGACCTGCATTCGTATCAGTTCTTGGGACGGTCAATTTGAAAAATACTGGATTCAGTTTTGGAACCAGGCCACTAGGCTTAAGTCTGCCCCATGCTTATGTGTTAGATCTTGTAGTGATAGAATATCCAAATATGCTACGAAACATGGGTTTGGGTATGATGATTCCAGTCAAGCTTACAAGGGGTATGCAATTGCTATAGATGAAAGACAGATTGAATAAAACAGAAAATATTCTTTCATGGTACCAGAGCACAAAAGTCTAATACCCGACAAACACAAAGCAAAGGCAACGGTGCACAACCATGGCAGATGCACCGGAAAAGAATAATGCCAACAAAGCAGAGCACGAAGGAGGAGGGTCTAAGAAGACCTACTCGCCATATGATCTCAACGCGAGTGACAATCCCGGAAACATAATCACGCAAGTCCAATTGCGCGGAGAAAATTACGACGAATGGGCAAGAGCAGTAAAGATCTCGCTTCGTGCCCGGAGAAAATGAGGCTTCATTGATGGAACACATGAGGATGAGGCACCCGACCTTGAAGATTGGTGGACCGTGCAGTCCATAATTGTCTCTTGGATTCTAAACACCATTGAACCAAGCTTACGATCCACAGTAGCATATGCTGAGACTGCACATAACTTGTGGGAAGACATTAAAGAAAGATTCTCGGTCGTGAATGGACCTAGAATTCAACAACTAAGGTCGGACTTGTCAAGATGCAAGCAGGAGGGAATGGTGGTGGCAACTTACTTTGGAAAATTGAAGGTCCTTTGGGATGAGTTTGCTAACAGTGACAAAATTCCATCTTGTACGTGTGGTGGATGCAAGTGTGGGATTGGTGCTCAGTTGGAAAAACGAAGGGAGGAGGAGAAGGTTCATCAACTCCTTATGGGGTTGGATGACGCAAGCTACGGGACAGTAAGATCAAACATTCTGGCCTCAGACCCATTGCCTCAGACCCATTGCCGTCTCTGAACCGCGTATATGCTATGTTGGTACAAGAAGAAAGAGTGAGAATGATGGCCAAATCAACGGAAGAAAGGGGTTGGTCGTGGGTCTCGCGATGCAGGCCAACTACAAAGAAAAAGGGCGTGGAGATATGGTAGAAAAATTAATGACGTGTAGTCATTGCGGTAAAAATGGTCACGACATGAAGGGATGCTTCCAATTGATCGGATATCCGAATGGTGGGGTGACAGACCAAAAAGTGAAGGCAAATGGAACGGCAGGGGACGCCAAGGGATGCGAAACAAAGGTAACCCGACACGTGCAAATGTGGCACACGCTAGTGGAAGCAACAGTCAAGCCAACAATGACGACAAGAAACTTGAGATGGCAGGTCTGGGTCACTGGAAAATTTGAGTGAAAAGGAAACTATACAAGGGTGCCCCGTAGGGTTACCCGATGGTGAACGTGTTCTAGCTTGCGAACAGGGAACAGTGACTCTTGAAGAAGGACTTGAATTGAAAAATGTCCTTTATGTTCCCAAATTAAAATGCAATTTACTTTCAGTACCTCAATTGACGGATGAAGAAAATTGTGTTGTAACATTCACTGATAAATTGTGTATTATACAGGACCGCACTTCGAGGACGCTGATTGGAGCAGGTGAACGAAAAGATGGGCTTTATTAGTATCGTGGGGTACGGAAGACTCAAGCATGTCATGTCAAGATGGAAAATCAACTAGCACTTTGGCACCAAAGATTAGGACATCCGTCATTTAAGATTGTGCAAATGCTTCCTGATATAAGTGGGAAATGTACTCGTGATGAGTTGAATAAAGTTTGTGAAGTTTGTGAAAAATCGAAACAAACGAGAGATAAGTTTTTCTTAAGTGCGCATCAAGCTTTGAATATTTTTGATTTAATTCATTGTGACTTATGGGGTCCTTATAAAACTCCTTCATCCTGTGGTGCTTCATATTTTTTGACAATTGTGGATGATTGTTCACGGGCAGTTTGGATCTATTTGTTAAAAGAAAAAACAGAGGTATCAGTGACTTTGAAAAAAAATTTCACACTCGTTGAGAGGCAATACAACAAATGTGTTAAAATGGTTCGCTCTGACAATGGAACCGAATTCATGTGTCTAAAACAATATTTCATTCAACAAGGTATCCTTCACCAAACTTCCTGTGTCGGGACCCCGCAACAAAATGGACGCGTCGAACGCAAGCATCGGCATATTCTGAATGTTGCTCGATCATTACGGTTTCAAGGCAATCTTCCCATTAAATTTTGGGGGGAATGCGTTTTGACTGCAGGCTACTTAATCAATCTCACACCATCCTCCATTCTAAAAGGAAAAACCCCTTATGAAGTGATCCATGGATGTGTACCCAGTTACGCGCACTTACGAGTATTTGGTTCATTATGTTATACTCATAATCAAAATAGACAGCGGGATAAATTTGATAGTCGTAGCCGAAAATGTGTGTTTGTCGGGTATCCATATGGCCAAAAAGGATGGAAATTATTTGATTTGGAAACAGAAACTTTCTTTGTCTCTCGTGATGTACATTTTTTCGAAAATAAATTTCCATATTTTGAAGCCAAAAAGATGGACACTGCACCACCATTGCAAAACCCAATTATTGCCAACTCTTTAAAAACTGGAACGGACCCACATTTTCTTCATGAAGTTGCCTCCTCAAACCTAGATGAATGCATCGTCAACCAACCCATTGCATCTCCCATCCCAGCCAAGGAGGATGCTACCCTCACAGATGACTTCGACCACACTATCAACGACTCCGATCCGTGTATAGAAGCCTCGACGCTACCCGCGGATCCACCGCCGTGTCCGACGGAGACGGCGCCGTCGGTTTCTTCACCACCGCTGACGGCCGCGGTTCCCCTTGGGCGAGGGCATCGCGCGAAGCTGCCTTCCGTACGGTTACGCGATTTTGTCGCAGCCACCACGATACCGTCAAGCCCCTCTGTTCCGTCACCTCCTTCAACAGAATCCTCAGGTGTTTCGTATCCTATACATGATTTTGTGAATTGTGATTCCTTTTCTAAACATCATCAAAGTTTTCTTGCCTCTTTACACACCGAGCAGGAACCCCTGTTCTTTTCTCAAGCGGTCCGAGAACCCCGGTGGCGTGATGCTATGGCACAGGAGATTCATGCTCTCGAACTCAATGACACCTGGAAACTCACCGCTCTCCCTCCTGGAAAGAAGGCACTTGGGTGTAAATGGATCTACAAAATCAAATACAACTCGGATGGAACAATTGAAAGATTCAAGGCTCGATTGGTAATTCTTGGCAATCATCAAGTGGAGGGTTTGGATTACAACGAGGCGTTTTCTCCTGTCGTAAAGACGGTAACCATTCGCACAACTCTAGCAGTAGCAGCCGCAAAAGATTGGGAGCTTCATCAGATGGACGTTCACAATGCGTTTCTCCATGGTGATCTTGATGATGAGGTTTATATGAAACTCCCTCCTGGCTTCCAAGAATCTCAACCAGGGGCAGTGTGCAAGCTTCAAAAGTCTCTATATGGCCTCCGACAGGCCCCCAGGTGTTGGTTTGCTAAACTATCTTCTTCTCTCACTCGTTACGGCTTCCAACAATCCCCGAAGGATCATTCCCTGTTTACTCTCAATAATAATGACATACAGTTGGTTGTGCTAGTCTACGTTGATGATCTTGTGATTGCAGGGAATAATGGTACTGCCATCCAATGTTTTAAAGGCTACTTAAATCAATGCTTTCATATGAAAGATTTAGGCCGCCTCAAGTACTTCCTGGGGGTTGAAGTTGCTCGCTCCCCCAACGGAATCTTCCTTTGTCAGAGGAAATATGCCTTAGATATCATTACTGAAGTCGGATTGTTGGGTGCGAAGCCCGCCACTACACCATGTGAAGAAAATCACAAATTGAGCTCCGCTACTGGTTCTTTTCTTTCTTTTCTTTCTGACCCGGCTACTTATCGTAGACTTGTTGGGAGGTTAATTTATCTGTGTTTCACTCGACCTGACCTTGCCTACAGTGTCCAAGCTTTATCTCAATTTATGCAAAATCCACGCTCTGAGCATTGGCAAGCTGCTCTCCGTGTTGTTCGATATTTAAAGGGGCATCCTGGACAAGGAATACTCCTACCTCGAGAGAACAACTTACAACTCTTTGGGTGGTGTGATTCTGATTGGGCAAGTTGTCCACTGACACGGAAATCTCTCACCGGATGGTTTATTCAACTCGGCACTTCCCCAATCTCTTGGAAAACCCAGAAACAACAAACGATTTCTGCCTCCTCTGCTGAGGCTGAATATCGATCAATGGCTACATGTTCCTCATCCTGACCCAATTCGTCTTTATTGTGATAGTCAAGCAGCACTTCACATTGCTAAAAACCCGGTCTTCCACGAACGCACCAAACACATTGAAGTTGACTGCCACCTTGTTCGAGATGAAATCATTCACAAGCGCCTTCTTCCATCCTATGTGCCCACACATACACAACTAGCTGACCTTTTCACCAAAGCGTGCTAAAAAGTTTGGAGCCATCTTGGTCAAGTTGGGCATTCAAGACTTACATGCTCCAACTTGAGGGATATTACCGGACAAAATCATTATTAGACTTAATTAGACTTAATTACAGGAATATAATCACTATTAATGAGTCTATAATTAGACTTAATTATAGGAATATAATCACTATTAATGGGTCTATAATTAGTCTTAATTACAGATGTTATGTTAGAAAAAGAATCTGTACGGTTCTGTACGGTTCTAATGCTATGGTTATATATATGTATCATTGCTATAGATGAAAGACAGATTAAATAAAACAGAAAATATTCTTTCATGCTTGATGAGGAAGATGACGATCATATGGAAAGTTTCATAAGCGAATTAAGTTTTGCATCTACTCTTCAATGTTTTGAATATTACGCTGAAAGTCTGGTTTTGCCGTATTGATGAGTATTGAACATATGAACAGACTCACAAACTTCTTGAATATATTTAGTGTTTCGTGTGATTAGTTTCTTGGGTTTCTAATTAGTTTGAGTAATGTGTTGAGATATTACAATAATAACTTACTGCAATATATTTCATAATGGAAATTGTTTATCAAATAATTCTTGTTTAATAAACTTTTTGGATTTTTTTTATATGATAAATTATTGGATTTTTTTTATATGATAAATTATTGGATTTTTAGTTTTAAATATTTTTATATTTTTTCTTTTGTAAGAATTTTGTGGAGATGACAGATTTTAGAACTTGTCTAGGTCATTAGTGTCAACATTCTTTTATGCAACCATGATTTTTTTTGCAATTTTTTTTGTGTGTAAAGTTTTATAAAATTGTAGAACGTTTTTTTCCAAATCTAAAACTTTCTATTATTATTTTTTATTTATTTTCAACCATTGCTTTCAAGAGGCAAACTGTGTCCTAGTTCCAACCTTAGCCGAATCTCACTCTCAAAGCTTCACAATATCATATTCTTGATGTACAAGTCAATTTAAGTATGAACTCTATTATAATTATGGACTTTTTCACATTTAAACTTAAAAATTGTGATTAATTTATCTTTAAATAATAACAGTTAAGAAACATAATTATATTAAGTTTTTTACAACTTAATTTTTTTTTAACTCAGTTTGATTGAACTAATTTGTCGGTTATTGATGAAATTAAAAGGAAGTACTAATCCTTTTAGGAGTCTGAAACAAGCTTTTGTCAGTTTATGTCTGGATCAGTGCTGCCTTCAACAAGGATAGAAAATCATGAACATTTACTACAACAAAAATAATATAAATTATCATATATTATCCTCACCAAATATTGATTCATTGCTTACATATTATTTCCATTCTCATTTAAAAATAATCACATTTATGTTTACATATAAACAAATTTTATTCACTATTATTCCATTTAATGATATTTTTAATAAAATATTATAACTTTAATTAATGTCTGAATTTGGTTATATTATCATAATATTTTCTTTGTTTCAAAATAATTTTTTTAAAAGAATAATAAAATGTATGCGTTTAACCATTTTTCTTAATTAATTTGAATCTAATTTTTTTAATAAGTGGAAATGTGAAGTTATTTTCTTAAGTAAAAAACATAGGTGCTAAATCCCATGCTTTTTTAATGTTTATTTGAATTTGAGTTTAAATATTTAAATTAACTTGTATTTTCTATTGAACACTTCTGATATAATTATCATTTTTTCCATATTTAATTAGAAAAAAATTATTCCGTAAGAAAATATCCAATTCAGAGTCACAAGTTATAAGACATTTCCATTAAAACATGTTAACGGAGTATGAAATTTAATATCTAATTGTTAAATAAAATTCTCGACTATAAAAAAACACACATATATATATATATTATGAATTTATTTTAACAAGACAATTATACTGAAAAAAGAAAATCAACAATATTTATTGCATAAAATACATGTACTAATATTTTTCACGAGACATTATATATGTTACCAACACAATTAATGGATATAATAGAAACTCAAACAAAATTACAGCTATTTTATGAAAACCAGATAACTTTTTATTATTATTTTGAAAACAAAAATTGACAATGCGTAGAAAAATATTTGATTTTAATAATTTCAAATTAGAATTTGTCTATGTAAACATTTCCAAGAGACTGTTTCAGAAACTTGGCTTAGTCATTTCTCAGCCAAAGATCATTTGACCTTTAGATGAATGTTTAAATTAGGAATTTTGCACCAAAGAATAAAATCATTTAGTGTCCTTCTCTCCTTGTTTTGACTTTAAGGATAAATAACCTAGAATTTATCTTACATGTGAATCCAAAGTAAGACATGTCCATATGCTTCCTATGTTTGGACAAAAATAAACACTACAGATGCTAAGCTAACTCTACTCTTTCTTTGATTTTAATAGAGCTTTCTTCCTCTGTGCAAGCATGTAACTATACATGTGTATGCTACCTGCATAGAATTATGATGCAAAACAAAAAATTACAAGGTTAACAAAAGGAATGTTAGTCAAAGCACAAATTAGTGGTGAGAAAGATGTTGAACTCATGCCTGGAACATAGATTCCCAATACAACAACAGCAGCACAAAAGTAATCGAATGAGAAGTTCCATTTGTTGGGCATCCTTATGCAGTACTTCTCTGATGCCTGAAAAATACTGAGCTCGTTAACTTGGGTAATGAAAAAACACCATATCAAATAGTTTCAGTAAATCATATTCATGAGTGACAGAGTATCAAGTCTTTTTCCCATTTCTCCATTATCATTTCGGGAATCGCAAAATATAGCAGGTGAGATGTTTCAGAAGATCAACAAACACAAAACTTGAGGGCAATGTAAAATGAAAATTTCACAAAAGAGGATAATGTTTTTTCCTTCTTGACTAAACCAAACTTCGTAAGTTCCTCTTGGTGAATATAAGGGCAAAAAAGAGAAAATATACATTCCCAATAAACAAACAAAACCAAACCAGTAGGATTCTAAAAGCATTGTGGACATTTGCTGTTCTAAATCTTTACCTTGATGAATGGCAAGGAAATGTATATCAGACCAACTTCGCTGCTGATGCCTGTTGGATATAACACTAAAAAGGTGCTATACCTGCCAGACCAAAAATTGCAATCCATATAACAGGAAGTCAGGAATATAAGAATGTTTACCATATTAAATACAGAATAACAGATTCAACTTCATACCTGAGCCACAAAAGCCATGACGGGGCAGATCCAAATGCCTCTTTCAAGCCAAAGAAAAAATAGCGAATAATCTACAATTATTACAGCACAGCAAATAGGATCATCAATATTGATTGTTGTTAATAGTTCTCTTCCCCTTTCAATCAATTATTTTGCCATGGATTACAAAGTGGTATGTTTACCATGAGCAAAAGAAAAATTGCAAGGGAAGTCATGGCACCAAGTCTAAAAGGCTTCTTTTACAGACACCCAAATCATGCCTTAAATCGCAAACTGAACTTAATTAGTGTTTAGAAGGGGTTTTGGGTGCAACTTATTTCAAAATATTGGGCTCCAACGATATAGTATAGGTGTCAGACTAGTGAGATATCATATGGCCATAATAAGGAGTTAGTCTGAACTGTGAAGTGAAATGGTCTTAAAAGCCTAATGAATTACACTGACACTCCTAGAGTTTTGTTGAATTACCCCAGATGCTCCGCATTTTTTCATCACTACACTAAACCCTTTAAGTGTTCAGAAAATATTACATTGACACCCCTTATATATTAAACCAACCTCCTAATTATTTTAAAAATATTACACCATATAACCCTGCAAGGGAGGTTGTTGTAAGCGTTAAAGAAACAGAGGGGAGGTGTGCAATGTCAAAAAAAACTAATGGGAAATTAGTGTAATTTACTCAAAGCCTAAGCATGTTATCATGTTGTGAATAAAACTTGAAGTTTCTTGCTAATAGTAGAGGTTTGGATGTTGACAAAATAAATTAGAGAAATCTGAGCCTGACCATATTCATTCTAAACCATTTTTTTCACTTTTTAACCCGTAACAAGACTGATCCAAACTAAATCTTGTGGATTTGGTTGGGTCCTGTTTCTCTGATCACCCCTAGTACCAAGGGAAGGAATTACAGCAAACCATAAATTAGTGGGAGGAATTGAATGCAAAAACCAATTTCATAATAGCCAAACTAGATACTCTAACGAATAAATGATTTCCCTTGGCCAAACGGGAACCATGACAGAGTAACAGAGACAGTTTGAGGAGGTGACTGCACACATTTGTTGAATCCCGTGAGAAATACCCCAAAGTGCATTTTTGAACGGATTATAGACACATTTAAAAATCGAGCACTTTTTGTAACTGGGCGAACTCAGATTATGCAGATCAAATAGAAAACTGAAGATAGAAACTCAATTGAGTTGAGAGAACTGGACAAGTGGCATATGTCTGGTGAGTTATTCTCAGCCTCCCTCAGCATCGGCAAACATACCAAGCAGAGTTTGGGATGAAAGATGGGGACAGGACAGCAGTATCAAAAGACATTCCCAAGATCAAGACTGCTCCCATACAAAGGATGATGAACTTTCGATAAATTCAGGAAAGGAGTGTGAAAGGGCTTAGCTTAAGTGTGACGAGAAGTTCCATATAGGCATCACCGCAAAGGTAATACGATAAATGGATGAAGAGACCAATGACTCAAGAAAGGAGAGTGAAGGAGCAGGTAGTAAGGACTGTATGGCAGGTGATGGCTACCACAGAAGTGATTGCAGACAAAAAAATCATAGCTGCAGTTAGAACTTTCGGAGAAGGTTGCAAAACACTATTTAAATATGAAAAATTGTAATTTTATAGGGGTCAATTTGGGATTTGGTCCCCTCCTCTGTATCAGAACTGAAACACTATTTTCTCAATCACTTGTCAAACTCTGTTATGAAGTAGCAATAGCTATTCTCCATCCAATAAACACCCACCCTTCTCCAGCAACATTTATGGTATTTCCCAACATTTATTGACAACTGTGACAGTTTTGGCCGTCCTCAGCCTCTGCACTCAGCATCCTCTGCTCTCCATTGTTTCCAATCATTTTGAATCTCTCTCTGACCATTTTCTGCCAAATCTGTCACTACTTACAGTCAACTCAGCTAGCTTGGCTCTATCCCTGCGATGTTCTGTTTTTAATCTCTAAAACAGGTTTTTAAGTTCCCTTTCTTGTGCTCTCTTCTAAGTTTTTCCCTTTAATTTTTATTTATTTGGTTATAATAGTGGACATCCTTCTACCTGCTATCATGTCACGATATAGCCTTTTCAGGGTTGGCAATTTATAGGATTTGTTTCTGTCAAGATTTGGTATGAGTAGTTTCCTTGTTTTGCATTGCCTCTTCTCTAAAACAGGGTGAATCACACAAAGAAAAACCAAGGAAGGTTTGGCAATTAAGATATTGGAGATCGCAGATCTCTCAAAGCATCAGCAGTTTTGGTGGAGTTTGTTACCAGATTACCTCGATATGTTTAAGAAACAGATGTTTAGAAATCGTTATATTTGTATCCACACAATTATTGTAGAGAATCAGCTCAAAATTCATTAACTTAAAGGAAGTTTAAGTCATATAGCATACTTGCACTGTTAGACACAACCTAGACTCATCAAACTAGAAGATCATTTCAAAACCTGACTGGACCAATAGCTGTAACTGAGGCTGTTTTGAAGGTGGCAGTGTTTCTCTTTTCTGTTGGATTGGTGACTTACAAGATCAAATGCCTTTCCACTACATCCTACACACTATACGTTTCTTAAGAGCCAACTCTCACGGTGACATTTATCCCCAGACTTCACTGTAGTTTCTGCAGGTTCATCTTTCACTATGATGGCTGAATTTAAAATACATAAACAGACTGATGGAAATGGAAACAGGCATGATCAAGTACAAAAGCAACAAGATGATGACAGCAACCATGAAAAACTTGCCTCGGTGACGGACCAGCTGATTAGCAGGGAGGTAACGAGCACATGAGTCCGAGTCTTCATTCACAGATATAGGTAAATTTTCAATAAAAGAATATCGTTGAAATTGGAATTGATTTATTAAAGGAAGCAAAATAAAAATAAAAAAGTTCAAGTTTGTCTTGACCTCAGGGAAGCTCCATAAAATGCCCCAAGCCACGAACAACCTTGAACCTATCTGTGGCAAGGTTGCTGTTACTGGAGACCGGACCAGACCTTTGTCAGGGATAAATAAAAAAGGAGAAAAGTCAATAAACAAACAGATATTAACATTAATTGATTTATGAACAAAGTTCAAGTTCTTTCTACAAATGCCATCACTTCTGACATATGAATGTTTTCTCTGCTTATGCACTGAAAGGAGTTTTGAGCATATTTTGCGGCGGAATTATTAAGAAAATTAAAAATAGTGATACTCAATTGTCACTGTTTGATTCGAGAAATTCATAACAATGACGGAAGGAAATTAATATCAATTTGGTGTATACTCAATTCCCATTTTTCCCAACCCTACGTAATGACAATGCGCATAGGCTGACTCACCTACCAAACCATGAAGAATCTAGCAAGCCGCACCAGAAACCACATGAAACAAAAGTTGAAACTTAAGTTAATTCCCACAAGAAAACTTGAACTCTTTTCTTAACCAAAATACCTCAAGCACAGCTGCAGTTTGGGAAAAAAACAAAGGTTTTTCGGCTGCATGGTATAAGTTTTCATGGCCCGAATCCTTCAACGTCTTCAGAACAGTAAACAGAACCTGAAACCTGTGCAGATCGACAAACTTGAGCAGTTACATGCAGAAACAAGAAGGTTGATAGCGAAAAAAGAGAAATTTCTGAAACATGCTGGTTGAAAAGAGAATTTGAGAGAGTACCATCCAACGAAGAGGGTTAAGTTGTAGGCGGTGAGGTAGAGGCGCCTGAGAAGGGAGAAGAAACCCGCCATAGATAGATGTGAATGAGAAGAGTTTGAATCAGAGAATGGAAGAGATATGAGTGTTGCTTATTGTTACCGATTTGAAATGGCATTTTACGATGAAAGGAAAGAAAGTGTTGGTAAAATGTCGACTTGGGTAGTTGAACTCCCCCAAACTACTTTATGTTTTTGCCTGGTAATACGTGGGAATGTGAATTAAGAGCTGCTCTTTCTAGTTTAGCTACCTCAAAATGCAACAACTGAATTACAATTTTAGTTAGGTCATTATTCTAATTTCTAAAACGTGACTATGGTGAAGATGCAACGCAACAAGAAAAAAATGATATCCTTCCATTAGATAAAAAAAAAAACTGATTTAAGAATATAAATAAAAATAAGGTTAAATTATATTTTTTTATTCTCCATCCTCGTTTGGGTCTTTTTATTTTTATTTTATAATTCTAGTTTTCTATATTTTTAATAGATATTAACATTATTGTAAATTAAAATAAATATTTCAACTAATAATCTTTAAACATTCATTCGTTTGATATTGTTCGTTTATGATGTTGCTTCATGTATTCGATGTTTCGTCTAATGTTGTTTCTACGTTTATTTTCCAATCGTCTTGTGTATAAATTAAGGTATATTGTCTTCTCTAATATAATATAAAGATCAATCAATTTTTTTTCTTTGTTTGGCTCTATCTATATCTTTGCTTATTTTTCTATTTTCTTTTGTACACATTTTTTCTTTTATCATGAATGTTAAAATCCTATCTTGTAGGAGTAAATCTAAAATGATATCAAAACTCTTTTGCATAGGTATGTTGCATGTCTCTGATTTATTTTTTATGTGTTTCTTTTCTATTTCATGGACCTTGTCCCTCTTCTTTCCATCATGTATGAAGATTCAATGTAAACTTCTTCTATATATAGTTTCTTGTATCTTCACCCAAGTGAAAATCCTCTCACATTTCTTTTGTTCTTGATTCAAATAACTATCACTCATGTCTATGATTATTGCTTTGAGTGTCAAGAGCAAGTTTGAATTTGTTAATGTGATTGTTGTTGAAAATCTGAAAGGAGATTTCTCTTATCAAGTCTAAAATCACTGCAATAATATGATGATTTCTTGGTTTGTTCATTCAGTTTCTCCCTCCATCCTCCGTAGGACAAAACATTTTATGGATGAATAAAGAAGAAGAGATAAGGAATGGTTTGAAATCAATATATTTTCAAGGAAAACTCTCATATTTGCAAATGAAAGCCTCGTCTTTAAAACGGGAAAATCTCACTATTACATAATTCTTTACAAATTAAGTCATATGAGATGAGTTTGAGAATTTTAAACCTGATCCTACCGGCTCCTTTGACACAAAATGTACTTATGGAGTGATTACTTTGATTGCACAAAGAAAATGGGAATATCATGCTATACAAGTTCTACAAGGATTAAATGATCAATACAATAATGTTAGATCATATGTCCTTTTAATGGATCATATTCTCCCTATTGCAAAAATTTTCACTTATATATCACAATAAGGAACGCCAAATAGTTAGCAATATTTTCACTATAGGATTGGAGACAAAGATTAATGTAACAACTTTTGTTGTTTCTTGCACAGATTGTGGAAGAGTAGGCCATATGGAAAATGTTTGTTATAGGAAACATGGATTTCCTTCAAGTCATGAAAACAAGAACTTCAATAATTCTTCAAATAAAAGGATATGTATACATTGTGGTAAAAATGGTCTTATTATAGAAGTTTGCTACAAGAACCATGGTTTTCCTCCTGGGCATAGTTATTATAATGGAAAGAACAATGTTGTCAACCATTTTGATACTAAAGAAAACACAAAAGACTAAATTTGTCCAACATATTGCCTATGGAAACCAAGATATACGTGTATCACAACAATACCAAACCTTAATGTATCCAATTCAACACTCTAGCAATGAAAATACTATTGAAACATCTCAAGTAAACTAAAGTGGATCTATTAGTTCTTGTTCCACGCATGAAGGTAAGTTTTTCTACATAATCATTTCCTCAAAAACATAAATATAACATTATGGATTATTGATTTTGGTGCTACATATAATATTTCCTCCTCTATTGTGAATTTTCTTTCACGAAAATGATGTTTTTATGCTAAATATGGTTTATCCATTCCTTCTTTCACATATAATCTTATTTTTATTTCAAAATTGATTTATTCCTTCAATTTTGAAGTTCTTTTCACCGCCAAATTTGTGCGATTTAGGATTTGAAAACAAAAAACAAGATCGGTATAGTGATGTTAATGTTTGTCTCTATATTTTTAATACTCCATCATATTGTATTAATACCTCTTGTTGTAATATTATAAAAGAATAATATCTGACATGTCTGCTGATAAAAATAAAAAATCGCTGACATGCCTGACTAGATCACTTGTCAAATGGAAGACTAGCCATTTTGAAACTCTTTGTGTCATTTGGGTTAAACATTTTTCACGATAGTTGGTCGATCCTGTAACACAAGCTCAGGAAGTCCAAATACAATTCAAATCACGGATTGATAGTATATATGTGTGAAAAAAAAATCAAGTTGTTACTAATTATTGTGGCATACAAAGATATATTAATCAATATGTATGCCTGTAATTGATCTAAGTTAGTATAAAATCATCTTTAATGTTCTATTTTTGTTTTTTTTTAGTCTAAGAAATGTCAAAAAAATAGTGAGAGTAGATAAAAAGTTATTCATGTTGAAAAACCTATGTCAACAATAATTAAAAAAAAAAACTGATAAAAGAGGTGAGAAAAAGAAAAGAAAAGAGATAAATTTCAAGGGAGTTAGTTATTAACTAAAAACAAAGACAATAAATATTTTAATTTCTAGGAGTCACAAAAATATGGTTAAAAACCATTTTGGTTTTATGATTTGAGATGTTTTGGGGAAGCAAACTTAAAAGTTCTGTAAAGAACATCATATTAAAATATTTGTTTCGTACTTTTAATTTTTATCGAATGATTACACGTTTGACACACCTATCTTTCCTACAACTTAAAAAGTTATTATTTTATTAAATATAATATTTTATTAGAATAACAGATGCAAGGTGGATGTATTTTTTTAACACTGGTATCAAAGAATATTTATTCATTTTTATTTGTGTCTTGGTATTTATACGTTATATATATGGTCAATTTTAAGCTAAATTAATTTTAGTAACTTTTAATTCTTAATTTATGATTTTAGTCTTTTTTTCCATTGTTTAGTCTTCATATTTTAGTCAACCATGAACTCTGTATATGTTTATTTCCTTTCATTTTTACATTTTAATTAATTCAATAATTTCTTACTATTTTAAATGATTACGTTAGATCTAAGATTCGATTAAGCAAAAATAAAACATATACTAAAACAAAGATTATACCAAAAGGTGAGTTGTGAATATATATATTTTTTATATGACCTTTTTGTTTCCCCTATTGTTGTAATAGAATGAACATATGAGATACATTATTTAGGGGGAAAAGAAAACGACATGGAACAGTTATTATTGGTTTAGCAACAAATCTATCATATTGTTGGAAGTTATTATTCATTTTAAACTTGATTAAGAATTAAACATAAATAGTAGGAGGAGTTATGATGTCTCTTTCTTCTTCAGTTATTAATTTCGTGATAACGATTACAGTGACAACCTATGCCTGCTACAATAATATATTCCAAATAAGTCTACACAAAAATAGGAAAAAGGAATATTTCAGTTGTTATTTTCTTCTAATGCAATTGAGGTGAGAGAATTTTATTCCAATTCCAAATCATACACACATTATTTACCATGTCAATATCAATTTATATATATATATATATATATATATATTATTTTTTTATTTTTTTATTGTGTGTATATTTTTAATGTTTATTAGGTAAAGTAACTCGTGCATGTTCATGATGTTTTTATTATTTCAATAATATTTTACTATTCATGAAAAATTGATTTGGGATTAAGCGCATTTAATTTAATTTTAATTTTCAAAATACGATTTTTGTTGTTATTAAATAATTTATTTAACATGTTTTAAATTAGAATAATACAGTAAATTATTGACACAAACTTTATAGAATTTAGCTTTAACTGGTATTTTAGCATGCAGACTTGCAGAAAATACTAGAATTTATAATAAACAATTTTAAAGATATAAATAATTTATAATCCAATTTACAATGAATAAATGTTTTTAAGCATGTAAATGTATTTTATATTTATGAATATTGTGTATCTGTGTATACACGTAATATATCAAACATTTGTAAATTGAAATTCAATTTTTTTTATTAAATTTTTCACTACATTTATATATACACGTAATATATCAAACAATCAAATAAATTAATTCAAATAATTTGTTAATAATTCCAAACCGTAGGATCTGGTATTCAGAAAATATCACCAATAATTTGTAAAATATAAACTTTCTTTATGAATGGAAATTTTTTATAAAGGTTTTTAAGATTAATGGAATTAGTTCTTAAACCTCTATGAGTAAGGAGAGTCTCTTTGAATTAAAGATGAGATGCACCAAGATTTAAGAAGTAAATTTGGATTGATTTAAAAAAAATAAAATGAAGAAAGTAAAGTTATTTGAATTTGAATAAATTGTAGTGATTTGTGAGAAAATTTAATTAAAGTTACTAAGTGATTTGATGACTGTGAGATGATTTTTTTTTTAAAAGGTTTAAAATATAGTTTTATAAATTTATCTTTGTTTCTAAAAATATTTGAATAATTAAATTTAAATTTAAATAATAAATTATTTTTATATTTATTTTTTATAATTAATATTATGATTATATAATTTTTTTATATAAATAACTATGTTTTTGTTATATTATAATTGTATTTTTTTATATTTTTTTAAGAACTTATGTCAATAAAGTTCATATTAAAATAATATTTTTATTTATAAATAATTATTGTCACTTAGTATAATAATAATTTTCTTTCTGTGCCAAAATCCAAAAATCAAATAAAAAACATAAAAGTTGTCTTGTAAACCCACACATGTAAATTGTGTAATGCATATTCTAAAATATGATATTCTAATCCACCAAATTTAATTATCAAAATCACAAAATTAGAAAAGACACCTTAAATCTGGATATAATCGATTATTTTCTAAAACAATAATATATATATTTTTTATAAAAAATAATATAAATAAATAAATAAAATGATACTTGGAATACCTAATCCATATATAAATAGACAATTGTATGCAAATGAGACTAAAAAATGTCTATCCAAAATAACCATAGATTTATAAATTTTTCTCTTCGCATTTACCTTTGTAGCAACCAACACATATGGTAAAAATAAAGATATCTAAGATTAGATCCCTATAACTAACACAATAAAAAAAGATTTCATTGAATGAAAAAGAGAATCATCTCCTTCAAATTAAATCATTAAATATCATCCGTAACACAAATTGATTGACTTCATATTTACTACTTGTAACTCGCATAAATTTTAATATGAGGTGTGAATTTTTAATAGAAGGTATTTGTATTTACTTTACAAACCTCATTAGCTCACAAAACACCTTCATGATTTCTTACCTTCATCATTACATAGAAATAAGCCAAATAACCATCAATTTTATTACCACACCATACCAAGTTACCCAACCAAATCACCTAAATGTGAGCACCCACAAAATATTAACCATTTACACTTCAAATGCCTATTCTAGGACACATGCACCAATTCGAGTATGACAACCCTGTCTTTGAAATTTTGTTTATTAATCAAACTCAAACTCTTAATTACATTCCTCCAAAGATTTCCTCACGATTCCATTGTCAAAAATGCAATTAATTATGCTTGATGTGTGTATGCTTAGATAATCGATCATGCAGGGAAAGAGTTTTACACTTTCCCCGTTTTTCCTCACTGCTAAATCCACTTAAATCACTATATAAGAAGAATGTATATAAGAAGAATGTTGATGAGCATATATATACCATAAATCCATCCGATGAATAGTAGTGATTCAGATGCAAACAGTGGGAGGCTGAGAAACGCGTTGTTGAACAGAAAATATTAAAGTGAATGTGATGTAAAAGCATGGGCAACAAAGGGACAGCAGCTTGCAACAAATTGACCCATCAACCTCCATTCTTCAATCACTACACAATCTGATTGCGATCTCTGATTATCAGTGTCACTGCCCTCACTCTTAGGACCCATTAACCTTGTAATTTTCTGGACAAGGACCCTATCATCTTCATCAACACTTTTCACCAACACAACAACATTCCATTTCTTATATTTTTTTATCATTATTCCGTACCACACCATTTCTTCCACCAATCAAGTTCAAACTCACTTCAATGAATCACATATTTTTAAATAAAACCTTCAAATAGAATTTCTATTCTCATGTACAAAATTCCAACTTATTTTAGACACACAAAAACATAGTTAATGTTCTATTATGTGACCATTCAATATATATTATTACATTTTATTAAATGGAGTATTGAAGTGTTGTTTTTAAGTATTCACAAATTTCATGTTACGAAAAAATATCAATATAATAAGCGAATTAAAATTTCATTTATAGGATAACTTAGATATGAATATAATTATGTTCTTTACACTCTCTTCATATTTATTTTACTTCTTATTATACTCTTAATTACATAGAAATCAATAAACTATTAAGTATGAAAAAACTAGGTTAAAACAAGAAACATATATTTTATGACAAATCAGTTCAACCTTTTTTCTTCTTTGCGTATATTTTTTTTACCATTTTATTTTTGTATCGAGGAATTTATTGTAAAAACATATTTTTAGGAGTACTAATGGAAGAGGAAAACGTAAAAAAAGAAGAAGGAAGAACGCAAGTAATAAAAGAAGTATAAAAATATTGGAGATAGGATTAAATAAATAAAACATAAAGAAATATTAACAATAATGCACTCCTTTTTTTAGTTTGGTACTCACTCCACTGACTATTAGAAGAATTTAATTAGAGGTTATATAACTTTATTAGAAATAAAATTATAAAAAGTTTAAAATAAGTTACTCTCTCATATCTTCTCACTTTACTGCTTAAAAAAAATAATATAAAAAATTAATAATTTAATATATTTATTGAACATTAACTAATAATGAGATTAATTTCTAAATTATAAGGAACACCACTTATAAATTAATTTTGTGACAATAACAATTTAAATTTACTTTTTATTAAGGTATAAGAACTTTTGGATCCATCAGATTATTTTTATTTTTAGATTGTCCACAAATATTTAATCTACGTATAAGATATTTATAATTATACGTGAGAGAAAGTCTTCAGATCAACTTAAGATAAGATCTATTTAAGTAGAAACCATTATTATTTTATATATAGATAAAAAATTTTAGAAATACTCCAATCAATTATCATAAACCCACTTTTTATTCATATTGATTATCTTATTTCTTAATCACTTTTGAAAAATATTTAAAGTAAGGTAAATATGAGTGCTTAATAATAATAATAATTAATTAGTTACCTTCAACTTTAGAATGGATTGATAATTGAAAAATAAAAGTTTTTCAATCAAATAATAATGCATAAAGATGAAGAAAGTTGGAGAATCATTTAGTTACCTGTGTGGATAAAATACCTACATTATTTGACAATCACTAGTAATTTGTATTTTTTATTCAAGTGTTCTAAGATTTGAATTCTAGTAATGCTATTTTGGTAAAATAAATGCTATAAAATTTAACTCTTATAAGTTTAAAGAAAAATAAAAATATAAGAAAAGAGAAATAGTTATTCATAAATAATTTAGAAAAAAAGATGCATCTATTATCAAACTTGTTCACATGTCTAGAAAAAATATTAAATAAATTTAATTAAATATACTATAATATGTAATAAAAACAATCATTTGAAGTTTCCTAGAAAATTTATATGAAATTGAAATAAAAAATTATAAAGTAAAGTTTTTATATTTATAACAATAATTTATTTTTTCAGCCATGTTCTCATACACATAACTGAAATTGTAAGTTTTTTATTATAAAAAACAAGAGATATCTCCAAATAATTTTCCACGAAGATGTTCTATAACCTTGAAAAAAATGAATCTATTTATTTTTATTACATAGAATAAAATAATGACAACATTTGTCCGCGTTTGAGGTGTGTTTGTTTATTTAATATTAAAAACGAAATTATGTCCCTTGCGTGGCTGGATTCCAAAAGAAAAAAAGTTTCAGGAATAAATTGACATTTGCACTAATACGGGGATTGATTCCCAATAGAACAAAGTTCTCTTACACCATACAAAATTTAGCAAAAACTGAAAACTACACTAATCAAACTAATTTTCAACTTCTTCAAAACTATAATTTTCGAACACTCAGTATTTATAAATTTTAATTTAGTTCTTCATTACAAATAAAACACTATCTCCTCAAAATATATATTTTACATTTTACACCCATACAATACACATAATGTTTATTATTTATATGGAATTAGAAATAATCCTAATGCATTTTTCATTATTAAGAAATGAAATCCATTTATCAAAATTAAAAATCCAACTTAGTCTTGTTTAATTCACGAGTGTGAACGAAACTGGATAAATTATTTAAATAAGATTTTTTCACCATTTCTTTTACTTCTATTAACATTCCAACTTGTATGAAGTGATGTAAATTTATATCACACCACATTTTTCACATAAAGACTTCTATTTTATATCGAAATATAATGATATTTGATGTAAATTTATAATAAAAATATTAAGTTAAAAATATTCAAAATTTATATTAAATAAAATATGATTGGACGTTAATTTTTGATATTTTTTTAATATGGAAAATTTTCAATAATAACTAAATATTTTAACTAATTTTTTTTTTATATAAAATCATCTAATTTAACCTAACAAATTTATCAACAATAAAATAAAACTATATTATCTATTGGTGGAGAAGAAAAGTAGTTCATTATTTTCTGAACTTTTGAGTATATTATCTTAGAATAATGAAGATTGATCATTAAAAACCTAAAACATGATTATATCGTAATCATAAAAATCATCTTAAGTTTTAGATATGTTACATCTATCCAGAGTCTATACATTCATCTAATACTTAAAATGTCTATGTATCGACCACAACTTTAATTAAAACGACATATTTAATTCAAATACATTCTTATACTTATAATATAATTCTATAATAAAAGAATGTAAAACTTTAATAAGCTTTTTATTTTCTGACCAAATTTTCTTTGTAGAAGAAAAACCACACTAACCTATAATCCTTATACTGTGCTATGTATAATGTGTTATGTATAAGCATAATAAACAAATCCTTTTAGTGTTGGTTATGTATAAGCATCACACATAATAATCAAATTACTGAGATGATAATAGTGATTCACAAAATCTGTTAATATTTTGTAATTAGAACAATAATAAGCATGACACAATGTGGTTGCTAAAAGGTGTTGTGTGAATGTGATCTTAGCTGAGACCAAAGGTCAATACCAATTCATTGCAGTTTCTCCCTTCTAACTCCTCAGACAACTGTCAATGGTCACAGGACATTATTAGATGTTTTTTTTATCATGCAAAGTCCTACAAATTATTTAATAAATATTATTATTACAGAATATTTTTTTATTAAATAATGTTTCCAAAATGTGTAAGTGCATTTTACTCCTGAGTCATTAATGTGGCAACTTAAGAACTGTATACAATTCATTAAGTTGACAATTGTGGACATGATGCCTGTTATTGAATAATCTTCCTTCTTGATGTAACGTGTACGTTCATTTAAGTATGATAATACCAAATTATTATATATTCTTCATGCACTGGGAAAGATCTTTACCTTGTTTTTTATTTCAACGCACAGAATACAGAATACTGAAATGAGTCAAGCGAGGAATGATATTAAACTAAAAAATATTGATAAGAGTTTGCTACAGCTTGTGAATGACTCATGCCATATAAATCTTCATCATGTTATATGATATTTTTGGTTAACTGTATTAAAAAGTGCATTTTAAATTTAGTTTAATTTTTTATCTTTAATTAATGAAAGATTTTTAACACATTTTATTACTGAGATGTCAACTCATGCATACGACTATATAATTGATTAACTTAGAAGTCCTATTAATGTATAAGACTATATAATAGGTAAATCAATAACGGTTTAGTACTAGATGACTTTATCAATATAACAAATGTTCTAAATGACTCTGATATTACATTAAGAAATGAACTTTAAGTTTAGCTCAACCTTATAAACAAGATGAGATTTATACTTACTTTTTTTTTATATAAAAATATTTTCATCTTAGGCATCACTATGCAACTTGACATCTCAGACACCTTAAATAACAACAATCATTTGTCATCACATGAAAAAAATATTATTAAAAAAACAAAAAAAATGAAAGAATTAAGTCAAAACTCATATGTTAACAAAAACGATACACATGTAAACTATTCTTATTCATAAAAAATTATAAGAATAGACTAATAGAAGCCTATTATACCAATGAAATAATTATTTACGAATAAATCATAAATTAGTCAATTTATCAGCACACACATTCCCTTTAAAAAAAATATAAGTAACCCTAAACCTGATTTATACTTATGTGCTATAAAATATTATTATTTTATTATTTTTAGTCCATACGGGATATAAAACACTTTATATATCTAAAAAATTATATCATTATATATATATATATATATATATATATATATTAGGTTGTGTGTGAACAATAAGATACACAAATGCTTACAAATGCTTTAATTGCATCAAGATGCATATTTCATTTTCAACTAGTTCATTTTTTTAAGTCTAGAAATTATATTTGTGGGCATTGAGTATCCTTGTGAATGATATCATTTTGTTCTTTTCTTTTCATTTTATACAATCCATTCATTGTGTGAGTTTTTTAAGATTTTTTTTACTGTATTTTCATGTTGTCAAAATAAACAGTGGAAATTTTATTAAATTTAATTGAAAAATCAATATGTTTTAAAAAATATTAAATTGAAAATTTTATCTCTTATTTTCTCAATAAATGAGTTCACAGTTTAGCATGTTACATAGTTTTCAGTAATACTATTTTTTAATATCTTGATTTTATTTTATACAGGATATTTAATGTTATTGTTCAGCTACAAATAATAGATAATAATATTGGAACATGGGATATTTATGATCATTCAGATTGACTTTTATAATATTTGGTAAAAAAGAACACATTTGTACATTTGTTCTTGGGAGAACGTAGTAATTCTTGTTCAGTAATTTTGAGATACAATATATTTGTAGAAAAAAACAAAAAGAGCATTTTGAAAGTGAGTATTTAATAAAATCAGCGCACGTGATAATTTTTATGTAGGAATGACCGAATCTAAATAATTTATAGTATCACATCATAAAATAAAATAATTTACTTCAGGTCTTAGTTTTGGTAAAATAGAATTCTTATATTTAGATTATTTTTTCTAACCTCATTAACATTTATATTTTGGTATTCCAAAAATTTGTTGGCACAGAGTCGCCGACATATACAAATACGTATATCATAAACACAGTTGCTGTCTGCCAACAAAGATAGATTGGGCTGACCGTATGGAATACGATGAATTACAATAAAAAGTATTATTGGATTTTCTGGAATGAGAATTTTTATAATATTTATTGTTAAATTGTTAGTGGAGTGTTGACCTGGATTCTCTCAGACCATAACCATCCAATGAAAAACTGTAGAAACTTCGTTTTTATATATTCTTTCTCTTATTCCACTGTTTCTGGTGTCTACATCCAATCAAAAATTGGACCAATAATTACTATCTTTTAGAGAAAATGATTTCTTAACACTCATTAACTATAAAATTGATGCTGGCAAGAATATATAGTATGATTTACATAAAATACATTTTCGTATGTATTCAAAAAATAGTTTTGTGTATCATTCAAAAAGGTTTTCGGTTTTCGCAATATTTAAAATGTATTCACTGTTATAGAAATTGACCGTGCTTTTGAAAATATTATATGGGAAACTAAATCATTACAGATATAAATTATTATTATTAGTAGTAAATAATAGTAATTATTGTGTAGACTGTAATCTACCACTTCTTTTGTTTTTAACCAAAAACTAAAACAAAACAATGATTAGTTCGGTAAGCTAAGGATTAGGAGGAAATTACTGGTATTTTCTTATCCTAAATTATAAACAAGCTTGAAAACAAATTACTATATTATTATTTCTACAATATATATATGTTAAAATTAATCTTAAAATAGATTTGTTTACGCATGTTGAGTGATGAGAAGTGTTAGCACTACTTTACCAGTTTGAACAACACCAAAAAGACCAAAAATATGATGAATTGGATTTTTAGCAATGTTTGCATGGAGAAAAAGAAACAGGAACCCTTCCTTGTCTATTTTGATTACTATTTGAGTGATTGGTGGGAGTAAAAAAGGTTGATTCTCTCCACTGGTGAAGATAGAAAAGAGTAAGCACCCAAACAAAGCAAGCTTATTTACTTCTGAGGTTGTCGGTGGTCACATTAAAAAACTAAAAAGAAAAGAAAAAAGTGCGGCTATTGAAGAAAAAGGCACTTGCTTGCACTGGATAATAACAAGACATTTTGCTAATGCCAACAACAACAATGATCAACAACAACGGTCTCATTTACCACTCACTCGACCCAACTGCATCAGCATTCAACACCTGTCTGTGAAACCTGTGACCCTCTTCTTTCTTCTCTCCCCTCTTCGTGATTCTCACCTTTGTTAATGTAAAAATCCTAACTTTGTTCCTTTATCAATTGGGGTCCCCTTGAAAAAGACGCCACCCCTCATCATTATTCAATTCGGTGAACCAGGCCAGGTGTCCATGTGAACTCCTTTACTCTCTCTCTCCCTACTTCCCTTCAAGCCCAGACACATATCTGCACTTCACAACCCTCCAAATAATATTTTTCTATATATAAGACCACCATTATGGAGATGGGGTTTACTCTTTTCTGAGACCCTTTTCTCTCTTTAATCATCCTTCTTCTCTTCTCCCCTGCATTAGTTTCCATACACACAGTTACACTTCTGGGGAAAGGGGTCACTTTTCAGATCCAACGTTGAGCTTCCACACATCATGATAGAGCCCGCTAACCTGAATCAGGGTCACCCTTGTAGAGCGTCAACACTTGTTACTCTTTCATTGTTGTTCTTCACACTAGTGCTATTCTCCAGCTTCACCAATGCTTCCTCTTCTTCTGTGTATCCAGTGAGTTCAGTTTCTTTTAAATATTTGTTTGGTCTTGGAAAGGTTTTTCCATTTCTAATTTTTGTGGAACAGGAATGCTTTTCCTGGCTACTTTTTCTTTTTTTCAACTAAGCTTATTTTTACTACCTTGAACTTTTATCATCTGTCGGTGCGTTTAATCACTGTTCATGCTGTAGATTCTGGGGTATTCTAACTTGCTCTTTCTTTTTTAGTTATTTATTGATGGTTAGGTGGTTTTTTAAGTTGCACACTGGAAATTATTCTAGAAATTGGAGCTTGTTAAAAAATGTTTTTTTTTGTGTGTGGCGGCGAGGGGAAGATTAAGAAGCTCTTAAGTTAAGGTTAGATGTTGGTATTTAAGAAGAAAGAAGAAAAAAAAAACTGAAGTTCCTGGGGTTGGGATTTTCTTCTCCGGTGAAGCTTTGGCAGCTTGAAAGAGATAAGAAGGTTTAATGGACCATTTAATGGAATCAATTGACTTGGTTTGGTTGGTGACACCTGTGTACCTAATTAAAGGTCCATTATTTTAGATCACAGGTTTCAGGACCGCGTTTTTTCATTTTTGGGGGCGGGTGTGAGTATTTTGTCGTTACTTGTTAGAAATTAAATGAAAAGTTAGTTATTATTTGAGATAAAAATATAAAATTTTACATGTTTTCACCCATATGAATTAAATTTCATAATGGCGTTAAGAAAGTTTCTTTCGCAATTAAGTTGTTAGGAGGGGGTTGAGTTATGGCATTTTATTGTCATGGGCATGTTTATTTGCCTTCTGAATTCCTTAATTTCTATGATCTATGGTTTGTTGTGGCACCAGAATGATCACCATTTTAGAAATGAACCATACTTCAGAACATCGTTATGTTGAAGTTACCTAGTTCCTAGGTTTTATTTGTTACCTGCACTTGTCATTAAACTTTTGTTTGTTGTCATCTAGTGCCTTATTCCTTTTAACTAACTAACTGTATGCAGGAATTGAATCCAATAAAACCCAGACATTCGCGTCTTCTGAGGAGTGCCGTACAACGTGAAACTGTAAGAATTAATTGAGCAATGGATATATATCAATTCAAGATATTTTTTTTGGCTTGTGTTTAGCAGTGGATGTTGATTTTATATTTTATTATTTTCTCCTTGTTTAGCCTGCATCACAGCTTTCTGAACTATGGTCACCTCTGGAAAGCCAAGGATGGAAATCCTATGTTGAATCAAATAAGCCAAGTGAGGAACATTAATATCATTTACTCTATGCTCATTTGATCTTTCTGTGACTGACAATCGAATTAAAACAGAATTACCCGAAAAGTCTGAGGGATACATCCAGGTCTTTCTCGATGGAGGTTTGAACCAACAAAGGATGGGGGTAGGTATTTAAAGCCTTTTACTTAGATCAAAAGTTTCCTTAAGTGAATCGGTGAAAGGCTCATAATTAAATCTTAGTGTTTACTTTTCTATTTTTGTAGATATGTGATGCAGTTGCTGTCGCAAAGATACTGAATGCTACTCTAGTGATCCCTTACCTTGAATTAAATCCTGTATGGAGAGATTCAAGGTAATTGCTGACACCATAAAATTGCATTTATTTGCCCCATGGATTGTGTGTGGTGTTATATTGAGATTGCTTATGTTTCTCTGCAGCTCCTTCGTTGACATATTTGATGTAGATCATTTCATTGATGTATTGAAGGATGATATTTCTATAGTTAAAGAGCTTCCTGGAGAGTACTCCTGGAGCACAAGGGAGTACTATGGCTTGGCTATTCGAGAAACCAGAATCAAGGCTGCACCTGTGCATGCATCAGCCCACTGGTATCTGGAGAATGTTTTGCCTGTTCTACAGAGGTTGGTATACTTTTACTTTAATTGCTAATTACGCAGGACTTAAAAAAGCTCAAGTCCAATTTTTTAATAATGGTTGATTCAGTGATTGTTCCGGATAATTTAACTTATTAAATTAAAGCATTTGTTATGTAACATCATTAAGGTGTATACTCTGCAGAATACTGTATACCGTTGTACTCTTTGTGTATTTATGAAAATATGATTGAGTTTAAAGTATATTGTGCTGAGGCCATCATTGTATACTCACTTATTTATGAACTTCTAATATCTTGGTATGTTCCATTTGTTGCAGTTATGGTATTGCTGCAATCTCTCCATTTTCTCACCGACTGAGTTTTGACAACTTACCTATGGATATTCAACATCTGCGCTGTAAAGTCAACTTTGAGGCTTTAATCTTTGTTCCTCATATCAGAACACTTGGAGATGCCCTTATCAGCCGCCTTCGCAATCCTGATGCCTCAGCTGGAGAAATGGGCTCCAACTACCTTCAAGAGGTCACTAGTGAAGGTGCTAGTAAAAATGCAGGGAAATTTGTTGTTTTACACCTCCGATTTGACAAGGTATTACTATTTTATTTGTTATTGATAATCAACTACCTATAGAAGGTTGCAGTATTTGTTTGCCTTTTTCTTGTTTCTTTTATTTGGGGTGGGAAATGTAAATTGAGTGCTTATGTGTCAGTACTTATATGTATGTATGTCACTATATGTACATTGGCACATTCATGAATCATAATTATTTGTGTTTCACAATATAGGATATAGAAGATTTGAATTTAAGTTACACTGGGGTGTAGGATCCATTACTTCACATCCTCAATTATCCTTTTATTTGTGGAACATTGTTGCTGCATTGTTACGTTCATTTATCTCTAAGTTTAGAACTTAGTTGTATACAATGTTTTATGGCAGGATATGGCAGCACATTCAGCCTGCGATTTTGGTGGAGGAAAAGCTGAAAAATTGGCCCTTGCAAAGTATAGACAGGTTATTTGGCAAGGGAGGGTTCTTAACTCCCAATTCACTGACGAAGAATTGAGGGGTCAAGGTCGCTGTCCAATGACTCCAGAAGAGGTTGGATTGTTGCTAGCAGCTCTTGGATTTGACAACAGCACTCGTTTATATCTTGCCTCCCACAAGGTAAGATAAAGGGAAATAATTATGTCCTTAAGATAAAGGGCTTTTCAATTTCTAAAATCAGGAAAGTGATTATGTTTTCCTTGTTTTAAAGTCAAATAGTTGATTGTACTTTTCAGGTCTATGGTGGAGAAGCAAGGATTTCAACTTTGAGGGAATTGTTTCCTCTGATGGAAGACAAAAAGAGCCTTGCTTCATCTGATCAGCGTGCTCAGATCAAGGGAAAAGCTTCTCTATTAGCTGCACTTGACTACTATGTTGGCTTGCATAGTGACATCTTCATCTCTGCTTCCCCAGGAAACATGCACAATGCATTGGTGAGTTGTGCTAGATGCTTTTTAGATAACTAAGTAAATCTTAAGTTATTGAGTTAGTTTTTGGCCTTCAAGCCATCATAAAATGAAAATTTATGGTAGTTTTAGAAAACCAGGGACTCGATTAAAAGAAAAACTACAAGATCAAGGACCCGATCAAAACACGTTAGCGACCCATTAGAAATTTGGCCACAATTAAATTAAATTAGTCTACATCTTAGGCTTATCCATTCCATTTATTTCATGCTGACCACAATAAATTTTTGAATTAATGATCCGGTGCATTGTGGCTCAAGTAACAAATAACACTAATGAATGTCATTTGGCATTTACCTTAAAGAAACCTGTGGTTGACACTGTTCAACTCTGATTCAGTTAACAAAGCTTCTTGTTTTGGAAATGTAAATAGATATTCTTATTTAATTTTGATAAACTATTGCTGATAGTTAATGTTTTGATGATGATAGGTTGGACACCGTACTTACCTGAACTTAAAGACCATAAGGCCAAATATGGCATTGATGGGTCAGCTTTTCCTGAATAAAACCATAGAGTGGTCAGAGTTTCATGATGCAGTGGTTGAAGGTCACCAAAACAGACAAGGCCAAGTAAGGCTAAGGAAGCCCAAGCAATCCATTTACACTTATCCAGCTCCTGATTGCATGTGCCAAGCTTAGTAACTCCTACTACCATACTTAAATTATTGCTCGCGGATGTAGCCTGTGTATTTTATAGTTCTGTCTTATTATTTAACATATCTGGTGAAAAATAAGAAAAGCATTATCATATGGGGTGTGTGTTATGATGTTCTTGATAAGAGTGCTTGAGAGTTAGTTGTGTATTGTGTGGGAGATGTATTTATCAGATGATGGCATTCTTAGCAGGAGCCAACCATTATATTATTTATAATTCAATAACATGAGCCATATAGTTCTTTATCACTCCATTATTATAAATTAGATTGTAGCTTGGTTTTCTTCTCAGTTGTGTTACCTACTACTGTTAATTAAGTCAAATATAGTAACTTGGATCATGTAGCAATTGGGGTCTACAAATTTGGACGTTTCAAAATGTATGAATCTTGATATGGAGATTTATCTGAAGTGTTTCATTCCTGCCAGAAGTATTTGTCCTTTTCTTAACTATTCATTGGTCTATTGAATTTGTCTTGGGCATTCCAATTGGTTAAAAACAAAGTGATTTTCACTGACAGTTAAATGAGATTGTGCCACTTGTTTCAGCAGTTAATCTTTCAACTGCAAACCTTCCAAATTATTTTGTGGATGGAATAGTTGATGGGAATTTTGAAGCCTTATCTTATCTGAAAGTGTTTCTATTTGCTTCCACTTTTTTTTCCACTGACTCCACTCCAATAACTAAGCACTTCATTTTCTTGACTATTCTTTGAGTAGTTCAGTTGTCATGGGCATTCAGCCAAATAGTTAAAAACAAAACAGGAGTAACTTTCATTAACTTATTATTGGAAGACCATAAATTAAATTGCACTTGACTTCTTGTGGCTGGTTCTTTTTCAGTTTCATCACCTTACACTTTCCAAAATTTTCAGATATATATTTGAACAATGAAATTTATATTTTATGTAATTATGTTGCGTGAATAACTGCATGCTGTAATTATGTAACATATTTTACTTTTTAATATACCTTTTAATTTATATAAGAATTTAGTTACTTATTTCTGCTTTATTATTTTTTAAATAAATTTCAAATGTGATTTTTTTTTCACTTCTCATTTTTTTTTATAACTTACAAAAAATAAGTTTAGATTTTAGATTTTATCTGTTCTCTCTCTAACGGGCAATTTCAAATTTTTTATATCTGAAACTAGCAAATATGTATATTTACATTTTATTACATTAAAATACATAATTTTATTATTTTATGAATAATTAATTAAAAATAAAAAAATAGTATATATATAATTTTGTAAAAATTATATTAAAAAAATTATATAATCATTATTTTAAAAGAAAAATTATTTAGTTATTTTGAAATAAAGAAAAACCATTCAATTAATTATTTATTAAATAAATTATTTTTATTTATTAAAGAATAAAAATTCTAGTTAAAATGTGGATTTCAACATGGAAAAAGTTTCCCACTCCTTGCTTTTTAAAAAAAAATTTAAAGTTGGGAATCAAATTCTGGCTTGATTTTTTCAATTCTTTTTAAATTGAAAAGAAAAGGAGAGAAAGAAAACCTAGTGGTAAATCCAACCAATGTTACCCTAAAAGGACATTCTTTCTGCACCTCTGTGATTTCTTCCTCACTTCTTTCACCTCAATACATTAAGTGAAAAGTCTATTTTATCCTTAATAAAATAAAAAATAACTCCTAAATCCTTGCACTTCCACAAATTTCTTTATTGAAGTAGATGTTTAACATAACTTTTGTATTCTCCAATAATTTTGAAGTAGATGTTTAACATAACATTAAATCAAATTTATATTTTGAATTATAGAATTTAAAATACATTTTAATAATTTTCTAATTATAAAATTTGGAAGTCATTTTTGAATTTAGAAAATAATTTTTAAATTATAACATTTTGAAGTCAACTTTAGAATTGTAAAATTTAGAAGTTAACATTGTATTCTGAATTCTATAATTTAGAAGTGCACTTTCGACTCAAAAAACAATTTTTAATTATAAAATTCGAAATATAAATTCAGAAAGGTATTTTTAAGTTACAGTAATTATGAGGGTGCAGAAAGATACTATTAAGGTGCAGGAAGAAATTCCCAAGTAACATCCCTAACAAGCCCATCAACATTTATAAGAGAATATTTCCTTATTGGAAAGACAGTTGACCACTGAAAATTTGGTTTTCCAAATATTGAATTCTCAACGTGTGAAACTTTAATGGGTCTAGTTTGGAAATTAAAATGAAGGTGAGTTTATTTGGGTAATTATTTTTCCTAAAATGGGTATATTTTGGGGAAAAAATCCACTATCTGATTAGAGCCACTATCCCACTGTACTTTGAGACCATGGCAGAGAGCAATGATTTCAGCCAATAAAGGATTAGAAACTCCTTCATGCTCGTAGAAACCTTCTATGAAAATTTTCTGATAATCTCTAATTAGACCACCAAAAACTACATGATTAAGGGTTGGTAACTGTGCTCCCAATCCACCTTTAAAACCACAAAAGTTAAGGGTTGGTTTATCCAATATATGTGTGTACATGCATTCTTCACAGTATCATAGGCACGTGAAGTGCAATCCAATAACATTTTCAGAAATTCCATCAAAGACCAATTGATTTCTAGCTAACCAGGTGACCCACATGCTCATGTGGATAAATTTAGAAGTCTTTCCAATTCAAAAACTGAGCGTATAATGTTATAGTTGAAAAAATAGTCTATATTTGTGCAGAACAATTGACACTTTATTGCACACAATCCAATACTGCTCTTCAAAAATGAAGTTTAGATCTAAATAAATTTTATATTTCTCATTGTGATTCTAGTAAAAGTAAAAATACATACTAAACTATTTGATGTTATAATTGAATAATTGAAAACCCCTTTTCCATATTTTTCTGAAACAGCAATTACTATGCAATGATATGACAATACAGCTTGAGTCCTTTTATGGAAATGAAATGACTATATACAACTTCCTAGTGGTGGGAAACTGCTTCAAAGCAGTGCACTGCTGGACTTGGAACATTGATGTTTGAAACAACAAACTAGTTGAACTCACTTCTTACGGCAACTAGTCCTTTCCATCTACAGCCTTGGAAGATCCATTTCCACCCTGGAATGCAGCCATTTCCTTTGCCTCTCGAGATGTCACATCCTCAATCTCCTCATCAATGGGAAGTGTCCTCTTTGATCCCTCCAATGCAACACCTAGTACTATATTCTCTTCAAGAACATTCCTGGATGCAGGTTTCTTTTCCCCTTGTGGTTTTGATGGTATATTCGTATTAAGTCCACCAGTTTTGTCAGCATTGTTAGATGAGGAGGACACTACATTGTCAGACTCAATATTTGGCTTTATGTTTTTAGTGGTCTGACCCTTGGATTGCTTGGCATCTATGTCCTTCTGGGATAGACTTTCTACTACCAAACCAGATACTTTAGATTTAGAAGAAGATCCTGGAACCTCCACGTTTTCCTTATTTGAATCTGATTTCAGTGGCTTGTTTTCACCCACTTCTGGATCAGGTTTGGGTGTCACAACTGTCTTTACATTTGTGTCAGAATTAGATGTCACAACTGTCTTAGAGTTTCCATTTGCATCAGAGTTAGATGTCTTGTTATCTTGATCAACAACTGGTCGTGCTGATCGATTTTTCATCTTATCATCTGCATTGATTTTGTAAGACGGTTCAATTACTAGTAATGGACGGTTAGGTACTGTGCCAGCACCACCACCACCAAATGTGGAATCTGCAAACGGTATATTCTCCAAGTCAGCATCACTGTACACTTTCTGCAGGGTACGGACCGGTGTGGCAAGCCTGGCTCGGTGATGGCCTATAACTCTAAGAAGATCCAACAGTATTGCTTCCTATTTCTCAAAATTCAAAGGGTGAAAAATCAGCTAAATCCAAGAACAATAATACAAAATAGAAAGAAATCCTAATTTATGAGATGCTTATCTCACTGCAGATATTTTATTTCAGATAAATAAGGAAGTATTCTTGCCTTAACACACAGATATTCTTCAAAATGTGAGGTCTTGACAAAACAAGACACCAGAATCTGTGAAAATCATAGAAAAGAAATGTTATAAATATATATATATTACAACCATATATTACATAGATAAAACGTGGGCAATAGTCAGGTTTTTTATCATGATTGATGGAAGTTCCAATCTGATAATATAGGTACATGATGGAACATGATAGATGCACACGTAACAAAAGCAGGTATGTTTTGTTTATATAGTACTTTACAGTATTTTTATAAGTTTAGACACTAAACCATGTAGACTATTATCAAGTATCAACCTATTTCACGTATTCATTAACCTATTTTGAACAGTGAAATCGGAATTGACAAAGATATCCCAAGTATTTAAACATGATATTTACCATAAAACCTAAAACTAAATTAAAATTGATCTAAATATAAAACATAATAGGAGGAAGGAAACTAGAGATTCATAGAGAAACTGTTTGCTGCTCTCTTATAACTTTTCAATTAATTGAATCGTTTGCAGGTAGGTTTAAAGCATGAATAATGATTATAGAAAGAACTCGACGTTAGATCACATATTACAGAATAACAATTTTGTCCTAGGGAACTGAAAGTTAATTTTACCTATAAAAAACAGCACAGAATGAATTCTTCCTCAATAAACTATTTATGGCACAATGATTACTGTAGCTAAATATTTATTGGAAAAAGGAATAATAAATAAAATACTATTTATGAAATAAGATCCTGTTCAGTTAGCACAGAATCATTGATTTGCAAGATTAACTACTCCATACTAACCAAAAGAGCCTGACTTTCAGGATTTATGTTGTCCAAAAACACTCTCCTGTGCAACCTCTGTTGCTCAACTTGAGGATTTTTGGCCAATACCTTCCGCATGTCAGCAACAATGTTCTGCAGAAGCATCGAACCATTTGTCACATCTAGGGATAATTATCATAAAATGCTCAATATTAGTGAAAAAAATTAACTATAAAAATAAACAATAAAACTATTTCTTACATTAATCTTATTTACATCCAAATGAGTAATGGCTAGATGGGTTTTGATTCGCCAATGTGTTTTTTGACTAAGGTTCCGCACAACATTCACTGTAAATTTGTGGTTTGGAATGTGAACAGCTTCACGATCTTCACCTCTAATAATTGTTGGTGACCACCAGCCAACATGCTGCATAGCATGAAAACATCAATGCCCAAAAAATAATGACTCAAGGGTAAACACTACACCAATACTCTGTAATGTCCTTCTGTTAAGTTATTCCATATAAAAAAAATATGGTACATATTTAATAGAAGTAATTCCCACATTCAAAAGTTATAAAGTGCCGCTTAACACACCTCAACAGTACCAGAAACCTCATATCCTTCAATCTTTGTTTGAATCCATTCATTAACCACAAAAGGCCGAGTTGCGTGAATCATCACACTTGAAAGGAAGTTTGTAAATATCTGAATAGATAAACTTAATGTCAACAAGTGCCACAATAACATTCTGGCCACGAAAATACAAGGGAATTGTGATAATTAGAAGAAATGATAAATTAATTCCACACCTCACGACCAGCAAGAGTCAGCAAAACTGTCCCAAAACCTCCTGCAGTAACCCATTTCTGGGTAGAGAAGCCTAACAATTCCATGAACAATGAAAAGGCAGCTATCCACACTGCAGAATAAACAGCTTTGCCAGCAAATTGGAATCCCATCTAAGAAAAACAGAAAATTTATTATGTCATTGAAATTGAACCACCACAAATAACCGAGCAATACACCAAAATCCAGATTTTTGTAGTAATTATATTCAATTGGCAATGCAGTAACCAAGCTACTGGCCTTCCACCAATGATATATAATCTAAATACATACACACCCAATATAAATTCTTTTAGCCTATGTACATAGCAAAAGATATAGCCATCATATATTTAAGTGTTCTCAGTTCTTCATTTTTTATGTAGATAGAAGTTAATTTAGAAGATTGATAATCTTCTCTATGCATAAAACAAAATGATGGGTAGAAATGCTACATCCAAAAGCTGAAAAATTACTTATCATTAAATAGCTGGGCAGATATATTGCCCAACTAATGTCACTGGCTGATTGATTGATAAATCAGGTTTCAATGGAGTCATAACATGTAATTAAATTTATGACAGCCAACAGGTGATAAAATATATGGAATCCACAACATAACTATCATGTTTAAAATCAGAACTATAATGCCTGTTGTCTATACAAAAAGAAAAGATACAGACATTTCTCGTCTCACTTGCATCAGTAGTACACTCTGCAAAGAATTTCTGTGATTGTTGAATTACACTGCACAAGAGAATCACACAATAAGTTTATGGATGTAAAACTTAGAAAGCATTGTAAACTGGAACCCCAAATCTGGCTACAACAATGATAATCTTAAAAGAATTATAGTTGAACGGTTCCCATCATAAAGCAAATAAAAAGCTGAGATAATAAATACGTAAGGTATCACAATATAGCAATAGAAAATCAGACAATTTCTCTCGTAAAAGAGGAAGAAAAGCCTAAATAAGTGCTTAAGTGCATCATTAAGTGACCAGAATATTCATCAACTTCAGGAGATCAAATGAAGGCGAGGAAATAGGCACACCTTGATAAACAATAGGCGAAGGCCAGAACTGTTGACAATGATCTCACAAAATTCAGAAGCCGTTCCTTAACAAGCTGGCCAGGTTCTGAAGGTAGAATTAATGGCTCTAATGCTCTGAAATTAGTGAATAAATCAGCACATAGAGATAGCGCATCAAAGAAAGATATAACAAATTCAGAATCTGATAAAGTTATTATCATAACAGAAACCTGCAAATAAGTATTGCTCCAGTCCATAACAGTAATGGCCGAAGGTAAGAAGTTACTATATAGTGAGTGGTACTTTTCTTCCAACTATTATCACTCTTCTACAATATCAGAATTAGGTATCAATTGCATTGGATCAGTTAAAATAGTTAATACAAGAAAAAAGAATAACTGCAATTCAACCTTAAAAAGTATTTTCCTTGTCTGGAACAATAATGGACCAACACCCCATATTGCAAAAATGACAACGCCAATTGCAGGAATCAACTTTACAATGATAGGACTATTTTGTAACAAATTACTAGACCTGCATAAAAACACACAAGTGTATACTTTAGAATACATAGAAATATGCAATAATATTCTTTCATAGCTTAGAATAACCTCTAGATTTCTTTATTATAACTTATAGGATTGGTTACTCTATTTCCTCATCAAATCATTATTTATTTCCTTAATTAGTTAGAATTATAATTAGTATAATTAAGAGTCAGTGTTATACTTTTTATGAACACACAAACACAGCAATATACTGTAATACATAATAGTTAATATCAATCGGTATTTCATTCTCTTTTAAACAGTTTTATGGCTTTCATATCCTCCTAGCAGTTTTAGGTGTGTTATTTATTTTGGCTTCTTCCGCCATTGGTTTGTCAGTTGTTTGTGACTTTCCAGCATGCCTTAACCCTCATATTTTGTAAAGAGTTCATATCTCCTACAGCATACATTTTTAGTGTGCTTCTAATAGTCTTTGGCCACCGTCGCTGATCCCCCATTGTCATGTCATCATTATGACCAGTTTAGACCTTTGTTTTGCCATTTGTGACTTTATCCAACTTTTTTTGTCAAGTGTTTGGTTTAATTTCTCTCTTTTTATTGACCTACAACTTACTCTACTCAGATCTACCCTTTTAATTCAAATTATGCAAAGTGAGGTCAGAGACATCAGTCAGGCCCCAGTTTTCCCAGAGATGTGCTCCTAACCACACAACTGGCCCTGTGGCTTTCAAGAGACATCAACAACCCTACTCTTGTGGCCTGGCTTCGAAGAGACATCAACAACCCCACTCTTTTGGCCCTGTGCCTTTCTAAGAGGGAATATGATTAGTATGAATTAAGACAAGTACTCAAGGTCTTATGAACACATCAATACTTTGTAATAAATCTCAGTTAATATCAATTATACTTTCATTTTCTTTAGCTGTCTTCCTCCTATATCCAAAACAACCATACCAACATATACTAACAAAAAAACATGTAGAGTGCTTCAATTTGTACACTTATTGGCTGTAAAAACACAAATATTACCTAGCCAACACGGTAGCAGCCACCTTAACAGCAGGAAGATCATTTGGTTGCCCAGAAAAACAATGACATTTAAAAGATCGAGCTTTGCACGATAATGTATGTGTTGGCTTGTTTATATCTCGAAGGTGTTGAAAACCCCTGCACTCCTGTCTCATGAACTACAACAAAAGATTGACTCACTGTATATTCTAACAAAAAGAAAAAGAATGAGCCATTTCTTAATTTTGAAAAGACATTATTGAGTAATTCTTAATACTATAACGTAAACATTCAATCATCAATTAATCCAGTCACATAAGGTACACCTTAACAATTGCTTGACAATATTGCAGAATCTGGTAGAATGCTAATGAATACGAGTCAATTACGATAAACTTCTCAACAAACACTAATGAGAGATGAAAAAATAAAAATGAATCAAACTTCTTCATAGGCACCTATAAACTTTACAAAGCTTAATATTCTTACCTTTGAAAAACCTTAACAGTAGAGCTTTATAATCGAAAATCTCTCACTCTATAAGCTTCCATACTAGACCTAAGTGATTCATTGAAATAAATAGAAAACCTAGGATTGTAGCTACATAAAAAACCATTTGCTGTCAAGTGTACTATAGATCAACTATGAAAACCTTGTCCCACTAGGTGAGGTCGACCACATTGATGACATGGTATGACTTGGTAAAAGACCAAATCCTTAGAGATATTGTTGATCATAAAATAATCCCCTTTCCCTTTTCATGGACTAAAACCATGTAATCTTTTGTCCTCACTGGGGCTTCCAGCAATCTTCTTTAAGTATTTGAATCACCTTAAACAATTTTTTGTCATCTTTTCCTGGATTGGTGTCACACCATTGCATCATTGTCTTCAGTCATTTCGTATATATATGTCCTTTCTTGTGATCGCACATCAATCCTAAAACTCTTGTTTCAACTACTCCATTTTTTCCTCTTATTATAGATCAATCTAAAAAGATGTTTTCTTAACAAAAACATCATAGACAAGAAATTGCACTCAGAACCAAAACTCATAGATACCAAGAAATCTATAACTTAAAAATATAACTTAAAAAAAGGACACAGAGCTGCCTAATGCTAAAGATATACAACAAGGCCATGAAATATTTTGGCACACCAACTGCACAATGAATAAGCAGCGAGCAACAAGACAATATCACTATATTTTAAGACATACCGAAATAGGATATGAAGGACCTGCCATAAATAAGTGTAACTTGCCATGCTCCTTTGCCCTCTGTAAACCATAAAGTGATACGAAGGTGAGAATGATGTTATAAAATAATGAACATTAAACAAAGAATACAGAATTGTAGAGAAATTCTGTACCGAATCTTTACTGTAGCCCAGGTTCCTGCAAAGTCCCAATCCATGGGACAACTGCAGGGAACCAGGAAGAGCCATTACTGAATCGAAACAGATACCAAGGCCTCACTGGTAGCTGGAGAATGTATGAATATGGGTATTTCAGAATTTTTACACTATTCAACAAGTTCTACACAGACCAAGTGCAGCTAATACACCTTGATAATCTCCAATTCAGCAACCTGCAGTCAAACTGATGTTAATTAATATGACCATCCAAAGGTTAAGGATACAAAATATGTAAATATTTCTGAACCAAAAATTCCAGTATAGCTCTATAGAGTGATTGAAACTAGCTCTTGATGTAAGGCATCACAAAATACTATGAGTTTCGGTGAGAATTAACAAGAATGATTTCAAATGAAATTGATTGTAGTTAAAACTAATTTTGTAGTAATGTGATTTAAGTTTGAATGTTTATATTCTAAAAGCAAGTTAGTAGAAAAACTCAGTATAAAATTATTACCCAAGACAAAAGCTACCTAATGTTACTTCAAGTCTATCAATTTTAAAACCTGGATCAATTCTTCAACAAGAAAGCAATTGTGCGAATATTTGGCTAAAATCACAATAATTGATATTTTAATGTAATTCTAGATAGAACCTGTTTGAACAAACCAGGAAAGAAAAAACAAGAAGAAAAAAAATAAAATTGACTTCTCCATGAATAAAAATTAACTTAAGCAAAAGTTAAAAGTAAAAAATTTAGATAAGATATATGAGGGTGTTTCCAAATTAATTTATGCAAAAGCTAATTTCAAGATATAGAGAAATTAATTTCAATCTGGTTTCTTTCTTTTACCTCCTGAAACTGTTTATGGAGAAGTTCATCCCAACAAACCCAAAAGCAAACATAAAATCAAACATGCACTAAGTTAACATCAAAACCTAAAGTCAGCCCTGAATTCTAAACCACCAAATAGAACAGTTTCATCACCAAAACACTAAAATTAAACCCAAATAAAAAAAACTCGATAACCCCTTCATATAAATAGCCTGAATTTGCAACTTACATCGTGTTATATACAAACAATTAAAAAAAAACACCCATGTCCACGGTGAAGCTTCAGAAAAAGCAGGGAAATTTAAAATATGCGCTTAAAAGATTAGAAATTTGTAGAATTTGATAAATGGGTTGGTTACCTGTGACGAAGAAGCATCTGTCTCTCAAAGCTTCCACCCGCACTGGTATTTTGTCTGCCAGTTTTTACGAGGCACAGCTCAAAGGAACAGAACAGAACATAGAAAACAAAAACACGCCCATTATTTTTTGTTTTTTATTTTTTGTTTTGATTTAACATTAAAAAAATTGAAGTTTGATTTCTTGTGGGTCCAACCGAATGACTCGCCTTTGTGTACCAGAAATTCAGATGTTGTCATGTCAACCACGCCTCGTCTCAGACACGCGCTGCATCTGAGCACCACTGGTTCTTCTTTCCTACATTTTTTTTGTTTTTACTTAATTGGTGTTTCTGTTCAGATAAATTTTAAATTAAATGGACATTTTTCAAACAGATAAAAATAATCTCTGTTACTAGTTTAAGTGGTCACATAAATAGAAAAGGCTGTAACTATTTTCATATTTTTTTAGTAAGAATAGAAACTGCAAAACTATGTGTCATCATGAGAGAAAAGTTCTATGAGAAAGTATTTTTATGCCAAAAAAATTGTAACTTTAAATATATGTGTTTAGTGTCTACAACATTAACATATTTAGATTTTTGTTTTTATAATTCTTTCTTATTTTTCATCATATAAAATTTGAAATCAATATTTTTAATCTTTATAAAATATGTAAATTTTAATTTTAGTTATTCTAAAAAATTATAAATTTTAAGATATATTTATTTTATAATTTTAAAAGAAAGGTATCATACTAATATTTTATCACAACAGAGTTATATATATTTAACCATTTAGTAATATATAATCAGTTAATTAGTATTATACGATGATAATAATAAAATTTAGTTTTAAAGAAAACAAAAACAATTACATACTAAAATTAAAATTTATTAATTTTAAATTATCTATAAATATATTAAAGAAAAAATGTATTCTTATGTGATTTTTAATGCATTCAAGATGTATGGTCACTTAGACTTTTTTTTATTGAAATTTTTAAAGATTGCCTAGGATCAATTTAATGTTTTGACTAGTACCTTTAATCAAATTTTGAAGAAAGAGAAAAATATATTTAGTCTATAAGTTTAATAAATAAACTGTTTAGATAAAAACTTTCATATAAAAAGAAAAAATAAGAACGAAAATATTCAAACATCTCAAAACGTTCAATATACAAAATAATCTTTTTTACACAACTCCCTTCAATAATTTCATATTCTTATTAAATCTCAATATTTAATGTCATATTTTATAGCTAGATTATATTTAATAATTTTTCATTTACATCAAATTGTATTTTAACTACTTATATATTTATTTTATTCACAAATATTTAACTCGTCATAATTATGTTAATAACACAAAATACATACTTTTAAAATTATTTTATATATTATATAGAATTATTCAAATTAATTTACATAAATAAATGAGACTTGTTGCTTGAGTGGTGTATTTTAGTTTAAGTATTATTTATTTAGAGTATAAATTTGTCTTTTTTTTATTCCACCTATACAAATTAAATATCCACACAATACATCCATATGTACACAACTAAGATAATCCACATTTTTGTTAATCTCTCAATCCAAATTAAATTAACACCACTCTAATTCAATAAAATTCTCATTATAATTTCAGTCTAACAAAAAAAAAATAGCTCAAGTTAACTCCTCTCTTAATTGTAAAGAGTTTTGTTTATCAAATAACTTTATTTGTAGAAACTAAGATGAGATTAAGGTGCTTAGAGATCATCTTTATTTTTTCTTTCATAATAGCTTATTTACATACCAAACATATATTTACAATCTTAAACTAGCATAAATTTAACTTTTTCCACATTTAAAAACATAACTCAATCCATACAACAAACTCACAAAAATATAAAAGATTTTGATGTATGAAACGAAAAAATTCACTCAAATTGAAGTTTGAGTTGAAGAGAATTGAATTGTATATTTTATAAAAACAAGATACAGATACATACATAATATATATATACATAATATATATATACATAATATATATATATATATATATATTATACATGCAAAGCTCATTATTATTATTATTTCTCACTCATTTATAAATTTTACAATTTAAATATATATATATATATATATATATTTTTAAATAAAAACTTTCATGTAGACATCACTATAGATCTCAGCTAGGCTGACACCTCAATTAACAACAATCATTTATCATCACATGAAAAAAAAATATTATTAAAAAAAACACAAAAATATGGGGGTATTAGACCAAATCTCATATGTTAACAAAAACGATACATAGGTAGACTATACCTTAAATATATTTTTAGTGTTTAAATAATACTTTTTTTAGTTCTTCCATTAGATAAAGTTGATGATGTTTACAATGGTGAGTTATGTTGAGAGTCTCTCCTTATTCTAATGGGGATCTGGGGACCAAGACTAATGAATCTTGATAACTGATCCATTGAATATATTCAATGATGGTCATTATAAAAATCTTGAAATTATAACACTAAAAAATGTAAGCATTAATTATTTGGTATCTCTTTATAAAGAAGTTTTTTTTTCTCATTCTCTATATAAAGGGAGTTTATGAGGAAGATACAAATAAGTAAGTGAGAAGAGTAAAAGAGAAAGTTGATATTCACCATAGTGTGAAATTAAAAATCCTAGTGAAAGGCTAGAGAGACTATGTATTTCATTCTTATTGGGTGAGATTGAATAAGAAAAACAAATATTATAATCTTACTTTCATAGCAGAGACATATGTGAATTTTTATTTTTCAAGTTGAAAAGGTTTTTCCACGATAAAAATCATCAGTTTCATTATTCTATTTTTGTTTTTATCTTCTATTATTTACTTATTGTTTCTGCAAATACCTGTTTTGTATCTCACCAAAGAAGGAGAATTAGTTTTGATTTTACCATCGCCTAACCTTAAAAGTTAAAAATAATATTTTACAAAATTAAACAATTAAAAAAATGAAATTTTGTAATTAGTGAACTAAAACCATACTAAATACATATTTAAATCAAATTTTGAAATAATTGACTGAGACGAACACGAGATTAAAAAAAGTAACGACTGTTTCATTCAACTTTTAAAAGACACGTAGATAAGAGTAGTTGTAATTTTCTTTCAAAATTAAAGGATCCTTAAAAGGGAATTTATATTTGCACAAATGAATTTTGTCCGTTTTCGAAATCATAATGAAGTTCTTAAAAGAAATTTAAAACAGTGATTCAAAGTTGAAAGTTAGAAAAAGTCTTACAATCTGTGAATTTCTAAGAAAGTCAGAAGGGGTTTATGGAAGAACTAAGCATAACTTAAGACACAAGTGTTTTGAAACCCAACAAAAAGACATAGACATAAAACAGGGTAAAGAAAATGAACTTCATATTCTACAATTTTTCGTCCTAGGAGATGCAAATCTCATTTCTCTATCAAATATTTTCCCTATTGCAACTAAATGTTGAGCAGCTTAAATGGTGATCTTAGATCAGAAAAGGTTTCAGATTTCTTTATCCCCGTGGAAGAATGCATCATCATATTCTTTTTCACAAGCAATTCTTCATCCTTTCTGAAATTCATTCCTAGAAAATCATTCTCAAATGATTGCACTAATCTTCTCAATCTATCCATTAGTTGAGTGTCTACAGTAGTGCACTCAGACATTTTATCATCTAATCCCTGAACAAAACCCAATAAGTTATCCCTTTCTGATGACAATCTTGTAGCACTTTCAAGCAAACTTCTATTGTCTATCTTGACCTTTTGAAGAAAAACATCTGAACCTCTTATCTTGTTCTCCATTCGGTCAAGCAACTCCTTCGCTTTGAATTGGTTTGCATTCATTTCCTCTTCAACATTCAATGCAAGCTGTTCTGATTGCTTCCAATTTACCTCTTGCAATTTCAGTTTCTGCTCCATATCATATATATCATCCTCAAGTTCGTCTATCATCAACTTCTTCTCTTCAATTTCAATAGCTGCTAGAACCTCAGCTGCTGTGATCTTATTGCAAGCTTCTTTGGCATGAATAATTTCAGCCTGTTTCTCAACTAGCTGTGAAGAAATGGAGGTCAAGTTGCTAGTGAACTCCTGTTCTAGTGAAGTCACCTGATGCATGATCTCATCTGTTCTCATATCCTTTCCCTCAATAATCTGGATAGGATTCTCTTTCTCGTGCTCATTGGTTCTTTCCACATTTCTTTGTGCAATCACAGCACTTTCAAATTGTTTTCTGTACGATTCTTGTTCTAGCCGAAGAACCTCCTTTTGAAACTCCTCTAAAATCTTGTTCTTCTCCTCTATGATTTGGAGATATCTCACTTCAACAGTTTCAGACGACTCAGATGTTAACCCTCTTGCTGGGACAGAAGTTTCTGTTTCCTTTACTTCTGGTTCTTGTTCAAATAGGAAAGCATGTTGCTGCAGACAATCTATTTCATTTTCTTTCTCTACCAACTTAGAAATCAAGCTATACTTTTCTTGATTGAGGCTCTCACTAAAATCTACTTGATCAAGGAGTGAATTTTCCAGTTCTTTGCGCATGACAAGCTCTTCTTCAAGACCATTCTTCAAACGTTCAACAAGTGACTTCCATATTCTCAATTCAAACTCCATTTCACTTCTTTCACATATTCTCTCATCCAGTTCAATGTTTGCCCTGTCTAAAGCATCATAAGCTTCCGTAAGTTGTTCTTTGAAACCAACTTCCATGTCCAAAACTTTCTCTTCAAGGAGTTGATATTTAGTTGATTCTTCTAGCATCAAACATGCTGCTTCATTGATATCTTTCTGGGCACTGAGCAAAGCAGCATCTTTCAACTCTAACTGCTTCATCAGCTGAAAACACTTCTCTTCTTTCTCTTTCTTCAAATTTGAGACTTCATCTTCCAGACGCTTTCTCTGGCTTTCCTCGTGAGTAAGAGCTTGTTTGCACATGAGTAAGTGGTATTCCAGATCATCTGATTTTCTCAGGTGGTAGTCTAACAATAACTGCAGTGAAGAAATCTCATCAAGCAATGTATGTTTTTCCAACTCCCTCTCCTCCTTACTTGCTTTAAACTGGTCTCTAAGTGTTTCATCCTCCTCTTCCTGATGATTAAACTGTTCCTTCTTCCATTGTAATTGTTCTTCCACCTTCATGTTTTCCTCCTCTAACATCTGGAACGTGGCATCTGTTTCTCTTATTTCTCTTGAAGTCTTTAAATTGTTCTCTATTTTTAAACACCTGTTGTTTGAAACTGAAATGCATCCTTTCCGGTTTTCAATCTCTTTTTTGCACACAAGCATCAGTTGTTCTTGGTTCATCATTTTCTCTTTTTCCTCCTCTAACGGCAATAGCAACCTTCTTTTTTCATCTTTCCACCTTCTAAACTTTTCATCACAATCTGCTCCAAGTTTATCATTTGCAGCACTGAGATGCTTGGTGGACTCTTTATTATTTAAACTATCAGTTAAATCTTCATTTATCTGCTCAGCGCCATTGATTTCATCTTCCTTTTGAAGCAGTTCTTGATTCAGATTCTCAAATTTGAAAATAGCTTCCAGTATCTGATTGGTATGCGCATCATATGATTTCTTCATGTTCTGAAGTAGATTTGCTTTGTGCTTGAGTTTCTCGATTTCATCTTTAGCTTCTTCGAGTTCTTCATAAACATCCATCGCTAGAAAATCCTGTTTGCCAGCAGCACTGAATACACCTTAGTAGAGAATATTTTCTCAGATCTTCTTGCTTATAAATCAGAGGTACAAAAAATACAGAACATATGAATCTGACTTTCAACAACGATAATGCCAAATATTTATGTTATAAAACATAATTTTGAATTTGAGGAATATATTACTCAGACTTCATCACTCGAGTACTTCCTAGTAAAACTATATATAATCTATCATAGGAAAATGTTTGGAACCATCATAATTTATGTTAATCTTCACATGCAAGTATTATTCTCTTTTCTTGTAAATTTGAAAATTTTAAGTATGTGTTATGTAGATATTACGATCTTATAACTATCTAATAATTTCTCATGTGACACAATGCTGCCCTCCAAAGTTGAAACCCATGAAAAACTTCACATTTAGAACCTCTAATTGTAGATGTTACAAACACAGCTTGCTTGGTTCTCTTAAGTCTTAAGCATAGAAAAAGGAACACAATCCCAATGTTAATTAGAAAGAATTACAATATCATCATGGCTGCATACAAATTGTTCATTAGAAGTTAATATCAAATCCAATTCCCATTTCAGGTTTGATTGATTCATCCTTATTACCATAGTGCTACCCTCATTTTCAATTTGTTTCTTATGTTTGAAACATAAGAAACATGACAGGTTTCATTTTTAATTTCAATTGATTAGATTGCATTTTGCAAGACACTAAACCATATATTGAACATTAAACAATGCTAAGAATAAAATAACATAGCTAAAAATGTTTCAACATGTGAACCAAACACTTTAATGAGGAAAAAGAAAGAAAGAAGTGAAACACAGAAACTGACCTGAGTTTTGGAGGAGGAAAGTGTTGGTGAAAGAATGGAGAAAGGAAAATCAAAGAAGGAGAGAAATGGGAAGGTGGTTACTCCATAAAACGTTTATTAACCATAAATAGACCGTAACGGCTTTCTAATCACAAATGTTTTAACTTGAGCTAGCCGTTGGAGACTGTTTCTTCCTGCACCTCCATATCTTCTTCTGGCACCTCCATACCCAACATGAAAATACAATTTTATCCTTCTTGTGCCACCCCCATAGAATAGCTTCCGGATTATGTAATCCGGAAATGCATTTAAAAAAAGACTTCCGGATTACATAATCCGGAAGTTAAAAAAGACTTCCAGATTATGTAATCCGGAAAGTAATCATGCATATGAAAAAAGACTTCTAGATTATATAATCCGGAAGCTAATTACAAATTTGAAAAATGACTTCCGGATTATGTAATCCGGAATATTACAGAGGGGCATTTTTGGAATTACAAAAATATATGGAGGTGAGAGAAGAAGGTATGGAGGTGCAGGAAGAAGCAGCCGCCGTTGGAATGTCCTACTAATTTCTAGGCCCAGCCCAAAAACCTGTTTATATGGTGTTTAGGAAGTTTCTTCCTACACCCCTATATTTTTCTTCCTACACTCCTACTTTTTTTAAAATACCGAAATTATTCTTTCACAGTTTTATGTGATTCCAGAATAAAGGTTTTGTAAACAAAAAATATTTCCAGAACAAGGATTCCGTAAGCAAAGAGTATTTCCGGAATAGAAAATCTGAAAGACAAAAAATCATTATGGAATGTTCTTTCTGGAATACATTTTTTGATTTCTGGGTTGGTAAATCTGGAATTAATAAAATGTGTTCCAGAAAATATGTTCCCAAAATATTTTGGAAAGAACAATTAGGAAGTCATTTTTAAAAGGAGTAAAACAGTATTCTTCAAAAAAAGAAGGGGTGAGGAAGAATGATAGTGTTAATCTAAAATAAAAATTTACAAAACATCCATAATTGAAAAAATTATTTCGGATCCGCCAATCCGTAATTCAAAATATGCATTCTGAATTCAGAAGTCCATAATTGAAAAAAAATCATTCCGGATCCACCAATCCATAATAGAAATTAGGCTTCCAGATTCAACAATTTGGAAATCAATAATTTATGCAAACTTTGCTTCCGGAACATCCCCTCATCCAGAATGTAACATGATTCACTTCCGGATTGATGAATCCGTAACACACTCCCAGATCCCGAAATTGTGGGGTCAGTTTCGGAGTTTACAAAATTTTGGGAGTGCAGGAAGAAAAATGTAGGGGTGCAGGAAGAAACTGTGTTCTCGTAATCCTTTTATTCTCGTTCGATAAACGCTAGTCCTCTTCCATTTAGCTAAGATTTGGCAAAAAAATTTGGAAGATAAAATTTAGTGGGTCAGATTGATCCTATTTAAAAAATAAATAAGTTAACAAAAAATAAAACAAAATAAAAATAATTAGTAAGATCAAGTTAAACAAGTTTGATTTTTTCAAATCTTGTTCGTTAGTTTCATTGAGCTTACATTAAATTGTTCGTTGGTTCCATTGACTCGCCTGGTATAAGGGTAGACTTGCATCAGAACTTTTTAAAAAAATAGTTATAGATATAAATGTATCTTAATGAAATTCCATTAATCATACAAAGGATTTATTGTTAAACAATTGAATTATTTTGACTAGTCTCCCTAAGAACACAAGGAACAATTGTCCTAGCAACGAAAGTAGGAACTATACGTAGGAGGAGGAATAACACTTAGGATTGACTTACCTAGTTGTGTGTTATTTGTAGGTATTGAAGTGAAATTTTAAGGTATGTGGATTATAAGGGTTTTACGGAGGAGGAGGACTGACACTTAGGATTGGCTTACCTAGTTGTGTGTTATTTGTAAGTATTGTGAAATTTTAAGGTATGCGGATTATGCGGATTGACCTGATATGTACAAACTGAAAATTATGCAAGTAGGTCTAAGCAGCTTAGTTTAGTGGGTTAAAATAAACAATAAACCTCACGTTTTTTCTTGTTGGGTTGCGAATCAACCTGCACAACCCCTCCCACATTGTCATCACTAAATTTTACATTTTTTTTTCTTCATCTTAATGGTAAATTTATTATTTCATGAATTTCATTATTAAAAAAATATCTATTATTTTATCATTACTACCTCTAACTTTTATGCATTTTATCGGAGTTAAATTTTAAGAAAAAAGTGTTGACATTCCTTTAGAAAATAACATATTTTAGTATAATTTATGTAAAATAACATTATTTTGTTATGAACATAATAATAAAATACATAAAATTTAAAAAGAAAAATACGATGTAAAATCTAAAGAAAAAAGATTAAATGATAAAATATGTGAAAATAATTATAATTTAGTGGAAAATGAAAAAAAAAGCCTTAAAATGATAAAATTTGCAAAAAAATGATAACTGAGTGGTCAAATATTCAATTTGTTTACGTTGTTTTTTTAAAATTAATTGTTTAATACTTTTGTAAGATATCCAATTTTTTTTGGATAAAATATTAATTGGTAAAGAATAAAAGGTTTCCAAATATTTTATACCAATTTCATTTTTTATTTTATTTATATATAATTTTATTATTTCTAAAGTCTATCTAAAGTGATGGAAACCATCCAGCCACACGCAACCCCATATTAAAGAAGAAGAAGAAGCATTGGATTTGAGGACAAATCCTTTTCAAGAGAGAGGGGATGATGGCAGAGGTCTAAGCCGAAGCCCAAATACAAGTTCAAGCTTGAACTCAAGCCCAACACATAGAAGATTTGGGCAAACTAAAGTTTTTTAGTATAACATAAAGGGAGGTGTAGATATAGATATAAGAGCTGCAAATGTATAAAGATAAGTCACACCTTCCATGTGACATAAAAAGAAGGTGTAGGTGTAGATTTAGGAGATGCCAAAGAAAGAAACCAAGTCACACTTCCTTTGTGACTAGGAATTGACGCCAAATTCAAATGCTTCTCATTTGAATTTCCCTCCACTTTCATTTGAATTTTCAGCCCTCTAAACACTATAAATAAGAGGACTTGACTCATGTAATATCAAGATTAATCATATGAGTGAGTTGCTGCCAAATTTGTGCCAATGTCGCTCTTGTCTCCTACTCTCCCTAGGATAGACATTTGATCTTCTTTCTTCACCCTCCAAGTGATTAGGCCTCACCTATCACTCACCATACATCTCATGCACCTTCAAGGATACCACACCTCTTAGGAGATCCTTGCACACCTCTTTCATAAGCTTCCACCACCATCCATTCAAATTTCATCAACATGAAGGCACTTCTTCCATCACTTGGTATCATGAGTTATGGTCTTCAAGAGATAAGTGCCTTCTCTTGATTTTAATTTTGAGTTGTTCTTAATTTCGCGTTGTTTATCATATTCCTTACATGTCTTGCTGTTTTAATTTCATTTTTGATTTATGTTGATGTTTGAAAAATTCTAATTGGTGCATTTGACTCAAATTGTTCTTGAGTTTCCAATTTCAAACTGTTTTTAAGTTCCTAATTGTGGTGTTGTTCTGTTTTTGCTTTATTTGAGTCTTTATTGCAATTTTAATCGGTTCATATTGTGTTGATTTGAGTCATTTTGATTTTTGAATCCAATTGTGTTTTGTCAAGTCATGTGTTTTCAAGAATTGTCATCAAATCGTAGTAGTACTTTTCTTGATTGATTTGGTTTCTTGATTTGATTTTGAGTCCAGATTATAATCTGAATTGCTTGATCCTTTGGTGCATTTTTCTTTTAGATTTGAGTTCATGCTTGAGTGTTAGATCCACACAAGTTCTTATATATCAATTCCATTGTGTTTTTGAAATTTCTTAAAACTGTTTTTAATTCCAGAATTAGGCTTCCTCTGTTTTTGATTATGTGTTGGTTGTTTTTGCTTATGAAATTAAAATTCGTTGGAGAAAAATTATGAAATTCTGGAACTAAACAGATTGAAGTGTTAGAAAAAAGTGAAAAAAAAAGTGAAGCCAAATTCCAAATAGAAAAAAATGATAAATCAAATACAATCAGTGTGTAATTTTGACGCGAAAAAAAACGTTGAAATAGCATCAGTTTTAAAAAGTTTATCAAAATTAATTGGTGCATTGTTTTGGTGTGAGTCCAGCGCCAAAATTTAGCTAAGATCTTCAAATGTTTGTGATTCAAATTTCAAATTCAAATTCGAACTATACAGCTTAGCATAAATATTTTAAGTCACATATTTTGTGCCTCAAAATTACAGTAATACTGTTTTGGTTTTATTAATCAATTCTAGTGTCATTCTTTAGGTTCAATTTGTGTGCCACCTTTTGTTGAGTGCCTTATTTTTTGATTGTCATATTCATTCAATACTCTTTCAAGTTGTTTCATATAATTACTTCCTTTGTTGTTGTCCAATTCCAAATTGATTTGTTTCTTTCCTTTGAAATTTGTTGACCTCTTTGATTGGTGGTAAAATTGTCAAAAGCGGTGCTACATTAAGTTGGAGCTAACCTTTGTGGTGAGTTCATAGTCACTTAGGAGGTGCTATTTTGAAGATTTAACTTGAATATATTTAAGAGGTTAAACAAGAGTGCAACAACAAGTGAGTTTACAAAATACACAAAGAGTGGGTGCCAATAGCAAGAGTAATAACAAAAAGGAGTACCAACAAGGAAAAGAAAAGCATAGAATAGGATTTCTAAATTTTCTTTTGTAATCCAATTTCCATTGTATTTATTTTGAGTTGTAATTGTATTAAACTTTGGTTAATTAGTAGAATAATTACGCATTAGACGGTGAGTGTGTCTTCAATGGTTCTAAGTGCGTAGAAGCCTCACCTTAGGATACGTCTAGCTTAAAAACTTTCTAGTTAGCTATTGTGTTTTTGTTAATTGCTTTGCATTTTTTTTCTTGCATAAAATTTTGTTTTTCATTCTTAATTGTGATCTAAGTGAATTACTTAGAAAAAGATTTGTGAAAAGTCTTGAGGGATAGATTTTGGCAAGGAAAGGCTTGGTATTTAAGAGATCCAAGTGATCCACCTCCCTTTCCTAGGAATCTACCTTCATTACTCTCCTTCTCTTTTTGGGGTAAATTACTTATAACACATAACTTTAACCATGTCTCAAATCTCTTTTGAAAAAAATAGCACAAGACTTTCAAGCACTTTCATATAGACAAATGCAACATGAGACCCTTCTCAAAGAAAGGGATACTCAATTTGCTTTAATACAAGATGAGTTGAAAATGGTTAAAGAAAGGAATGAATACAACAAATAAAAAAGATCTTCAAAATCATCTAGTTCTAGGTTGATTGATACATATGATAAAAAAAGTTTTAGAATGCATGAGTATTATCAACCTCAACCTAGAAGAGTTAGAGAATAAATGAAAGAGCTTATGGAAAAAGGAAGGTGTTTTTCCAATTGGGTTACAATTCACTCTATGGTGTTTTCCTCTCAATCTGGCACCCTAGGGTTGAGCCTCTAGCCCCCTATTTATCCTAGTTTTCTAGGGTTAGGTCGCTTCCTGTGTCGCGCTAATGGGCTAAGTGATAAAACATAAAAAGGTCTAATCTTTCTCTACATCTTTTTCCATTCTGCGACATTCCAACTTTCTCTTTTTAGCTCAAATTGTTCTCCTTTACTCCAAATCTTCAATCTTCCCTAAAAATCTGCAATTAACACCAAATTTGGGGAAAAAATGCTTTTATTCAAATAAAGCTCATAAATTCATAAATTATGGATTATTTTATATGTAAATTAGCAATAAATTCTCATAAGGGCCTATATTTTAATATGAAATATTACTGAAATTAAACACTTATCACTCTCCCCAACTTAGAATCTTGCTTGTCCTCAAGCAAAGTAAATGAATATATTTGAATTTAAACACACCCTGGAAGGTCGTCCAACGGTGAGACGACTTGTACACGGCTAACAGCTTTCGTGTAGGAAGCCTTTGCAGGAGCTTATCGAAGAGAGAATCAATCTCTTACTCCTCGACACTAGGCGCCGAACGAGTCCACTCCTTAAAACAGGTAGGATTCCTAGTCCAAAGCATAGGAAGCCTAGACTAACCAGCTCCATCAAAAAAGTACTTCGTGCCCTCAGGTTCAATAAAAACCTTGAAGAATTTAACTTTGAAGTTCTTATAAGAGGTGGTGAAGGCATTAAAAAGAATGTTACCCGACCGACTGATAAGTGAATGCCAGCTAACAGACTCGGCCGGGTGGGAGGTATAGTAACTTAGAAAGGTGGCAAGAGTGGGAAACAAATGAAAAGTGTCACATATAAGACGAAAGGTCTGAAGACATGCCCAGGTGTTTGGGTAGAGTTGAGAAGGAGCCATGTTGAGCGCCTGAAGGACATCCATCGTGAAATCATCAAACAAAAGGGAAATGTGTAAATCGGAAAATAGACAAGAGTACAAAAAGAAGAAGTGACCCTCTGAGGAAGACCGACCCATACATATGGTATCGGTTGGTCGACAATGTTCAACGGCCAGAATACCATCACAAGCATCCGACTTCAAAATCGGGTACCTCCCCAAGAAAGTGGAAATGGAAGCCCAGTCCAAAAAAGAAAAGGTAAACGCAATAAATTTACGGTTTACCCATTCAAGCCCCGAGATGGGAGATGACTGCTCAGGGGAATCCAACCGGTCGGAAGCACCTTCTGGATCGTCCCCCCGGACAACATTCTCTAAAGGGGACAATGTCTGAACTGCCCCGACCGATAAGAGCTCGGTCGTGGAGGAATCGAAAGAAGAAGAAGACGAAGAGAAAAACGAAGATGAAGCAGAGGAGGACGAGGAAGAAGACATAATTGACCTTTCGGAGTGTAGTGTAAGCAACACGCTAGATTCTTGTCTTTGGCAGGTAGGATTTGTTTCATAAAGTCAGTATTGTGTATCATTTCATTGTTTTACCTATCTTTATTTAAAATGTCGGTGGTGGTGGCAAATGAGCTCGTGAAAATCCAAATGGATTTCCTATGGGGGTGGGGATCCGATGGAAGAAAGGTCGCTTTGGCCTCTTGCGAAAAGGTGTGTGCGGCTCGCGAGGATGGGGGTCTTGGGATTATTGACTTAAGGACTTTCAATTTGGCGTTACTTGGTAAATGGGTATGGTGGTTGGGGTCAGATATGGGTGGTTTGTGGAAGGAGATTATTGTTTCCAAGTATGGGGGGTGGAGAAGTCTGAGAGAGGGAGGGAAAGATAGTAAAGACTCTCTTTGGTGGAAAGATTTGAAGGAGGTCTGGAGCTTGGAGGGTTGAGGCCAAAATTTCGAATAAGCCTTAATCTGGAAGGTGGGAACTGGAAGGAAGTTTTGTTTTGGGAAGATAATTGGGTGGGGAGAGGGGCCTTAAAGACGGGTTTCTCGAGGTTGTATTCCCTGAGCGTGACAAAAGCTTTTGCGATGGCTGCATTTGGGGGATTGAACAATGGAAAGTGGGTCTGGAATTTTGTCTGGAGAAGGAATCTATTTGAATGGGAGAAGCAATTAGCAGAACGACTTTTTCAGGAAGTCCAAGGTGTGAATTTCAACTTGGATAAGGAGGATAAGTGGGTCTGGAAGGAAGGAGAGGAGTTTGGGTACACGGTTAAATCGACATACCTCCGTCTAAGGGAGGATGGAGTAGGGGAGAATGGGACGGTGTTTAAAAAGTTTTGGAAGAGTAAAGTTGTACCTACTGCTTTGGTTACGGCTTAGAGGGTGTTGAAAAACAAGTTAGCCACTAAGGCTAACCTGGAAAGGCGTGGGATCATTGCTGCAAGCTCCACGTGTAGTCTTTGTGGGGTTGAGGAGGAGACTACCACCCATTTGTTCTTTGAGTGCAGATTTGCTTGGTTATTGTGGAACCATTGTTGTGCATGGTTGGGCGTGCTGAGCGTGTTTCACAACATTCCATTGTTAAATATTTCCCAGTTTAGTAACATGCCTGATTCGGTGAATGAGGTTTGGAAGCATAGAAACATGGTTATTTTTAATGGGGAGTAGTGGATGTTCTAGAAGCTTTTGCTTTGGTTCAATTAAAGGTTTGGTCATGAGTTACATCCAAGTCACAGTTTGTAAATTTTTCCTTTTCTGATTGGTGCATAGATTCTTTGGTTTGTATGAGGATGATCTCTTGACGTATTCTTTCAAGTTGTTTGACTGTTTCCCTTAGATGTCTTCCTCTAGTTTAGCTAGGAGAGTTCTGTTTTGGCAGACTTTGGAGTAAGTCTTGTGATGAAGATTATGAGTGAGTTCTTGTATAAGGGTTGAATCACCCCTAAAGTGATCATATTTATTTATTGTTTATTGCCGATAAAAAAAATCAAAAAACTAGAGGAGAAGTTCTAATAGTTTCCAACCTCGTTTGAGAACAATAACATCTTTAACAGGTAATATTAACAATTTTTATATTTTATCTCTATTTTATTCAAAAATATTTTCATATTGGGAGGTAAATACTATTTTCCTCTTAGAAGGGATTTTCTAATTAGGAAGCAAAAATGAAATAAAGGAGAAGGTGGATGGTGGTGGCCAGAAAGAAAGCATGTGCACTAAGCACTCCATAGCATATAGTCTAGCGCTTCACATGCACTCTCACCTATATATATGTTTATTAGTGCCTACATTTCTACTGTCTTTTCTTCCATCATTCTCACCCTTCTTTCACTGTTTCATCTCCTACAAAATTTTCCATCTATATGCTTTATACCTCTCTCTCTATCATATTCTTTCAAGATAACTCTTTCTATATCGTCCACATGCATATCATTTCGTCTACTTAACTCATCATCACATATAATTGGAGAGAGAGAGAGGTTTAAACCTTCTACTTTTTCTATTAACAAAGCGGTGAATCACAAGTTATAGAAGAATAAGACACCAGCTTTTTGTTTGAAAGAAAATGGAAGAGAAAAAATTATAAAAAAAATGTAAAGTTGGTGTCAATGATTGTAAAGAAGAGAGAAAAAAATTAAAATGACAAAACTCTTACTTTAACTTTTATTCATTTTCTTCCTACCTACTAAATGGATACTAAATAATTTAACCAAACATAAGAAGGAGCTTATGTGCAGGGTTAGGAAACTCAGAGTCTTAAAAACACTAACACATTCTCCATCAAGCAACTCAATTTAATCATTCTCATATTTATTTGTGTTTATTTCGTATCACTCAACCTATAACACAGACACGATACAGATACGGATAAGAAGATACGTAAAATCTCTAAACTATAGGACACGAAGACACAAATCTATATATTATATAATTATGAATTATATAAATTGACAATAAAGATTTATGTGTACAAATATGTTTCATATTATTTTTTGGAGCATAAATATGTTTTTCATGATTGATTCACAAGGATTTGTTTCATATTTTTATAATCATTATAATATTTTATATAATAAAATTTGAATTTTTAAAAATTTAATGTATTTTTCCTTTTTAAAATTGTGTTAGAATCATACTACAATTGTCAGAAATCTAACAAATACTTTTTGAATTGGAATCTTTACAGATACATGTCATACGAGTATCATACGAATGTCGGTATCCGATATAGCACTCAACAAAACGTAAAATTAGTTGATAATGAAAATTCAGGTTACATGTATAATTATTTTTAAACGAAAAAATTACTCTTTGACAACCCAAAGAGAAATAATAAAAAATATATTTGTAATTAAATAGGATGAAAAATATTATAATAATAGTGTTATTAGTTATAAATGAATGGAGAAAAAAAAGTAATTATCAAATAAGCGCGTACGTGTGAATGTTAGAAGATTTTTAAAAAACTTTGTTTTTAAAATAACAATTTTTGATCTCTCAAAACATTTTCCTTATCTAAATACTACTCCGAGTAAATTGGTGAATCGGTGAGACAAGGCTCTGTTTCCAACAACGCAAGTTGCAAGCACAGAGAAACGAAAACATCATGCAGTATAGTACAAACTCACTGTTCCAGCACTTTTTGTCTTTCGAGGAGATAACATAAAAGAAGAATCACCATCATCATCATCATCCAACAAGGTCACAAGTCTTTGGTGTATTCCTAAAACAGCCGTGAGCATCATCAACATTTTCTATTATCTAGCTTCCAATGATTCCATAAAATATAGCATATCCACAATATCACTTTCTATGTGAACCATGTAATACTTTCATATTTTGCTTTCCACAATATGAAATATCTGTTATTCATGAATTGATTGTGATCGTGTTTATATAAGACGTTGTGGTATTATTTTTAAAAAAAGTTCTAACATGATAAATTTCTCTTTAAATATCTATTTTTTTTAACTTTTATAATTTTAATATAATTTTACTTATTAATTATTTAAATAGATAAAATTTTAAAAAATTAATAAAATAAATAAGTCATAATAATGTGTCAAGATTTCATTATTTCATTGAAATAATGAAAAAGTCATAATGATACAATTTCACTGTATTTAACATAAGATCCTATTAATATAATCCAACTTAGTATAATCAAATTTCAATAGAATTTACATAGTCAATTATCTATTTTAATAATTTTTAAATTTTTATTTATTTTATAATTAACTTGTGTAATTTTATTAAAATAATAAAATTTATCTTTTTTTATAAAAAACTTTGATTTATACTTATCTTATTAAGAAAATAATGATTATCAAATTATACGTAATTATTATACATAATTATATAAAATTAATTTAATAATGATAAAATCATGATTAACGGATCACTACATAATTAATTTGTAATTTAAAGAAAAAGTTTTCATATATTTATATATATTTCCTATTTAAAGAAAAAGTTCTCATATATTTATATATATTTTCTATACATAATGATGTAGGTGTATAAGAGAATAAAAAATCATCATTAAATAAAAAATCATTACTTACCATATTTTTATATACAATTTTCTTATATATCCTTACGAAATAACTCAAAATTATACGAGAAGGAACTTAGGAATGATAAAAACAATTTGGTGAATGAAGAAGGAAATAGAAAAAATAGATAGATTATTGTGTTGTGGTTTGGTGTCTAATGCACATGGAGTGGGCAAGTGGGGAAGGTAAAGGGTTGGTCTGCAAGTTAATTAAAATGATGAAGTGAGGATGAAGTACAAGTGGGTAGACATGTCCCACACCCATCTTTCATGACACAAAGCAAGTGGCCACAATTTGGTTTTTTAACAATTGTACTTTCTGCCCAAGTTGATTATATCATTTCATGTAAATCTATAAAGAGTTGGAAATTATGGCCATGTATGTTCCTTTTCATATCCAGTCATTAATCCAGACTCTACACAGCAAAGATGAAGAAAAATTGAGTTAAAAACATGGTTGTTGAGTGATCTCAATCTTGTACAAACCACTACTGCTTTCTATACAAGGGTCAACATCCCAAAACCAGTGCACAGATATTATGAGAATGTATAAGACCATCAATATCAAAATAGACAGCAAGTTCAATTCATTACATATAATTCAGCCATTTTCAATTTCAAGATTAGTGGAGGGATTATTAACTTCATATGATCATTTCTAACTGAATGATTATATACCTTTCCTGTGAAAGAGGAAAGATTTCTTTCTGCTATCATCAAAAGTTTGATACTGCTTTTTCCAAAGAGTGATTGTCATGATTAAGTTCATTTCATAAGGTTTCTTTTTCTTTTCAATCGACTCTTAATAGTGAATGCTGCACAAATTCAAATTTAATCTAAATTTAAATATTTGATTAGATTTATAATCTAAATTCATATTTTTTTATAAAAATAATTTAAATATTTAAATTTAAATATTTAGATTGAATTTTAAGTTCACATTTATATTTTTATAAAAAATGTATTTTAAATCAAAATTATATTTTATAAAAACATTAACATAATATTAATATAATAATAGATAAAAAAAAGTTAAATATTATATAAATATTAGGAAAATATAATAAAATTATAATTTAATAATACTAAAAAAATAAAAAATAATATAATACATAAATTTGTAACATTCAAGATATTATATTTATTTATTGTGAATGCAAAAAGAGCTTGTGACGGGAGAGCACAAATGAAATTCCAAATGTATAAAATGTGGTTTTCATTGATTGCTCAAGAGACGCCCCTTCCAAAATTTTAGATTGAAAATTTAGATTTTTTAATTTTTAAAATTTGTATAAATAAAATGAAAATCTTATCTAAAAATATTATAAAACATAAATGAAAGTAAAAATTAGATTTAAATTAATAAATTAGAATAATGTAAAAATGGAGTAGTTTAACAAAATTAGATTTTTTATACCTCCTTAATTATTATGTACTTTTTTTTTGGTTTCCAGTCTTTAATCTTTTCTGAATTTGTTTGTGCAATAGATATGGTTTAAAAAGTAACATTAAAAAAAGAAGTTAAAGAATAAGATTTTTAAATAATTTTGACGAGGCATATATATACTTTCATACTTTTTTAATAAAATTGTTCTAGCCAACTCGAGGTTGGACGGAATCTAGATGATCTCCTAGTAATTCAATATTCAGGAAACGAGGGACTCCTCCTATGGTTACACTTTGACGCTCAAGTCAGTAAAAACATAAAATATAATAAGTATAGGATAAAATATGATATAGGATAACATATGAGTTGGGAGTACTCGTTCTATTGTGTATTAGATCATCTTTTATGTAGAGCGTAATTTGGTATATATAGACCAAGTTGTAATCTAGCCTTAGAACCTCTCCAAATGGTCTAGGATAAGTGTACCCTGTAACAGTGTGTAAAGGCTTGTTGATGTTCCCTCTTGATATATATTGATCATCCCTACATAACGTTAACACATGATATTTAATGTATGAACATCTCCTACCATTAAAGATCGGATCACGATTCATATATCATACGTCGAGTCCAGACCCATCACTCTACAAAAAATCATAAGAGATGCTAGAACTTGTATAAATAAAAAGATAAATTACAAACTTTCGACTAATAAATTTCATACGTTATTGTTCTTTCTCGTCTTTTTTTCTTCTTAAGCTTTTATTTTGTTTTCATCCTTTTTCTTATGAACTTTGAGTAAAGATGTTGAAGTAAAGTTTTGAAATTAAATATTGGAAATGAAAAAATATGGTTTACACAATAATTGTCATTGATAACCATTCGCAGATAAAACCAAGTGGAGAACGTTATTTTGAAAAATCTGTCGAAAAGAAATTTTGAATGTTGACATATATTTATGTTTAAAAATTATATTTTAAGAAGAAGAAAAAATGAGATACTCACAACAACTATATACTCAAGAACAAGACAATCACAAAAAAATATAATATTTTTTAGCGGTTTGATCTCCATTTTAATTAGAGTTTTTTAAGTTAAAAGAAAAAGAAAAAAGGATCAATATAGGAGTAACTAATGATGATGGGTGATTTTGTTATGGAGAAATCCATTGAAGTAACATGAGGTGGGATCCATTGATTCTTAAATAAAATCGACTAAGAAATATTTATGAAGATTAAACATAATTAATTAAATAATGAATGAAACCGTTTTTTTGAAGAACTCAATAGGGATAAATATCAATGAAGAAGGAAATTATTTGGAATTTGGTTGAGGTCGGTTAATAGAATATTGAGACGTCACATAGATATGTGTATTTGTTCCACCTTGTAAATAACAATTGATGTAAAATAAGAAAGTAACATGCGTCATCCATGTTAAGAAGAAATAATTGTTAATCAATTATAAAGGACTTGGTACGAATTTTAATTAGGTATGAAAAATATATATTAGGTAAGAATCGAGAAAAATAGTCTTAGAGTAGAAATTGTACCATTAAAATGACGTATGAATATTTTATTATTAACATGAAAATGTTATATAAATAAAAATTTAGTTATTTAGGTTTCATTTGAAAATAACATCATCTCTCTAAAAACTCCTTTTCCTTTCCTCTGTATTTTCTCTAAAATTTCGACCTCATCGCTCATCAGATCAACGATCGGAGTCCGCCATTAGACTCTTGACAGTGAACTCTACAAGATTGACTGATCAAAATCTTAAATAGAGTAAGTTCATTATTGGCTCATTTTCCTTTGAGATAGTTTTAATCTGGTTAGGTTGTCTTTTAGTTTAAGTTTGCATGCGAGATTTTTATCTTCAAAATTAGTCTCTGTAGCTTAGGATCCTAGTGGTATAGTTAGATTTGTGATCAGGACTTTGTGGTGCATGTTAGAGTATTCTTAAGCTTTTGGTGAGTTTAGAGCTCTTAGTGAGCATATGTTAAAGTCCAGGTAAGGGAAGCTAGTTTAAAATTTTCAATAGAGTTCTAGGTTAGAAGATTTAAATGTGAGTGTGACATGGTCACCAATTCCAAATTTTGTTGCAAGATTTCTTGTTTTGAGTAGATTGTAGTTTGATTGAAATTGAAAGTGTTGTGATTGAGAATTGGTTGTTTGATTTTAAATGGTTCTGGAATTAGAAATCATATATATGTATAGATGGACATAATAACTCAATGATTCAATGAGAGTGATTGTATCATGTTGAACAAGAACTGTCAATGTAATGTGTAGATTTATAAATTTATGAATTGAATGAGATGTTGATTTATAATCTAATAGGTATATTAAGTTATGCAAAAAATTTATGCATATTTCGCTCAACCTAGATAATTCTAGCTCAAGCTAAAATTTTGAGTGCTCTCAGGTTGAGTTTAGCTTAAGCTAGCAAATTCTAGCTCAAGCTAAAATTCTGGGTGCTCTCGGGTTGAGTTTAGCTCAAACTAACAAATTCTAGCTCAAACTAAAATTTTGGGTGATCTCGGGTTGAGTTTAGCTCAAGCTAGCAAATTCTAGCTCAAGCTAAAATTCTGGGTGCTCTCGGGTTGATTTTAGCTCAAGCTAGCAAATTCTAGCTCAAGCCAAAATTCTGGATGCTCTAGGTTGATTTTAGCTCAAGTTAGCAAATTCTAGCTCAAGCCAAAATTCTGGATGCTCTGGGTTGATTTTAGCTCAAGCTAGCAAATTCTAGCTCAAGCTAGACTCTCTAAAAAACAAAATAAATATGAATTTTTTTTTCTATATATATTTATTTTTAAAATGTTAGTTTATTTATTTATGTATAGTTATAAATTATATAGACTTTTATTTCATGTATATTTAATTGAAAATCTCTTTTAATTAGATATTTATATGATTAGTGGATGAATTGTGGTATGTTTTGGAAATTCTAAAGTTTTGTATGATTTGATTCTTTGATGTTGGATTTTTTTTGAAGTTCAAAATATGAATTTTAATCAAGACATAGTATTTTCAGGAAAGAAAATACCGTGTTAAGATTGTTTAGGATGTGCATTGACTAGGGATTCGTCTAGAAGGAGATATCCTGACTCTACTGAGATAATGAAATCATATAGATGAAGTTATTCAAGTGGTGAGAGTCGAAGGAGGTTCATATTAATGGGTAAGTTGTTTGAAAAATAACTAACTTGACCTGTTATATGAGTTAACCCTGTCATACTAGGAAAGAGATGATAGTGAGATTATTTATGCGCATAGCTGTGTGGATTTCACAGTGAGATAGTATGACATGTGCAAATCTCTGAGTCTGAGTCAATGCACGAGTCTTCCGGAAGTAGAGTCAAGTGTCTATGTGTTATGAGTCAGTAGAAGTCTGACATGAGAAAGATGAATATTGAAATTGTTGATAGACATTTATGGTTATGTGAAATGCATGAGAAATGATGGATTTATGTGGATGTTTAAAGTTATATTTATGTTTTAAGTTTTAAAAATATCTAGCTTACCCTTTGTTTTGTTTTGTGGTTGTTTTTCTTTGATATGTGATAATCGTGTATTTTACACACGGGAGCAGATGATGTTACATGTGATAAAGTTTATCGGTGAGAAGATGGATGATGAAAAACGTTTATTTTCTTTTGAAGTTTTGTTTTTAATTTTATGTAAATATTTCAAGTCTTATGAAGAGATAGATATTTTGAAACATTATATGAAAAAATTGTAGATATACTTGTATTATGTTTATATAATTATTTTAATATTTTATACAGATTATGATTATTAGATATGGGAAAATATAGGGATGTTACATATTACATTCTAAAATTTGTTAGATTTTCGAATAAGATTAACTAATGTCATTTTTAGTACTTTTTAACATTCTGATTTTATTTTGTTTTCTTCATTTACATTGTATTTATTTTTGCTTCATTTACATTGCTTGTTTCTTACTTCTAAACTATTTTTGTTTCATGTTATTACAACTTAGGTTTATGTTTTTGTCAATTCCCATTTGAGTCATTTCCAATTCGCTGCTTTTGAAATATTCACTTTTATGTTAATTTGAAATTTTCATTTTAGTTTATTGCTTCTTTTCAAGTTGATTCAATGTTTCTTTTCAAAAATATTTTTTCGAAATGTTGGAGATCCCTCATCGACTAGAGATGAGTGGGTGCAAACCTCATCCCATGTGTCGCCGGTTTTATGGGGTTGAGTTAGGCTTAAAGTCCACTTTGTAATATCATATAAGAGTCATTTAAAAGTTTATCCTAGCGAGTGTTTGTTAGGCCTATCGTGTCATTCGCTTTCAGGCCATTATCGGACCACCCATAATATGTTGTCCCACGCACGAGCAGTCACTCTCGACGTGAGAGAAGTGTGTTGGAGATCACACATCGACTAGAGATTAGTGGGTGCAAACCTCACCCCCATGAGCCGATTTTATGGAGTTGAGTTAAGCTTAAAGTTCACTTTGTAATAAATATATAATTCAATTTTATAAATTCAATTTTTATGTTCTCACTATTGAAAATGATGTTTTGATCATTATAATTTTAATAATAATATTTAAAAAACAATAATATTAGAATATGACATATCATAATCATATGTTTAAAAAGGATGTGTAAAACAATACAAACATGGACCAAATCAAAACTCATAATTTAAAAAAATTATACTTCATTAATTTAGATCAATTTATAAAGAAGAAGGAGAAACTAATCAAACAATCTAAAATTTTGTTTAGGACTCCGCTTCTAAAGTACAACACATTTTTTTTAAAGTGTGAAAAACATGAAAATTTAAAATTCTAACAATTTCATCTTTCTCTTAAGCATTAAGGCATAATAGAGGGATTTGTAAAGGCTGCCACTAATATAGAATTACTCTCAATCAACAAATACCAACATTTAACAAGTGTCAATTCAATGTTCAATGACTAACATGACACTCATAATTTATAAGAGGTAAATTCCTTGTTTAGTATAACTAACTCGAAGGTACTGTCAAAATTCCATAAACATATTTCTAATATGTTTATACCAACAACAATATGATTTTAGAAAAAAATAATCATAATTGGTAACTTCCTTTAATGTTAACTTTTGGACAATTTTATCTTTAAATAAATAAAATTTATTTATTTAATAAAACAAATAATTAAATATTTTTTCTTTATTTCAAAATAACTAAATAAATTATATGTATATATATTTTAAATTATATTATACTTTTTAATTAATTATTCATAAAAATAATAAAATGATATATATTTTAATATAATAAAGATGTGAACATGCAGGAATTACATGCGTTTTCACTATTTTTTTTAAAAGAGATCCAACTTTTTATAAATGTTTTCGTGTCTTCTTTCAATAAAATTATTTTACTTTTTTATATATTAAAATATATTATTACACATTTTCTACCTAATAATAATAATAATTGTATAACCTATTAACTAAAAAATAACTATTTACCTTTTATTCTTTCCCATATAAATATATATATTTTTATATTTTCAAGAATTATATTATTTTAATAAAAATTGACTTATATGTCCCATGTGTTTTTGAAAAATGGCTTATCTTGAAAACTGCTTTTTTCCATGTTTCAACTATAGGCTCTTTTATTTGTTTTAGAAAAAAAACTTATTACTTTTCATAGTTACTTGTATTAATTATATTTTTAAATTTAATATCTTTATTAATAAAAGTTTAGTCAGTTTTTTTTAAAATGTAACAATTTAACCCTTTTAATGTTTAATAAAGTTTCTCGTTTTTTAAAAGTGCAACAATTTGTGATCATTCTGTAAATTGAGATTGATTAGTTTTTATAATTTGTCATCATCCATTAGTTATAAAATGCAGAATGCATAAATTGTTTAAGTGAGGAATCAATATGTCCAAAAGCTAAACACATCAAAGTGATAAAGACAGATTTCAACATGTCTAAGAAGTCAACTCACATTTAAAACATATTGACAGTTTTTGTTTATAAGCAATGCAATTTATAATTAATGGATATGATAATTTATAAAATTAAGGATGACAATTTCAAAATACTACATTGTTCCATTTTTTTTAAATGAGAGACTTTATAAAATATTGAAAAGAGTTACATTACTATATTCTTAAAATTAAAAAATTATTAAACGTAGAGGGAAAAAAAAACAAAAAATTAAGTCTACGTAATTTATAGTGTCATATTTTAACTTTTTAAGTTTTATTTTTCAAAAGTATTTTCTTTGATCGAATCTTTTTCTGGATTATAGTTGGCCAAACTTTTTTGTTGTTGTTGCATTAGTTTCAATGCAAAAGATTTGTCCTCTCATTTCATCCCATTAAACATTATATCATGATTTTTTTAAAGAATCCCATTTCCCTTACAAGAATTATCCTTTGTTATTACCTAAATAATTATGAGAGATGCGTCAGATAATAATAATATATATATATATATTATTATTATTAAGTAAAAGATAGTTAATCTTTATATTATTGTTATATATATATTTATATTTTTGTGATCTGTATTTTTAAATTCTCTATTTTAGTTAATATAAAAAAATATTTCTCTTTTTTTTACATGTCTTCATCCTTTGTTTATTGTTATCATGTTATTTATAGTTTAGTTTGTTATTAATAGTGACTATACTCCAATGCAATCTTAATAGTGACTATATCAGGTTCTAAACTCATTTTTTAATTCGATCCAATTGGTACCTTTTTGCAGTGTCCCAGTTCTATCATGATTTGTTGTCTTTTGTGATACGTAACTACAATCTCTTCTCTATTTATGTTTATGCTCTACTTTAGTTTTACTCATATACTCGAGTTTATTTTTTATCTTCTATTTTATTTTGCTATTTGATATTATACTGTGTAGTTAAATATAACTGGTGAAAAGGAGAATTTTTTGCATTCCATTAGTGTCTTTTGACAAAATTATTCTTAATAGAATTATGTAATTATTTTTTTAAAAGCAATAAAATGTGGGGTTATGTTGATGGAACTCTTGCTCAATTGTACGATGTAGAGGAGTTGAAAATCTGGGAGGTAAATAACTCAAAGTCATTACTTTGATTAATAATTTTGTTTTGCAATCGATAAGGATGCAACTTGTAAAGTATGATTTGGCTAAGGATGTTTGAGATTAGTTGAAAAAGTTTTACATGCATTCTATTTTTTTGCAAAGCAATATCTATTGGAAATTGATATTTGAGCTCTTAAGTATTTTAACATGAGAATTCTGGAATTTTATGGGATTAACTGGTTCTTCATGAACTTGATGAATTGCAAACTCTAAAAGTATATATAGGTTTTTTTAAAGTAAAAACGTTTGATTCAGTTTTTAATGATCCTTTTAAGATGATTTTGAAGGAAATCGAGGATGATATTACATCATCATCTTCTTAATCTTGTTAACAAGTATTTGTTGGAAAAAACGGGTAATTTTCCCATTAAATCAAAACCCTAACAGAGCTACCCGACAAATAATATTGAATAAATAAAGCGGAATAATAAAAGAGCTAAAGAGAAAAAAAACACACCAGAAAATTGTTAACGGAGTTCGGCCAATTTAGCCTAATCTCCGAGCATAGCAAAAACAACTCCTTTTATTATTATGGGAGAAGATATTACAAATTGGGATATCTAACCGTGAAGGAGGAGAGTTTAATTTATAACCCTCAAACCTCCTCCCAAACAATGAACCCACCGATGTGGGACTTGGGATTAAGCCAAAATCAACAAATCTCCACCTTGGCTTAATTTCAAGTCCCACCTAAAACAAATCTTCTCAAAACATAACAAAAACAAATCTTCTCAAAACATAACAAAAACAAACTTTACAGTGCTTCAAATTTGCGCCTCCGGGCGCCTACTTCAAATGTGCAAAATATTAACCAAGTCTAAACAATGTTCAAACTTGGCCCTTGTAACCACCTTGCCTTGTAGCGAATATCTTCTTTATTAGAAAATTCTTCTTTCTTTGCAAATACCCATTTGCACCCAATTGCCTTCTTACCTTTTGGTAATTGTGCCAGCTTCCACGTCTTGTTCTTCTTCAAAGACTGCAACTCCTCTTCCATCGCACTTGCCCAATTACCACTCTCTGAACTCAGAACGGCTTCTGGGTAAGTGGATGGAATGTCATCAACAACTGGAAGTGCATAGGCAACCATATCCATGAAACGAGCAGACTTCTGAATATCTCGTCTCTGTCTTCTAACTGCAATTGGCGCTGATTGCTGTTGAGATTCTTGGGTAGGAATCTCTTCCTCCTCTGACTCTTCTTCTGCCATAGGAGAGTCACTTGTGGTATCTCGTGTTGGGATCACCACTGTCTGCTCAAACTCCACCTGCTTCCGAACACACTCCACCTGTTGCAGAGTACTATCAGCTCCTTCTGGATTTACCTTCTTTAACATGGAAGATTCATCAAAGGTAACATCCCTGCTGATAATCGTCTTCTTTGCCTCTAGACACCACAAACGGTATCCCTTCACTCCAGGACTAAAGCCCATGAAAAGAGCCTTCTTTGCCCGTGGATCCAACTTTGATTCAATCACATGATAATATGCAATAGAACCAAAAACATGCAAAGAATCATAATCAGTTGCAGGTTTTCCAGACCATATTTCTAACGGGGTTTTGCCATCTATAGCAGATGATGGCAAACGATTGACGAGATGTTGAGCGTATGTCACAGCCTCAGCCCAAAACTCTCTGCCTAACTCAGCATTAGACAGCATACAACGAACTTTCTCCACAAGTGTCTTGTTCATACGCTCTGACACCCCATTCTGTTGTGGTGTTTTTCTAACAGTGAAGTGCCGAACTATGCCACAATCTTGACATACCTTCAGGAACGGATCACTCTTGTATTCTCCTCCATTGTCTGTTCGGAGAACCTTACTCTTCCTTCCTGTCTGGTTTTCAACTTGAGCTTTCCACTTAAGGAAAATTTCAAGCACATCATTTTTGTTCTTTATAGTAAACACCCAAACTCTCCTGGAAAAATCATCCACAAAAGTGACAAAATAATGCCTACCTCCGATTGACGGAGTCTTGGCAGGTCCCCACACATCTGAATGCACATAATCCAGAATACCCTTGGTATTGTGAATTGCAGTGCCAAACTTCACTCTTTGTTGTTTTCCCAGAACACAATGTTCACAAAATTCAAGTTTGCAAGCCTTCGTACCTTTCAACAATCCCTGCTTGGTGAGAATTTGCAAGGATTTCTCTCCAGCATGTCCCAACCTCATATGCCACAACTTCGTTGCCTCAGCATCCTTCTTAGAGCTAGAAGTTGTTGCCGCTATTGTCCCCACCACTGTACTACCTTGGTAGTAATACAAATTGTTCTTCCTCACGTCTTTCAACATCACCAGTGCTCCTGAAGTTGCTTTAAGAATTCCATCTCGCATTGTCACAACTAGGCCTTTAGATTCTAAAGCCCCCAATGAGATGAGATTCTTCTTCAACTTTGGCACGTACCGTACATCCCGCAAAATTCTGGTGGATCCATCATGATTCCGCAACTTGATTGAACCTATCCCAGCTGTCTTACATGGATTATCATTACCCATGTAAACAACCCCGCCATCAGGTTCTTGAAATTCAAAGAACCAATCCCGAATGGGACACATATGATAGGTACAACCTGAATCCAATATCCACTCATCTGGATACGATGATGCTGAAAGCGAGACAATTAAAGAGATGTCTGATTCCACATCATTTTTGCATTCTGCAACATTTGCATCTTGTGGAGCCTTCCCTTTCTTCTGCAGTTTTGGACAGTCTTTCTTCCAGTGTCCTTTCTCATGACAGAAAACACACTCATCTTTGGCAACGGCTCGACCTTTAGACTTAGACCTCCCTCTTCTCCCCTTTGTCTGACTTTGCTGACGACCTCTTGCCATCACAAACTCAAAATATTGTATTCAATATTACAAACAATTTCAAACAACCCAAGGGCGAACCTTCAGCTCTTGATACCACTTGTTGGGAAAAACGGGTAATTTTCCCACTAAATCAAAACCCTAACAGAGCTACCCGACAAATAATATTGAATAAATAAAGCGGAATAATAAAAGAGATAAAGAGAAAAAAACACACCAGAAAATTGTTAACGGAGTTCGGCCAATTTAGCCTAATCTCCGAGCACAGCAAAAACAACTCACTTTTATTATTATGGGAGAAGATATTACAAATTGGGATATCTAACAGTGAAGGAGGAGAGTTTAATTTATAACCCTCAAACCTCCTCCCAAACAATGAACCCACCGATGTGGGACTTGGGATTAAGCTAAAATCAACAGTATTGATGGAAGAAATACGACTTAAGTTCGATTGTTGTTCCTACTAGGGAGATGGGACCTAGAGAACTATTGAAGTCTTCTTCTTCTTCCTTCGGTCGGGCAGGTGATTGGGTGATGAACTGTGATTCTTCTTGTCCTCCTGCTTATCCTTCGGTACTTGGCACTCGGTCTTCGGGCAAATCACCGGATGGTGGGGGTACCTACGAAGGCACTCCGACGCTCAAGTCAGTAAAGCGGGTGGTCAACTCTCAGGTAGGTGAACAGTAATAAATGACATACCTTGCTCCTTGGGATGCACGCTATTTATATTATTGTAATGGGCCTACCTTGTTGGGCCCGTTTATCGAGGTGGATACCGCTTAGGGTTGCATTACCTAATTCTTGATGATGGATTAGCTTCAGTGATCTCGGTTTGAGCGTTAATTGTAATAGGGTTCGGCCGTCGGCCAAGCTCCCATGGTATGGGTCGGCCATCGGCCAAATCCTTGTGGTCTTTGTCGCCTCGGCCAGGTTTTCTGAGGTCTCGGCCAAGTGGATCATCAGCCTCGTCATCCGGCCAAACTTCTCAAGTCTCAGCCCGGTTTCCCTGGTTTCGGCCAACTGGACTCGGCCTCGGGCATCTAGGTGGATCTCGATCTCGCCCATACCGGTACAATTGTGTTTAAAAAAAATTACTTATGTTTCTTCATTAATCTTTAAGACATAAATTTAAGGGAAAAGTTAGTAATGTTGAATGTATTTATTGTAAAAAAAAAAATATTGAAAAATACAATGTCTAAAAGATTGTTGAAATCACAACAACAATTTCATTGACAATCTTCTTTCTAATCAATCAATTCATAAATTCTCTAAATATTCGTCCTTTACTTTTCTTATTGAGCATTCATTTACTTCTTATTCGAAAAATCAGATAATTTTCCCACTAAAACAGAACACTATCAAAGCTACCCGATAAATAGTATTGAATACTATACTATAACAGAAAAAAAGAAAACAACATAATATCAATAAATAGAGCGGAATAATAAAAGAGATAAAGAGGAAAAATACACCTGAAACTTGTTAACAGAGTTCGGCCAGTTTAGCTTAATATCTGAGCACAGCTGAAACAACCCGTTTTTATTAATGTGGTAGAAGATATTACAAATTGGGATATCAGCAATGAATGAGGAGAGGTTAATTTATAACCTTCAAACCTCCTCCCCAAATAATTCTCACCGATATGGGACTTGGGATTAAGCAAAAATCAACAAATTTCCACCTTGGCTTAATTTCAAGTTCCACCTAATACAAATCTTCTCAAAACATAACAAAAACAAACTTTGCAGTGCTTCAAATTTGCGCCTCCGATCGTCAACTTCAAATGTGCAAGATATTAATCAAGTCTAAACAGTGTTCAAACTTGACCCTTGTAACCACCTTGGTGAGCATATATACAGGATTCTCCGTAGTGTGAATCTTCTAGAGAATAATCTCCTCTTCTTCGAGAATCTCACGCACAAAGTGATAGCGAACATCAATGTGCGTCGTCCGTGCATGAAAGACTTGATTCTTTGCTAAATGAATAGCACTCTGGTTGTCGGAATATACCTCAAGTTGTTTCTGACCAACTCCCAAGTCTTTAAGCAACCCATAAAGCCAAATTGCTTCCTTCACAACCTTTTAATCGCCATATACTTTGCATTTGTCATAGACAAAGCCACCGTAGACTGCAAGGTAGACTTCCAACTAACTGACGCTTTTGCTAAAGTGAACAAATAGACAGTTGTAGATCGTCGCTTATCCAAATCACTACATAATCAAAATCACAATATCCAACTATGCATTGGCCAAGTGATTCATCTTGCTCAAATGACAATCCAACATCTAAGGTATTTTGGAGGTACTGTAGAATCCATCTCACAACTTGCCAATGACCTTTGCCCGGATCATTCATGTACCTGCTAACAACACTAATAGCCTGTGAAATATCTAGTCTCGTACACACCATTGCATACATCAAGCTTCCAACTGCATTTGCATATGGGACTTTCGCCATGTATTCTCGTTCTTCATCAGTCGTCGGAGATAAACGACTACTCAATTTCAAATGAGGAGCAAGTGGGTACTTACAGGTTTTGTATCTTCGTGTATACCAAAACGTTGTAGTACCTTCTGCAAATACTGCTTATGTGACAACCAAAGTTTCTCCCTCTCTGTCCCTGTTTATCTCCATGTCGAGAATCTTCTTGGCTTCCCCCAAATCCTTCATCTCGAACTCTTTACTCAACTGAGCCTTTAACCTGTCAATCTCAACTTGGCTATTTGTTGCAATCAATATATCATCGACATATAAGAGTAAGTAAATGTAGGAACCATCTTGAAGTCTACGCAAATACACACAGTGATTGTATTTGCTTCTCTTGTACTTTTGACCCTTCATGAACTTATCAAATCGTTTGTACCACTGTCTCGGAGATTGTTTCAGTTTGTACAACGATTTGCTAAGTTTACAAACCCAATCTTCTTTACCAACAACCTTGCATCCTTCTGGCTAAGTCATATAGATTTCCTCCTTCAAATCACCGTGTAGGAACGTAGTCTGTACATCGAGTTGAGCTAGCCTCAAATTCAATTGTGCTACCAAGGCCAACAAAATTCGAATGGAGGAATGTTTAACAACTGGAGAAAATACCTCATTATAATCAATTCTCTCCCTCTGAGCAAAGCCTTCAGCAACCAACCTTGCCTTGTAGCGAACATCTTCTTTATTAGGAAATCCTTCTTTCTTTGCAAATACCCATTTGGACCCAATTGCCTTCTTACCTTTTGGTAATTGTGTCAGCTTCCACGTCTTGTTCTTCTTCAAAGACTGCATCTCCTCTTCCATCGCACCTACCCAATTACCACTCTCTGAACTCATAATGGTTTTTGGGTAAGTGGATGGAATGTCATCAACAACTAGAAGTGTATAGGCAACCATATCCATGAAACGAGCAAGCTTCTGAATATCTCGTCTCTTTCTTCTAACTACCATTGGAATCGATTGTTGTTGAGGTTCTTGGGTAGGAACCTCTTCCTTATCTGACTCTCCTTCTGCCATATGAGAGTCACTAGTGGTGTTTCGTGCTGGGATCACCATTGTCTACTCAAACTCCACCTGCTGCGAAGTACTATCAGCTCCTTCTGGATTTACCTTCTTTAACATGGCATATTCATCAAAGGTAACATCCCTGCTGATAATAGTCTTCTTTTCTAGACACCACAAATGGTATCCCTTCACTCCAAGACTAAAGCCCATGAAATAACCTTCTTTGCCCGTGGATCCAACTTTGATTCAATCACGTGATAATATGCAATAAAACCAAAAACATGCAAATAATCATAATCAGTTCTAGGTTTTCCAAACCATACCTCTAACCGGGTTTTGCCATTATAGCAGATGATGGAAAACGATTGACGAGATGTTGAGCGTATGTCACAGCCTCAGCCCAAAACTTTCTACCTAAGTCAGCATTAGACATCATACAACAAACTTTCTCCACAAATGTCTTGTTCATACGCTCCGACACCCCATTTTGTTGTGGTGTTTTTCTGACAGTGAAGTGTCGAACTATGCCACAATCTTGGCATACCTTCAGAAACGGATCACTCTTGTATTCTCCTCCATTGTCTTTTCGGAGAACCTTGATCTTCCTTCTTGTCTGGTTTTCAACTTGAGCTTTCCACTTAAGGGAAATTCCAAGCACATCATCTTTGTTCTTCATGGTAAACACCCAAACTCTTCTGGAAAAATCATCAACAAAAGTAACAAAATAATGCCTACCTCCGATTGACGGAGTCTTGGCAGGTCCCCACACATCTGAATGCACATAATCTAGAATACCCTTGGTATTGTTCCCAAAACACAATGCTCACAAAATTCAAGTTTGCAAGCCTTCGTACCTTTCAACAATCCCTGCTTGGCAAGAATTTGCAAGGATTTCTCTCCAGCATGTCCCAACCTCATATGACACAGCTTCATTGCCTCAACATCCTTCTTAGTGCTAGAAGTTGTTGTCGATACTGTCCCCACCACTGTACTACCTTGGTAGTAATACAAATTGTTCTTTCTAACGCCTTTCAACATCACCAGTGCTCCTGAAGTTGCTTTAAGAATTTCATCTCGCATCGTCACAACTAGGCCTTTAGATTCTAAACCCCCAATGAGATGAAATTCTTCTTCAACTTTGGCACGTACCGCACATCCGACAAAATTCTGGTGGATCCATCATGATTTCGCAGCTTGATTGAACCTATCCCGGCTGTCTTACATGGATTATCATTACCCATGTAAACAACCCCGCCATCGAGTTCTTGAAATTCAAAGAACCATTCTCGAATGGGACACATATGATAGGTACAACCTGAATCCAATATCCACTCATCTAGATGCGATGATGCTAAAAGCGAGACAATCAAAGAGATATTTGATTCCACATCACTTTTGCATTCTGCAACATTTGCATCTTGCAGAGCCTTCCCTTTCTTCTTTAGTTTTGGACAGTCTTTCTACCAGTGTCATTTCTCATGATAGAAAGCACACTCATCTTTGTCTGGCTTTGCTGACGACCTCTTGTCACCAATGCTTCTTCTGATGATGTTGATTTGGTTTTCATCTTATCCTGCTTTCTCAATTCATGACTATACAAAGCAGAACAAACAACATCTAACGACACATTCTCCTTCCCGTGAAGTAACGTAGTCTCCAAATGTTCAAATTCATTAGGAATAGATGATAACAACATCAAAGTCAAATCCTCATCCTCAAACTTCACATCTAAATTCAACTACTAATTGATTAAACAAGTGATGTGTTCATTCATAGTAGTACCTTGTCGGTAGTCAAATCAGAACAACCTTTTCTTCATCAGGAGCTTGTTCTGACCACTCTTTTTCATAAACTTGTCATCTAATGCCTTCCACAATTTGTGTGCAAAAGTCTCATTTTTTAAAGCATACTTATGCTCTCTAGATAGGCAGGATCAAATAGTTTCGCACACCAATCGGTTGATGATGATCTAGTCTTTATCCTCTACCTCTTCTGGTTTCTCTTCCTCAATAGCAATATCAAGACTCTGCTGAAAAAGAGAGTCCAAGACCTCTCCTTGCCACATGCTGAAATGGCCAGTGTCATCAAATATTTCCACCGTCAATTTCAAACTGGACACTGGGAACCTTGACCATGATGGTAAGGAGTCTGACACCCTGGGTGGAATATTCAAGATAACATCCTTCTCTTCTTGATCTTTATTTGTCATTACAGACTCAAAATATAGTATTCAATATTACAAAAAATTCAGACAACCCAAGGGCGAACCTTTAGTTCTTGATACCATTTGTTGGGAAAATTGGGTAATTTTCCCACTAAAACATAATACTATCAGAGCTACCCGACAAATAATATTGAATACTATACTATAACATAAAAAGAAAGCAACATAATACCAATAAATAGAGAGAAATAATAAAAGAGATAAAAAGGAAAAAACACCTGAAACTTGTTAACAGAGTTCGACCAATTTAGCCTAATCTCCAAGCACAGCTGAAACAGTTCGCTTTTAATAATGTGGGAGAAAATATTACTAATTAGGATATCAGCAATGAAGGAGGAGAGGTTAATTTATAACCCTCAAACCTCCTCCCCAAATAATTCTCACTGATGTGGGACTTGAGATTAAGCCAAAATCAACATCTATAGTGTCATCTATCAAGTGGTTGATTTTGTATAACAAATTTAAAAGTTTTTTACTAATATATGATGTGATTTACTTAAGTATATATTTTAAATGACAATGTTAAAATAATATTTTTTTTTTGAACAGCAATGAATTAATAAAATAAGAGGGGACACTTAAGGGTGTCCCAACCCTTTTACATATCCAAACTTAGAATAGATGTTCAGCAACACACCAGAGAAGAAAACAGAGTTGTACTAGTAATTCCCCCAACCCCAAAGCTAAACCTACATGATGGAGAAGCCTTGCTATTGGGCCTCAGGCTAACAATGCTAGAGGTCCAAAGAAACAAAGAAACAATGAAACACCTGCATAGTTCATAAGTGGGGTACACCATTCCAAAAAAAATGAGGGTAATTAATACAGCTTCACATTCCCCGTAGAAAGAATTGTACCCAGCAGTGTAGCACAACCCAGCCCATTGAGCTTTCCTACATCCGTTCCAGCCAAGCCTCTTCTTACGTGTTTCCCATAGCTAGCTTCACCTACTAGGTGTTTGCACCCTCCTCAGCACACGTGGCAACCACTTAAAAATCTCCAGATTTATTGATCCTTGGCAGTTGCAATACGGTCATAGCCTTCAACTATCATTCTACTTCCTTGAATATTTAGATAGAAACTGTACTTGCAAAACTACAAAAAAAGTTAGCCAACACTATTTTTTCTTGCTGCTGTTTTGTATAGTTTTCCTGTCGCTCCATCGGTAGCCACAACTTCAACATGTTACCCTTTGGCAGCCATTTTCCCCAACCTCTATACTGTTACCATAGATGAAGAGTAACGTAACCAAAATTTTACCCCCAGAATATTAACCCTACAACCATGACAGACTCCATTGCATCCAAAGACCAACGGACCAAACTGGAGAGTGTTAAACTTGTCCTACATGATAACACTTATTCATCTTTCTAGCAACAACAAAATTTCCGTGCAACAGCCTCTATTCCTTGAACTATGACCTTCCTCACCAGCTCCCCACCAGACCGTCTAGCCCACCTGCCCATCTCAGGAAAACATCTTCTAGCAGAAAAGTACCCAAACTCCTGAGATTACTTGGAGCAAGTGTCTGGAGATTATTTAAAATTTAAAAAATAAAAAATATTCACAAGTAGATGTAAGTAAGTTTTTAGATAGTACCCAATAAGTAATGGGACAAATAACAAGACAAATTCTTCTAAACATGACAAATATTAGTTACTATCGAGAATTACATACGAGATCATGCAAGTTGACTCAGAACATATTGCCAAAAATGTAAGGGGGTTAGACATTTAAGTTTGTCAACCCATATTGATTTGCCTCAAATAACTCCCAACTCGAGTTGGTCAAAATACATGCTAATTCGTCTAGTCTTACAATTCACATTATATTTTTTTCAATATTGTGTTGTTGTTCTATAGTATATGATTTGTGTGAATATAACTAAATATTTTCCTTCATTATTTTTACAATTTCATATATTTAAAATTACAAATCTAGATTTTTCTTCATGTCTATTTTTTTTTGGTAGCATGTTTTCTTGTTTATTTATAGTAAATATAGTCTTTTAAGTTTTTTTAATTATTATACTTGGAGTAAAATATTATTTTATAAAACATTCAAATCTGGGATTAAAAACTTACAAATGACTTTCTAATTTTTTTTTCAATTCTTTTAATTTATATGACCTGCCTACAAACCCACACTTATATAAGACATATTAAACCTATTAATAACATGTGGGTCAACCATCCCAATCTGTTCTTGATAGGTCAAACGTGAAAAAAAATAGATAGATGTACTTTGTACGTACTACAGATAATTATTATCATCTCTACTCTAGTGAGGTAACTTAATTAATAACTATTTACATTGATAAATTTGCTACCTAAAACTGTAAAACTGTTGATAAAGAAAAAGACTCACACTAGTAAAACAAAACATAAATAATTATATAATTTGGATTAAATGACAATAGAAACTATTTTATATTATTATTTTATTATAAATTAGTTAGAATAATAAGAGTATTTTTTTTTAATAACTGTATAAAATTTACATTTATAACTAGTTCATAATATAAAAATATTTACAATAAAATTAATTTCATTAAATAATATTGTACTAGACAAAGTGGCCTAAATAGTACGTGAAACTGATTGTACAATTGTTGATGTGCTGATTGACTCCTCGATCGTGACTTCAAGTCTCTTCTTTTAGTTGTTGGTGCTCGGTTGGGGTGACCTGAAAAAAAGGTACTATGATGATTAAGTAAATATTATGTGTTAAGAGTTGTAGTAACCAATCATCGGACCTCGAGGACTGGAAGTAATGGGGGGCCACGTAAGCTGGCTCCCACAAGCGGTATAAGCTAGTGTGTCGATCAGTCGTCAGACGTTAACTACCAGGGAGTATCGACCAGTTCTCAGACGTCGACCACAAAGGAGGGTTGAAGAGTTGTTGGGCATACAGGAGAGCCGATGACTCCTCGGGCAGTGACACAACAAATGGGGCCGCGAGAGTTGGGTCCCAGAAGAACATATCAGTTATCAGTAAAAGCACCCAGAGATAAGGGGAAGCCTTAGGTCACGAAGAGTTCATATGTGTGGTGTGAATAGCGCATTCAGGCGCAACACAAGTAAAGAACCGCTGGAGGCGCTAAGGCTCATTAGGGTTAGGGTTTCTAGGGGTAGGTTGCATGTATGACGCGTGAATACTTAGGGTGCCCCAAAGAACAGGGGCCACGAAGGGTTTCTAGGGGTAGGTTGCAGGCATAGCGCGTGAATACTTGGTGGTCATTCTGTTAGCTGTTGCACTCTAGTTAAGGGCAGTCCTACGTGCTAGATTACGCTAAGATTGTGTAATAGCAGCGCGAGGACGTTACCCCAGCAACCCTAGTTACCACGTATATAAGGGGCGTTGAAAACCCTAAAAAGGTACGCAATTCTAAGTTTAGAATTATTACACACGCATATTGTTTCTCTGCCCTAGTATTGACTTGAGTGTTGGAGTGCAAACGACCGCCAGGGTGTCCCCTTTGTCTTTGCAGGTACAGGGTGTTTCGATCCAAGAAAGCGTGAAACCAGGAAGAGACAGGCGGGCGTAAGATCGTCGTTAGAGTGAACCGGCGAGAACAAGAGTTTATAGTGATAACTGATTAATGCATATCTTACAATATTTAGTCATAGGTCTTTGTTGTGATGAACCAAATCAATGTTAATTGATCTTTAGCATAATTCCCTTATTTATAGGAAAGTATGTTGGTATATACGAAGAATGTTAGAATATCTCTAATAAATCAATATTTTCCACTAAATTGTTAACTGAATTCTCGAAAGTGTTATCTGGATTTAGGACATGATCATTCGTATGGAGTTTCCATAATCGTCATTGATGTCATTTATTGAACGCTTTAGATGTATATTTACACGGCCGATCGATCACCGAAACTGAATGACTGACTCGTTCGATATCGATCAGTACACACAAAGTTTGTAAAAGGAAATAAAGTTTTTGTTAATTCAAAATTTCATTCTCCCCTTCTAAAAGTTTTGTCATCGTTTTTTTTGAAAGATGTACTGGAAAATAGTTCTGGCCAAAAGTTTGTCTCCACAACACCTTAAAGAAGCATCATTAAAAGTTATGTGTGAAGACATATTTTACAATATGCTTGAAACACACCACTTTCCACTAAATAAAGTCATAAAACAATGCCTAAAACGTAATTAGATTCTAAAAATAACATAAAATAAGACTATAAGAAGTAAATAGCTTATTTAACATATACAATTGGATTGTATGTGGTGACACAAACAATGAAAATGAATAACTAAATTCAATCTAAGAAATATCATTAGATGAATAAAAGTACATAGGATATTGTGTAACAACATATAACCCTTGTTACCATATACTTTTATATCATGAAAACTTTGCTTCATTTATAAAACTACCCGAATTAGTGTAAACATCAATTCTTGCAACTTTATTATTTTAAACGTTAGACAAACGTAACGTTTAAAATCTTTTAAAAGAAGAGAAACATGGAACAAAAGTCAATTGAAGGAGCTCCTTCTAAGAAAATCCAATGAGAAAAATACACACTTTTTCTTTCTTTCTTGCTACGTCAATACTTTTTGAAATCTTTTTTTCGATTACTTAATTCCCATATTCTGTATTCTATATTCTATATTCTTTGAGTATTCATTACTCCATGGACACCCACCTTTCAGTTTGTTCTTAGAAAAAAATTATGACTTACTTTCAATCAATTTCGTAGAAACTTGTGATCAATTTCTAAGGTGTTGCGTGCCCTCTTTCACCTCAAAACCATTTATTTAATGCAACTATTCTTAAATACTATTAGAGTTTATATTGATTACCAATTAATAATCTCAATTTTAATTTAATGAAACATTTACTTAGATAACTACTTGTCTTATGAATTAAAATCACGAACTTTTCATAATTAATTCAATCACTAAGATTTTAATAATCCAAATAGTAGTTATAGCTATTTATTTAAGAATTTAAGATTACTAAATTTGATATATGCTCCCCTAAACTCAAAAATATATACTTAAATATAAATAATTTAATTTTTCTAAATTTTGTTCAATACCGTTATATTTTTTATTTTTATCTTTAAATCTAAATATCATTTTCAATAAATATAATTTAAAAAAGTATTATATGTAAATAAAATATATTAAATAAAATTTTATATTATTTTTAATCAGTGTAAAAGTAGTTAAATATATTTATAATTTAGTCCCAAAATATTTTGCAATAAAACAACATATAATTTTCATGGTAAGGTGTAGGGTGACATTGCAGTCGTTAAATGGTCAAGGAGATTCGTACTTGATATAGAAGTTAGTTTGGAAAAGATAAACATGATTTGGTTTCTCATTTATCTTCACCAGATGTTGTAATATATTGTTTTTATGTGGGATATTTCACAGTTTTTTATTTTTAAATATTGATCACTTTAACAATAAATATTATCATTATTATATCAAAGTAATAAATGTTCGATAATTGAAAGAAATTAAAGCATAAGTAATTTTATCAATTTCAAATACTATTTTGTAGGAGTATTGGGTATTACATTTAATTCAAGTTATTTATATTTTTCGAATTGGATTAAATTCTTATTTAGTTCACTCAATTAAAACTAGAACAAATGATGAATTTTTGAATTTTAAATTTGTGAATAAAGATATTAATTTTATTATTAAAAACATCTGAATTTTTTATATTACTAATATTGTCTATTCAGACTAAGACTTTTTTTCTCTCATTTCCAGTTTTGCAGACTTTGGAGATAAACTCCTCTTATCTTTACTTATACTAAAATAGTATAATAATTTCTTCACTTTATTCCAATAGATAAATTTATAAAAAATATAAAAATGGGTAAATTATATCTGAGAATACAAATTGAAGCTTACATATATTTAGTGTATAAATCTTCGTACAGTTACAAGAAATTTATCTTAATCATTATATTAATTAAATTAAATATTATTTTAAAAAAAATTATTAAATAAAAAAATTCAATTACAATCGAATTAAATGAAAAAATACGATGCAACACTATTTAAATAATTCACCCATAAATTTGTTCCAATAAAAAATATATCTTTTATAAATTTATTTATGTTTATTTTTATAAATTAAAGTTTTTATATTTTTAAAAATACAAACAACGAAATAAGGATAAGGATTTTATTTGTAGGTAAAATTTGTTTCTAGAAATCTATTCATCCTATAAAATATAAGCAGAAACACATACGGTCTCGTTATGTATCGATTTTTTATTTTTATTATATATAATTATAAATTGAATTGATGAGATATTTATGAAAATTTTTTAAATCTTTATTATATATAAATAATAAAAATATAATATATTACATGACATTTAATAACACTAAACGAAAAAAAAAATAAGAGAAGAGATAAAAACAACAATTTGAAAAGATGAAGATATGGAAAAAAAAATTATTTCAAATAAAAACGTCTCCAAGTTTATTAAACGACAAACTACTTCACATTTAAAATTTAAAATTGATAACTATTTTCTACAAATATGACAGTATATTAGTTTTAAAAAAAACAGTTACCAAAATTTATTATAAAAAATAAGTCATAATGAGAAAAAAATTTATTTATATTTTATATTTAGGTATAAAACCATACACGTATTATGTCTTAGAGTAAAGAAGAAGAAAAATATAGACAGTACAATTTTTAATCATAAGTTGTTCCTTATTCCTTATAATCTTATATAACTTATTTTGGTTGACATTATTGACACGTATTCACAAGTTGGACCCGCACATGCATACATGATTGGGTAATGGTCATCCACGTCAGCTACTTTGGACGGTTATTATCTCCCTTATCACCGAATCAACGTCCAATATTTTCTGATTAAAAAAACATATTTCATGCTAAATTGTTAACTACCTTACTCTATAGGTCAGAGATGCATTGTTATAAGATGAGTGAGGATTAGAATAAGTGGAGAAAGATCCTCTATCTGGCCGTAGATCAGAATAACCGGTGCAATCTTGACCGTTGATGAGAAAAGGATGAAAAAGTGAAAAGTAGCTCTATAAATTCAGATGAAGACGAGACTTTGAACGATTGGGTTGCTTCCCAGCGTACCCAGAAACAGAGGCAGAAGGGGAAGACAGTTAGTGAGAAAAAAGAAGAAGAGAAAGAGGATTAATTGGCGAGTTAGGGTTTTGAGTTGACTCACGAGCCTATGCATTGTGTCGGCGGTTTTTTTTTCTTTCGCCCGGAGCCACTTGGTCCGATCTCCCCTGTTTCTGTTTCCGGTAGCATAGCAGTTTGAAAGGTTCTGTTTTTTTCGGCGAGTAGTATGGGATTTCCAGTGATTCTTTTGGTGAATTGAGTTTGGGGGAATTCTGGATTTTGACCTAAAGCAAAGGTCTTTACTCAAAATATTCACTGGGTTTTGTGTTCTTCTCCATTGCGGTGGGTAGACCTGTGTTTGATTTCTGTGTTAGATTTTTTTGATAAATATTCACTGGGTTTAAGTTCTTAAACTTTCTAAACTGAACTGGGTTTGATATTTAAGAAAACCTTGGTAAATTCAGTGCTTCTGTTTCATCCGTGCTTGTGTTTTTTTAATAACAAAGTTTTTGTTTTTTTTATTGATTGTTATTTATATTAATAGGTTTGCTGGGTTAAATTAATTCTTGTGGTCTTCCCCATTTTCCAATTGATTTCCTTTTGTTGATGAATGGATAATTTCCTAATATAGTGGTTACTGCAACAGGCAGGAACCACTGGCCATTCCGTTTCTCAAATTTTTTGGCCTCATTCTTTCACAAATCTTTGGCCACCAAAAGAGCTTCACTCATTGTGACCCTTTAGCTTTGACTTACCACTGCAATTGGAAGTATGGCTGTCTCTTTAACTCGTTTGTCATGGTGGTTGTGGGGTGGCAAGGAGAAAGAGCCAGTTTCTAGTGGCTCTCCACTGAATTCATCCTCTGAATGGGGTTTTAAGGAGAGAGAGACTGTGAAGTTTCCTTCGGTGAAGGGAACAAAGATAGCTCCTTCCCACAGGAAGAGTAAAAGGAAATGGCAGAGCAGGGAAGAGAAGAGACCTGACAGAGAGTGCGATGTTGTACTGGTGTCATCTGATGGTGATGGTTGTTTTTCTGACTCTGAATCTGATGACTCAGATTGGTCCATTGGGTGGTTGGAGCCTCATGGCTCTGAATTCCTGCATAGTGATGACGATTTGGATAATAGTTTTGCTGTACTGGTTCCTTGCTATAGGAAGGAGGTGGAGAGTTCAAGCAAGGAGCTTTTGAGTGCCATCAGGAACCTTCCAAATGAATTTTCTTCTGGTGAGATTCAGGACGTGCTCTTGAAATGTTTGATTTTGTTTTCATTGGGTTATTTTATTCTCTTTCAACTCCTAGCACTGTTTAACTTTTACTTACTTGATTAACCTTTTTTTGTGCTGGTTCTTTAAAGTTAAACAAACCTTGTTCTTGTTCAGGTGTTTTTAAGCTTTTATATTATTTTGTAACCAACAGTTTTCCAGATGGTTTGGCCTTGTTGATGACTCTGATGCTAATGAAGAGATGTCAGTCATTATCAAATACAAATAGGCAAATACATATTACATGATACAGACCAAGTAGTTTTGCCTTTTTCTTAGAATTATCTTAAAATGCATTGATCTGACCAGCCTTTGTTTTTTTTATTCATTGTACTTTTGTATTTTTCTTGGTGTATATGGATATTGTTGGGGTTTCTTGTTCTATCCTATACTGATTTTTGTTCCTCTTTTATATTCTAATGGTTCAATGTCTGATCTGCAAAGTAGCCTTAGTTTTATGAGGTAATTTTCTTTGGTTGTATCTTACCTATTCCATGAGGTTTCCTTATGCTTCTGTCATGTGTTTTTTTTTCTTTGTATCAAATTCTTATTTTGAATATAAAGTCTTAGCTTGAATTTTTTGTTCTGGTGGTATATCACTTTTACTTGTCTTCATGAAAGTAAAAAGTTATGCATTGAAGTAGCTTCACCATCACACTCTGATTTAAGGTCCTAAACTCCACACAGTTCAAGCCACAGTCAATTGATCACTGCCTTCCTTTTTACTACAGTCAAATGACTTGATACTTTTCTCTCATGTTCCACCCTGCAATTTTTTTCAATGAACAGTTACAATCCTTTCTATCTCGGAACTGCTTCTTTCTTGTCCATGGAAAGTGGTCCTGGCATTCAGATCTTTATGGTTGAATGTACATTTATACCTAAATCATCTTGTAGTATCTAGACACACAAATGAAATTGATTGAATCTGTAACAATTGCATAGCCCAAACTGTGAGTTGGGCACTATTGTGTTACAATAACAACCCACCACTTTCAATTGATCTCTTTGTATATGAAAACTAGGGAAATTTGTCTTTGGCAGTGGTTTCAATGGAGTGAAAACATTCATTTCCATTACTTATTAATCTTACAGTTCCACTTCATATATTCATCTGTATTATAATATTTGTGTATCCTTTTGAAGAGATTATGGAACCGTTCTAATTGGGTTTTTGGAACACTGTTTGAATTCGCAGCAGGTAAAAACTACGTGGAACACTGGCTAGCTTCTCTTCAGAATTTTGAAGCGTAGAAAACTACATCTTCTGCAACCTTCTAGAAGTAGAGGAGCCTAAATAATTCCATGTATTTTCTGTACATAGAAATCATCTTCTCTCCTCTTATTGTGAAAAGCTTAAATTGAAATGGAAAATTTCAATCTAGAAAATTCCAAAAGAAAATGGAGTTATTATAATGGGAAGAGAATTGCAAGAATTATGCTTTGGATAAGCTGAAATGTTTTTATATTTTGACTGATGGTAATTGTACACGATTATAAGATAACATATTTTAAAAAAGGGATAATGCAATTAATCATTCATACTTTTAACAAACATTTTTAATTATAATGCGTTAAATGAATAAACTATGTAAAGTGGAGAAAATATGGTTAGTTTAGAGATTGGTTGATAAACATAAATTTCTTTCTTCTTTTCATTTTTTATTGGTTCTTCCTAAATTCGTTTTACAAAAAAATAGAATTGTACTCTTCCTTTAATTTCTGATATGCGATCGTGAATTTTCTATTTCCTTGTGATTTTAATCTTTACATTTTTAAAAAATTGTAACTTTTAATTCAATTTTTAATTTGTGTATATACTTCTTTTATTTTGGTGAAATTAAACTCTGGAACTAATTATTTGTATTAATTAAAGCTTTGGGTAAACTTGTGAGTTTTTTACACTAAAACAGCCAAAAAAAAGGATTAAAATTGTTGATTAAGGATTAAAAGGTTACTAAAATTGTCCTTTAGTGTAGATATATTTCTTACTTAAAATTCTAAAAAAGAAAAACAAAAAGTATTTGTGAAAATAAGCAAAAAAAGGCTCATAAGTTGTTTTTTGGTGTCTAAGTTGTGGTGTGTGTGAGAGGGAGGAATGAGCTCTGATAAAAGAATTTGTTTGACTCCTTCATTCTTCGTAATTTCCTCATTTCCATTGTTATGAAATAATAACCAAACATAGCATAGCACAGAATGAAAGCAAATTCTACAGCTAACCAAAGCATGACTTTAAAGATTAACGAAATATTAAAAACTTACATAAATTTTTTATCTAAAAATATACTCCAATATAAGTTCCTTTTTACAAAATTTTCAACCTAAAAAATATATATACGATAAATTTGTTGATGTTACGAAAATTAAATAATTTTGACTGCATTATAATTTGGTCTCTCATTATTTCCAGATGTGTAATTTATTTTTGTAATTTAAAATAACTTTTACCTAGTTAATCTTACGCCTAACATATTTATTAAAGGAACGGTCAAAATATAGTTTAATTAATTAAATATAAAAAATAAAATAAGTTAAGCATGTACAAAATGTAACACCCGGTTCTAAAGGCATATTGAGTTATAGAGGTTATATAAACAATATTTCAAAACACTTTATACATATGTATATATACATTTATCATAATATATAACTTCATATAATATATATATTCTATTATAAAAGGCATCAAAATTTGACATCTCAACGCTAACATCTCAAGGAATAACAACCATCTTCCATCACATGAAAAAAGTATTACTAAAAAAAATACAAAAATATGGGAGACTAGACCAAAACCCATATGTTAACAAAAACGATACATACATAGGTAGACTATACATATTCATAAAGAATTATAAGAACAGACTAGATGGAAGCCTATTATACCAATGAAATGATTTTCTATGAATAAATCATAAATTAGTCAACTTATCAGCACATGCATTTCCTTCACGAAAAATATGAGTAACCCTAAACCTGATTTTTTCACAGTAATTAAGACAAATATTTCATCGATTACGAAGCATCCACAAAAGATTAGTCCTAACAGTAAACGCAACACAAACCAAGGCAAAATCACATTCAAGTCAAACATTAGTAAGCCACATCTTTTGAGCTTCCTCCATAGCATGTATAACTTCATAAAACCCAGCAGCCATAAAGTCTGAACTTCAAGAGACGTAGAGAAAGCACCAATAAACTTCCTCATACTCCCACGAAAAATACCTCCACAAGTAGTAACACTACAAAAAATAATGATGGTAGAGTCCCCAAAAGAGCGACACAAAGAGTAAAAAAGAGACTCTACATAGGACTAGTGTTAGCTTAGCGTCCCAATAGAAATGGAAGTTAATGTTTTGATGGCTATCCATTAGAGACGACCTCCAATGGGACACAAATTTACAAGGTAGTGTTGGCTAAGCCTACATAAAGAAAAATATATTATTTAACTATAGCGTAGGTTTATGGAACACTAAAATGACTATAAAATTAAATAATTATTAAGAAGTGGACTTTAAGTCTTTGCACCCACTTATATACTATAAAATGATCCTAATCTATAGTCGATGTGAGATCTCCAACAACACACACCCCTCACATCGATATTACCAACTCGTGCGTGAGACTATATATTATGGGTGATCCGGTAAGGAACCGATAGTAGGTGGCCTGATAAGTCCAACAAACAATTGCTAGGATAGGTTCGAGATAACTCATATATCATATTAAGAAGTGGACTTTAAGCCTAACTCAACCTCATAAAACCAACTTATAAGGTGAGGTTTACACCCACTTATATATGAAATGTTCTAATATCTAATCAATGTGAGATCTTCAACAATAATTAAACTTAGAGCCGCAATTGGGGACACTACGTGAAAAAAAAAATGTAAGTAAATTGTCGCCATTAGGGACACTACCTGGAAAACAAATATTAGTGTCGCCTAAACCTACGCTAAATTTAATTATCGAAATAGCCCTAAAAACCTCAATCTTATCCTGAAATCTAGCATAATTCCTCATTCGTCATATCATCCAAATAGAAAAAGTTATCACAACAAGCTTAGTCAATTTAACCAAAGGTCTATCATTAGTTTTAATAAAGAAAGAAGATCATCCTTATTAAATAAATGAGAAGTAAGAAAAATCTGTCGAACCCAACTCCAAATATGCAAAGCATTAGAACATTCAAAAAATAAATGATGAATAGATTTTTCATGCTTTTCATCATAATATATATATATATATATATATATATATATATATATAAATGTGTGTATGTGTGTGTAAAGCTCGTGAATCTACATTTTTATGTGTTCACATTGAGTATAATCACAATAATTTTTCAAACATGACAATTAAGACCTTGAAAATAAGTAAAAATACACCATCTTATATGAAAAACTTAGTATATCTTAATATGTTTTAATACTTATCAATTAAATTTATTTGTTATTATTCGCACACAATATAAATTTATATTAAACCTAAGTACAAATAGATAAAAATAATAGAGAAGAAAAGACAAACACTTGTTAGAAATCTAAGTGAGTACAAGTTTCACATTGAATAAAATTAAGAATGTTAAATAATATATAAATAATAAAACTCAAAAACTCATTGTCTTAATTAATGTTTTGGATAAGAGATGACATTTCATCTTGGTGATTGGGTCACACGAGTATGTGAGTGAAGAATCCTAGATGTGAGGAGGATTTCTTATATTCTGACAGAGTTTTTAAAAATATGTACCAATGTGGAAGGGATGTAAATTCTCTCTCGAAACTCAATAGTGGTATCAGAGTAGGCAAACATGTCCCATTAAGATAAATGGCGGGACAAATAAAGGTCAATCTTGAGAATGAGTATACCAATGTAGAAGAAATTTATACTTGAGGGACAAATTATTAGGAATTCAAGTAAGTTTAAGTCTCACATTGAATATATAAATAAAAATATTGAGTAACATATAATAAGAAAAAAGAATCACAAATACATTGTCTTGAATTTTTGGATAGAAGGTAACACTAGGTCACTTATATGGTCTCATAGGTACCAAATCTCTTAGATCAATTCCTCTCAAAATATCCAACAACACTTTCTGTAATTAATGTATATGATTTATATCATAAAGTAAAAAATATTGCTTGAATGACTTGCAAAGAACGTACAAAAGGTATGTTACCAAAGTCTTCTCATTCAAGTTATGTAGTGTCGCTTGAGTGTTTTATTAGTTCTTGAATGAAAAATTTATAAAAACTCCTCATTCAAGAAGCGGGTGATCACCCACTCAAACATCCTATTGATTATTCAACGGTAATTTTTTATATTCAAATAAAGACTTTACACTCTATGAAAATACGTTAAAAACTCACAACTTATCCAAAATAGTTAATAATGCTCAATTTAACCTTTCTAAGTCATTATCAAATTCAAAAATACATGTAAATATAATTAATCAAATCAATTATAAACTCAAAAATAAAAAAGAAAAACACTTATTCTAAAGAGAGGTATTGGGATGAAAATAATTTTAGACTCTTCACCTATCATGTTATAGTATTTAATTCTAAAATAAATAAAAATCGAATGAGAAATTTAAATAGATAAAAGAAGATGATGAAAATTGGAATGAAAATTTAAAATATAAAATAATATATATATATATATATATATATATATATATATATATATATATATATAAAGGTAGATAGATAGTTAAAAGAAAGAAAAAAAAAAGGATAAATAGAAAAATATAGGGATAAGACACATGTGCTTTACACAAAAGAATGTAAAAATTACAAAATTTCAATATTAAGACTAAAACGTAAAGAAAATATGGCTAAAAACTGTAAATAAATTTTTTAACAGATAAAAGTTCAATTTCATTTATTACTTTTATTGGTTGAGAGTAAAAAATTATTTTTTTTGCAAGAAAAATTATTCCAGAGATATATAAAGATAAAACTATTATACAAAAATGTTTTTTTTTTTTGGAAAGGGTGACAGTTATCATCCTATCTGGAGACAAAAGTTTCATTGGTTAGTTGCCTCCAATGACAGTATCACACATGTACGGATAGTAACAACTTATATATAAAATATAAAACAATAGACTAAACTAAAATATTTAAAATTATAACAAAATATGACTAGTGTTGATAGAGTATTTTAATATTTGTTTGACATAAAACTATTTTAAAAATAACATAAAATATCATATGCTAAAAGAGTTAACATCTTAATAAATGAATATTATGTTGTAGAGGATTAATTTTGCTATAACAAATTAATTTTGCGTAATTTGTTGGAGATATCATTTATTTGCCCCTCAAACTTTTGTATTTCAAAATATAACTTTATTTGGGGGATTTCTTAAATTTTAAAAAGCTCTCACTTTCTTTTTAAGCAAAAACTCTAGTTTTCATATATTTTTAAATTATAAAATTAGTAGAATTAAATATATTTTTTTATTCCGATACTATAATATATGTGAAATTAGTTTGTTTCTTTAATCTAAATTTTAGATTTGTTTAGTACTTGTAGTAAACTTTAGATCTTGGTATTCATAATAAAAATAAACTAGTGAAATAAACTTTTATTAATTTTTTTTACACAAGATTTTCAACATAAATTATATCATAATATTATAATATTGCATAAATAATAAATTAATGTAAAATATTTTAACATTCTACTTTACATTAAAAATTTATTTATTATAAAATTTGAATGAAAGATTTTTCAGATAAAAGTAATATCGATAACAAATACATATTTAACTAAAACTAAAACTATAAGACGTAAAAAATATTTTTCAGTATAAACAAATAATACCCATTAGTAAAACTTATTTTGCTATGTTTATGTGAGTAGGGCATTTCATATAATTATTTTTTTACACAAATCTTGAAAATGGATCTTTGTGTAGAACGATATCGGAAAAGATTTTGATTTTGTTCCCAAATCTTGTTCCAGTTAGAGAAAGGAAGAACCTGAAAACAACATTATTATATTAGTCAAAGACCTTTCTAAAATTGTAAATTATTTTCATATTTGTAGCGTCGTTGCAGGCCAAAGTAGTGAACAGAACGTGCCTCCAAAAATAGCAGAAACACGCAATTTTATATTTTTAATCTCTCTGTCTCTCAAAAACTTTGTTAAACTTTGTTCAACAAAGTCACCTTTCCGCGACAAAAGTCGGCCACCGCCACTTCATTACAGCTTTCCTAAGGAACTTTTTCGTATGATCAAATTTAGGAAACAGACACACATTTATGGTTTCACAATAATGCATACGATGTGTTAATTTTAGCTTAAAATTCAACATCATAGGAGTTTGTTAGGAGAAATAATTTGCTTTTGAGAAAAAGTTGCCTTAAGAATAGAAACAAAGTTTGTTAGATGATTTAGTGTGAAGAAAATAATATGAGCTTTAAAGATAACTAACAAGTTCATCTAATGAAGTTTATAGCTTTAAAAAGCACACAAGTAGTGATTGTTGAATTATTAATTTAATTTGATGTTGGATTCTGCTATGCAGAGTTTGACAGGTAAGATTGTAATTTAAGAGAGAAAGAGATTAAAGGTGTATAAAGCAAGCAAAGCTGGAGAATGGCACAGGCACGTGGGTCGTTGAATGCATGCATTATGTGATTCTTTATATCATTTTATTGCAATGCTTTTTCAAAAGTAAGGTTTGGACATTAAATTCGTGCGAACTTTGCTCTCCTCCATTATCCCATAATTAGCACAACATCTTAGTTCCCACGTTTTCTCTCTGTTCATTATCTTTCTTTCTTTTTTTTCTTTACCCTTTTTTCCACTTTCTTCTCTTAGTCCCTTGCTGTCATGGAATCCATGTCTTCTCTTCTCCATCTCAAACGGATAGAGTAATAGGAGAAACACGGTTTGCATGTTTTTGACTCTCACATTATTAAGATCTTAATACACCAATTAGGAGCACAGAAGAAGAAACAACCAACCAAAATGTTGCAGAGGGCAGCAAGCAATGCTTATTCATGGTGGTGGGTTAGCCACATCAGAACAAAGCAATCAAAATGGATGGAGCAAAACCTTCAAGGTGATGATGACTTTATCTCCTTTTTCTGATTGAATTTTTGTGCACATTCATGGCATACGATGTAAACGTTAGATTATACAAATGTGGGTGTGCATGCTTTTGATGGTCAATTTCATTTCATTGTGGAGTTAAACCTCTAAACTATGCATGCCTTGTATTCAAATAGTGTTATCTATAATACATTTATCCGTGATCAGGAAATTCAACTGCATGAGTAGAGAGACCCTTAAGAAAAAGATTTTATGTTACTCGTGCTCAAAGTTTAATTGCTTTATATGGATTCTGAAAATGCTTCTCAACGTGTTCTTATTTCCAAATCTGAACCTTTACTAATCAGAAATTACATATGCACTTCTTTTTTTCACTTTTCAATTGAATTTTCTCAAAAATCATAATGCTATTTTGGGCAATGTGAGAGAGAAAGTGTGGCATAGAATGACTCCGTCTCTCTCCCTCCCTGTTTTTGATAAAATGCCTTCCTGACGTTTATTAGCTTCATTTTTTCTCACTAAACATTCTTTTTTGTAGTTTGCATTCCTTGAAGTTATTGAAGTATTTCCTATAAATTTAGAATTTATGGAGATGCTTACCATGTGGATATATCGATACATAGTTTTCATGTTATTAATTAGAATACTGAATTAAATATTTGCTTGAGCCACGGCTAGATGCCTAGGTAGGATCAACAAAACTCACTTTTATGTGTCTTTGCCTTTATAAATGAATTTAGTTGGGTATCTAAAATATATAAACAAAACTGCAGATATGGAGGAAAAAGTGCAAACTGTTATGAAGCTCTTAGCGGAAGAGGGTGACTCTTTCGCCAAGAGAGCAGAGATGTATTACAAAAGGAGACCGGAACTGATAAGCTTTGTGGAGGAGTCATTCAAGGCTTACCGGGCTTTAGCTGAACGATATGATCACATATCAACAGAATTGCAAAATGCCAACAACACCATTGCTTCTGTCTTTCCAGATCGCGTCCCATTTATGGATGAAGATGACGACGATGCATCACAAAAGCCTCAAAAAAAAAAACCCGAAGGGGTAAAAAATATACCAAAGCCTCCCCATAAAGATTTAAAAACTGTCATAACAACAGCAACAGCCACAAAGAAATTTCAATCCAAGAAACCAGCTGCTACTGCAGCTGCTACTACTCCAAAAACTCCTAAATCTGGTTTGAGCAGAAAACAGGCACTTGAAGAGGTTGACAAGCTGCAGAAACAGATTCTGGCCCTACAAACTGTGAAAGAATTTGTAAAGAACTCTTATGAGAATGCCCGCGATAGGTACTGGGACACTGAGGAGCAAATAAAGGAATTGCAAGAGAGAGTTTCCACTCTGCAAGAAGAACTTGGAGAAGGTGTTGATATTGAAGATGATGAAGCTCGCCGTTTGATAGCAGGAACTGCTCTTCAATCATGCCAAGAGGCATTGACGCAGTTAGAAGAGAGACAGGAAAGATCAGTTGATGAAACTAAAATCGAGTCACAAAGGGTAAAGGATGTCAAGGCCAAGTTGGGCTCTCTTATGGACGAATTCCATTATGATCGGAACAATTCCAAAGAGCCAAGGATCCAAAGAGATTTAAAAAAAATAGCAGAAACAGAGTTGGATGAAAATGCCGATGGATTGATTCGGAAGAAGCAGGAGTTGCAATTATTAAAGGAGAACATTAAAGAGAACTTTGAGCCTAGCTCTAATTCATCACTCAGTGTAGCAGAGATGGCAGAGAAGATTGATGAGCTAGTGAACAAAGTGATCAGCTTGGAAACTGCAATATCATCCCAGAGTGCTATGGTGAAGAGTTTGAGAACAGAAACTGATGAACTTCAGGAGCAGATTCGAACTCTGGAAAATGATAAGGAAAATCTTATCAAGGACAAAAATAAATTGAGCGACCAACTGAGAAAGATGGAAGAAAAGATGCATGGAGTAGAGGATCTAAACCAAAGGGTTGAGGATCAGAATAGCAATCTCCAAAACCAATTCACTGAAGCACATTCTAATCTTGATCATCTCTCAGAGAAAGTCCAAAACGTGCAGTCAGGTGAGGAGGCTAAGACCACGCATTTATCAGATGAACAAAAGGATTCATCAACCCAAGAGGAATTAAAATGCGAGTCTACAACTGGTTTGGTAGAGGATGATGCAACAGATAAGGGGCTTAAGGTTGCTAGTACTGTTGAAGATGATCTAACATCAGACAACAAGGCCAAGGTCACTGGCTCACCATTTGCTAATGAAGCTAATGTCACCGGTTCGTTGGAAAATGATGTTAAGTCGGTAAATGAGGTTAAGATCACCAGTTCCTTAGAAATGGAATTTCCGGAAGAGTTAAAAAAACAAGAGAAGAATGTAAATCCTGGCAAATGTGATGAAAAGGCAACAGCTGATGTGAGCACTACCACAGAAGATCAGGAAGTTGGCCAGAAACTTGCAAGCAACAAGCTAGGCAGTTCTTCAGAGAGTTCGGAGAAACAGGAAAAAGATGATGCTAAACAAAGTTCATGTGAGATAGAGAATGGTCTCAAAGTTGATTCCAAGGAGCAGACAACAGCACAAGAAGATGAGGCTAAACAAAGTTCTTGTGAGATAGAGAATGATCTCAAAGTTGATTCCAAGGAGCAGGCAACAGCACAAGAAGATGATGCTAAACAAAGTTCATGTGAGATAGAGAATGGTCTCAAAGTTGATTCCAAGGAGCAGGCAACAGCACAAGAAGATGATGCTAAACAAAGTTCGTGTGAGATAGAGAATGGTCTCAAAGTTGATTTCAAGGAGCAGGCAACAGCACAAGAAGATGAACCTGATTGGCGGAAATTGTTTACAAATGGAATGCAGGATAGAGAACAAGTTCTGTTGACTGAGTATACTACTACTCTTCGAAATTATAAAGATGTCAAGAAGAGGCTGACTGAAATAGAGAAGAAAAATCAAGATAGCAGCTTTGATTCATCTTTGCAGCTAAAAGAACTGAAGACAGCCAATGCCATGAAAGACGAAGAGATAAGACTTCTGCGTCAAAAACTAGGTCTCATGCAGAGAAGCTTTGAAGGAAATGAGGATTCAACAGAGATAACTGTAGTGATGCAACAAGAAAAGCAGCACGTCCTTGAGGAATTTCTAAAAATTGAACCTGAATCTATTTCTCCCATCGAAGAGAAATTCCGGTCAAACATGGATGAAATTCTAGAGGAGAACTTAACTTTCTGGTTAAAATTCAGTGCTTATTATTCTGAGATACAGAAGTTTGAAACCACTATCAAAGATTTGCAGACCGAGTTATCAGAACTAGATGAAAGAGGAAAGTCGTTAGATAGTAGTAGTAGCATAAAGTATTCTGTAAAATCAGATGCAAAACCTATTTACAAACACCTAACAGAGATCCAGAGTGAAATAGCAGTCTGGATGGAAAAAGGTGCCGTGTTGAAGGAAGAACTGCAAAGTCGATTCTCATCTTTGTGTGACATCCAAGAAGAGATAACAGCAGCATTGAAAACCAGTGCTGAAGATGATGATTTCAGGTTCACAAGTTACCAAGCTGCCAAGTTCCAAGGTGAGATATTGAACATGAAACAGGAAAACAACAAGGTTGCTGATGAACTTCAAGCGGGTTTGGATGTTGTATCAGCTCTCCAAATTGACGTAGAAAAGGCCCTGGTGAAGTTGAATGATGAACATGGGTTCTCGGTTTCAAAAAGACAACAAAATGGCCAGCTAAGACAATCAGAGACTCGGGCCAAGGTTCCTCTGAGGTCTTTTATCTTTGGCTCCAAACCAAAGAAACAATCAATCTTCTCCTGTATGGCCCCTGGAATGCATAGGAAATACCGGTAGGAGCAGGGCCATCTGTAAAATATTTTCCAACGGTTGATTTAATTTTTTCATCTTTGTGAAAATTCTCTTATCGGTTAAATTAGGCTGCAGTTTATTGACAGATGTCTTTTACTAAAAGGGAATATTTAATTTTCATTTTTTGCTTGTTCATAAATCATAAGTTGATGAGAAGTATGACAAAATGTAGTATTTTGGTTTGCATTTCCCTTTGTATTTTGAGCATACGAGTGGAAGATTTGGTACTGATAATTTTATGGATAGCAAAGCAGAAATCCATATATCACCAGAACAGCATTAGATGATACTCACTAAACCCTGAAAAGTAAGGAATCAAAAACCGTCAATAGTGGATGACAAAAACCAAATATAAAAAATAAATTTGCCATTAATATAATTAACCAATAATTTGGTAGACTTCTCTCGCCACCTGTATTACAGCCAATAAACAAGCTACATGTGAACGTTGTCTTGCTTTTCTCTGGAGGCAAGTTCATATCAAGTGCCAAAACCTAGTAAAGTTATACCATTATTAGCAAGCATTTCCATATGCCCTCTGCTAAGCAGGTGCCTACCCAACGTGAAAAACAAAAGATAGCGGCAAACAGGTTGGGAAACATGCCATCCAGAGACTGTATATCATTGGAGAATCCCAAAACTTAAACCCAGAGAAATACTTCAGTATCTTCAATTGCCCTTCTTTGTATCTTGTGGTAACTGCACCCCCATGAGGCCGAGCAAATTAGAAGCCGGACCAGGAAGGCCTTGTTGGGAAGAAAAGGAATCAAGAAAGCTTTTTACTAAATTTACATCCACATCTACTGGAGAAAAATCCTCGTCCATATTATGTTCTGATGCATTTGATGTTCCCTGAAAGTGCAAGAACAGAACAAAACATCAGTCTAGCAACTGGTATTAAATTTATCATTTTAAGATTTCTTATATATGAAATAAATATTTTAAAGACTATTTTTTTACTATTTAGGAAACTTGATATTAAAATTAGAGGATTAAATCAATGTCAAATGAATGATAGAAGTAATGATAAAACAATAATATCATAGCTGTTAAAACAATAAAATAATACTTTTATTTGATGAAAATTAGATATTTATTTTTAAACATGTTATGTAGTAATAATATTTGTTTCAAATATTTATTTTTATCATTGCACGGTAAAATAATAGTAATTATCATATTATAATAAGAGATCTAAAAATATATAATATTTATTCTACACCATATTTGACTATTATCTTGAATTTTAAAATTGATTACTAATTGGATTTCGAATTTTACAGGTACATGAATTTTATATATGTATGTATATTTCTAGTTTTTTAATATTTATGATATAGGATGCTGTAGTCTGTAATCATCCCTTTTTAAGATTATAATATTGTTTTTCATCATTTTTTGAATTATAAATCAGTATTATTAACTTTTCATGTTATAATTGCAATTTTATTATTAACAGAATAATTTTAGAATAACTAATACAAGCCCTAACAATGTAAAACCTTCTTTTACAAAGTCATTCTATCACAAACCGTGATATATGGCATGCTTGTTGACTTTTATAATAATAATAATAACACCTTTAAAAGTCATGCAAAAGAGGAATTAATAATGTAAACTTTTACAAAGACAGTACACATATGTATTAAACCCACAAGTTTATTATTATTTCATATTAATCATGCACACAAACATACATGAGCAGAAGAACCCTAGCTACAATAAAATTCAATAGATTATCGTAAACAATAATGCAACATGAAGATAGAGAGAATCCACACTTTACTAGCATAACCAAATGCCAAAATAAAACATGATTGGACCTTTGTATGACACTGCTATATATACTTTATTTCTTTGGTTTCAAAGGACCTTCAGAAGTTTGTATGAAAATCAGACTGGCAGGTCACACTAGAAAACTGATATACAGATCAACTGTTTGATTCAGATAAATCATAACATCGGTCCACAAAAAAGAAGTCATTGAACCAGAAAACAAATAAAAAATTGGAAAAAAACACAGTACAAAAAGAAAAAATGGATTAGAGCATATCAATGAAAAATGTTTAATAATTTTTTCTTAAAAAAATCTGAAGTATTTGACATTTTATTTTTTGTTCTAGATATGAACTTTATAGTCAATGAATGCTATTGTGTAGTGTTGAAACTTATTTATACTTTTGTATGTATTTTGAATGTTAAAAACCTATAACTTGCGGTTTAGATTTTATAGTGTTATAAAATCATACTATTATTCAGTTATTATTATATTAATACTGATTCAACCACAGCATTATCAATGGGAGAATTAGGTGGAAGACCAAAATTCCACCATATAAACACAGCCTTTTGCAATCAATGCTGCCGCCATAGCAGACCTCCCATCATGAAAGGTCTATGGTTGTGGGTAAAAAAATACCACTTTATAGATTATAGCGGTGATACATCCGTTACTTAATATTTCCTTGAATCAATGCCTTGAATTAATGCCTTAATTAGTTCAATGACTGGTCCAATGATTTTAAAAACATTGGACAAATACACATCACTACAGATTAAAATTTAGCATATTCTTTCCTCATGCAAATGCAAACAAATACCTGATCCTTTGGAATTTCATTAGCACGAACAAAACTTTTCTGAAGAGTGGTTGCCTTTAGTTCTTGATTCATAGCATCAGAATAGGACCACATGAAAGTATCCTCATCATCCTCCCCCAATTCACCCACATCACCCTCAGAATCATCTGCATAACCAATAAAAATATAAGAATCCACAAATGATACCAAGGGAGAAGGCATCAAATTAACTGGCCAGGTTATTTCCTATTTGGTTGAAATTCTATAAATTAATTCATTATACATACTAAAACTGAGGTACCAGTACTCCTAACAAACAATTAATGTTCTGCTTTGTTGAAGGGAAGGAAACACCGGTGATCGAACTAAATGAGTTTGTTTGGTAGAATAGAGATAAGAAAGAGAGAATTAAAAGGTGAGCGGGTCCCACCAGTATTTTTCTACTCTGTTTGTCACCTACTTTCCCTAGATTCTCTACATCTCCCCCCATTTCTTTTATATTTATCTTCAACCATACACACTTAATTTTTACTCTATTTTCCTTCACTTTTTTATTTATATGATTTTATCCTTCCATATCTCCTCCTTACCAAACTTATCCTAAGAGAATCCCACCTCGACTAGATATTAGGACATTTCATAATTTATAAGTGAGTGCAAACCTCATCTTATAAGCCGGTTTTATGAGGTAGAGTTAGGCTTAAAGTCTATTTCTTAATATGTTATCAAAGTCATTTAGAGTCTATCCTAACGAGTGTTTGTTGGGCTTATCTATCGGACCATTATCGGACCACCCATAAATATATAATCTCACGCACAAGTTGGTAATCTCAGCGTGAAGGGTGTGTAGGAGATCCCACGTCGACTAGAGATTAGTACATATTAGGCTTAAAGTCAACTTTTTAATACATAGCAACTATTAAATACAATGTATCCTGAAACTATTGTGGTTAACACATGAAAAACTAGCTACAGTAATGTGATAAACCATAGAAACCACAATAAAGAATTTGCTAGCACTTAATCCAAACCATTGACAGGAAAGTGAAATTTGAAAAGAAATTAGAGGAAGTCCTACCTTCATTCTACTAGAACTATGCATGCTACAGTCACAACAGAGAAAGAAATTTGGAGAATTTGCAAAACAGATAGCCAAAAGGTTCAAACCTACAAGATGTGAATTGTAATGGCTTACAAGCATGACATCACAAAAAATGTACTAATGTAATGGTGTAAAAGAAGTCTTTTACAAAATAATCCATTAGCAGAAAATAAATGCAAATTGAAAAGTTTAATATATAACAACTAAAGTGAGAAGCTATTCAACAGTAAACTAAGACATGAGATCTCACCAAAGTCCGGGTCAGAGGATGATCCTTCTTCAATATTGTTGTTGGCAGCTTCATTGTCTGAAGGCTTCATTATTGATTCCATGTCTTTAATAAATTGGTCCACGTCAAGGTTCACTTCCTTATTCCTTTACAAGAAAAATCCCAGATATTACATAATAAAGTAACACAGCACAGTCTGAGAGGTACAATTATGAACAGCATCCAGAAAAATTAACCAGTAGCAAGAAAAACTATTTATACCATATACTAAATGTTATTATGTTATTCAATAATACTTAATAATTAAGGTTATTTTACTTAGAAATTGCGAAATTATTATAAAAATAGTTAAAACCTGAGCTGGTTTCAGCTTAAAAAAAAAACTAGTGTTTGTATGTTTTATTTTAAAATTAGGAAAATAAGCCCACAGCAGCTTATTTTGGATTTGAAAAGCTATTTTACATTCTTGTCCAAGCAGGACCACATTTGACTTTTGGGAATACCAATTTTAATTAATAGGCAGGGGTGTTAGACCTAAACCTGTATCCCAGGGGATCTATGATATGATACTGAATTTATGTCAGCGTACATCATGAGAAAGAAATTATTCGAATAACCCCCTAATCCTTTCGAAGTAAAGATGCCTACACAGTAAGTGATTTAAGACTGCATATCAGGTACAGGTATGCTAAATGACTGTTCGTCACTAAACTAACCTGTCATCAGGAGCTTCAGCACCCTTGTAACTTGACAACTTATGGACAAATGCCTGCATGGTCTTTGCTATATCTCCAGGATCAAATTCGTCAGCATTCAAAGCAGATGACCGACCAGTATCTTTATCCTCTTTTGCTTTCCCTTTCTTTTTGTGTTTTAAGTCATATTGTTCCATCTCCTTTTGTCTTTCCATAAGAACAGAGTTCAATTCTTCCTCTCCATCATAAAGCCAGGAATCATCATCAGATGGAGGAACCTCCTGATCCTTAAAATCGTCCACTGAGTGAGGCAGAGCCAGAATTTCATCTATTCGTCTAACAGGAGCATTCATCAACTCACTGCAACAAATTTTCAGCTTAGCAATGGTAAAAACCAACAAAAAACCAACATAAAACCTGGAGGTTTAACTCAAAACAAACAACATCACATCAGAACCTAGGTAGACCAATTCCCCAATGCCCCCATATAATCATTGTCAACAAAGAGCACTTATCCATTCTAATCAACGTGAGATCTATACACACCCCTTCACGTTCAAGATTAGACATCCAGCATGGAGATTTAACGAAAGGGATCAGGAGTAGGTAGTTTTCTTATTAGGATAAAAAAGGGAACCCTAATACGATAGACTGATGTAATCTTGAGTTTGGGCTTGGTCAAACAAAACCCTAAAAACATGCTCTGAAATAAGGATTGTCCAAGCCTTTTATAAGTTCTACTTTGATCATATCTATAATCAATGCATGATCTCATCAATGAAAAAATAAGAAAAAACTAGTTAAACCAAGAAGCTAAGCTAAACTAAACACACACAACCAAAAGGCCAATATCCATCAGACACAAAAACAAGACTAAATTCAAATAAAAATCAATAGCCTAGTTCCAATTTGAACCTGGTCTGGGAATGCAGAGAAGTGTTCCTATAATACTCTTGAGCACTCTGCACCAATCTCTGATACTCAGAGGAACCCGGAAGCAGCCCTTGGAAGTAGCCACTGTTCTCCAAGCTCTTCCTAAACGCCTCCCAAGTGCTCCCTTGCCCTTCCACCCCATCGCGCTTCCGCTGCTGATACATCATCTCCAATCCACATGCTATCTTCATCCCCAGCTCCGCCTCCACAAACTCCTCCCTCTCAACCCGACCCGGCATCGCCGGGTAACACTTCGGAGCCTGAAACCGCTGCTGCACCAACTGTGCGTACATCGCCCTCGACATCTTCACCGAAATGCAAACCAACTCCTCCGCTGTCCCTCTCTCCACGAACCTATCCATCCTCGCGGCAAATTTCATCGTGTCTACATCCCTGTCGTAGAACCCCTCCACCGCGAGCGAAATCAACCGCGGCTCGTGCTTCAGAACCCGCGCCACGGACACAGGAACCCTAACCCTAACCCTGTGCATGTGCCTCCTGGCGCGCTCGGGATAGTCCTCGATGCGTTTCTTCACGGCGCGCTGAACTGCGTCAGAGGCGAGGGATTCGTGGCCGGAATTGGCGACGAAGGCGAGGGAGTCGAGGAGGGAGGGTTGAGGGAGGCGGTCTCGGGGGACGATGTGGAGGTTTCCGTGGCGGAGGAAGAGGCGGTGGTGGGAGGTGTCGGGGTTGAGCCAGCGAGGAAGGTGAAAGGCGGCCTCGATGAGGAGAAAGTCGCCGTCGGAGTCCCAGAGGCGGATGGATAGGGAGGGGAAGCGGAGGGAGATATGGAAGAGGAGGAAGACGGCGAACCACTCGTCATCGAGGTTGTCGCCGTAGCGGAGGCGGCCGTGGAGGTGGGGGAGGTTGGAGGAGGATGGGCAGGGGCAGGAGGGGTTGGGGGCAGTCGAGACGGAGAGAGTGAAGGGTTGGTGCTGCCAGATGTAGTCTTGGGTGAAGGGGGATATTGTTTGGAGGATTTCGAGGTGGAGGGAGTGGAGAGTGGTGGTGGCGGTGGCAGTGGCAGTGACGGTGGGGGAGTCAGGGTATATGGCGTAGAAAACGGTGTCGTCTGAGGGGCGCGGGGAGAAGATGGAGGAAGAAGAGGAAGAAGGAAACTCCATTGCATATGCTGATTTCCTCACTCTCAAAGCTTCTCATAAACCTCTTGCTTCAACATTCCAGATTTTACCATTCATGAATCAAAATTATGCTATTCATGTCTCTTTCTCTTTTATAAGGTGCTTTAATTTACATTAAATCTTTTTCATTTGAAAAAAATTACTTAAACTTCTTTCAAGTTCTAATTCCAATATATTACTTATTTCTTTTCATACTTGTTTCTTTTTGCATGAAACTTGTAATTAAAAGTTCCTTCAGGACAATGTTCAAATTTACTTTAGAAGTCAAATATTTTCGTTATAGTGAAATTGTTTCAGTAACACAATTGTTTCTTGTTTCAACATATATTTTATTTTGTTCATTCAAGTTGAAAACATTTTTAGTGGTTGCTGGTCTCAACAAAAGAAATCTATAAAACTTATTTTGTTTTTTATTGAATAGTTTAGTTTCAAAATTTCTAAATTTCATAAAAAAACACTTATAGTTGAAAATCACATTACAAAATTGTTATTATTATTTTTATAAATATAAAAATATGTAATTATAATACAATTTTATTTTAATAATTTATTGTGTATATAATGTAATTATTAAAATATTAAATTATAATATATAAGTAATTGTGTTTCATGTATTTAAAGTGTAACTCGGATATATTATATATTATTTATCATCAACATATTACCTAATATTCACTTAAAAATAAAATCTACAACTGCTTATGGAACGTCCCATTTTTATGTAAGATCATAATAAAAAATTAGACTTAATTTCTTTAAAAAATAATATGTGACACAATTTATGAGCAATTAACTCACCCTTTTCTTTTATCACTCTTTGTAGTGATAACTTAATAAGGAAAATGAATTTTCAACACTCCCAATGTCGTTGCGCCATATTACATTTCGCTTACATGGAAAGAGTGATTAGGTGGCATGGACAGTTTGGTAAAATGAGAAAGGCAATGTGTCAAGGTCATTTGGGTAAAATGAGAAAGGCATATGAAAGTTCAAATTTTCAAAACCGCAAGCAATTGAATACAACGTTCGTGGAGAGAGTACCGGCGGGAAAGGCGACGGCGGCGACGTAGTGCGAAGTGCGACAACTTTGTAGTGCGAAGGGGTGGTGGTTAAGGGTTTAGGTTGCGGTGGTGTGCGAAAGGTGTGCGATGAACGAATAGAAGGTAAGTGCATTTATTTTGGGTTTTCTAACATTTTAAGGTTTAGAATGGGATGTTTGTGGTTTACGGTTTTGGTGGTTTAGGGTTTATTTAGGGTTTTAGTACGTGAGTTTTGTTGTTGTGTGTGTTGTTCTCTTCTTTGATGATTGATATTATTCTTGGACTAAAACTTGGTCATTGTATATTTGTTTTCATTTGAAAGTTTGTATTACTGAAAAAAGTATTAAACTTTTGTGATGAGTGATTGGTGTTGTGGTTTTTAGGTTTTTGAAGTTTGAATTGATTTGGATTTCATTGTTTAGTGTTTTGTGCTATGTCATTTTGGGTATATTTGTGATTGTTGTGTATTGTTGAGATGTCTTTGTTAAAGTTTATAGTGAATGTGGTCGATTGAGTTGAATCTAGGTTATGTAATTCAACATTTCAGACCTGTGAAGTGGGGACCCATTTGATTTTAAGTGGGGACCTGTGTACAACTTTATGCACTGTCATGTCATCCTCCAACTTAATGTTTGGAAGTTACTTTTTTGGGTGTTGTGAGGGTTTAGATGGGACTTCAGTGAACTCAATTAAGGTTAGGGAATTGGATAGTGCAAGACTAGCTTCCCTTCTGGTGTGTCAATGTATTTGGGCACCCCTTTGATTTTAAGTGGGGACCTGTGTACAACTTTATGCACTATCATATGATCTTCCAACTTAATGTTTGCAAGTTATTTTTTTTGGTGTTGTCAGAGTCAGATGTGTTCACACTAGTTGAATATGTTGTGAATTGACATTGTTTAATAAATTCCCATATCAAGGAATATCTTATTTTCATTTTGTAAGTTAATATTACTGATATTTTGTGTGAAATTTGTTGTTGTTGGTTAAAATGGTCATGTTGACTATCAGTTTAAATTTTGCATTGTTTTGTAGGTGTTTGTGCCAACTGTATTCAATGACCACTGGTGGGTGTATGCACTAAATTGTCGGACTTGGCAATTGCATGTATTGGATTCCATTGGTGATGGAATTAAAGGTCAACAAAACATTGATACAACAATGGTAAATAGTTGGATGTTTTTCAATGCTTAATGAATTAATTTGGTTTGAATTTGTTTATGATTCTTCTTAAATTGCATGTTGTAGGTTGATCGACTGCAACACCTATTCGAAATTTTTGACGACTTCTCTGAAAAGAGTGGTTCTCAAATTTCATTGATAAAAGAAAAGATTCCCCTATAATCGAATAAGTTAGTATTGATAGTAATAGTGTTACTTTTTTTTATTTTATATGTATTTTAATTTGTTCGGACTTATTATTTTGAATTGTTGTTTAGGGTTAAAAATTTATTTATTCTATGCAGTTATGATTGTGGCGTTTTAGTTATCAAATATATTGAGTTGTGGGATGGTTCAAATCACTTAAATGGGAATACCTTTCCCAATTATACCATGGTAAGAGTTATTTTCATCAGTTAACATGTTTAATGAGTGGAAACTGATTCCATAATTTATTATTCAGAAGGAGCTGTTACGGTTTCGTCAAGAAATACTTTTGTCTTGGGTGTTGGATGGGCGTAACGTTGAACGACAAGCCGTCTTGAAAGATTTGGAAGTAGATTGTCCTTGATTTTTATTGGACGTATTTTTTATGTAATTGTACAGTTTCATTGTTATTGACAAAAATGTTAGTTATTATGATATGATGTGAACAATATAGATACATTTGTTTGATCAATGGAAGGAATTTAAATTTCATCTAAGTTATTTAGCTCTTCTATTGTTATATACCATATTTTGGACACAAATGTGTCATTAGAGGAAAAAAATATGAAGTTGTATGTTCATAAATTGAGTGATATTGACTGTTGTTTTCAGTGTATATTCATTTTATGTTCATAGTAGACCTTTTAGTTTAAGTGGGAACCCATGTGTTAATAAGTGGGGACCCATGACAAGGTTTGTGCATGTTGTTTTTATTTATACTGATTATTGGGATTCTGCATTTGTCAGTCCATCATGTGTGAAAGCACCTCAGGTATGTGAAAGGCATGTTGTGGTGGTAATAGGAACTCCTATACTGTAAGTGGAGACCCATGTGTAAATAAGTGGGGACCCATGAGAAGGTTTGTGCATGTTCATTTTTTTGCATGTTGGTTTTTGGGAATTATAACTTGGCAGTGCAGGATGTGTTTCAAGAGACGTAGTTCTAAGGTATAAACGTGAATTGGATGGGTAAAGGCATGTTGTAGTGGTCATACATCAACTAACTTAAAACTACAAAAACCTAAAAACATATTCATTATCAACTACTTAAGCATCAGTTTTTGGGTTTTTTCGCTTCCTCCTTGAAAATGTTGTCCAAGGTGTTTTCAAAACAGCAGTCTTGAAACGTTTCCTGGGTTCACGTTCCATTTTAGAAAACATGTTGACTTCTTCATTTGGCTGATCTTCATCTCCATGTAAGTCTTTCTCTTCATCTATATCTTCATGGCTACCTTCTGGCTTTTTGAAGTATGTGCGATCCACAGTGTAAAAATTCCTCCATAGGTCCCCAAATAATTACGAAGGGGTCCCCACTTAGCTAAATATAAAACATTGCAAACATTCACACTCAATTCAAAATCAGGAACTCATAACACACAAAAAAAGTAGAAAACCAGTCCCAAAATTGCATACCAAAATACAGTAAACAATGAAATCCAAATCAATTACAAATTCAAAACTCAAAATCCAAATCAACAAAACAAAGAAATGCAATTACAACGCTACACAACAGAAATCAAACCAAAAGCAAAACAATCAAACAAATAACCCTATACAAAACGAACCAAAATACATACCTGATTCGAAATTCCACTCTTCAACCGAAACCCTAATGGCAACGCACCTCATTGAAGCTTCCTTCTCCCTTCAATAACCGTCGCACACTTGATTACCGCCCAATACAAAACCCCAACCGTCGCGCCCAATCCAAAACCCCTCCAATCGAAAACGCACACAAATTCGAACCTCTTCTTTCACAATGAAGAACCTCAAACGCAATGTTGTCCCTTTGCAATCCACAACCCTCCCTTTCAAATGCACAAATCAATGGAAGAAGAAACCCTTTTTTCAAGCGCAGTCCCTCTCCCTTTTAGAAACTCTTTTATGAACACACATTCCAAATGATTTATTTTGTTTTCTTTTTCCAACTCAGCAACTGAACCCACACATTCTTTCTTTAATATTAAAATTATCATGTCAGCTGGATGTAATCTGGAACAACCTCAATAGAAATGTCAAAATATCGATACCCAACTTAACAATCCTCCTATAGATTTGCCTCGATGTTTTCACAAAATTATTTTATAGTTTCTCTTTTATCTTCTTTTTCAATTAGTCTAGTTAAATTTCTATGTTTTTGACAAAAACTTCCGTACACTTGTGATTAAACATTTTCATAAATGGTTGAAGTGTACACTCAAGCTTTGTAGTCATGTCATACAAGGAAGGTGGAAAAACTAATAGTTATAGAGAAACACCCAACTCTTATTACACTTAATTCTAGTTTTATAACTAATAATTATAAAAACCATTAAACCATTAAACCCTTATTGCACTTATTTTACTTGAAAACCAATATGCATCCTTGTGAATATACACATAAAAAAATCATTTTATGTTGAATAAATATATAATTTTAACTAAAACAATATCATATAATTTATTGTGGATGGATAATTGTGGAAAACTTTATGATATATTGATACATTAATATGGTGATGTCAATAACATATTAAATATAATTGCAGTAATGTAATAATTATATATACATATATATTATTTTTATTAGAATCACTAATATTAACATCACGATAATCATTATTATCACAATTTCAATATCTCTTCTCTTTATCGTTAAAATATTGTTGTTGTTATAATAATAATAATAATAATAATGACAAAATGATGATTTATAAATATGTTATAAACTTTTTTTTTAATTTATTTTAAATAAATATTAAAAAATTATATAAATTTTTAATTGAAATTCTTAAATTCTTAAATATTTGAATATTAATTATATATTAATTTTAATTTTAGAGTAATTATTATTTATTGTATCATTTTCTTATAAAATATGTTAACAAGAATTATTCTCTCTCACATAATGTGTACATAGATGACTACTTTTTTATTAGTTATAAAGTATTTTTAAAAATATTTACTGTTTATTTTATAAAATTCTTTCTAATTGGATGATGTATTAATTTTTTCTTCTAAAATATTTTGTTAAAATTTGAAAAGAATGATATAAAATTCTTCTTTCCTAACTTAATCGGAGAATATATCAAATTGAACTATTTAAGTTTTAAATATGAGAAGAGTAATTTTGGAATTATAACATAATTAATAATAAGTAATTTAATTAACATTTTGAAAGGATTTGAAAATGGTAGAAAGGAAGAAACGTGTAGATAGAAAGATAGATACTAATGAAGTAACTATGATGGGCATGGTATTGGACCGATTTAGCTGTGCTCATTCAATTTTCCATTTTTCATCATCTCATTCTCATGATAATGTGTGAATCAATTGAACTGAGCCACTTCAGAAGCTTGTAATTGGTCACCGAAGAAGAAGATTACTTGAAGGATAAGCAAAGAGCCAGGCATAGTAAATCTCATCATTTCCACCCAATAAACTATGAGCCACAGTTGTTCCACAGGGATGTTTCGGTAATTCCACTCCTTCCTTCGTTCTACCGTCGCTTTCAACTGTTACACACTGAATTCTCTTCTTCATTTTCACAACATTTTAGTTCCATTGTGCTTCCGCAATCTCGACTCTGTACTTTATACTAAATTGGATAGAGTTCAGCAGTGTCACTGGGTGTCAATGGAAACTGGGTCGTTGAACTCGGAATCATTGAACAGAAACGTGGCCATGAGTGTGAGGGGTGGCACTGGGAAGAAACAAGGTGGAGTAGCAGGCAAAGTGGAACCTTTTGTAGCACAAAGTGAGCACAACCCGAGAGAGTTACGGTCGTGGGCGAAAAGAACGGGTTTCGTGTCTGATTACTCAGGGGAAGCAGGGACAAGTGGGAGTGCAAAGTTTGAAGCTTTTGAGAGGAAGGGAGGAGGGTCATCTCCCAAGATAGAGATAGATCCAGTGGTGGGGAGGACAAGACGAAACGAGATCGAACCAGAGTCTCGTGGAGGTGCCACGAGGGCTGAGAATGGTGTTGTTTTGGATGAGAGGGGGAGAAAAGAGAAGGAACGTGATGGTGGTGAGAGGAAAGTTGGTTTGAATGGTAATGCCAATAATGGGGTGGTGAATAGGGAGGGGAATGGGCATGGAGTCTCCGCAGTTGCTCCTGTGAATGAGGAAAAGGAGGGGGAGGAGGGAAATGGGGATGTTAAGGTCAATGTGTTTCCGGAAGGGGAGGAGCATCGTGATGGAGGGTGGCGGGGACCGTTGGCATTGGAGTGCGGGCTCAAAGATAATCCGGGGATTGGTTAGTTTGTGCTCTTCTTCTTTTTTCTGTCAGTTGTAGATTCTTTTTCACCCTTCATTTCTTTAGTTTTTATGAGTTTATGTTTTAGGATGCCAATTTTGGATGGTTTGGAAAAAAATTCTGGTTGATTTGAATGTGTGTGGAAAAATTCACGTTTCTAGGGCGTGTTTTTTTCTATCTTATATTTTTTTAACTATAATGCTGTAAGTTGAGCAATGTGAGTGGTATGTTGCTAACTTCCCCATGTTAGATGTTTTGATGCTTGCCAATTAGTTCATTTTATATCTGCATGAATGAATTGGTCTGTAGTGGTGTGTTCCATCAGTGAGAGAAAGAATACTCCCCAGTTGCTAATTTCTTTTCCGTGACTGACTGAGGATCATTTCCGAGAGGAGAAAGAAAATAAGAATGTGTGCAAAATTAGGAAAGTGAGAGAAGAGATGTCCATTATTTACAGGATTTCATAGAACTGATGGAAAGCTACATTCATGCCTTTCTCTTATAAACATGACCTTTTTATCAGTCTTTGGTTTCTGTAGGATTGTGTTAGTTAAGTTGCAACTCTTTCTATTGGGGCAACCAACAATCCCCCTTTCAGCATCTACCACCATCCATGCCTTCTTGAGAAATTAAACCTCCAATTCCAAATGAGTCCAACCCTACCTGGGCCTTAGTAAGGTTGGATGCTTGTCTGCAACCAACATCTTCCATTCTACTTGCAAGACGAACCCCTTGATTTCTTTCCAAATAGAGTCAAAGGAAGTGAAGACAAATCTCATTTAAGAATACCAATTCTTGATTTCCTTCAACATGGGTGAGATACTAGTCACAAAATTAAAGGACTTTCTGAAAGAACCCATTTTCCCAGTTCTTTCTTCCATATCATTCTCTTAACTAATTATTATCTCAATACTTACAAGATTAACTAGCATAGTCATGTTTCTGTAAGTGGCAAATTTGTTTTTCCTTGTTTTACTCAGTCTTTGCATTTTTTAATTGCAGTACCTCTTATCTACTATGGCCTGCAGCACTATCTATCATTAACCGGTTCTCTTGTGTTGATTCCGTTAGTTATGGTACCGGTCATGGGTGGAACCGATGTAAGTATATGCTTTTATGTACTGTTTACTGCGTGTTACTCTAAGAAAATCAATAGTTTTTTTTATTCGTATCTATTCATTTTATTTTTACATTAATTGCTGAGGACAGAAGGATACTGCTTCCGTAATTTCTACAATGCTGTTTCTTTCTGGCATCACCACAATACTGCACTCCTACTTTGGTACTCGACTGCCCTTAGTTCAAGGGAGCTCATTTGTGTATTTAGCACCGGCATTAGTTATCATAAATGCTCAAGAATATCGGAATCTTACCGAGCATGTAAGTTCATTACTTAATTCATTAGCGCATCACTTTCAGGCCCTTTTAGTTTAGGCAGACAATTATATTATCTAAATCCTTAAACTATATGCTTTTTCAAGTACACCTACTTCAGAAACTATAGTTAGGTGTTAATTTTCACATGACTTGTTTACCTTTAAACTTGCATATATCTGAATCACCAGCATAAATTTTCTTTTATCCTTTCTGCTGTTATGTATCAGTTCTCTTTTAACAGACTTTTCCTATTATGTACCTCTTTATTCACAAATCACATAAAACTTTGACTTTTATTCTGTTAGTTTGGATGTATTCTCAGCTTACATGTAAAAGCCTTGTAATTGCAGAAATTTAGACACATAATGAGGGAACTCCAAGGAGCTATAATTGTTGGTTCAATATTCCAATCTATCCTGGGATTTAGTGGTTTAATGTCTGTTCTACTCAGGTACGAAGTTGCATGCCATATCTTAAGTTCGTAAATATCTTTTGTCTTGTGCTTGATTTAGTAAAGGTTGTTAATTTGCTGCATTACTTCCTTGCTTAATATTTAACATGTGTAAGCATTAGCACACTGACTGATCATATACATAAAGGGAATCTATATTGATCAGTGAAGTTGTAGAAGCTACTGAACTTTTATCTCTTGAGGACTGTAAACAACTTAGCCTGATCTGTTTATTCTTTACAATTTTAGGTTAATCAACCCAATTGTGGTTGCCCCAACTGTTGCTGCTGTAGGATTAGCATTCTTCAGCTACGGTTTTCCACAAGCAGGCACTTGCCCAGAAATTACAATTCCACAGATAGCACTGATTCTGATATTCACTTTGGTGAGTCGTATGTGCATTTTAAGCAGCACCAATACAGGATATTTTGTATCTGAAACGGTTTTCTAATTGTTGTAATTTGTAAAATTACTTCTTGTATGTTAGAGGCTTTCTGTTGTAAACAGGTCATGGGCTTTTGGTTGTTTATTAAATGATTTCAGGAGCATTCAAAATCTCATTCTCATTCTCATTCTTTTTCTCTTGTTTGAAGTATTTACGAGGAATATCTATCTTTGGGCGCCATTTATTTCGAATTTATGCTGTAAGTATCTTAAATTAAGATGATAATTGTTCATTTTTAATATTGATGACCTATGTCATTCTCTCATTTTTGTTTTTCTTGAGCAATTTTGGATAGTGCTGGCTAAGTATCCTTTAGCATGTGTATGTAGTAATAATTCTTATAACTTAATTTTTTTAATATTTTCAGGTTCCCTTGAGTTTGACAATAATTTGGATATATGCATCCTTTTTAACAGCTGGGGGAGCATATAATTACAAAGGATGCAATCCTAATATACCAAGTTCAAACATTCTGTTGGATGCATGTAGAAAACATGCATATACCATGCAGCATTGCAGGACTGATGTTTCCAATGCATTGGCTACTGCTGCATGGGTCAGAATTCCTTACCCTTTACAATGGGGCATCCCTATTTTCCATTTTAGGACTTCCATAATCATGGTCATAGTGGCACTTGTTGCCTCTGTGGATTCAGTAAGTATCATATTGTCTAGGTCCTAATCTCATTTAAATATTAAGATGAATTTTCAAGCTGAAAGCAGGGATCAAACATCAATAGGAGATGAAACTGCAATTGTAACTATATGAATGGCATATTCTTTTTCCAGGTTGGAACTTATCGTGCTACATCTCTGCAAGTTAATTCAAGGCCTCCTACTCCTGGTGTTGTTAGCCGAGGAATTGCTCTTGAGGGTTTCTGTAGCATATTGGCTGGTCTTTGGGGTTCAGGTACTGGCTCCACAACCTTGACAGAAAACATGCACACAATTGACATCACCAAGGTGGCAAGTCGGAAGGTAGTGGTAGTTGGAGCTACTTTCTTGATCTTGTTCTCATTTATAGGTAAATAACAACTCCTGGAGCCAAAATCCATTCTTCAAAATTCTTGTCCAACTTTATACGTTCTCATTCCTCTTCATTCTGGCTGAGATGGATCTAAGGATGTGCAGTGGTTTATTTTGGTGCATTTTTTGAGTTTCAAAATACGACTGTTAAATATAATTTTGTAGGGAAAGTGGGTGCTCTTCTCGCTTCCATTCCACAGGCCTTGGCTGCTTCTGTACTATGTTTCATGTGGGCTCTCACTGCAGCACTAGGCCTCTCTAATTTACGGTATAGTCAATCAACCAGTTTCAGGAACATTACAATAGTTGGCGTTTCACTGTTCCTTGGCATGTCTATCCCTGCTTATTTTCAACAATACCAGGCTGAGTCAAGTCTGATACTGCCCAGTTATCTGGTTCCTTATGCAGCAGCATCAAGTGGACCATTCCGTTCAGGCATTAAACAAGTAAGTATCTTTAGCTTTAAATGTAAAGAGAAAAGGAACAAACAAAAGGAGGACTGGTTGGATAGCTTATATGAAAATGTGAATCTTAAGTTTTACTTAACCACACGCTTTCTAAGACATCCTAGATGATTTATCTTTATTGAAACTGGTAACATGCAGATTTGTCATCAACGATAAATCTTTATTTTAGCTTGTTTTTCTTGCAAATTAAGCAATAACTGGTTTCTTTTGGGATGCATATGAGCTAACCTGTCATTTTCAATCTTGAAGCTTGATTTTGCAATCAATGCTCTTATGTCCTTGAACATGGTGATTACACTGTTGGTGGCATTCCTACTGGACAACACTGTCCCTGGCAGACAAGAAGAGCGAGGGGTGTTTGTCTGGTCAAGAGCTGAAGACATTTCCACTGATCCCTCTCTGCTATCTGAATATTCGCTGTCAAAGAAAGTCGCCCGGTGTTGCTGTTGTTTCAATTTTAAATGTTTGGGAGTCTAATGCTTTGTTCAGTCTCACATTTTAATCTTGGTAATATTCCTTCAAGATAAAGGTCACTCCTGGGATATGCCTATTATTCCTTGTTCTCTTCCGTGGGCTAGAAAGATATTGCCGCTCGTGAAGGCAATCAAACGTAAATTATGCAGTGTAATATAACTATAGTAACATTAGATTGGTGATAGACTGATAGCTGTAGATCATTTATTATGCTTGGGAAATTGCATTTTTTTAACACGTCAAATTGTCTTGCTGAAAAACCAAATATTGTAGTTACGTATCGATATATTTACATATATAAATATTCCATTTTTGCTGTTTCATATTTAGTTAATACTTCATAGTTGTAGCAAGTCTGACAGTAAAAAAGAATGGTAAGTCAGTAGGGAGAAAGTTTTAGGCTTGAACCTACCCATGACTGGCTAATTCAATTGGTAACTTTTTATTTGGAGGTAGTGGTCCACCGGTGGCAATGAGAACAAAAAATCAGCACTAGTAAAAAAAGAATTCGGTATTAGTGTGTAAGTTTAGGTGATTTGTTGGTCTGCCAATCTTCAATGAGGGAACGGAGAGTGTGATTCGGGGTGAGGAATGTGTGTTTCAGCCTCAAATTTGTCATTGGTGAGGTATCACGCCCTGATTGCAGCCAGTGATCTATTGCTTCAAGCTCATAAGAAAACCCATCTGCTGCCAAGTGTGGGCTTTTCATTACCTCCTGCAGCCAACAGCACAACAACACAACCTTAATTTTACAAAACAAAAAAACTAACTCCACTTTTTCCTGTCTGTCCAAACATTATGTGTAGGGACTCAACAAATGATTGATTTTAATCAGTTGGCTAGTGGATTTTTCGAATTTAATCAGGACCAGTCATGCAAATTTGCAACATACTATATATATGTAAAAGAAACTTCCTTAAAAGATGAAGAAGCCAACCTGAAGAATGGGGCAAAGAAAAACACTAGGCACATCACTGGATCCCTCTCTATCTATACACCCACCAATAATTGCCTTTCGTCCTTCCCTTCCAACTATTTCATCTCCCTTTCTCCTTATCTCATTCAGTTCCTCCAAGACTTTTGCAATGCTCAGTTCTGAGTTGGGTTTGCTTTTGGTGGACATGCACCTAAAAGCCAGGCCTGCAAGTTCTTTTGCTAGATCTGGTGGCCATTGCCCAGCCATCTCATCTAGAACGCTACACAAAGCCTCTCTACCCATATCCACTGTCATCACCTCCTCAACGAGCCCGGCCCAATTTCTTCCTGTCAAAAGATGCATTAACAAAACCCCCATAGCCCGCAAATCTGACTCAACGTTACACTGTTCGTCACGGCAATCATGGAGCCCAATGCCCGTGATCTTTGCAACCAAATTGCGGTCTAGGAGTACTTTGGGTGGGGTCAAATGGCAGTGAATAACAGGCCTTGGCTCCGCTGCATTGAGAAAGCCCAGGCCCGAACAAACTTCTGAGGCAATTCGTATTCGGTCGTGCCATCTTAGACCGCGGTTTTTTCTCCTAGAAAACAGCATGTCTGTTAAGCTTCCGTTGCGCATGTATTCCAAAACTATGCACTTGGGCTCGGAGCAAAACCCCACCATAGCAATCAAATGAGGATGCCTAATATCACCAAGAACCCTCACCTGAAAATGTAGTCTAAATTGGTATTCTATGTGCATTAACTTTTGTTTCTAATATCCTATAATCGATTCTGATTTCTAAAATCACATGTATGAAAATTAAAAACAGAACCAGTTATTTATATAGTTTTAGCTTTGAACGTGGAATTTGAATGAATTGTATAAGAATTGAATCTAGCAAAAAACGTGCACCTTGGATTGGAAATGTTGGAGGGAGAAAGAAGGGAGCATCTTGATGGCAACGGTGGAGTGGTTGAAGCGTCCTCGGTACACATTGCTCCAATCTCCGCCGGACTTCAACCTCAGCCTCTCGGAGAAGTTGTCGGTGGCCAAGCGGACCTCCTCCGCCGTGTACTCGCGGAAGGTGCAGCACGTGTCGGCGAGCCTAGCGGCCATTCCAATGGCGTCCTTCTGCTTGCAGAACTCGATCCTTCGGTTGAGCACGTCTCTCTGGCGCCTGAGCTCCTCGATCTCCCTCACCATCTCCCTTCTCTCCCCTACCGCCCTCTCGAGCTGCGTCTCCGCTCGCGTCTTGCTTAGCGTCCATATTTGAAGCCTGTTGGAGAGCTCCGATTGCACCTCCGTCAGGGAACTGAGCCTCCTCCTCCTCTCTTCCACCTCCATTCTCATCTCCTCCGTCTGCTCTCTCTCCGCTTCCCATTCCTTCCGTAGCTCCTCCTTAGCACTCACCTCTTCTCGAATTCGACCTTCCACTTCTTCAGCCTAACCATTACAATTTACGTGAATCTCACATGCAAGAACAACAAACAGATAAACAAATCCCTACAAACTATAACATTACATGCATTCATGTTTAATCTTTTCTTTAATCCATATATCAATATAAATTCAAACAAAATTCCAATCTTAATAAAATGGGTAGTTTAAGAACTATTGAGTATAACAGAGTATTACTCGACTGTTGCATAAACAAATTGCCCATTCAGCTTTTGCGTGCCTCTCTTTACTATCTTTCGCCTCTTTCCTCTTCAATAGGATCGTCTTCTGAGCTTCATTCAGCTTACTTTTCAGAATCTCAATTTTCTCTGCACCACTCTGATTAGGGTACAATGTTAGCCATTATTTTTTACAACACCACGTGCATTCAAAAGGGAACAAGGACATCCATAAAGTAAATGATTATATTTTCAATGTTTACACAAACCAAATCATAGAGTTAGGACAAGATTCAGAGTTGAAAATTGGTTCCATATCTTGAAAACTAAACACAAGATATTAGCACAAATACCAACGTTCATCAATTTGTTTCAACATACATATCAAATGTTAACAAGAGTCAAAGTGAGAGTTTTCTTAAGAAAGATGGGTATTTTAACTTTCACAAACAGGCTCCTTCTTTTTCAATATTGTACAACGAAAACAAATCACATTATATGCACATATATGCAAAAGTGAACCAATCAGCTAACAACTCCCTAGAAGAAACAAAACGAAAGCGAACAAAGAAGATAAATATTAGCATTAATCAAGGCCACACACATATTTCAGGAAAAATATCTGTCGTTGTTGTAAAGTTACCTTATTATAATTGTTGTGTTCAGTAACATGTGGCTCATTTGGACCAATCTGTGACTCGTCATTATCTAGCCCGCAGTTTCCTTCCTCCAACTTTGAAGATAACAATTCTTGATAATAATTTTCAATTTCCTGCAGGTAAAATTCCCACCGGTTTCTGTTCACTGGGGACTCCAAATTGCTTGAGGAAAGTGATTCACTTTTATCTAGAGAATCGTTGGTTTTGTCATGGAACCATTTATCTAACCAATCTTTGAAGGTTATCTTATCTCTTATTCTTGCAACCATGACTCCTTGATCATCCTCCATGATTTTCTCATCATTTTTTCCACTCAGGAAAATTTGCTTCCCCCCACAAATAATGAACAATTCACAGAAAGAAGGTTTGTGCTGATGAACATAGAACAATCCACTTATAGCACCTTTAGATTTCCTAATTAAAAATATCAAGGAAAAATCAGACAATTTAGCATTACTTGAAAACTGAAATTCTTTGATAAGAAACGCTAGGAAATTTCATACATGGAGGGCTTCATGAATGAAAATCCCATGACCAATTTGGTTATTCCTAGACCAAAGATCAAGTCTATGACTCGCTTTTGCAATGGCTCATCCGATTTCTCAACTTCAAGAATATCTGCTGGCACCTGTAACATGCAGAAACAGAAGTAACTGGACTAAACCACTATAACATAATTTCGTTTCATATGATCTGAGTAAGACTTAGCAACTATAACATCATTTCATATCATCTCAGTAATTGAACACTACTTCTGAAGTACTAAAATGTACACACCTTGCCACAGAAAGCAACATATTTGGAAAGCAGCTTGTTGATTTTCTCTTGCTCGTCTTTCCTGAGAATTTGTAGTTTCTCCTCACTCACAGATCTTGCTGGAAGTTTCCCAACTGCAAAACAATCACAAAACTAAGCTAAACCCAATTGAATTTCAATGCAGAGAATAAAAACAAAGCCGATAAACAAGTCCAACTTACATGGTGTATAGACACAATCCATGGGAGTGCTGTGTGTGACATGGAGAATAACAACGGAAATTGGATGAGAATTCCATTTCTTGAGAGCCCAATTCAAAGTCTTAAATCCATCCTGTGCATCATTACCAACAGCAACATAGACTTTCTCTGTTTGGATTGCATCCATTTGATTGTTCCAAGCTACAAAACTTCAACTCCCTATCAGCTACAAGAAGCAAGACCAATTCCAGTGAAACTCATGTCACAGTACACACGTATGATAAGGTAAGTTCGGAGTTGTGTTGAAAGAGACTTTAACATTGTAGAAAAGAGTAAAAAAAGGGTTGTATATGATGAAATTCAAAGGTTTCTTTTGGGAGTTTCACAAGTGTTTGATTTAACAGTATTGTATTAGTACTTTAATCGGGATTTCCAAGGGAAGGGTCGAAGGGGAGGGCCAGGTTTGGACTTTTGTGTATGGCGTGTGATGATTGCCAAAGGGTGCTGGGGTCGTCGTTATGCATCATCTTCTTAGCATTTTCATTTTCACTTCTAGTTCCTACGCTTCTACCCTCTACCTACAAATCACTTTTCTTCTTTTTCTCATTACTGTGCATACTTTTTCTGGGATACTATGATCACTAATTTTCTCAACAAATTTTATTATCTATTGTTACATACATGAGTATTTGATAATCAATATTCATCTAGAATAAATGTACTCTTAGTATATAATCGGTCTTTTTATCTCATCTATTCTTTACTATATATTGAAAATATTCATCTTTTTTTTTTTTTGTAAATCTTGATACTGACCTAATTTCAATAATTCAATAATAGAAATTATTTATTTGAAATCTTTGTATTTCTATTGATACATTAGTCTTGAATATACGTATCAGTAATGAATGTTATCGTTGGTCTATGATACTACACATATGAAACTTTAATAATTTTTTTTAAGATATTCAGGTTTAGTTTTATTTTAACCGACCTTGTTGCTATTTTTCTAATTTACAGATATGGATTATTATGTTTATAGTATAATATTTCAATAACTTGTTTCATTTCTCTCTTTTTTTGTTTTTTACGTTTTACTTATATTAAATAACACTTAAATAATAATAATAAAAAAATCTCCTTTTCATTTGTTATTATAAAGTGACTTCAAAATGATCACTTACATAAACTACAATACGGTGACGTGACACGCTTTCTAGGTGTCATATTCAGAAACGTGTGGCCCAAAATCTAAACTGGTGTCTTTATTTAATAAATTCGTCAAATCTTATTTTTATTTACTTTTTGTTTTGTGAAAATACTACAGACAATGATGAGAATTCAATTTTATAATAAATTAATTTTAAATGTTCACCCGTAAAAGATAATGTGGTTATGCTATTCAATTTATTAGCATAGTTGACAAAAGAGAATATCAGCATTTGTTTTATTAATAATAAAGTTTGTTAAGACTTTCGTTTCCCACATTCCCATTGTTACTAATTGCACCCTTAACTAATAGAAAAAAAAAATAAAAAATTCGCTCACTGCATCACACCACCAATGTCGTCATTGCAGTTGTCATTACCGCCGCAGCACTATCGCTATTCTTTACACTCTTTGAAAGGAAGAAGATGAAGATGACTCACTTTCGAAAATTCTATTATGAAAAACTCGTTTTAAAATACATTTATGTGTTTTTAATTTTTTTTCGGAAAATATATTCTGTATTTTTTTTAATTCTATATCAGAAATATGTTTTCAGAATTTTTTTCAAAGTGTATTTTTTATTTATTTTGGAACATTTTTTTAGAATGAGATTTTGATTTTCGAATTATTTTGAAATTTCACTTTAGAAACATAATAATCTATTTGGATTTTCTTTTTCAAAATATACTTTTTGAATTACAGATTTTCAATTTTGAAATGAATGGTAATTTTGAAAATTTCAAAACAATCAGTTGCAGGTCACAGCTAGTAAGGTGCAAGAAGAATTTGCCATGATTTTTACGTAACAAAGCCCAATTTTTATTATCCAAATGAATGGACCATAGCTGCATTGTATTAAAATTTTAGGGTACTACTATTCACACTTTCCTTTATACTGATACACCCATTTTCTCATTTTTTTTTCCGCAAACTACATGCTAATCACACTCCTTCTTCCATCATCCAATCTCTTTCCCTCATATTTAATTCCAAAACCAAAAACACACCATCAAGTGTATTTTCGTCTATGCTAATTATCATCCCAAAAATTCTTGAAACTTTAACTTCGATCTTGTAAACTTTGGTACCAATTCCATGGCAAAACGGAGAATGCGTTTTTTTTCTTCAGAATGAAGGTACGTAAAGAGGGAGAAGAAGATGAGAGAAGTTTGCTTCGATAGGGTATTTCGGGAAAAATAATAAGAAGGGGAGTCACTAATATAAAGGAAAGAGTGTAAATAGTAATAATTCAATTTCAAGAGTTTTTTTTTTCTTTTTTGCATTTTGTTCTTTTCATTTGGGCCGTATTTGATCTTACCCACCTCATTCTTAATGGGAGAAACAGAACGCGACGATTAGCACTTGTGAAGATTTTTTATTTCTTAAATGCATGTCCTATGTTTGAGAAGAAGGAGAGAAATAAGAAAAATATATATTTTAATTCTGTTTTCATTATCATTTTTATTTTCTATTTAGCTAAACAAAAAAAATATTTTTTATTTTTTTTCTCTTAAATTTTCTTTCCTGTCGTCACTATAATTGAATATAAAAAATATTTGAAAATGATACTTGCAGGTAAAACAAAAATAATTTACTCTAATATTAGAACTTAGAGAAGTTCTCACTCTTCTTACATTCTTTAATCAAGCATTGTCAATATAAACATTCACGCATTCACAAGTAGAAAAAAATCGTTTCAACTATACAAACATTGTCCCTTTTTATCCCTACCTATGTTTTTAAACAAATTTTAATAGTTTGTTTAAACTGTTAATAACTAAAATTAACTCTAACTTACAATTTATTTATTTCACTTTAAATTTAAAATATAATTAACTTATTTAAAAATGCTAATTTGTTATACATTTTAATACATTTTAATTACATATATGTAACCTCACTCTCTCTTCTCTCATTTAAAACGTGACCTATATAATCAATGCCATGTTGTTTCTTTTCCATGTTTCGTAGTATAGTCATAATTTATATATGTTTTTTAAAATAAACGTCTAATTTGATCTTTTAAAAATTAAGTTTAAAACATTTATTATGCTTTGAATCAGTGGAGACTCTGAGGCCAATTTAGTTATCTACAGTGCAACAAAGCCACGAAGCAAACAGAGCCCAGAAAAGTCAAATGTTTTAAATTTTGGAAACACGTAGTGTGAATTGTGTTGTTAAATTGTGAACAGTAATAGAAACATAATTTTGATATACATGGAAGTGGAGATACTGAAAATATAAATGAAGATGTATAAAATTGTTAAAGAACATGTTCGAGTGAAGAGAACGGTAGTCTTCTTTATCGATTAGTTGGTCTATTTTTTTTTTCTTCTCCAAATGATTTTTATGTTCTTCTTTTAATTTAAATGGTATCTGTAAGAGACGTGTGAAGCTTGGATAAGGCTAGAAAGACGTCGTCGGTGTTTCCGATATACCACGGACACGGACACACGGTGGAAGCGTGTCCGGCACGGTGTCGGACACTTTATATTGGGCCGAAAATGGTCCTCTTTCTGGATACGTCGGAGGAGGCACGTTTTTCTCATTGGACACGTCAGAAAAGCTAGAAAAAAAGACGCATTGCACACGCCAGAAAAGCTAGAAAAAAAGACGCCATTCAGTGTTTTAAAGACCTCTTCTCTTCCAGACTAAATCTCAGATAAAATCTAAATAAAATATCAAACAAAATATTAAAATCTCCAAAAAGTAAAAGTTAAACATTATGTTTTTCTTGATATTTTTTCATATAACAAAATATATTACTACGTTTTAATTTATATATAGCCGTGTTCCGTGTTCTATAATTTTCAGTTTAACCGTATTTTCGTATCCATGTCGTATTTGTGTCCATATCCGTGTTTGGGCTTCTTAATAAGAGACACTTTGAGATTTCATTATTTTCGATATTAACATTCTATTAATACTAAGTGATAATATAAATAATTCTACCTATTTATATATTTATAAATGAATAAAATTAAAAATTTGAATTATAATTAAAAATATATTATAAATAGTAATTAGTCTTGATGGACCTTGACCTTAATCAGCATGATACGAATCCGACCGGGGAAAACATAAAGTGAAACTTTGATCGAGCAAAGCATAGTTTATTTTAATCCGTGCATGTTAAATGGCGGTGTTGAGTAAGGAAGAAGAGTGAGTTGGGATAATAAAATAGTGTTTGGTTGTGCATTGAGGTTAAAAAAAAGCTTAAAAATGAAGTTACAGTTTAGGCATGGTCACGTGCATGGTGGGTACCACTTGAATTTGTGTGATATGATTAACGTGGGTTTAGATTAAAATTAACCGTGGGATTAATTTGAGGGGTATTAAAAGAAGATTAAAAAAGGGAAGGAAGAATAAAGAATGCAAAGGTGAGAGTTAAGGCATGATTATGTTAGTGAGTGTCGGGACAAGGGAGTGCACGTGCGTCGCCGAAATCATCGTTTCTGCGCTTTGAACGAAAAGAAGGATGCGGTGCACGTGCCTCTGGGTCAATGGTCAAAAGCCACACCTTAATCTTTACAGAAAGAAGATGAGAACCATGATTAGGATCCCTTGGTTCCACTCTCAATTTAAGAATCTACTTCCTCCTCATCATCATCCTTCAAAAACTTTAATCACACCCCCATAATCATCATAACTTTCAATACATATCATATCATTAACCATCATCCACTCATCAATTCACCTCATCTTTCTCTACTTTTTTAAAGTTCTTTATATATATAACACACCCCGTTACACCACTTATATACAATGAAAGACTCTAATCTCTAGTCGACGTGGGATCTCCAACAATATACCATTCAAAATTATTATACCATAAACATTTTGAATCAAAATATCTAGAATATAAACTTCATTCTATTATTTAATATTATAAAATTAAGATAGATTTAAAATTTCTTATTATAAATTATATAAAATTTATCATAATCATATCATTCGTTATTAAATCGATATCAGAGTATCTACTATACAATACATATACAAGTTGATAAATTGATATCAGACTATACAATACACATAAGTTGATAAACCGATATCAGACTATATAATACACACAAGTTGACAGATATGTGAGAGAAGTATACAAAAGCTCACCCCTAAACTCTAAATCGATTTTATAAAATTGAGTTAGAACTAAATTTACTTCTTAATAGTTTAAGCTGTTTAAGCCGCTTCTTCATAATCATATTTAGGTTACTTCATAATTAGATTTTTGTTCTCTTGTAATGTTTTATTCTGTTTCTTTTTGAAACGTCTTAAATAGGTTAGGGGGAGGTGGAAGATGAAGTTGCAGAATATATATATATAGTTAGGGGAGGTGGCATATTATATTTAGTTTGGCTTAAAGAGGTGTCCTTGAAGCTTAAAAGCATGGTTGCAAAGTGTAAAACAAAACTTGACTCGGTTGTAGAGTTGAAATAAAAAAGTGGAGAGAAGAGATATGTAGAAATAGCAATGGAGCATGTTGTAAAACAGAGAGGCACGTTTTGGTTAGAATATTTAATGTGGCATATGGATTTAAGTGTGGAAATGGTAGAGCAGAGAAAGAGTTAGCACATTTGTGTTGTCTGGTGCAGTTAGCACGTGTGATGGCACATGGCGTTAGGAAAGGGGATAGACAAGAAGAAGCAAAGGTAGCAGTCACCTGATATATGCAACTTGCCGCTGCTTGCTGCGTCATCAGAATCAACCCAACGATACCTGCAAAACAGATTCATTGTCTACGTACACAACTTCTACTCCTACTCATTCAAAATTCTATATTTTATATCTATCTATCAAAACGTTATTTTAGCAATCCAGTCATGTCACTCAGTTTCATGACGATCAAATTAATTTTTAAATTTTTAATTTAATTTATATTTAAATAATTACTTTAAATATGCATGATATCATATTACAAGAAAATCGTGAAATAAAAAATCGTGAAATAGTAATTAGTTCTACCCCTACTCATTCAAATTTTATATTTTATATTTTACCTGTTTGATATTGATCAAGTTATTTGTCACTCACCTATCACATTAATTTTTAAATTTTTAACTTAATTTATTTTTAAATAATTACTTCAAATGTGCATGACCACCACTAGTTGATATTATCAATTTTCTAGTTTAATTTCTTTTTAAATTATTACTTCAAGGATTATCATTTAACTTTCTTAGTGTAATTTCTTTTTAAATAACTACTTCAAGAATTATCATTTAATTATATGTTTCACATTCTTCAACTTTTTTACAGTAATACATTATTTGGATAATCATATATGGAATTATTAAGAAGAAGAAATAATGTAAGTTTTTTTACTAAGTATAAAGTATTTTTTTTTATCACTAATCATTTGATGAAATTGATCATTTAACAATTTGGAATTTTTTTTTATCAGATTTTTTACAGTATTCCAAAAAATTTGGAATATTGTAAAACTTGTTTAGTAAGTTTGTTTGATCAAGATTAGTTTGACGGTTATTTGAAGATTATGAACAATATTAGTTAGTTAGTTTGTGTTGGTTCAAGTAAATGTTTGGTCTTGAATTACTTCGAAGTCACGCTTTGTTTCGTTCTCTTATTTTGATTGTTGTCCAGATCCTTTGGTGTGTATGAGGTTGGTTTCTTGATGTTGTACCTTGCTGGTTTCTACTTTTGTTGGTTGTTGAGGTTTTTGACAAGAGAGTTATTATGTTGGTTTTTTGTCATTAGGGAAGATTAATACACATTTTTTGTATAAGGACACTTGAAGTGGTTCATATTTATTGATTCTTTATTGTTAATAAAAAAAAATGAACTATGTTAATTTCTTTACTTGTTACATTAATACCCAATCAAATTTATTTAATAAAATTAGTCATTGACAATCATGAATAATGTAAACTCGTTTATTCATATTTGTTTAATGAAATCAATTATTTGACCACTATAAATACTGTAAGTTTGTTTATCAACTGATAAAATTTGTTTTAATGGTGAGATGTAGAATGTTTTTTTTTTAAATTTGGAGTCAAATTTTTTTAATTTCACTTTTGTATAGTAGATGATTTTTAAATGGATTAGATCACTCTTAATATTCTTTTATATACTCTTCATGGAGGAGCAAAAGTGATGTGTAAAAGATTATATATGGTTTTTTGTCGTATTTATGGTATTCTAAGGTGTTGTACTTTTTGTGAAGGTTTTTTTTTTAAAAAAAAACCTTTAATATTTTTGGAGGTTAGTGTTTGGTGATTTGTTTATGTCTATATGTGTTTCGGTGTTTGATGTGTTGTTATTTCCTAGTTGTTGTCAAGGACATACTTCTTTAGTTGATTTTGGGGTAAAGAATAACTAGTAGTTGATTTCCTATTTTATCTTTCTTCTTAATTCTTTTATAAAGATTGGGTCACCCCTTAAGTAATCTATATTTATTTATTGTTTCTGGTTAATAAAAAAATCTTCAATCCTAAAAATAATTATCTCATATTAAAAGTTAGACTTTTGCACCTTATTATATATGATAAGTTTAAATTAAATAAAATTATTAATGAAAATATTTCAAGTTTATGCTAACAAATGAAAACCATATCAAACACTTTTATTATGAATTTAATTTCCATGTTATATAAATAAATTTATGGCTAATAACATTGTAATTGGATATATATTGGCAACTTCTTACCCACAATAACAACTATTAGATGGTTATTCATACAATAATACAAAAGAAATTTAATAATATATCTTTCGAAAGAAGTCAATTATAATATAGTCAAGAGAATAATTATTGTATCCTTCTAGTAATTAAAATTGATAGTTATGTATTCCTATACATAAAATAAATTGTAATATCTAACTTTAAACTATAAATTTACTTAGATTATGAAGGAGATCATACTTGTAAAGTCAAATGAAAATGAATATAGCTTATGCAATTATCTATCTAGAATGACAAAGTGTTGGAAGAGAATGAGACTTGAAAACAACTCTTCATTCCCTATTTATTTTTTTATCAGTAAATAAATAATTAAATTAAATGGAGCACTTCAAAAGTGTTCTAACCCTTATAAAAAAAACCTACAACCATAACCTTCATTCCATCCTTTCAACCCAACAAACAAATATATATCATATGGATATACAATTCCCAATATTTCTATCAATACTCCATTCCTACTATATCTTCCTTCCCCATAAGATACTCTAAGACTTATAACAAAAACATGAGCATAATTCACACAAAGCCTTCAACATAATAAATCTATTAACGAAAAACAACATTCATATATATATATATATAAAATGTCTCCCACTCATCAAACCATCTGACGACCTCCATTAACCCTCATTAGCGGCCCCTGCATCATTTGAAGTCATTCATTCCCCTGCAACTCCTTCAAAGCATAACAACTGAGACTCCTACTCCTTGATAACCACGACAGTTTGTGAGTTTGGTTGTTGTCCTAATACTACCCACTAACTACTGCCCCCGCTTCCCTATTCTTACACATAATTATATTCATTTGATCTACTTCTCAAACCAAGCTAATTCCTTAATCTTTTATTTATAAATATAACACATATTAATCAATCCATTAATCTTTTATTTATAAATATAACACATATTAATCAATCCATTGACCAAAGACATTTGACCCCTACATCAATTACAAAACAATATCATCCACAATAGCAACTCTGTTCCCAATAACTAATAGTTTTGGTTGATTTGGTGTAATTTAGAACCACAAGGTATTTTTCAATAACTTTAATTTCTAAAATCAAGTTACTATTCGTTATATCCCGACACAAAAAAGTTTAGCTATGGTGAGTATGATTAATTATTGAATCCATGGATAAAAGAAAAAAAAAACAAGTAATATTGTAATTCCTCAAATATCTTAATCTTTTTTTCTTTATCCTCCTCTCTTTTCTTCTACCTCTATTATTTATACTCTAATTAAATCTTCTTCAACTAGTGGTTTGCGTTCAACACTTTGGGTGAGGTACTCAGCAAATCCATTTCTTTAGTCTAAAGGCTTCTACTATGTTGAGTTTCAAGATACTTCTGCTCAGTGCAAGTTGATCTCACCTTTATGATCATGCTTTAGAGTTCATATAGACAACACCAGTAGTCTCTCCTAAGTATCTAGAATTTGAAGTGAGATTGTAGATCAACGTAAATTCCTTTTGTTGAAAAAAGTTTTCTGCATTAACCCAATTCTGTTCGGCCAATCAACCAATCTGACTGTTCTTACTACACCCAAGCTTGTAACAAACAATTTTAAGAATATTTCTATGACAAAGTGTGATTAGTGTTTTTAGAGCTAACTATAGTCTTTTTTTTACATGCAATATTCAAATTATTGTGAATTAAATGCATAATTTGCTTACATTAACAAGTAATTTTAACAATTATTAGGTTTGTTATAGATATTTCATATAAGAAAGTTAAAATATCATCTTCAACACAAAATTAAAACAAATATACCTAATATTTTTTTAATATATATATATATATTAATATTTTAATATTTATATTAATAACATATTTTTAAACGAACTATTATACGAGGAAATCCATCATAATATATTATTATTTTTATTAAAATATAACATTTTATTTGTAAAGTTACATGTGTAACTATTATCTTTATTTGCAATTATATTAAACAAATAAATATATCATCATTGAATTGTATCATTATAAAAATTATTATTAAATCTTTTTGTATATATTGAATACACACTTGTGTTTGACAATTAATCTTCTCTTCTACTATCTGATCATAAAATCCTTGTCCATATTTTTATGCATTGAAAATTATCCATTTACAACATAGGAGAAACATAAAAAAAATAAAGTATAAATAAAAAAGAAATATCTCCTTTTCTTTTATAAACAAGAAAATAATTGTATTAAATAAGTAATGTACATATATGTAAAAAAAATAAAAAACTAAATACAGAAATTTGCATTATAAATTCATAATTTCCAATTTTTGAACACCTTCACAAAATTCAAAATATTTGACCGTCATTTACTCTACTATCAAATAACATTAGCACCATTCTAACTAGTTTCCTCAATTAGTAACTTTCACTAATTTTGTATACTTCAGATTTTTTTTTTATCAACAAGAAAAGATGTAATAAATGTGACCCACTTTAGAGGTGGTCAAACCCTCGTACAAAGCTAAATAGACATACACCTTGATAAAACCCCGACTGCCTATTCTGTCACAACTACCTAAAAAACGACTTAAAATTCAAAGACCAACTCTGCCACCCTATCAACAACTATTAATTGAGTACATATATACTAGGGGTTCTAGGCACCAATCAGAGAACAAGAAACTCGCTGAAGGTACCTTTGACGATATCCAAGACTAAGCCTTAACCTAGGCCAAGGAGAAGACTTCAGAATAGTCTATCACTCCTCCATTGAATAAACAGTTATTTCTATGCCTCCAAATATCGCTTACCAACGCAATCGAAACATTACCCAAAATAAGATTAACTGAAGTAGTCACATCAAGAATTTTAAACTGCACTAAATGTGACTTAAGAGAGAGAAGATGTACCGAACTTACTCCTAACCAAGCGTAACATAGATTCCAAGCTAGCCAAGTGACTCTCCAACTGAAGAACAGATGACTTGTCGACTCCTAATACCCTACACAAACAACAAAGATTGCTTTTAACTCGAACCCCTCGTCTCTCTAGGTTGACATTGGTAGCAATCTCTTTTCAATCACCCGCCTACAACGACATGAGTTGAAGAAAGAACCTTAATCCTCCAGAAAAAGTTGTATCTCCTCCAACAATACTTCAAATATTTATCTCATCAGTTAAAATGTATATAGTCAAGAAGTTGCATAAGTGGATTAAAAGAAAGTGTGAAATCAAAAAATTAATTACATGAAAACGTTTGTTATGAGTTAAAAAAAAGTTTTCATTCCCTTATTTATTTCGATCACATAAGATTATTTATTATTTTAACTTTACATTTATGAATAATTTGTTTGATTTTAAGAAGTTAAAGAAAAATAATATTTTCTAATTTCTTTTTCTATCTTATTGTTATCCATCATATTAAGTTATCGCACTTTATATGGATGAAATTATATTTTAGTATGAACACTTCACTACAAGACAATCATGAAATAGAAATCAATTTTTAGAAACCAAAATAATTAGTTGCAATAGTAACTAAATTAGAGACCATTTTAGAAACTAAATAAAAATTTGGTTTCTGAATTAGTTTCTATTACTGTTAAATAGTTTCTAAATTGGTATCTAATTAGCAACCAAAGTTTTAACTACCAATTATTTAGTTTCTAAATTTGGTCTCTAAAACCTTGGTTGCTAATTAGAGACCAATTTAGAAACTATTTAACAATAATAGAAACTAATTTAGAAACCAATTTTTTTTAGTTTTTAAAATGGTCTCTAATTTAGTTACTATTGCAACTAATTATTTTGGTCTCTAAAAATTAATTTCTATTTCATGATTTTCTTGTAGTGATTTACTATAAATTTCATTAGAGATATCCACAAAAGTTACATGTAGAACTAATCTTAAAAGTATTTTTTAACATTACGTATATATGATGATTGATAATGAGCTATGAACTTCTTATTCATGCATATTTAAGAAGGTGAGAACTTAGACATGGAAATAAAAGATATTACCAGTTCCAAAATTGATAGGTAGCAAAGAACAAGTAGGTGTAGTTCATGAGAAGAAGAAAAAAGATCAAGGTGTCATAAGATATACCAGATGTCTCCATTAACAAACTCAACTAGAGGCCACGTCTCACAATTAGTATAGTAATTTATCATCAAATAAAGAAGAAGAAAAAATGTACTTTGCTTGTTTTGGTGTTGCACCGAAGACCCAACGAATCAGCCATTAATACGTGCATATCTATCTCTTCATCCTTCATTTACGTGTGTCCATGCACTTCTTCCTCCAAAGAGAGAAAACCACATATACATGTAGGTTTGGTTTATTTGAGAGTCAAGTTATGCTTTAAAAAATTGGGATCAAAGACAACTTCAATGAATAAAGAATATAGGTTGTACTAGAATTTTTTTTTAACAGGTTCACTTGTTTTACTTTATGTAATTTATCAAAATTTGGTTTATAGATATTACTAGCAAGTAAAAGCAATGTTGGAAGATAGAGTTGAACTTTTTGACTAGTACTTGTTTTGTTCACATGCACTTTGATATAACCATGTTTAGTTATTTGCTCTTTAATCCCTTTCACTTAAAAAATCATTTAATAAAAAACAATTTTAAAGATAAAAAATAATTAATTGTTATACTAAATTAAATACTATTTTAGAAACTAAAAAAAATATTGATTTTTAAATTAATTTTTATTATTAATAAATAATTTCTAAATTAGTATCTAATTAGCTACCAATTATTTAGATTTTAAATTTAGTAGAAAAACTTTGATAACTAATTAGATACCAATTTAAAAATTATTTATTAATAATATAAACTAGTTTAGAAACTAATAATTTTTTTAGTCTTTAAAATAGTATTTAGTTTAATTATATAACAACTAATTATTTTTGTTTATAAAATTAGTTTTTATTCAATAATTCTCCGTGTTTGTAATTTTATTGTAGTTTGTAATAATGGTACAGTGAAATTATGATCACAAAAATTCAAAAGACAAATGGCTGTAAAATATTCAGTGCTTTTCTTTTTATACATGAATCAATTTTTACTCAAATTTAAGGGAGTGGAATATTCTTCAGATAAAAGAAGAGAAAAAAGTTTTAAGGATTAAAAAGACCTTATTTTTCAGTTCAAACAACAATAGTAATGTTATCTTTCTAGCCTATTTTAACCCATTGATGAAGGAATATAAAAATAAATAGTAGGAAGAAAATTCTGAGAATATAAACTTGTTTTTTTTACTTTTTATAACAATATTAAAAGTCTCGATGTATTAAAGGTTTCTTAAACCAATACTCTTACTCATAAAAATCCATGTATTTTTATACTTAACTTGATGGGCTATGTCATTGGATACAAATAATCATATACTATATTTTTCCTTATGTGCAATAGCTATAGACGCTCTTAAAACACATTTTTATCACATTCGTTTTTAATAACAATAAAGAAAACAAGTTTGAGGTTGAATGCATCACAGCTCTCAAGTCTCAATGAGTTTTATATATATTATAATGAGCCGATTGATACGCCTCATATACAATCACTTCCATCGATAACATAAATTTCTTGACTCTATGCATGGATCTGGTTGTAAACCAGAAGGGCCGGTTCAATTTATTCATAGTTATATCAACCATAGTAATACATAAACCCTAGTAAAGTTTACCACAATCTCATAATTAATCTTAAAAAACAAAAAAGATAGGGCTTCATATTTATTTAAGTTTTCTATCTTCTTGTTATTGATTGAGATTATAATTATCATTTGTTTTTAATCATAATACATGCTGTCACCTCTTTCAGCACTAATGATGTTGAAATTAAATTATTTTTTTAACATATTTTTTTTCAAATATTCAACTATTACAAATCTACACCAATTTCTTATCATTTATTTTCCGATGCTCTGATTCAGTTCAAGTATATATTACTAAGAGGAAGTGAAAAAAGAGACAACATAGGACATGTTAAAAACTTAGATTATATACAGATAATAAAATAATAGTTAAGTTTTACAAATTTTTTAAGTAGTCAGATCCTAATTAACCACATCAACTATTTTTTTTTTTTAGTTTTCAATTGCTAACTATATTAATTATCATCAGTCTCTAGTAGGAACTGAATTTAGCCTGTTGAGATCAAAGTAATAAAGACTGTAAGTTATGTACGAAAAACTAAATATATACACAAAAAAGATTATAAATGTAGTACACTAAAAACATGAAGACTAATCCTTGAAAACTGAAAGGTAGAACTCATTCTCACCACCATGAAAGACTCCACTGAAAATTAACCTTATTAATAAAACTACTGAATCACTTATGAAAACATTAACTCAATTACCATCATCTTGTTATATATCATATGCATGATAAAAATAGTTTTCTTTATGAATAATATGAGTAGTAGAAAAGTAATGAAGGATAAAAAGTGGTTAAAGAAATGAGTGTGAGTCCTAAAGAGACAAAAAGTGCAGCCATAGTGGGTATATGTAAACATGCAAAAGCATGTGGTGGAAGATAGTGAAGGGTATTAGCATGATTTGGATGTATATAATATTTTAAGCATGCATGATAGAGTGATTAAGGGTGAGAAGAAAGAGAAGAAGTAACATTGGATGCTAAATGAAAGGGTGCGTAGGTGCTGCCGGTCTAGATGGGGTAGAACGCAGAGGATGATGCGTATTCGTCGGCACTGCTTTATGCACTCATGTTTCCCGGAGTGACTCCATTTTTATCTTAAAAGTGACACATTATATATATACACAAACATTGTGCATGTATTCAAAACTTGGTCTTATGCTACAGCTAGAGGGTCATCAATCAACCATTTTACTGCTCATGCTTCCCGTTTTCTCGCTCACTGCTCCACTCTTCTGCTACATCACAAACTTCATGTTGCCATTTCTTAACAACCACCACCCAAAAAGCCCAAAAGTTGCTATGTTTTTTCACAATAATAGTTCCTGTCAAATTATAAAATACGCAGTGTGATAGTAACTTCTCCAGTTGTTAATACTTTGTCCCCAAAAGGGAGCAACACATTGTCCTCTCATATATGCCTTTGGAGTTTAACTAACATCGGTTGGTTAATACACTTGTACATGTTCAAAAATATGTGCAAACTGTTGAGTGCGTGAGAAGAAGAAAAAAAAGGAGAACAAATGAGCTCGTCTTAAATGTATAATTTAGATTATTATGATTCAATTAGAGACAACCTTTTAGATTATCAAAATATGTAATCATTGTACTCCTAGATTGATTAATACCTGCTACATATTATTCATTGTTTTCTCTCACAGAAACATAAGATGACTGATGAGTTAGTTTAACAATTTTTTTTTTTTTTGTAAAATTACTTTCTTCAATAATTTTTTTGTTAAATCATCAAATATTTATCGGACAAATCAATTTTAAAATAAATCAAATAATTGTGTATGTAACTTTATAATCACATTTACTTATAATTCATTAGAAAATATATGTAGTGGGTTTGTTTGAGGGAGTATTTAAGAGATGTGTAACTTTAGGCATGATGGTTCTTGGTTGCAACAAGTGAACATTACAATTTTAAAAAAATTACATGTACCAAAATGCAAGAAATTTAATTGTTTCTTACTTTTATTTTGTTCAGTTGATAAAAATCATCAAATAAAAATTAATTTTAAAGATAAAAATTAATTAATTATTATATTGATTAAATTATATATTATTTTAAATTAATATCTAATTAATTATTAACTTTAAAATTTAAATACATAGTATCTTATCTTTGTAATGTTTAAAATTTTGAAAAGTAGTTCAGTATAAACTTAACCCGAGATAATCCATTTTTGTATAGGATCAAATTAGGCTAGATAAATTTATTGCAACATTTTTATTTTTGCAAAAACAATATAATTTTGTTAAAATCACGTATCTCTTACTGATTGGTCTTTGGACCTCTTCAGTTTTCTTGAGTAGTGTGTTTGCAAAGACGTTCCGAGTTACAAGTCAATATTTATAGATTGTGGTTAATTGAACAATAAATGATCAACTGTATCAGTGGCAAATATTTTGCGGGTAGGGTGATGTATATCATTTTTAATTTTGATTTTATCTTAAGAAAATCATTAAAAAAACTAATTTTATAAATAATAATTAGTTATTATATTAAATACTATTTTAAAAATTAAAAAAATTATTAGTATTTAAAGTAATTTTTATTATTAAAAAATATATAAACTATTAAATTGGTATATACACTTAGTAAAAAAAACTTGTAGTAAAATAGATACAAATTTAAAATTTTTATTAGTAATAGAAGGACAAAAAGGCTTTGTATCTCATCCATCAAGGGATGAATGACGAGACGTTTGAACAGATAGAAGGAGCAACAACTGCAAGTGAGGCTTGAACAATTTTGTCAACCAATTATAAAGGTGATGACAAGATCTTAGGGTGCGTCTTCAAACTCTAAAACGCCAATATGAACTGCTGCAGATGGAAACCATAGAGACTATTGATGTCTATATAAATAAAGTTCTTGCCTTGACAAATCAGATAAAGACCAATTAAACATATTCGAAGCAAGCAAAGGTGGAGAAGATTTTGAGGTCTTTAACTCCCGGATTTGAACATGTTGTTGCCGCACAATTGAATAGGCCAATGAAATTTCAACAATGACAGTAAGGTTATTGTTTGGTTCCCTATTGAAAAACTAATTGAACAGGCTTTACAAACACAAGCCTCAATTGGTAGCTTCTATCATAAACACGGTAACACGATAGTTCACGAGGCAAAGGACGTGGACGTGGTGGTAGTTATCCCAGCAAAGGTCGTGGTGGCCAGAATCATGGAGGCGTTGAGAAAAACAGCACTGGTTTCAATCACAATCCAAATTCAAATAACTCGCACGAAGGACGTGGTCGTGGAGAACAAGGAGGCATGTATAATAAATCAAAATGTGGAGTGTTATAACTATCATAAACGCGACCATTATGCAAATGAGTGCAAATCAAAAGGTGATAATCATGTTGCCAATTGTGCTCAAGAAGATAGTAATCACGAACAAGATGAAGAGGATCATGCAGTACTAATGGCAACCACATCAAATGAAACTCCAAACAATCAGACTTGGTATTTGGATACAGGTTGCACAAATCATATGTGTGGTCAGAAGGATCTGTTTGCAGATTTGGATGACTCATTTCGCACAAAAGTGAAATTCGATGATGGCAGGTTTGTTCCGGTGACTGGAAAATGGCAAATTCTTATCACATTGAAGAATGGTGACTAGAGGTACATCTATGATGTTTTCTATGTACCTGATAAGAAAAATAATTTGTTGAGTATGAGACAATTGACCGAAAAGGGTTACGTGATGCACATAGTTGAAAATACATTCTCAATTTTTGATAAAAAAAAAGGTAATAAGTGGCCCAATGAACATCAAAGTGGTTATTAATTCAGATTTTATTAGCCTTAAATGTTGGTTATTAATTCAGGTTTTATTACCCTTAAATTATTTATCGTTAGTATTGCATTATTGGTCAGTTTACAAAATGTATCAGTTCAACAGTTTTGCAATTTCGTGCAATTAGGTTCAATTAGTTTCTACAACCTTTTGTCAACTAGATAACTTGCAATAGAAGAGTAACATTTACTCATTACAATGAATTCTTCCAAAAATATACCAAGAGTACCTAGAGAAAGGTACCAAAATATTTGACCATAAGAACCATAAGATGAAAGAGACATTAATCTCGTATACACAAAATTTCTATAGTTGCACTCCACACCCCTTGTGTTCCTTCACCAACCAAGTCTTCCTCCAATCCTGTTAACTGCATTGTGCAGGGGAGTACTTGTGCTCTAGTAGGCACCATCTCCACACCATTTTTCCTTGTCCCTACTTTTCTTTTGGTCTCACCAACATCCACTCTCTTCAAATTCCAAAAACCAAGACTTGCTACTCCATATTAGTTGTACCTCATTTATCTCCTTGTTGCTTGCATCACGTGCTCCCCTTGGATAAATCTCCATCCCTCTGGACATCCTCACCCTTTAAAATGCAAAACATGATTATGCACAATTGAGGTTGGACCTGCAAGAATACCTTCACCACCATGATAAGACCATAATGTAGCTTAGTCAATAATATGTGCATATAGAACAAGAATAAAAATCACAATATTTTTAGACAGAACTTCGGACATTGCATCCAATCTGAGTAAGAAAATTGTATCTTAGGCATTTTTTGTTTTAACCGTAACCATGCATTCAATTGAGTCAGACAAAATATTTTTAGAGCATTTACCCTTCCTTACTTAAAAACTATCTTATTTTTATGATTCCATATTGTCCAGATAATTATTGAGGGTATCACTTTCCATACTTTATTCTATTTTTCAGATAGATCCGTGAAATAGAAATGTAGAAAGTTTTAAATTAGATTTTCATGATGCACACATTATACTCCTACCAAATTATCACACATAACCCAACCAAATATTATGTGTTTAGTGTGGTTGTAACTCTTATGAGTTAAAAAAATACAATACAATTTCAAAATAGAATATGTTAAAAATGAAAAATTAAATTACATAATTATGACAAATCTAACCAATAAAGTTGTAAAGAACTATAAATTATGAAAAATAGATAATCTCTTAATGAATTCTTAAAACGTTAAAAATATGATTATTTCATTTTTTATTTTTTTATTCTTTTTATTTTTATTTTATTTTTTTATTTTTTTCATGTGATGACAGATGATTGTTGTTTTTTGAGGTGTCAGCTTAGCTGAGATATCAAGTTGGATAGTGATGCCTAACACGAAAACTTTATAAAAAAAAAATGATTATTTCATAGAAAGATAAAGATATAATTCAAAACACGTTATGAATATGATTACTTTTTTAATAAATTGGGGAAACATCTTAAATAGAATAAATAGAATAGATATAGTGGTGAAGAATGATTACGATAAAGCAGAAGGAAAGAAAAGTTTCAGTGGCTTTTAAGTTGGATGATATCATATGAGTTTTCCTGCATGAAAGAACTCACTTTCGTTTGATTGAATTGGGAGTCATCATCACGTTTTCAATAAGCTCAGTAGAATGCGATTATGGCATATATTCTAAGCGTTAAGGTACAGGAAGTTTCTTTCCTTGAACAGGGATATGCTCTCATTCATACACAACTTGAATAAACATGCCTAAGAATGATTGTGTGATTAGCTAAAGGTAATTAAGAAGTACCACTTACTGTTTTTCCCCTTCAAAAGGTGACCATAAATTGTTTCCAAAACGCAAAACATTGTATAACCCGATAATGATAATTTATCTCAACGACAGGGTAAACTAGTTGATGTTGATGTAAGTTATACTTTTCTCTTAAAAAAGTAATCAATATAAATGTAAAATTTTAAATTATAAAAAATATTAATTTATTTACAAAATTTTTTTTATAGATAAATCAACATTATCTACTAACCAAAATTTATATGTAATATGAACGAAAGTAATATATCTATGGAGAGTATGTCCGTATATAACGGAAACAAAACTTAGATTCCAAATTCATAAGTAATTATGAACTTAAAGTCAAGTTTATTGAATAATCAATTTTTTTTAAGTCTAATTTTATATATTATAATTATTATTATACTTATTAGTACTATTAATATTAATATAAAAATATTAAATATATTTAATTTTATTTATATTATTAATTTTATTTATATTAGTATTATTATTTAAATTAATAATATTATTAATTATTATAATCATATTATTCAAAATACTAATATTATTATCAATATTATTGTTAATATTATTAATATTGATAATATTAACATTATAATATTATTAATATTATTAATATTAATATTAATATTATAATATTATTCAATATTATTAATATTATTCAATATTATTAAATATTATACATTTTTTAAATATTAATATTATTAATAGTATTAACATTATTAATAGTATTAATATTATAAATAATAATAATATTTTTTTAATGTTATTAATATTATTAATATTAATAAAAAAATTAATATTAATAAAAAAATAATATCATTAATATTCTTTATATTATTATTATTAATATCATTAATATTATAACTATTATTATTCATTAATATTATAACTATATTTTTTTTTGGCGCGTAGGTTTTGTCCATGAAAAACCAGAAGAAGAAAAATGTGAGTGTGATGAACACCGCTTCAAGTTCAACTCTCTCTCTGGTCCTGGGTGGATAAGTGCATGATCATCACCGTTATGTTGTGTTTGCATGTAGCACATGCACAACCTTTTCTCTTCCTCCATCGACAATGACAATACTCTGAATAATCAATAATAACCAAGTACGGTAACAATGTGTATTCGGTTCTGAAGAAAAGGAAAACAACTCCTATATTCCCATCGGAGAAGAAGCTAGGCTAATGGCGGTGATGCCCGTGACAGTTGCAGGCACCGTACGTGAATCAGTGACAGATTTGCAAGAGTTGGAACTATGAACATGGTGCAAACATTGAAAAGACAGTGAACTACAACTTCTACCTTCATACATGTTATCTTATGCCAGATTTCTGTTTTTTTAAATAGGAATATTTAAGAAATACCTTTATCCTTATATACAATAACTTAATATTATTATAAGTATTGACTTTGCACATAAGAAAATTATGAGTAAATCACATTTCAGGATAAGTGATTCACGTAAAGATGCATAAGAAAAAGATTGCACATAAGAAAAAGAATAAACTTCAAGGTATATACTAACCTAAAGTCTTTGAGCATAATAAGATGCATATTTTTGTTTGTTGTGGAAATTTACATTAATATGTATGACAAGAGTTGATGTGTGTGTTTTGTGACGTTGAGTTGTGGAGTATAAGTAATTAATGAGGAGAAGTTGATGAGTTTTTGTGTGTGTATCTAGGTAGAGACGAAGTGGCACAGAAAAAAGCTGAAAATTGAATTGAAGTTTGGGTTGATGCATTCATAGACATGTATATTAGGCGCTTCTTTAAAGAAATACCGTTAAAAAGGCTGAACTCCAATGAAGCATTGGTAAAATTAAGGTTAATTTTTAATAGTAGTAGCATAGCATAGAATCACTAAAGCTGATTCCTTTTGTTTATTTCTCTATGAACTTTGAACGCACTATCTTCCTTCTCTTCTCTCCACGCTTTTGACCAAAAAGCACTATTTTCAAGGACATATTAAAATCCTAGTATGCATTTTGTTTTTTGCAATAAATTTCACCATAAAATTTCACACTATTCAACTTTAATTAATACTACTATCAATGAACCATGCTTTGCCAATTACTTCTCTATTCACTGTTTTTGGGATTTCTATCATCATTTATGACTTTATTAAATACTATATATATACTAGTAATAAGTAAATTTCTTGATTTTTCTATAACTTTTACTGATAGAAAACGAGCTCTCTCTCAAGCTAGATTTTAATATGGTAGAGTCATCACAGATATTTTTAATCTTCTACTAGAGACGAAATAAGTGATACCTATTTCATGTCATCTCTTATTTTCTATGTCAAATAATTAAATGTACAGTTTTAGTCCTATGAAATATTATCTCCTTTTTTAATGTCACCATCACTCCAATAAAAATAGAAACATGATATCTCAAATATAATCAATTATAATTAACTTATTCTATTTTCAAAAATTATTTATCTTATCCATACTATAGTATTTTATTTTAATGACATTTTTTGCTTCTCGTGATATTAATTACACAGCTTTCAAAATAGAGAAAGTATATTTTGATTTGAAACAACTACCATAAAACTGAAGTCGTTTATCCACCAGTGTGAAAAATAATTTAGAATAACACCTACGTTTTTAAAATGAGATTGGAAAAAAATTTAAGCAACATTCTTGATTTTTTTTTTAAAATCAGTTTAAGATGTTTTTTTTTTGTATATTTATAAGGATTATTTGGTAAACATGATATAATAAAATAAAAGAATTCAACAGAATAATAACAAGAAAAATTCAATGAAAAATAATATTTTTGATTTCAACATTTTTTGGTATTAACACTCGTAATTATTGATTGCTGAGTTTTATGAAGTTATACAGGAAACTCAAAAGATGGGGCTTATTAATGTCTGACTCTTGAATGTGATTCTACCTTTGTTTGTGTTGTGTTTACTGCTAAGACTAATGTACCGTGGATGCTTCGTAATCGATGAAATACTTGTCTTAATTACTATAGAAAAATCAAGTTTAGGGTTACTCATATTTTTCGTGAAGAAAATGCTTCTGTTGGTTATAAGTTGGCTAATTTAGAATTTATTCATAGAGAACAATTTCATTGGTATAATAGACTTTCATTTAATCTGTTCTTATAATTCTTTATGAATAAGTATAGTCTACCTATGTATCATTTTTGTTAACATATGAGTTTTGGTCTAGTCCCTAATATTTTTGTATTTTTTTCTTTTTTTAATAACATTTTTTCATGTGATGGCAGATGATTGTTGTTGCTTGAAGTGTCAACCCTAAAATGTCAAGTTGCATAATGATGCCTAGTATGAAAGTTTTTATATAAAAAAAAAACTGTAACTATATTTAATATATGATGAACATAAAAATTAAATTAAATAGTGATATATAATATAATATAAGTTATATTAAAATAAAATTTTATCTTTAAAATTAAATGTTAATTCATATTTTTTAACAAATTTTGAAGATTATAAAAGAAATACAATTTTAACTAAATTATATATTTTTACTTATATAAATACCTTTCTATTTTATAAAAAAATTATATAAGATTTAAATGATAATTAATATGTTAAAAATATTGAAATTATTATTATTTAACTTTAATATTCTAATAAATAATACAATTTTAATTTACGTGTCACAATACTTATATATAAGATATTATTTAAATAAAAACCTCATGATATTATCATATAAATTAATATTAACTAAATTATAAAAAAATATTTTGTTTATGTATTTATTTTTTCTTAAACTTATAAATAAATTATATAATTTTTGTAAAATTAATATCATGATTCGATATTTTTTAATTTTGAAAAAAAAGTAATACTTCAATTACCATTATATTTTGAATTTACGTAATAGAGAATTTGAGAGATAGAGGAAGAAGGAACAGTTTATGCTATTCTGTGTTATCGAATTTACCTTCTCTGTTGAAAAAAAAATTATTTAACAAAATAAGCATAACCACATAGCCTCAGTATATATAACCATACATAATAATTATTTAAATCATACAATTCTATAAGTATTTATAGAATAAAAATTAAATTTATAATAATATTACTTAAGTTAACTAACTTAATTACCATTTTTTTACTGATTTTTATCATTTAACTATTATTTTATATAAAAGTACGTAAATACAAGGGAGTTGATATAAAAATTATTTATTATAAATATAACTGTAAATTTTAAATTTTATTTCTATCAACTTAACAAAAGTTTAAGTTCACATTTCTTATTTTTAAAATCTGCACCTTTTTAAGGAATTAATGTGGAACACACATTAGCTTTTTTTTTTATTCTTATTATAAAATTTAATTATTTATCATCAAATTTGTTTTGAAATACTAAAAATGTGTAACGTAACTATTCTTCTAGATTATTCCATATACTTTATATTATAAGAAACGGTCAAACTTTTACACAATTAAAATCTGTCATCAATTAATGTGAATCATAAATTCAATGAATGCAATTAGTTAACTATAATTTTTTATCCATGTTAATAAAATAAAACATAAATGAATTGTTTTTAAACTTTTTATAATTCGGTTAGATAATATATTTAGTTTGCCTGATTTAAATAATTAGTGTACTTAAAATTAGGACTTTTAAAACTATTTACTATTAAAACGATAAATAATTTTTAACAATTAAAAAACTGCTTTTAACAGTTAGAGTGCTGTTCTTGTCACCAACATTTGGAGATACTATGAGAGTAAAATTATTTGATTATATTCTTATTTTTCAAAGTTCATTTATCTTATATTGACATTATAGTTTTGCTATCCTAACTTTTATTACTATTTTTACGTGATATTATTTCTTTTTTGTGCTTGACAGAAATCTTGCTTCTCCAATTATTACTGTATTATATTTTTTTTACCATTCACTAAAAAATTATTAAATAAAAAATAAATTTAAAAATCAAAATAATTAATTATTATTTAAATAAATTAGAGATAATTTGATAAATTAAAAAATTATTAATTTTTAAAATAATTTTTATTATTATAATAAAAATTTATAAAATAGTTTTTAAATTAATATTTACTTATTAGCTATCAAAATTTTACTTACTTTTTATTTTATATTATAAATTAATCTTTATTAATCTTTTAAAAATTAATTTAAAATTTAAAATATTAATCATTAAAACTGTGATTAATTTAGATACAAATTTATAAATTATTTTATAAATTTTTTATTAATAACAAAAATCACTTTAGATACGGATAATTTTTTAATTTCTAAATTAGTATCTAGTTTAATTAATATAATAATTAATTATTTTTTTATATTTAAATTTGATTATTATTTAATTATTTTGTTGTTGTGATATTTTATAAAAAGGAAGAGAGTTATTAGAGGTGTCACTAAAAACCTGTAAAACCTTCATTTCCACTTGTATTGCTTTCTTTATCTTTATTTCCTTGTTCTGAGTTTGCTTGCTTTGTTTGTTTGATCTCAATTCCTTGGCTTCCATTCTTGCTTTGATATAGTAAGATTCATTTGGTTGTTGCTTTGAATAAATCATTTTTATCATCATAGTAGTGAATCAACAAACTCATTAATTAAATTGTTTGCATAACTCATTAAATTGTTTCATTCATGGATAAAATTATTTGTTCCTTCGTGATTATATGAGCGAAATGCATCCAATAACATAATTTATTATGCTTAAAAAATTATTACAGATTATATATGTAAGTTTAATTAATTATACTTTTCTCAGTCATAATGGAATTATGTTGAAGTAATTACTATTTATGACATTTATTTTGCTAGAACATTGTTTCTATATCTAATCGATTTTCATTTTTCATTATATGCTAAGTATGTTATATAAATTAGTTGTTAGTGATTAATTAAGTCTATGTTATTTTTTAGGAATGACTTGAAGTCATAATCAATTATTATGATTTATATTTGTTTGCATTGTACTGGAATGGATTATATCAATATGCATTGGAGATATAATTTTATGCATGTTATACAAAATAAAGATACAAAATTTTAAAAAATAATTAAATGACTTAAATATTATGTATGCCAGTTTTAATTATGTGTTGAAATGTGAAATTATGGTTAAAGTTAATTAATTTTTTATTTAATATTTTAATTTATACATTATTATTTTTATGTATGAAATTTAAAATGGTAGTGATAGATGATAAGGTAAATTATGTTACCAAATGGGTATGTTTGAAATTGTAAACTTTTGTAAGTTTTAAGAAAGTTATTTAAATTACATATTTAATATTGAAATTAGGGTTGATTAATTGAAATTATGGTTTAATGGTTTATGTTAAAATTATTATGTTAAAACTATGGACATTATTGTTTGAAACATGAATTATAATTTTAAATTATAGTTAAATAATTAATTTTCTTATAGTATTTTAGGAATTATTAATTTTTATATATGAGATTTAAATTAAATTATATGTAGGATTTTTAATTATAAATTCATATATTTTTTATGTGTAAAAAATTGTATTTTTAAAAGGGATTTTCACACGGCAAAGAAAAAAAAAACTTACAATTGATTTAAAAGAGGAAGACATGGATAACAACATTAATTTCTTATGCACAATAATAGTTATAATTACATAAGCAACTAGTAGCACTCATAATGCTTTTTCTTTATAGTTCATTAGTTATATATGTTTTCTATGTTTAGGAATAACACAAATAATATTAGAGAGTATATTAGAGAGTATAAACAATATTAGAGAGTATTTTTTAAAATGAATATTGTTGGGTTGATTTGATGTTATACCATATTCACACAAACAATCTCGTGACATTATTAGTATGAGACCGAAAATATGTGAACAATTAAGGACAATTAACATGCTCAAGAATGTATTTTAGGTCAATAATTGAAAAGTAAGGGACTAAACTTTTCCGTATAATATAGCATAACATAAAGAATCAAACTGCAATTTTTTCATCAACCGGAAGATAGTTAGTCGATAATGCCATAATGTGTTGAATACGATAATTATGTTGAAGGGAGAATTTTTATTTCAACAATCGATGCAATATGGGAAATCACATATCCTACACAACACAAAATTTTACTTATACTTTAAAGTAATATAATGACAAACTTAGTTGACATACATATATCATGTGAATAATGTTTACAATAAACCACTGTCATTTTGTTGTGGTTTAGAATTGTTTAAAGGTCTTAGACGAAACTCATATACGAGTTAATATTACAAGAAAATCATTAAACATAAACTAATTTAGAGATAAAAATTAATTAGTCATTATATTGACTAAGTTATGTATTATTTTATAAACTAAAAATTATTGATATCTAAAGTAGTTTCTCTTATTAATAAAAAAAAGTATGAAGTAGTTTTTAATTTGGTATCTAACATTAGCTACTAACTATTTTTTATTCTACATTAGTCATTAATTTAATTAAATTAGCTTGTGATTTTGACATAAATTCTTGGATGGAAAGAAACATTTGATTAGAGAATATTGAAGGATGCTCATTCTAGAGAGGATTAAATCATAATACTTGAATGCCAATTCATTTGAATTTGGTATATATCATGACTTTTAACATAATTACGAAATTCGAATGAATATAACTTCAATGTCGGTAGGAAAATACTATCTTAAGAATTTCAAATTTGTGTTAGAATAGAAAGATAAATATGTAGTCACAATTTTCTTCATGGGGTGGACAATAATCAATATAGTCTTATTAATGTGTTTACATAATGTTTCTTGTATGATTTTATATATTTATATTGCATAGATGAACTATTTTTTATTCGTAACCTGTTTTATATTTTTTCATTTAGGAGTGATATCTTCCTCTACAAAAAAAGTGTAAAGGAAAGAAAAGATAAAACTCTTGTAACTTATGATGAAGTTCTTCGTCAACTATGAGGGATCAACGCAATTTTAAATTAAACACATTTTTTAGCAAGCATAATCAAATAATTGATTATAATTATGTGATGATGGTTTAAATAAAGATAATTTTTCTTCATTTTTTCATATTTTACCCAAGCACTTAAAATTTCAAGGATTTAAATGCTTTGTGTTTCACTCGGTTTCCATTTTATTCAAATTTAAAAGCGACGAAAGTTTGTCACTAGATGCAGTGAGGTTAATAAGAAAAATATGAAAATCAAACCAGAAGATTGATTTAGTGTATGACTAATTTGAAGTATAACGGACAAAAACTATCATTTTCAAATATTTTCAAAGAATTCCACTACAACCATAATATAGCATTAAGTTCCATAATAAAACCATATATGTTGGGCCAAAATATAAAAAATGTGGGTAATTTCAATATTAATGAAAACCTTTCACATTACAGATGTATATGCATATACTACTACCATAAGTTGAACTAAACATAAATAATAAGAATAAAAAACGTATGGATATTAAATCTGAATTTATTTTTAAAGTAAGGATACTATATTCATTTAAAAATTTATCAATTAAAATGAATATTTTAAAATTTTACATCAATTAAATAACTTTATTTTTTATTATTTGAGTAGTTGTGTTTTCTCCTTTTCCACAGTGGAAACATAAGTTAATAGTAGTAAAGAATCAAACATTAGATGGATATTTAGATTATGTTTAACTGTGATGATAGTGTAATCTGAAAACAATCTGTATCTTTGTCCTGCAGGTCTCCGTTACTGGCAGTGTTTGAATGTGAAAAGTGACAGAATTGGTTGGTTGAATAAGAAAGTGGGAAAGTGGGGGAACAAGAGTTACGGGTTTGAATTTTGTGACTGGACCCAAACCATTTCCGGAAGAGCTGCATGTAAGACAAGTGTGTCAAATGCCAAACCCCATTTTCATTTTCCTTCCTTAAAAAACATCCAAGTACCCAACCCCACTTTCGTAATTTCCCACCCCTCCCTCTCAAACAAATCTTTCAATTTTTGGGCAGCCCCAGCCACAGCCCCAGCCCCAGCCCGGATCTTTCGCGGACGTGTTTCAGACAATTTTTCTTCCGCGCAGAGCCAAAAGTCACTTCTCTCCACTCTTTCTTTATTATTTCTCCGTCTTCCGTTTCTCTCTCCCTTCTCACCCTTTACGCTCAAACTCTTCCTATTATATAAATCAACTCACCACCCTCACTTTCTCTCTCTCTCTCTCTCCCTCTCCCTCTCAAAACCAGCAACTCAACCTTGCATGCATTCTTCTGCTTCTTCTCACTTAATATTCTTCTTTCCTTTTAATCCAACAAAGATAACATGGACAACAAGTAGCTTTCTGTTCAACCAGTAACGCATCTCCGGAGTAAGAGCTTGTTTCAGTTTTCGCCCTTTTTTAAGCCTTTTTTTTTTCCTTTCCGTCAATAAACTGTTATTCATTTCTGTTTCTTCTTCAGAAACGTTTTTCTCAGGCCTTCATTCTGCACCATTCTTATCTCTATACCAATCAATGGCTCGTGCGACTAACTGGCTATCGTTCTCGCTCTCCCCCATGGAAATGCTCCGAACCTCCGAGCCTCAGTATGTGCAATACGACGCCGCTTCTGCGAATAACTCGCATCACTATTTTCTCGATAACTTGTACGCCAACGGTAATATATAGTAGCCGCTTATTTACTTACTTAGTTACTAGTTACTGCTTCGATAAAACAAGTGCACGTGAGAGATCGCTGAAACTGTACATTTTGTTTGCAGGGTGGGGAAACGGGAACCTCAAGCCTCAGGTGCTGATGGAGCAGAATCTGAACCAGAGCGAGGTTAGTTATGTCGAATCGTCGCACTCGCAGAGCGTCAGCCACGCGCCACCGCCCAAGCTCGAGGACTTTCTTGGCGACTCCTCCGCTGTGATGCGTTATTCCGACAGCCAGACGGAGACGCAGGACTCGTCGCTGACTCACATGTATGACCACCACAGCTCTGCGTTCTTCGGCGACCAGCAGGATCTCAAGGCCATTGCTGGATTCCAGGCTTTTTCGACCAACTCTGGTTCCGAGGTTGATGATTCCGCGTCCATCGGGAAAGCGCAGCCCAGCGAGTTCGGGACTCACTCTATTGAGTCCTCTGGGAACGAGTTCGCCACTTTTTCCGGGGGCGCCACCGGCAATCTCTCGCTCGCAGTCGCTCAGAGCTCCGAGAAGGCCGTTTCTGCGGCAGATTCCGGAAGCTCCAAGAAGGTCGTGGATACCTTCGGCCAGCGAACTTCTATTTACAGAGGTGTCACCAGGTATACTGATTTTTCATTTCTCTATTATTGTTATTGCATAAGTCAATTACTGTTTTATGTTTTTTTTTGTTGGTTTGTGTGTGTGGATATGGTGCTTGGGCTAAAAAATGATGTTTCTCTTTTTCTTACCCAAAGGATGTTTTGGGATGTTGGAAGTTGAAAAAAAGTAGCTATAGCAAGTTCTTGTCCATTTGTGAGAATATAAGGAGATAGTGATTTTAGATATGCAGTATTGACAATGGTTTGAAAGAGGTCAAGATCATAAATTTGGCCTATTCTCACATCTATTTCATGTTAGATTGCGATTTATCTTTAATTATGTTTTCTGTGATTCTGCAGGCACCGATGGACAGGTAGATATGAAGCGCATCTATGGGACAACAGTTGCAGAAGGGAGGGTCAAGCGAGGAAAGGGCGTCAAGGTCTATCTCTCTCTATTTTTTAAAGTAAAGAAAGAAAATGAGAATAATAGAGGAATAGGTGTGATGGTATGAGACTGAAAAGTGGCTTGCATGCATTGAAGGTGCAGTTAATGGTTGGAGTGTGGTAGGACACCTGGGGTTTCTTTGTAAACAGTACTTTTTATGATTGACTGATGGGGGTATATACATACTATGGTGGTAGTACTTGTTGCTTCACTGTTTCTGCATTTTTCTTTCAATTGATTTGATCCGATGTGCCGCCATTTTGCCCCTTGTGAGTCGGGTGTCTTTGCTTTCTTGTCTGGTCAGACATGTTAATCTCTCATTTCTGTTCTCTCTGCATTTTCTCCCTGTTCCGTACACTTTTGTTGACGCCTTCATGTCTAGTATCTTATCTATCCGTCCTTCCCCTTTCTCATTAGTCATGACTCCTAACTCATATTGTGCATTAGGGCTTTATCTTTTGCTTTTGCTTTCCCACTTGCCAGGGAAAGCTGCGTTTGACCACATCACCCATCACTCCCATATTGAAATTTGTACTGGTTTACATTCAGATGGCGGAGCGTATACTGTAGCTCTGAAGGGTTTCCGACAGTGGGTCTGGCCCCCCCATCTCAGAATAATGTTGTCCTCATGGGTCTGAAACAAACTCACGGGATTTCTTAGATCCTATGTTGCCGGGACAAATAACAAAAATATTTTTTAATCACTCTTTATTGGACGAAAGAAGAGAAAGAAAGAAACGGCAAAAAGGCTATTTGTCTAAAATCGTTCCAATGAGAAATAGGCAATTCCGCATTGCTTTTTTCGGTCTCTTTTTAAATGCCGGGATATGTCTTTGACTATTAGGCTATCTACTTGCTATGATTGTTAAAAATTTTATTAACCTGAAAGGAAACCTTGCACAGATACTATCAATTTTTGTCTTTAAATTAATGTTGTTCATAGATTGAACCTTTTAGTACAAATAAAATTCGACCCGTCCTTGTTCTAGGAAAAGAGGATGGGGTTGATGGATCTAATCCAATGTACAGTTGTTTTCATCCTATCTAGCAGCCATAAAGGGAGTGAGAGAGAAAAAAATAAAGGAAAAAAAGGTTGCTTGTGCGCATGCACCATGGCAATTGGCAAGCATATATGATCACTTTTCTTTGGTCATTTGCATTTTGGGTTAGAAAAGTAATTTTTGGCAGATAATTTTGACTATTCCGTTAGCTGATGTTTGATATTTTTGGCTTTTCCTTTGCATGGAACGGGACTTTGGTGCATTTCTTGCTGTCATTCAACTTTTTGACTCTTCTACAGTTTATTTGGGTAAGTAGTACTTTTCATTTGGATTTGGTTCAAGAATGCTTAATACTACTATCTTAAACTTTTTTTGTTGTTTGAGAGATGGTTGTGACATAGCCAATTGTTGTGATTCTCAGGTGGATATGATAAGGAAGAAAAGGCCGCTAGAGCTTATGATTTGGCAGCTCTAAAGTACTGGGGGCCCACCGCTACCACCAACTTCCCTGTAATGCAGTCACTTCTTTCTTGTATTCAGTTTTGATAGATCTTAGTTGCATGAAATCCTAGACATATACAAGAACTGAAAATCTTGAGGTGGGACCAAAGAAGGGGAGATTCTACGCAAGGAATCATGCATGTTTAGTGTTCATATTTTAATAGGCTTGCATGTAGAAAAGTGATACAAAAGTTTCTCTTAAAGCGGATTGTGGTTAATGTGAAAGAAATATGCTTTACTTGGTACTTAAAAAGTGTTGAGGCTAAGGTGCCAAGAAAGGGTGTATAGTATCTTCATACTATAGTGGCCATAATATGAAAAGAGGGAGGAGGAGGGGGTGGAGAATTCTATATTATATGTATAGCTAGCTTGGTGGGTACATAGTACATATGTATAATATAAACTGAGATAATCCATAACAAACATCACTGACTTTATTTCTATCCTCCTTTCTCAGGTATCCAATTATTCAAAGGAATTGGAGGAGATGAAGCATGTTACGAAGCAAGAATTTATTGCATCCCTGCGAAGGTTTGCTTGAGTTAGCTTGTTAAAAATTTATCATTGTACACTTTTATGCAGTTACTGAAACTTTGAATTTTCATTCTTGCAGGAAAAGTAGTGGGTTTTCCAGGGGAGCTTCTATATACAGAGGTGTCACAAGGTTTGGAGTCTAAAATTTAAAATTATATAACATATTGAAGTGCCTGATCCTGTTTTAATACTTGTTAGTTGTGTTGTGCAGGCATCATCAACAGGGTAGATGGCAAGCAAGAATTGGCCGGGTAGCTGGAAACAAAGATCTGTACCTGGGAACATTCGGTATATATCTTTTCTTTTCTTTCATAGTCATGTTATAAAAAAAATGTGTCATCGTCTAAGGCACTTCACATTGTAACAGCAACTGAAGAGGAGGCAGCGGAGGCATACGATATTGCAGCAATAAAGTTCAGAGGTGCAAATGCAGTAACCAATTTTGAGATGAATAGATATGATGTGGACGCTATAATGAAGAGTTCTCTTCCAGTGGGTGGGGCAGCAAAACGCTTGAAGCTTTCTCTGGAATCAGAGCAGAAAGTTGCTGTGAGCAGCAATCAGCAGAATCCACAGTGTGGAAACGGGAGTGGCAGCATCAATTTCTCGGCCATTCACCAGCCGATTGCTTCAATCCCTTGTGGAATTCCGTTTGATTCTTCAACAGCATATTACCATCACAACCTTTTCCAACATTTTCATCCTTCCAACGCTGGCACAGCAGTGTCCACTGTCACTTCTGCTAATGCAACTGGGCTTAATGCACTGCCTCCTCCAGCAACAACAGCAGCTGAGTTCTTTATTTGGCCTCACCAGTCTTATTGATCTAATCAACTGCAACATCTTTTGCTAATTTTCTGGTTATGCTAACAAATCAAAAGCTATAGTCTCTGGCACAGTTTAGCTCCTCCTCTATAATTAACACCTTTAGGCTGCTAAGAAAGAAAAATGAGGTTTTTGAGTTCGCTAGTCTTAGTTACAGTAGGAAGCTGGATATGTAACTAATTACTGAAGAAAATGAGAAATATTTCGTGCATTGTAATCTTTGCACAACAATTTCCTAAATGCTTATTAGCTTTAGTATCATCTTCCCCTTTCTTTAATTACTTTAATTGTCAATTCGTCTTCGTGTTAAAAATTGCTGTTTATAACATTTCCGTGAAACACGGAAATAGAATGATCTCTTATTAACTCAATCTTAATTTAATGTCCGGTGTTGCTGTTTTATTTTATCTCTTGATATGTACATATTTGAAAGTTTTTCAATATGGATGGAATATCCCATGTATTCTTGTGTATATTTTTCTGATAAAAAAACAAAAAACTCATTATCAGTTATCTTTTTTTTGACACATACACTTAACTATCTTCATGTAATAATAATTTTCATTGATTTTAAAATAAATAACGTACACTGAGTGAAGGGTTTTTTAACTAAATTTTCACGTCTTGATAATGTTATTATCAATGGATACTTCATACATTTTCCTGATGACTTCATACGTTGTCTTTCCTTCATTGACAGCAATGATGAATACGTTAGCACTGTCTGCAAATATGATTCTTTTCCATAAATATTTTGTTGCTTGCAAATTTTTAAAATTTATTTGGTAATGACCATTTACTGAATTAGGACAATATAAGTTTTTTTTTCCTTCATTTAAGCTAAAGTCAGTCCTAAGTCCTATGTACCTAGTAGAAAGGTTTTCTGGTGAAACTTGTAATCAGTGTTTCCCTAATATTTATTACCAAACAAATATCTGCAGATAAAAAAATAGTTGTAGCAATGAAACTCGTCACACACTAAATGTCTCTAGTTCTTACTAATTAAACTACCGACAAAGCACAAGTGAAAGGAAATACTAGATGCTATTGGTGACATAAAAGTAAATGTGAAATACTAAGGAAACTGACGTAAAAGGGAAATAGGATAAAAGAGAAAACAAGATGAACAAGTAATTGCAAAGAGATGAGGATAAAGACAGGGCTTCAGAACATGTCACCTTAAATCATCTTCATCTTCAATTCTTAGTTTTTATTATAGTTTAGAATTTTTTTTATTAATTCTACTATAATTCAAAAACTCAAACTCTTTAACTTATCCTTTAGGGAATCTCGTAGTTAAATTTTTTCGCTATTATTTTCATAACAGTTAAGCAACTAATTTGTAGTCACTTACATAAGTAACAGTTTTTCTGTAAAAAACTAAATCAGTCGCACTAATAATACTCCCAAGTTAAATAATCTTTATTTAGTTCTGTCATGTTTTTGGTACAAATATTCATTTTCTAAATTCTACTCGAGTGAAATATTTCAAATAAATAGAGAAAACAAAATTAGAGTAGATCAAATTTTATTAATGTCCATAGAACAAAATAAATATTTTGTTTTATTCTGTTTTTTTTATTCATTTAACCATTTTAACTGGAAACAAATTGTTTTTAACTAAATTTTATTTTTAAAACGCATCAAATGCAGAATAATTAGTTGTGCTTGTTTTTGTTTTTACCAGACATTTGATTAAACGCTGCTAAAGTAACAGTAGAAGTCTCGCCTTTTTTTATATATCTTATTTTAAGGAATATTTAATTAAATAATAAAATAGACTACATATTAACCTATTCAAGAAAGGGAGAATGACATAAAAAATAATTGTGATGAATAATCTTTTCCTTTATCAAATGCACATAAACGTCTAATATATATAAAAATGTTTTTTCTAATAAAGTATAACTCATTAACATTTTTTTCTCTGAAAAAACAATAATATATGGTAGAAAAAGAAACCATTAAGAAAATGTTATCATATTTAAAACATATCTTCCTAATGTACTTATCTAAAAGATAAATAAATGCTAATGATAAAAAAAACATATATGAATAGAGGCACATGCATAAAAATAAAATAAAATTGAGGCTCCTATTTATTTGATGGCTAATTTTTTAACTCAACATCTACAATTCACTATTTTGATAAGTGACTTCCGGATGTAGAGATCCGGAGTTTTTTTTATATTTTGAATATTACGAATATTCAGAATTTATGTTTCCAAATATCTACATCCATAAATCAGTTTTCAGACACCATATCTGAATATTTGATTTTCTTTGAGCCACACCTATTTCTCGCCACGGCCCATGGTTCGATTTTAAGTTCTCTTCCTTAGCCCAATATTTTGGGAACAGTGCTAGTAACACGGGCCTCAAATTCAAAAAGCCCACTAGGATATAACTCATTTTTGTTATTCTTTTAACATCAAGGCAATTCTCAACTGCAGAAAGGTAATTTCTAGAGAAAATATTGTACGAAGAAGAATCACACAAATTTTATCAATACTTTGTAGGGAACTTTTAATCCTCAAGAAATTAACATTCCAACTAAAACGGATCAAATTTTAAGTATATATATGTTATATTCAAAATATAATTTTAAATGGAGGCAAAAGTGATTTCTGTGAAAAACCATATGTGCATAGTTTTTCTTTTCATATAATTCATAAGCTTTCTGTGTGTGGAGTATGACAGTGATGAAAGTTCAATTTTGTTTTTCCCATCTTTGCTAGTTGCAAACCAAGGTGAAATACAAAGGAGACACGTTTCATTTGATGGAGTATTTACGAATGGTGAAAATGTGTGAATGGCACTGCAGAGCAAAACAGTTACCCTAACTCTGCTGCTGTTGTTCATCATTTCTACATTACATTGTTGCTTGAGGAAACAGTCGTTCTCATTGTTAATCCAAAGTCAAAAGCAATGATTTGCATCTTCAGCAATGCTCCCTACAAGTTCATGCTAAATTACAAGCCCCCACTACGTTCGACTTTGGATTTAACCACTTACACTGCTATAAATATCACTCCATCCTACAACAAATCTCACTAACGAAGAAGGGTCACTCCATGATCAGTTGCATGTGGCGACTCATGTCCTTTAGGTAACTTGAGCAAGTATAATCTTCTAGGTCACATGCCTCTAACAATTGAGATTTTGGTGCCATTGAATTTTGCTTAAGGTCTATAATTGACTCTTCCCCGTTTAGCATCTGCACAACCTATAGTCAACAAAGATACAAGTTAGTTTCAAAGCATACAAAGGCTTAGAACAGTGTTTTCATCAAACTAAGCTGAAAAAGAAAATATGTTCATCTTCTATCTTCTAATCTAACCTTATTCATGAATGGCCGTTTGGAGGATGCATGGTGGACACACATGGAAGCTGTCACCATGACTCGCAGCATTTCTTGATGATCATATTCCTCTCCTAATCTGGGGTCTGCAATGTCTTTTACATTGTTTGTGTCCAGCAGTGGCTTGGCCTGACAACAGTAAATCATTTGTAAACATAAGCAGAATTTTGCAAGCAAAGATTATATAAACATCTTCAACTCTCCCTTGCCAAATCCTCAAGTGTTTCAAGGACTCACTCATCCATGTTCTCTCAGAAGGGAAATTCACTTTGGATCTTCCATGAGACTCTAGGGTTATGAAGACTTACCCAGGTGACAAGACTTTGCCTGCTATCTGAATCAACAGCACGACGGCCTGTTATGAGCTCCAACAGCAAAACTCCAAATGCAAATACATCAGTTCTCTCGTCCACAATTCCATGCATAAAATACTCCGGAGCTAAATAGCTGCAACCAACCATTTCATGCATGTAGTGTTTTAAAACTAGGAAAATGGTTACAATAGGAAATGTGAGTGAATGAAGCTACAACACTAACCCAAATGTGCCTTCTATTGGGAAGACAACATGGTTGGCCCACTTATTTGGAAGCCACTTGGCCAGTCCAAAATCTGAAATCTGGAGTTTATTACAGAGCGAGTTATTTTCTTTGCATAGAAAGACACATAGAATATAATTAGAAAAAATCAGTTTATATTATAAGCTGCTGCCATAGTACCTCAGCTTCATAATTTTCGTTTAGTAATATGTTGGAGGCCTTGATGTCCCTATGAATGATTCGCCTTGGGCACTCTTTATGGAGATAATGCAATCCATCAGCCACTCCAATAGCTATCTTGAATCGTTTTCCCCAGTCCAGGCCTTCAGAATCTGACAGGTTGAACACCTCGTTGTTAGCCATGAAAAATAGAATAAGCACAATAAGAGGAGGATAACATGAAAAATGAAGTAAGAAATGGATGCAAGACCGCACCAAAAAGCAAAGAACTAAGACTTCCATGCGGAGCTAATTGTAGGACAAAGAAGAGGCCTCCATCAACACCAAACCCAACAAGGTGTGTTGCATTTGTGTGGTTTATGTGTGCAATAATCCCAAGCTCTGTCAAAAAATCACCAGCTCTATCTGCAGCATCCTTTTCATTCTTCATTAGCCTCTTTACAGCTATAACTTGACCATCAGGTAAGTTTCCTTTGTACACTTCAGCATGACCACCTTTCCCAACCAAGTTCTCTATAAAATCATAGATAACAATATTAAAACAAATGAAAAGTCAAAATATTTGGTTAATTGTTATTGATCATGTTAGTATTAAATGTATAGTTTCTGAATTCAGACACATGAAGACTCTCACAAAAGGAAAATTTCAAAGGGTCACAACATCCCGTGGAATTTAAGACTGTGACCCAGAGGCATATTTTGGAAACTATCAGCTATTAAGTTGAATAGTGTTAGACTTGGTAAAATACATAGTGACATGTCAAGTTGAAATTAACTCTAATGTGGAAACGTTATTTGACTGGCTTCTTATCGAACTACTTGACAACGGCTTTTCCATTAAACTTATTTCATCATTGACTAATAGTTGAGATTAAAGGCAATAAATTCAATATTTATGTTTTTTTTCTATTTAGTCTTGGCAGAATGCTGCTATCACAACTGTTTTGAAGCATCTCCATTTTGCATTATAAAAGTAGAATGACCATTAAAAACTCCTAACTTTCCGCAAATTAATTATAAATTGTCTCAAGTGGGTCATTCTTTTTAAGAAGTGATTTGGGATATCCCTAATAAAATCTTATCAGATTGAATGAATATTTATATCTAGGATGGAAAGAAACAAACAGACAAAATGCATCATAAGGCCTGATTACCATAACTACAAACTGAATAACTAACACTAGTTCTTGCAATGTCCCTACTACAAAAACATGACATGTACCGACACCAATTGACATCATTATAAACATCATTAAGGTGTGAACTAAGCTGAAGCCGTACCCTTGACAAATTTACACTGACAAATTTAATAGCTTGGCTCATGCATGTGCTATCGATGAAACCGAGAGAAGTAACTTTCTTGCAAACTATGGTCATACGATATGTCAGTTTTCAAAGGACACACTGCCCAATCCCATAGGTTAATGGGTGGGACACTGTTCAATGTGGTTGACAAGTGACAGCTGAAAGCACCAGCAAACGCACGCCTGTGTATTTTCATGGAAATTTGCCTTTAAAGGGACTGTCTTTTAGGCAAAGTACACAACTCATACCCAGGCATATGATTATGTACTAGTGTAATACTTCTTTGTACGCTAATATTTTGAGTATTAAACTAATAATGCACTCAATAGAACAAAATAAATCTTATTCATATTTTCGTGATGTCAGACTTTAGTATCCAGCGTACACTTGCAATCTGCACTAAAGGGCCAAGAATATTAATGTGAGGCCCCATAAATAAATGTCCTTTTCTGTGGACATGCAGAAACAAGAACCCTATGTTTGGTCAAAAAGGTCGTCTACTCTACGGTTTCCAAGGGAAAGTTAGGCACTAAATGGCACCAAGTTAACACCTCTAAGTCATCATCAACCATCAACCATAATACCATGCAACAATCAACCATGTTGTAAATTATAAGAATTCTAAACCAGCTTCACCCACAAAAGATCTCCAAAACAACCATTTTTCTTATTTCTCTTTTCAACAATGAACCTCTAACACATACCAATTATTTTGTAACATCTCACGATCAGGTAGAAGAATGCAGAGTCTCGCATTATTAAATTGGGGGTTCATATTCCTATTCATTTGACAAAGTTGGTAAATGTAAATTCCTCTTTACATTTCATCACAAAAAAGAAACTATTTTGAGCCATTCAATAAAAGTTATAGCGAAAAGATACATTATCTAATGGCACGAGAGTCTATGCTTGTAATAAAAATGAAATTTTGCAAAAAACTTAATTATAAAAGACACACCAAAATAGAAATAAATCACATTCACCCATGCCTCTTTTCTTCTGCTAATGGTGACTGATTAAAAATACCAAACAGCGAAAGTGGAAGATTCATCCCTCCAAATAACTGATCTTTCCAATGAGAATTTTTCATACTCACAAACTTCAAAAACTTATTCATAGTATAAAAAAAAGACTGAAACTTTCACCAAATTATGAAAAAAAAAGAGGATTTCGTTCATACCAGAACTAAAATTGTTAGTAGCAGTTGCTAACTCTTCATAATCAAAGTTTCTCCAAGAGGGTTTCGCGGGAATAGCGCCAATATCAATACCCTCTTCGGCACTTCGAATACGAGCAAGTTTTTTGGTCAAACCCTTCCGAGAGATATCATGGCTCACCGAAAGCAGAGGAATGGACGTTAATTTTCGCACAGACTTGAACTTGAAAACGTCGACCATAGACTTCCATGGCAGCGTGTAACCCTCTTTTCCGCTATCCAACGATGACTCCGTCTCAGACTCTGTCTCCGAAACAGGGGTTTCCAGAATCGCCCTCGGTGATCCCTCGCCGTCGCTCATAAACTCTTTCGCATGATTACGTGAGAATGCCATTTCTGAGTTCTTCTGTTCTATTTATCTGCTCTTCTCGAACTCTGCAGAAACAGAGGAAACAGAAAAAAAAAACGGTCTTTAAAGCTTTAATTTTTTTTAATGTAAACAGATATAAATGAAAATTCGATCCACGTGAATTAAAAATAATAATTAAAATCCAACATGGTTTTCTTCTCTCCTCAAATGATTTGTTTTTCTAAATTCCCGGTTGAATGTTCTGTTTTGTGTGTTGTGCACCTTAAACAGGGGTGGTTATTTTAACAGAAAAGGACAAGGAAAAGGAAATAAAAGCTTACCTTATTTCGACATAGTTCAGGGCCACGGGAGTGTTTATTCGAAATTGAAAAGCCCGTGCCCGCACCTGTAAGTTAGAAGGACTAATTCGTTGGTGGTGAAAATCCTCCTTTACATTGGTGAGGGCAAGAGAAAAACAGAGGAATGCAGAGAGCAGAGAAGGGTGGATGCAGAATAGAAGCAGGGGAAATGACAGAGAAAGAGGGTTTCAAAATTGGTATGTGTTTGAGCGATGCTTAATATTGGGAGGAGAGGAGCATGCAACATCCAGGGTTGGAATGTTTCCTATATTTATACATCCTACTCTTTTCAATTCTATTTTTCTTCATTTTTTTATTTTCAACCTTTTCATTTGCTTGAGTTTAGTCTCTTATTTTTAACTTGTTATTGGATCGGTTGGTAATGTTGTCATCAATGGTCTTTATTTTCATTTCATTTACTATTAATAAATTATTTTATCTATCAATTATTTGTTTTTATTATAAATAACAGTGATTGAAAAGCGTCATACATTTTTTCAATTTCTGAAAGAACCATGCAAGAGGTTTCACTCGTGTATATAAAAAAATGCATTTACCTTTTACTAAACAATTGTAAATAAACATTTGTAGCGTGTCTTAAGTTTTTTTTGATAAATTTTTTTAAAATAAATATTGAAGTAGCAAAGTAAAGGAGGGGAAAATAGAAAAAAAGAAAGAAAAGAGAAGAAAATAATAATGGTTGTGGTTGTATTGTGAAACGAAGTGTTGGTCGTGACTTTTGGCGAAACTAACGCACAAACAAAAGAACCTGCGAAGTGGAAAATTGCGTAGCCGAACAAAAATAGCAAACGTGAGGAGAGAGGAAATTGCATACACCTATTATCAATATATTATTTTCCTTAATTACATCATTTAAATATTTCAATAATCGAAGAAATTGAAGATGAAGATAAAAGAGACTTTTGAAGAGGCTGAAAGCACACCGAATATACGTTTTCATGAGTAGGCGTGTGTTTTTTTCAATAAACCATTACGCCTTTTTTTATTTCATCAATAATAAACATATTCTTCCCCAACTTACTAGGCATGTAATAAATTCTATAAAACTCAATTCAATAAAACTAAATTATTTATATAAATTGAAATACTTTTATCTCTATTCGATGTAATATTTTTAATGCTTCTCTCGAATCAAAACACTTCAACTCATTTATTGAATGGTCAACAAATTTTTATTAAAATATACTTCAAATGACTATTATAAGATATTAAAAATTATAAAATATCTCTTATCTCTTATTTTTAATAATTGATTAAAATATTGTTACACGTGTTAGGATAAGGAAGGGTATACTCCATTGTAATATTTTCTTAAGCAGTTGATAACGTAAGACCTTAGTGGTCTTGTTACCTTCGTGCTTGTGTTGTCAGCAGCATCATTGTAAAAAGGCAGGTGAACGGAACCATGTCTGTCTTTCATATAGACTATATATATGAAAAAATAATACCTCTAAACCAAATCTTAAAAGAATATATAAGTTTCTGAATGTTTCTATCTTATATTTTACTTAACTTTTATTATTATTATTATTTAACTTCTTCATAGGTTTTTTCCTCTTCCTACTCTTAACATAATCAATGTTTATTTACGTTTTCCTCGTAGTTGATATAAGAAGCACACTGTTTGAAGCTTCGTTTTTATTGATTCCATAGCAACGTAAAGTGGCGTGCCCATTTGTTAGTTTGGTTCGTCAAAACAAATGTCCGAAAGGATATAGTTAAGAAACAAAAACCGTCCTCAGACATTTTTGGTGTTTCTTGCTCGTACGTTGTGACATGTTTCATGTTTGTTTTATATTTCTTTAAAGTTTACAGCAATTTTGTCTTCTTATGGTTGAATTGCAGCCACAAATCCCGCACCAAAAAACAAACAAAGTTCAATACCAAAACCTAAACCAAACACAAGCATTGAAATAGTTTAGGGTGTTTCACTAACTCTTCTGTGTTCCTGTGTTAGGTCACGTTCCATATTTCTCTCTCAAACACTCACTACCATATATATATATATATATTTCATATCTTCCTTCCTCATAGCGTCACTGTCATACGAGAGAAAAAGCTTAGGGCAGCATTCTCTGTTAAGTAGGTCAACTAAACCCATTAATGTGTTTTTCATATACTCACAATTTGCAGAGCCTTTAATCTAAAATAACGAGAAAACTTAATTAATACTTTTGTTACATCAATAATTAATTTTACTTAATTATAGAAGAATAGCTTAATTACTTGTTCTATTTAAGGAAAATGAAATGGCATGTGAGTAGCACTTGAATATTAATTGACATGATTAGAATAAACTTCACCAACTTCACCAAGTGAGCGATTTGAGTTCAGTTAGGGAAGTGGCTTAACTGAATTCCATTGACGTTTTAAAGTGCAAGAGTGGATAAGAAGCTTAACGATTTGTGGGGACCCTTAATTTTATAAAGTGTTTAATAAAGTTGCAGTTAACTTCAAAAGTTAACCAACCAAAGTCATTCTTCCCTCCAATGAGTTTGATTTGACCAGTTTTGTTAAGCAAAATTCAAGGTGGGAGCAACAACTAGTTAATGCAACTTCTCATAAGGATTGCAATTCGGATGCTTTATTTAGAAAGTTGGTTAACATCATGTTAGGTTATTTATTTATTGTTGCAATAAAATTATATATTATTTCTGATAATATATTTTTATCTGTTTTCATTACATTTACCATCTTATTACTTCCCTAAAAGGAACTTCTTATAATACATTCTTTCTTTTCTTTTCCTGTTTCACTATTTGTTGTGTGTAGGACATTGTTTCGTTTCAGATAAAGGATGGTAGTTAACATTGGTCTTTATGTGAGGTGGATCTTTTCATTCTCTAAAATTGGTTCAAGTCAGATACACTTGAAAATGGAATAATCCTGAATATGGAATAAACCCAAAATAAATATGCAAATATAGTAAAACTCTTAAAGTTATGATACTTAAACATAGAAGGTAATCTACTAATAAATAAAAATTCATTTATAAGGGTTGGGACACTTATCATTTTTAATTTATTTATTTATTACTGATAAAAAACTATTAAAAAAAATAAAATTTGAGATAAAAATAATTATTTATTATATTAGTTAAATGATATATTATTATAGAAACTAATAAAATTATTATTATTATACAAAATAGTTTATATTAATTCATAAATTTTTTAAATAGGTATCAAATTAACTATCAATGTTTTAACTACTAACTTTATACTTTATAATTAAAACATAGTTAACTAATTTAAAAGTTATTTATTAATAATAAAAAGTACTTTAAATATTAATAACTTTTTTAGTTATTTTTTAAAATAGTATATAATTTAATTAATATAATAATTAGTTATTTTTTATTTCTAAAATTAATTTTTATTTAATTGATTATGTGCAATATAAGTTAGGATTAGAGATAGGAATTAAATTGTAAGAAAAACATCACAAAAATAGTTTAACGTATGTTTTGTATCTATTTTTATATATGAAACGTTTAAAAAAGTCTTTATTCTTTCATAAAATGTATATATTTTATTTCCCATACATATAATTTCATGTTTAGTTTCTTTTAGTTTTAAATTTTTAATATTTTCTATCCGTGATCTTATAGTTAACATAAATATTTTAAATTAATATAATTAAAAATTTAAGTCGTAATTTAATTAAATAATATATTCATTATTTAGTATGAATAACACAACTATATATATATTTGATTCAATTATTTTATTTTAATATTGTATTTTTATTAAAAATAACTATAATTTTTTAGTGCTTATAGTTTATCATATTAATTTTGTTACTATATGAAATCATTAAGAAATAATTTTTAAATACATCATAAAAGGAATTTTTTTCTCCAAAGAAAAAAATGTGTTATATTTTTACAATTACTATTCATAATATATGAAAATTATATAAAATATAAAATACAAAATATAATCATTGTCTTTTTCTATTCTTACACAATTTAAAACTAATATAAAATAATCCATTTAAATATGTTTTAAATTTCTACAAATATATTTTGACCTAATTTATTTAAATATGCAGAAATTATTTTTGTTTCCTTTAAAATACACACATATAAATATTTATAAGAAAATTATATTATTTTGTTTATCTTCATTTAAAATATTTTAAATTTAAATTTATTAATTGATATTGGTTCCATTTTAATTCTTTACTATTTATAATTAATTATAAAAACAAGGAAAGGACTGAAACATGTCAAGATTTAAAATTAAAAAAAAATGTAAGAATTAAAAGCGAAGTCATAGTTTTATTAGGGATTGCAAAAATATATTTAATACTTGAAAAGTAATCTCTTACTAATAATTTATTGTTTATGTTTCTTAAAAGATATGTTTTTTTTTTAAATATATATAATTTTATATTTTAAAATTAATTACATATTTCTATGTTCAAAATTATCGGTGTCTTACATCTCAGTTGTTTTAGACTCGTTTGTTTTCAACGACAAATTTACATAGATATTATAAATACGAATGAAGAAAAATGATGAAAATACAAAAAATAAAAATAAAAATAAAAATCAGATAAAAGTATTGTGATCTTCTCTCTTCGTATAGCTGTGAAAATTTGTGAAAAAAGTTAATATATAAACGTTATAAATATACATTACACACTGATTAATGTTATTTACATATGTATTACATATGATAATAATAACGTGAATAACATAATCAATTATAGAATATATATTTTATTATATTTATATATAATTATTATATTAATATATATTACATTTTTATATTATTAATTCATTCATATATAATATAAATAATTATTATAATTAAAATAATAAGTATATTAATAAATATAAAAAAAATATTAATAATTATAACATAATAATTAAATAATTGAAATAAATGATAAATAATAAACAATATTGATAAGGATAAATAAAATTAAATAAAGTAATAATAATAAAATTAAAATTATTAACTGTAACATCCCTATATTTTTCCATATCTAATAACCATAATCGGCATGAAATATTAACATAAATATATAAATATATTACAAATATATCTACAATTCTTTCACATAATGTTTCAAAATATCTCTCTCTCCATAAGACTTGAAACATTTACATAAAATTAAAAACAAAATTGCAAAAGAAAATAAACATTTTCCATCATTCATCTTCTCACCGAGAAACTTTATCACCGGTAACATTATCTGCTTCTGTGTAAAATACACGATCATCACAAATAAAAGAAAAATAACCACAAAACAAAACAAAAGGTAAGCTAGGTATTTTTAAAACTTATAACATAAATATAACTTTAAACATCCACATAAATTCATCATTTCTCATGCATTCCATATAACCATCAAGTGTTTATCAACAATTTCTCCTGCATTCCACATACTGATTCATAATAGATAGACACTAGACTCTACTTCTGAAAGACTCGTGCGTTAACTTAGTCAGGATATCTCCTTCTAGACGAATCCCAAGTCAATGCACATCCTAAACAATCTTAACACGGTATTTTCTTTCCTGAAAATACTATGTCTTGATTAAAATTCATACTCTGAACCTCACAAAAATCCAACATCAAAGAATCAAATCATACAAAATTTTAGAATTTCCAAAACATACCACAATTCATCTAATAATCATATAAATGTCTAATTAAAGAGATTTTCAATTAAATATACATGAAATAAAAGTCTATATAATTTATAACTATGCAGAAAGAAATAAACCAACCTTTTAAAAATAAGTATATATAGAAAACAAATTTTAGATTTATTTTGTTTTTTTAGAGAGTCTAGCTTGAGCTAGAATTTGCTAGCTTGAGCTAAAATTCAACCCGAGAGCACCCAGAATTTTAGCTTGAGCTAGAATTTGCTAGCTTGAGCTAAACTCAACCCGAGAGCACCCAGAATTTTTGCTTGAGCTAGAATGTGCTAGCTTGAGCTAGAATGTGCTAGCTTGAGCTAGAATGTGCTAGCTTGAGCTAAACTCAACCCGAGAGCACCCAAAATTTTAGCTTGATGAGCTAGAATTATCTAGCTTGAGCGAAATATGCACAAAAATTATGCATAACTTAATATACCTATTAGATTATAAATCAATATCTCATTCAATTCATAAATTTATAAATCTACACATTACATTGACAATTCCTATTCAACATGATACAATCACTCTCATTGAATCATTAAGCTATTATGTCCATTTATACATATATATGATTTCTAATTCCAAAACCATTTAAAATCAAACAACTAGTTCTCAATCACAACACTTTCAATTTCAATCAAACTACAATATACTCAAAATAAGAAATCTTGCAACAAAATTTGGAATTGGTGACCACGTCACACTCACATTCAAATCTTCTAACCTAGGATTCTATTGAAAATTTTAAACTAGCTTCCCTTACCTGGACTTTAGCAGATGCTCACTAAGAGCTCCAAATCCACCAAAAGCTTAAGGATACCCTAACCTGCACTAGAGAGTCCTGATCACAAAACTAACTATATCATTAGGACCCTGAGCTAACAGAGACTAATTTTGAAGATAAAACCTCACATGCAAACTTAAACTAAAAGGCAACCTAACCAGATCAAAACTAACTCAAAGGAAAAGGAGCCAATAATGAACTTATTCTATCTAAGATTTTGATTGGTCAATCTTGTAAAGTTCACTGCCAGGAGTCCAATGGAAGACTCCGACCGTTGATCTGATGAGCGAGTAGGTCAGAATTTTAGAGAGAAGGCAGAGGAAAGGAAAAAGAGTTTTTAGAGAGATGATGGTTCTTTTAAAATGAAACTTAAGTAACTAAATTTCTATTTATATAGCCTTTTCACTTTAATAATAAAATATTCAAGTGCCATTTTAATTGTACCATTTCTACTATAAGACTATTTTTCTCGGTCCTTACATTCTCCCCAACAAGAAAAATTTTCCTCTTTGAAAATTGACTTGCTATAAAAGGGATATGGATATGTTTCTATCATGGTTTCTTCTATTTCTTAAGATGGATCGCCAAACCTATCAACCCACACTACCTTCACCATTATGATGATCTTCAATCTAAACTGATTTTACTTTAAAAGACATGTTATCCTTGATTTGCACATTATGCATTTCTAATGCGTGACTAGATTCTTGGATATACTTTGCTTAGTTAAGACACATGAAAGACATTACGCAGGTTTAGGATTTGATAGGGTCCAACAAACTTCAGGAATAACTTTTTCTTGATAGCTCGTCCTTACACTCTTGGTAAGTGATACATACTCTAAAAAACACATGGTCTCCAACTGTAAACTCTAAAGGTTTCTTCCTCTGATTTGCATATGATTTCTGCCTATTATGAGAAATTTTCATTTTGCCATGTATATCTGTTCCACCTTCTCAGTGATCTGTTGAACTAACTTTAGACCAACCAATACTGTCTCATCATTCTGATACCAACATAAAAGAGTTTTGCACTTCCTCCCATAGAAACTCCACCAAAGGCAACATCTCATTCCAACTTCCCAGATGATCCAATACACATGTCCTCAATAAATATTTTAAGGACTAGATCGTTCTCTCAGACTGCTCCTTTGTTTGAGGATGATATGCAAAACTCATTCTCAATCTAGATCTCAAAGAATCTTGTAGAATCTGCCAAAACTATGAAGTAAATCTAAGATCTCTATCAGAAACAATATTCAAAGGCACTCCATGCAATCTCACAATCCTTCTGATGTACAACTGTGCCAACTTGGCCATATTATTCTCAAATTAACTGGAAGAAAATGAGCACTCTTCATGAGTCGATCATCTATCACCCAGACTACATCATGATCTCTTATTATTCTCGGCACCCAGACTCGAGAATATCCAATTGCTGCAACAACCGCTAGGTCTCTAATGTTCTACCTTTGCCTTCTGAGACGTCAAACTTGTCACAACATACTAAGCTATTTCTTTTCTCATGCCTGACCACCAAAAGAACTCCTTCAAATTTTGGTACATCTTATTCATACTGGGACGTAAACTTATATAACCCTTACATTCTAGAATCATTCTCTTCATTTCTTCATTGGTAGATATGCAAACTCTGCCTTTGAATCTCAAGATCTCATCTTCTCCCATCACAAAGTCCTTAGTTTGATATATACCTAGAAAAGTCACAATACACTTTAGATTTGGATTCTCTTAATTGCTTTTCCTTAATCATTCCAAGGAAATCATTAGTTATAGTTAACTTACTACAACTAATATGATTAACATGGAATTGTATTCCCAAATTTAGATTTCTGAATTGCTCAATCAACTTCTGCTCTTCAATCATCATGGCTGACACTTGTGCTGACTTTCTGCTAAGAGCATATGCAACTACATTACCCTTGCCTGGATAGTACATCAGCTAGAAATCATAATCTTTCATAAACTCCACCCATTTTCTCTACCTCATGTTCAACTCTTTCTGATCAAACAAGTATTCATTGAACATTTGAAATTGAGCTTCATATAAATAATGTCTTCAAATCTTCAAAGCAAACACCACCACTGCCAACTCTAAGTTATAAATAGAATAATTTCTCTCATGAACTTTGAGTTGCATTGAAACATATGCAACTCCTATCTTCTCTTGTATTAAGACACAATTCAATCTCTGATGTGAAGCATCATACTAAACCTCAAAAGGTTTTTCTTGTATCAGGAGGAGAACTTGTCAACCTTTTCTTCAGCTTTATGAAACTCTGCTCACATCTTGGCTGGATCCACTGAGACCCCTAAGCTGATAATACATACTCATAAAGTTCATAATTGAGACCTAACAGTTGTCTTCTGCACATCTTCTGCACATCTTCAGCCTTTACCAAAATCTTCTGCTATCCAGATCCCAGATCAAAACTTTGAGAACTGTGGCTCCATGTAACTGATCCATCAAATCATCAATTCTGGGTAGAGGATACTTGTCCTTGATGGTGAACTTATTCAACTGCTTGTAGTTCAGACACAACCGAGACAATGGTCACCCAAGCCCGTAACATCAAGAGTTTTGTTGTCCGCTAGTCTTACCTTAACAAAGTCTCCAATAACTAGATTCTACAATGCTTTAGAATCTATGACTCAGGAATCCACACTGCTATCCACGCAACAAACTAAAAGGTCCTCGTCTGCGGAGTCTTCTGCAATGTTGACTTTTATCATTTGGACATTGATTCCTGAAATGCCCCACCTCCTTGCACAGTTCCAACATGTTACACTTGAGCAATCCCGAGTCTTTGACTGACTCCTTCTTTTGTTCTTGCTCCCACTATCTCTGATATTTTTCTTACCTCTGATGACATATAGCGATTCACTAGATAATTCCCCAGAACTCCTTCTTCGGACATCCTCGCCAAGAATGAGATCACGAATCTTCTCAAAAGTGAATCTATCCAATCTTGCTGAAGTGGTAACTGTTGTAACCATTCCGGACCAACTGTCAGGCAAAGCTTGAACTTCATCATCGAACTTAATGCCCACTGACGTAAGTCTGGCTAAGATCATATTGATGTGCTCAGTAACTGAACTCGCAAATCCTCAATTTGCATTTTCCACCAACTGAAATTTGTACCATCGAATTTTTAATTCGGAATTTCCCGTATTCTGCCATCTCAAACGACTAGTCGAGATACTCGGTACAACTAATTTCAGATCTTGGCAATTTTTTTTTTAAATCAAGACCACAAAAATTGTACCACCCAAAATCTGTCACCAACAGACCTGGTCGCAGTCCCCAATGCACTGGCGCTCCGCCGCATTGGATCCCAACTGCCAGGACGCGCACCACCGTTGTTCGTGCTCCACACCACCATTGTCGTTGGTCACCGCCGTCTCAGACCAGTACGCCTGCAGAACGCACATGCAACCCTAACTTTGGGATGTCGTTGCCGCCCTTGCGAAACCCTAGCTTTGGGACGCTGTTGCTGCCTCTGCGAAACCCTAACTTTGGGATGCTACTGCAGCCGCAATTTTCACGTCTCGTCGATTAATTTCTGCTGATCGGATCTCTAGTGTGTAAACGAACCAAAGCTCTTGATGGGAAAAACGCACGCGGAAGCAACACACACAATCACGAATCAAATGTAGAAAATAAACAACACATGATTTAACCTGGTTCGGTTGCCAACTGCAACCTACATCCACACGGACAAGTATTAGGTTTTCATTCTATCTTGTTGCACACCAATTACAAGTACAATGATCTCTTTAAATAGAGATTATAAAAGGGACACAATGATTAGCCCCACCCACTAAACATGGTGCCTAATCAGCCCAATCCAATTGGTCCTGGCTTCATACCCAACAGTTTTATCCTAATGCATAATTGAACCAGTGGAAGTAGATAGGATAGGTTTTTTTTGAAGGCAGCAGCGTGGGCCTTTGATCTTGCACAGGGTTCATGTTGTGGAGATTCAAAGAAGGAGTAGTAGCAGGATCCTAAGCAGATCACATTTCTCTGTTGGTCCATGCATGCGAGGTGTATGTAAGTAAGGCTTTAGCTAACTTCAGGTCATGTTTGAGGGCTTGGTTGGTAACAGGTTCACCTTAGTAGCAATTATATGATCTTGGTAATTGCTTCTAGGTTTTTTAATTATACGGGCAGTCTCTCATTTTAATTAATTAATTCTTTACTGATAAAAAAATAAAAAATATATGAAATCTATAAAATATTATTATTAGCATCCACTGTATTAGAGCTTATCCAAAGTTTACCAAGATCACCAAAATATTAAGGATGGTGTGGAGGATAAATTTTGGACATAATCATATGCATTTACAATACAAAACAATAAAAGTCATCAGTAATTCATAAACTACTTCAATCCTTAAGTATAAAAAGACAAAATTAAACTTGTCTTTTACACATACATATTAAAACTATTATAGATAACTATAAACTCAAACAATATTCTTTCTTATAAACTGAATATTTAAATGATTGTGAATGATATTAAGAATTTGTTTGTAGATATTGTCGTTGTCAACTTTTCTTCTTAAAAAAAATTTCTTTATATAAAATTGAAAAGAAATAGTTATTAAATGTTATTCGAGCTGTTGTGAGTTTAACATAAGTTATTTTTTTTTTCAGCTATAATTTCTCTATCTTTAAGATTTAAGAAACACTTAAATGCTTTTTATGTATGGTTGATTGCACATTTTTTTCTTTAAGAACCATGCTAATGCATGATATATCATTTATTAAACCTGGATTAAATAACTTTTTCCCAAAACAAAGAAAAGTAAGGATCATATATAACTGAAAGTCTTTTCAGAGTAGATTACAGACGTCTTCACACATCAGAAGTTGTTGGTGTGCACCCAACCATGTTTTTAAAAAAATCTTTATGTTGATACTTCAAAACAAGATCCTCTTGAAAAAATAAAATAAAAAAGCAAATATTTCCTAAATACATAGAATAAATTAAGATATTTTATATGTAATATATAAATACTTAACATTACATAACAAGATTATGTATACAATTTTTTCACTTTTTTATCAACAAGTAAAAGTGAATAAATATGAACCACTTTAAGGATGACTCAACCTTTATATATGACCATAACACAACAATACCCACCGAACCTCTTCTAAACAACCTTATTCTTACAAAACTAAAAAACAACAATCAACCCACTCAAAGGAAGAAACCTTGCAGAAGGTCAAATAATAAACAACATGTAGGCCATAGGATCGAAGTACCACTCTGAATAAGTAAAGCAAGCACAAACAAATTTAGAAGTTACCTAAGACTAAACCTTTAATTGAGACAAGGTGAACATTTTTGAATGATCAATCACTCCACATTTGAAAATATGTTTATTTTTGTGTTTCCAGATTTCATTAAGAACTACAAACCAAACATTACCTCAAATAACATTTACCTCACCTCACTTGTTAGATAAAGTTATATGAAAAACTGAAGATAAAGTTATATGAACACTGATATTTGATGACTTGCATCTAATTTTCTCTTGACTTTGTTTATATTCAGTATGATGGATGAATCCTAAAATCATCCAATTAGCTTTCGTTGTTTTTTTTTATTATTAAATAAGATGATACAAGTTTTTTTTCTTTTTCTTACTACGCCACATATGAGGGGAACTATATTTTTCTTCTAACACTTTCCTGATGCTGATAGAGTAGTTGATATGTGGAGAGTGTTTTATAGATGGGAAATGTGTTAGATGTCTTGATATCAAGGAGATTGAATTAATAGAAGAGGAGGTTCGATTTCGTGAGGTTCCTCGACATAAAAAAAATATGCGGAGGATTTGGAGAGGAGGCTAGACAATATTTGGATTGGAAATGAAAAATTACATGTTAAAATGTCCAAGTATCGCAAGGAGAAAGCAAAATGAAATGGGACTCTCAAAGTTTCAGACAAAAATCATGATCTTAGGATAACAGAGTCACTCAGATTTGGAGGAGGAAAAATGATGACCAAACGTTTGCGTAGGTCATTAAGTCTTACAAAAACAACGACGATAACCTAGAAAAGGACATATGGAAATTTAATACAAAGCCAAAAGACTCTGCATGATTGGAAATGAGCTTCATCGGTACAATCTCATATTACAACAACATTGATATGTTGGTTGGTGGAACATTGAAATGCTTATTCTGTGTTGGTAAAACCTTAATGCAGTAACAACTTACTTCAGAGCATAACAAAGTACAACAAAACATTACTTAGGATCTCAAACTGGATGTGAGCCATGCTTGCTAGAAGGAAACTTGATGAATTGTGGCAGTGCTAATTATTTTCCCTGCTGCCTGATTTAATGTAGTGAATAAAATCCTGGAAACTGGAGTAAGAGGAACCACCTGGACTCACACTCTTATGAGCCAACGTAGCCATTGCTTTAGCTGAATTGAGAAACTCCTCCCTCCTATGAACCATGAGATCATTTACCATCTTCTCCACAACATCTCTATCACACACATCTTTCATGTCCAACCCTACTTTCCAAACCTCACTCACAAACCTGCTGTTAATCTGCTGATCTGCAAAGTATGGCCAGCAAATCATGGGCACACCAGCCACCACACTCTCCAAGGTTGAGTTCCACCCACTGTGTGTCAAAAACCCACCAATGGCCTTGTGTTCCAGCACCTCCTCTTGCGGGGCCCACTCTACAATGAACCCCCTCTCTTTAGTCCCTTCCTCCACCTCAGCCGGTATCCGGTCATCATCCTGTTTTCCTGCAACAATGTCAGGGCGCATCACCCACAGAAACCTCTTCTTGCTGTTCACCAAACCGTGCCAAATCTCCATTAAATCTTCCCTTTTTACAATAGTGCTACTTCCGAAGCTGACATACATCACCGACCCTTCAGGCTGAGCGTCGAGCCACGTCATGCAGGTCCCGTCCACTTGAAAAATAGCGTTCTTAAACTTGGGAATGTCTTCTCCTTTGTTGGATTCTGCTTTTCTGGTGTTCAAATGGTGGTGGAGAGGACCAACGGTGTACACTTTGGGAAAATGATGACGTATTTGGGAGAGGACAGGGCCTTCTAGATCCTCAAATGAGTTGACGATAATCGCGTCTGCTGCAAGTGATTGTCGGCTTCGGTCCACATAGGACTCAAAAGTGGAGTTCCCCTTTTTGTCTGGTCGAAAGAAACTTGGAAGATCTCTGCAGCGAAGCAAGTTTTCCATGCCGGGGATGTCTTTTATGATTCGATCCATGTCCTCATCTCCTACAACCACAACCACTCACATCATAATGTTAACCACATCACCAATGCTCCTAAATCTATACAAATTTTGTCTACCATATCGGTTAATAACGAAGTTATTATAAGAAATCGGAATATATACTAAATGGAATGCGCATATTTAAAGAAGGTATGAGTAAGATACTACTATAGCTAGATAGGGTGAGAGAGATGAATGAATTTAAAGTCCGTATATATACCTCTAATTGGAAGTTCTTGGCTGTGGAGGAGGTTTGTAGCAGAGATATAAGCCCAGAAGCAACAAGCACTAACGGTTCGGAATTGAATGATTGGTATGGATACGTTGAACTCAGAAGCGACGTCAGCGGAAAGGCTTCCGAAGATACCATCCTGAATAACGCAACTAAGTTTGGGAATTTGAGGAGTGTGGGAGAGCAGAATATCTCTCAAGAAGGGCTTAGCGTGGAGAGTTGTGGAAGAAATAAGGTCCCAAATACGGTCTCCGAATCCAGGGTGGTCACCCTCGTCGTAAGAATCGGAAAGGGTCTTGAAATGGAGCGTAGGGTAAGATTTTGAGAGAACTTGGATGTCACCGAAACGAGTGAGGCGGCCGTGGATGGTGTCGGTGGTGAGGAAGGTGATGTGGAGATTCTCAAGGGTCAGAAGCTCGGCGAGCTTCAGCATGGACGCAACATGCGCAGACACTGGAAGAGGGAAGATCAGCACGTGCGCTTCTGCCATTGATTTTCTGTTCTTCAACTTGGCTTGGTCTCTTAGTCCATGTTGTGTTTGATATTGTGGAGATGCGTTAAGTTAAGAAATAAAATAGAGAGTAGGGATTACCCATGCACGGTGAAAGTAGTTACACCACACCACCGTCTCTGACACATCTCTTATCACTAAGATTGTTCTTGATTATTGAGCACCTCTTGTTAGCTCTTCCAAAACACATTCTTGTTTCTGTTTCGGGACAGCTTTATCTGCAGGCTAGGTCAAGCCAAATTACTACCGTTCATTTTGACCCGAGGCTCGCTTTCACAACAAAATGTTACAAAAAATATCTCTGAGAATTCATTTTAATAATATAGATATTAAAATTCGGCCCAATGCCTTTTCCCTTGATTGGAGAGTCTTGGAAGGTAAGATTCCAACGGGACTGAACCTTTTCAGAAAATGTGTCAGTATTCCCTCTGTGTTATGTCTTTTAAGTAATTATGTCTCCTACGTAATTATGTCTTCTATGTAATCAGGTAGTTGTTGAGTGTATGATAGCTTATATGGTTGATGGTATCTTGGTGGTGGGAGATATTGATTTTCGTTATGATATTATCTGCTTTATCTCTTTCAATTTATGTAAAAAAGTATCTCTTTCAATTTATGTAAAAAAGAAACAGAGTCTAGAAAGGTGTTTGGGTAACAGTTATATGAAATATTTGGAACAAAAGGAAGTAGGTTGTGTTTAAAGGGGAAGGGTGGACGGTGAAGAAATCTTTAGCCTATCACAACTACAAGTTTGATCATGGTTGAAGAGGAAAATAACCAATTTTATTTTCTTCTATTCTGATTGGGTTCCCTACTCCTCAAATTGTTTGTTCTCCCTTAACTAAAGAGTCTTCTTAGGACCATCGATGCTTGGCATATGGAGCTAAGGTTCAAGTATTTGATGCAGGAAAAATGGAATTCTTACTGTGTCTAGAGAAACAGTTTAACCAAATTCAAAGATAAGCTAAAGATCTTGAAGGTAGATCATAAAGTGTGGAATCAGGATGTGTATGTTTTTTTGGACACAATTAAGAAAAGGAACTTGAAGGAGATAGAGGAACTTGACATCAAAGATGACAACAATCTTCTCGATGATAATGCTAAATTGAGAATACTAGAGCTTATAAGTCAGTTGAGGATGATTGATAACAAGATTTAATCTCTTTATAGACAAAAAGCTAGAGCGAAGTGGCTTAAGCATGGAGACTCAAACTCTAAATATTATCACTCAGTACTTAGATGGAGGAGACTAAGAAATGAGATCAAAGGAGTTGAGGTAGGAAATCAATGGAGTGAGGACCCTTAGGTTGTCCGCAGGGAAGCTAAAAAGTTGTTTGAAGATAGATTTCAGGCGATTCATGATTTTGGGGTTAGGCTTGATGTTGTTGAGTTTAAGACTTTGTCGGCAAAGGTTAATTCAAGCATGATCTTGAACTTCACTGAGGAAAAAATAAGGGAAGCGGTGTGGCAGTGTGAAGGCTAAATGCCTTGGTCCGGATGAGTTCAACTTTACTTTTATAAAAAACAGTTGGGGTACTTTTAAGCAGGATATTGTTGATGTTGTCCTTCATTCTGGGGTGCTTTCCGAAGGGGTGTAATGCGTCTTTTATAGTCTTAGTACCTAAAGTAAGAGACCCCACAAAGCTTGATCATTACAGGTCTATTTCTCTTGTGGGAGCGATCTATAAAATCATTACTAAGGTGTTTTCATGCCGCATTAAGAGAGTTCTTCCTGCGGTTATTGATGATGGTCAGTCGACTTTCACAAAAGGTAGAGGAATGTTGGACAATGTCCTTGTGGCCAATGAGGTTGTAAAGGAGTTGAGGAGGTATAAGAGGAGTGGTTTGTGTTTGAAAGTGGATTATGAAAAGGCATACGACTCTGTAAGGTGGGATTTTCTATATCATATGTTACACAAACTTGGCTTTCATAGTAGATTAATTATGTGGGTCAAAGGGTGTTTGGAGTCTGCAATGGTGTTTGTTTTGGTCAATGGAAGTCCTACGTCAGAATTTAAACCATCTAGAGATCTGAGGCAAGGGGACCCACTAACCCCCTTCCTTTTCCTCATTGTAGCTGAAGGATTGGCCGGGTTAGTTAGACAAGCGCTTAAGATGAATCTACCAAAAAAAGTGAAGGTAAGGAGGGAGGAGGTGGAGGCTTGCATGCTACAATTTGTTGACGATACGTTGCTTTTGTGAGAAGACTCTTTATAACAACGTCTTTACTATTAAAACAATTTTGAGGTGTTATGAGATTGCTTTTGGACTGATAGTTAACTTCTATAAATCTAAGTTGGCTGGTATAAATGTTGAGAGAAGCGTCATTGATCTCTATTTCAAGTATCTAGGAGTAGAAGTAGGAGGAAATCCAAGAAAGAAGCAGTTTTGGGAACCAATTATAAATAAGTTGCGCGATAAGTGGGCGCTTGGAAAGGGAGATTCTTGTCATTAGTAGGGAGGATGTGCTTAGTCAATTTAGTTCTTACTGTCGTCCCTCTCTTCTATTTATCCTTTTTTAAAGTTTCGATGGTGGTTTATAACAGGATTATTAATATTCAAAGGAGCTTCCTTTGGATGTGGGACAGAGAAAAAAGAGTCATATCTTGGGTTAGTTGGGAGAATGTTTGCAAACCTATGGAGGAAGGTGGACTGGGAATTAAAGATATTAGAAGGTTCGGTTGGGGATAAAACTAGATTTTGGGAGGACAAATGGCTTGGTAGAGATAAATTCATGTCTTTGTTTCCTAGGTTGTATTCTCTATCCATGGATCAGGGGATGGTAGTGGGTGAGGCAAGTGTATTGGTAGACTCGGGGTAAAGATGGAGTTTAAGGTGGAGAATAGACAAATTTGAATAGGAAGCTATGCAAGAAGAAGATATGCTTACAATCATATCTACGAGTTTTATTAATAAGGAAATCAAGGACAACCAAATTTGGGGAGGGGACATCTCAGGGGAGTTCTCAATTAAATTTGCTTATGAGAGTCTAGCATTCCAAGACCTAGGAAATCTCATGGCTTTTTCAATCAATTTTGGCAAGTTAAAGCGTTTCCTAATGATTTAGCTACTTCCTGGAGGGTACTCTTGAATAAAATGCCAACTCGAAGCAGCCTGATCAGGAAAGGAGTGGCAGTCGGTTCAACTGTTTGTGAGATGTGCTAAGCTTCGAAAGAGTGAAATCAACACTTGTTAGAATGCAGTGTTGCACAAAGGGTATGGTCTCTGTGTTTTAGATGGTTAGGAATTTTGTTCATCCAAAATAAGGAGTTAAAGAATCACTTTGAAAACTTTCATTTGGTTCATATGAGTGCTAAACAGAATATGGTATGGAAGGGAGTGTGGGTGGGTTGTAAGAGGCATTTGGGAACAAAGGAATTCTATCATTTTTAAGCAAGGGAAACCTGACGCGAAAGAAGTCTTTCATTTAGCACAACTTCGACCGTGGTTATGGATGAAATATATGGTGCATGCTTTCTCCTTCTCGTTCTCGGATTGGTATCTGAACCCAGACTCTTGTATTAAAAGCTATTTGTAAGAGGCAAACCCCTCTATTGTTGAGGGGTTCTCTTTGCCTTGAGAGGAAGGCCCTTCATATGCTTCAAGAGTCAAAATAGATCTGTATTTGTGTTAATTTGTGGCAACAACTTGTTCGTAGATACAATTGCATCATAAGGTGGAAGGAAACGAAGATTAATAAAGTTTTGGAACAGGTTTGGTCTATTTGTCCTGTTGTTTAGATTTGAAGTGATAGCACTATGTGGTGCTATCTTTGTGCTTATGTAGTTCAGAAGATGTATATATACTCCTATTTTGGTTGATGGTGGTCTAACGTTATCGAGCATGGAATTAGAGGATATGAGGTATTTGTGTATAGGCTAAATAAATGGTGGTATTTGTATATGGGTTGGGACACCCGTGAAATGTCCCCCTTTTAATTTATTTGATTCTTTGCCGACAAAAAAAAAGAAAAATTAAAGTGCCCTCTTGGTCAAAACTGTTAGAATGTATGGCTTTAAACTAGAGGGGGGTGAATGATTTAAAGAGGGTTTTCGCAAACTTTTTAGTCTAGAATGAAATTCCTTTGAGAAAACTTGATTCAGAATTCAGTTTGCCAAAAACACAAAGCAATTTAGCACAACACCAGAAAAACAATCGGTTGTTTAGCAGAAACAATCGGTTGTTTATACCAGTTAACAAATATAAACTGAAATTAAAGAGTTCAAGGGATAGAGAGATTGCACACAAAGTTTATACTGGTTCACTCTTAAACCAAGAGCTACATCCAGTCTTCCCAAAAACCACTGGGGGAATGCACTAAGCAATCAAACCTAGATTACTTACACAAACCACCAAAGAAGTGACCTTGATCCCCTCAAGACACACACTTCCTTTGGCTCAACACATACACCACCAAGAATGCTGATCTTGACAACCTCAAGAACACACAACACTTCTCAGCCTTACACAACAGAGTTTACACAAAGTACAGAAGGATTACACTTGTTACAGAATGATCTGAAATCAATACAAGATGAAAATCCTATTCCACTTTCTCTTGATCAAAGCAATCTCAAAGCAATCTTCAACTCTTCAAAAGAAAAATCAGTGAAAAACTCAAATCTATTTTTCTATGATTTAATCTTAGTTGTTTGTTACAAAAGCTTAACAAACTATTTATTGCTTTCAAAGACTGGTCAAAACATTTAAAATTGGAGCGTATTCAGTTATAAAATCATTTAAAGCTCAGTCAAAGCACAAAACAGTTTTCTGTTATGGTCCCAAAACAAACAATCGGTTGAATGCTCGAATCAATCGGTTATTTTGGTTTGACAGCAAGTCAACCATAAAAAAACAGTTTTCAACCTTTCTCAAAGCACCTAAGTATAAACCAATTGGTTGTTTCGTCAAAACAACAAGTTGTTTTTCACTTAGTTTGAAAAACACTTTCAATTAAAAAGGTTTGAGAATGCTTAAGCTTTGGATTCAATCAAAAGTGGATTAACACAGATAATCTACCCCAGATCCTATTCTAATACCCTTCAGCAACAACAAGCACATCTAGCCTTCCATCAAACTCAAAGGGTTTGGATTCTTCAAAGCTTGAACACACTTTATTCAACAATCTCCCCCTATTTGATGAAGAAAAATCCCTGGTTGCTTGTGTTGGATTTGATTGAATCTGAAGCATTTCCTGCAAAAGAAAGTTTAAGGAAAGCACAATATCTCTGATAGAAGGTTAGAGCAAAAACAGAAACAATATATCAGCAGCATTAAAACCAACAGAAATAAGGCTTACTTAAACACTCAAACACAACATAGAGTTTGCGGAAAAAATAAAAGATAATGAAAGACAACACAACATAAAATCTCCCCCCATTTGTCTTCACAAATAGACAATAAGAAGAGATAAAAAGATAATTGTTCCAGATTATACAAAAATTTAAAACAAAAGCTCTTAAACTGATACAGGGCCAAAAACAATCGGTTGTTTCGTGAATTCAACCGGTTGTTTTTCCTTTAATCATCCTTGCCATACTGGAGTTCAAAAATCTGATTCTGAATAGCTTCTATCTGTTCATCCAAGGTCATAAACCGTGTATCCATGCTGTTGAATCTGTTGTCTATACTCTGGAAGTTGCTCACACAAATCATGAAGATTCCTTTGATTCTCGGCAAAACCATCAAGCCTATTCACCATGTATCTTTCAAAAGAAGACATGGATGACATTTCATCTCCTTGATTTCCTGCACTGGTTCCAACACCTAAATTGGTTTCAGGCTGTTCTTCATGGTTAAAATCCATGTCAGCAGCTTGATCTTCTTCATCAAAATCAGCAGTTGCAGCACTTGATGAAGCACCATGATCACCTTCTTTGCTCACCCATTTCCCATTTATTTTGGTGAATCCCATCTTGCTAAGAGAGCCATTGTTAATCTCTTGTGTTGACTTAACCAGCTCAGATGACTCATCTTCAAGATTCACTTCAAAATAGAGCAAGAATTTAGAGATTAAAACAACATAGGGATAGTGGTAATCATTTAACCTCATGGCTTTTTGCATGTGTTCTTTAATGATGTGGATCCAGTTGATTTTGATCTTCTTCATGATGCAGTAGATGTATACAAGGTCTTCTTCTGTTAGGACAAAATGGTTGCTCCCCCTGGGAGTAAGAATCCAAGTTACAATAAGAGCAAGCACCCTTTCATCTAGCTTTAGTCCTCCAACCGAACAAGTTCTCACTTGGGCATTTTGATTCTTCAAGCAACTCTTGTAGTATTGGACTTTATTAAAATCCTCCACTACTCCAAGATTTCCCTTGTTGATTCTTAGACCAACATATTTCAGGCTAGCTACAACAGTCCACACATCATGAGTGATCTTCATGTCAACTCCCTTCACATGAGAAACAAGATTGTTTCCCTCAAACTTGAGATTGGTGTAGAATACCCGAATCAAATCAGGGTATATGTTTCCCTTCATCTCTAAGAACCTTCTCAGCAGCTGGTCCTTGAGTAGCTTCCTCACATTGTCTAGCTTTTGGCTTTTCAACCAATCAAAGGAAACAACTTTGGGGTTGTTGATCACCTTTGTGCTAGTTTCAAAGCGATACCTTTCAATAAGCTCATTGTCTCCAGAAAACCAGTCCTCTAGTCTCCCTCCAGACCTCACAGCTCTGATTTTGATCCTCTTTGATGTATGAGGAGTTGATTCCATGATAGCAGAGAAAGAGGCAAAGAAGATTCACAAGAGAGCAAGAGATGTTGCAAGAGATGACTCAATTGATTGTTCTTGTGAGAGAGAACAACTACACCATAATTTAAAGAGAAACAAAACCAAATTGCATTCAATTGATGTGAGTGGGTTTCAGTCTTCAAAGAGAAAAGACTTGACTAAGACCTGCACAGAAAGCGTCAGAAAAAGCAGAAAATCACATGGTCATCACATGTGATCTTTGACTAGTCATAAAGGCTCTTAAATTTTCAAGATTTTGGAATATATTCCTTTATGACATGTTGTAACTTCCTCCAGAACGTGATCAACTTTCAACACTGTTTTATTGACTAAGGATTCTTTCATAATTGATATCTGCAACAGACAGAATTCAAAAAAGAATTAAATCCATTCTTTCATAGTGCTATCAGAGAGGAAATAATCGGTTGTTTCGAGGAAACAATCGATTGTTTTTCTGCACCAGCAAAACAAATTTTGAATTATTAAGAATTAGCAGATAGGATTCAATGTAGATGAAATTGAGCATTTAACAAGAGATATTAAGCATGGATATGAATTTAAAAAGAATTAAGGATAAAGATAAGGAAGGTCTTATCCTTTATGAAGTTCCTTCAATGAGTCATTGGTTTGTGATCAAGAAGCCTCTTTTGACTATTTGAGAACCTTGGACTGATACATAACATTGATTCAGTCTCAATGTTAATCTTTTCCTTCCAAGTACCTGATCAGATGACTCAGTGCCTCATGTTCTTCTAGATTCCTTGCATAAACATGAATTCAAGCGACAAGGTTTGGTCCCCTTACAAATGTGGGTCCATTTGGTTTATATTTATCATTTGAAACCTCACAACCTTTGGGAATCCATTTCATAAAGCCTATGGGAACAAAATATTTCCTTATTTTGCAGAATCTAACAGAATGGCATTTCTTCATGCAATAAAAGCAGGTAACAACCGGTTGTTTCGACTTAACAATCGGTTGTTTTACTGGCTGTTTTGAAAAATTCTTTGAAAACTTATCTTGCTTGTTTTGTGGATTAAAACCTAATCCAGCTCTTCCAAAAACACAGTTTTTGAGATGCCAAGACATTCTCAAAGTTGGATTTTCCTTTTGAAAGCTTATCCACAGTACTAACAAGATAATGCACTTTCTTTTCAAGATTTTCACAATTTTCACAAATGAGAGTGTCATACTTGCAATAAAAGTTTTTGCAATGAGTTTCCAGGTTTTCAAAATCACTTTTTGATTTTTCCAGCTCTTCTTCAAGTGCCTTAACTCTATTTTCAAGCCAGTTGTTAAGCTCTTTTAATCGGTTGTTTGAAAGAACTAATCTATTAGCTTCATCATGTGTTTCTTGAAAAGCTTCAAGCAATTCACTATAATTTTCAATATTTAGAGAAGCACATGAACTTACATCACTTGAGCTGCATGACTCATCATCTCCTTCTGCAATCAAGCATATGTTTGCCTTTTCTTCTTCACTTAATAATGAGCTTGATGAGGAGATTTCATTCTCATCCCAAGCTATGTAGGCCCTTTTTGACTTTCCCTTCTTTTCTTTGTAGCTTGACTTCTTCTCCTTGCTTTCTTTATTTGGGCAATCTGCCTTTATGTGCCCTTGCTCACCACAACCAAAACAAGTATAGTTATTGGAGTTAAAATCATTGGATTTTTTTGTTTCCATACCTTTCTTTGTTGGTGTCTTTGTTGTGGTTCCTTTTCAAGAATTTGCTAAACTTTCTAGATAGCAAACTAAGGTTCTCTTCATCACTTTCATCATTGGATTCTTGCTTGCTTTTGTGCTTGACAACTTTTAAGGCAATACTCCTTACATGCTTGTCTTCACTTTCTTGAACATTAAGTCTATTCATCTCCAACTCATGTTCCCTAAGCTTGCCAAACAAAGAAGCCATACTCAATGATGTTAGATCTTTTGATTCAGATATAGCAGTTACCTTAGGTTGCTAAGATCTATCAAGACATTTGAGGATCTTGATGTTTAACTCTTCTTTTTCAAAGGTTTTCTCAAGGCTCATGAGGTGGTTGATGATGTAAGTGAACCTCTTATGAACTTCAACAATAGTCTCACCCTTGAGCATTCTGAACATTTCATACTCTTGGATTAAAGTATGCTTTCTGGCTCTTTTCACCTCATTGGTACCTTCATGAGTTACCTCCAAGGTGTCCCACATTTCCTTTGCTGATTTGCATTGAGAAAACCTGAAAAATTCATCTGAATTAAAGGCAGAAGTTATTATGATTTTAGTAATGCAATTGAATTTGACCTTCTTGCTTTCAGAATCAGTCCATTGAGACCAATGTTTTTCAATGGAAGATCCATCTTTTTCAAATTTTGGAACAAAAGGGCCATTTTCAATTGCATCCTAAATTCCTTTGTCAAGGGATTCCACAAAGATTTTCATTATGACTTTCCAAAATTGATAGTTCAAACCACAAAACAAAGGTGGTCTGTTGATTAAAGCACCCTCCCCAAGGGTAATCTATAAGCCATGTAAAAACAGTTTTAGAATCACGCTTGAATAAATTTCAAGAACCAAGCTCTTGATGCCAATTGTTAGAATGTATGGCTTTAAACTAGAGCCAGGGGGGTGAATGGTTTAAAGAGGGTTTTCACAAACTTTTTAGTCTAGAATGAAATTCCTTTGAGAAAACTTGATTCAGAATTTAGTTTGCCAAAAACACAAAGCAATTTAGCACAGCACTAGAAAAAAAATCGGTTGTTTCGCAGAAACAATCGGTTGTTTATACCAGTTAACAAATATAAACTAAAATTAAAGAGTTCAAGGGATAGAGAGATTGCACACACAGTTTATACTGGTTCACTCTTAAACCAAGAGCTACATCCAGTCTTCCCAGAAACCACTGGGGGAATCCGCTAAGCAATCAAACCTAGATTACTTACACACACCACCAAAGAAGTGACCTTGATCCCCTCAAGACACACACTTCCTTTGGCTCAGCACATACACCACCAAGAATGCTGATCTTGACAACCTCAAGAACACACAACACTTATCAACCTTACACAAAAGAGTTTACACAAAGTACAAAAGGATTACACTTGTTACAGAATGATCTGAAATCAATACAAGATGAAAATCCTATTCCACTCTCTCTTGATCAAAGCAATCTCAAAGAAATCTTCAACTCTTCAAAAGCAAAATCAGTGAAAAACTCAAATATGTTTTTCTATGATTTAATCTTAGTTGTTTGTTACAAAAGCTTAACAAACTATTTATTGTTTTCAAAGACTGGTCAAAACATTTAAATCTGGAGCGTATTCAGTTATAAAATCATTTAAAGCTCAGTCAAAGAACAAAACAGTTTTCTGTTATGGTCCCAAAACAAACAATCGGTTGAATGCTCGAATCAATCAGTTGTTTTGGTTTGACAGCAAGTCAAACATTAAAAAACAATTTTCAACCTTTCTCAAAACACCTAAATATAAAACAATCGGTTGTTTCGACAAAACAACAGGTTGTTTTTCACTTAGTTTGAAAAACACTTTCAATTAAAAAGGTTTGAGAATGCTTAAGCTTTGGATTCAATCAAGAGTGGATTAACACAGATAATCTACCCCAGATCCTATTCTAATACACTTCAGCAACATCAAACACATCCAGCCTTCCATCAAAGTCAAAGGGTTTGGATTCTTCAAAGCATGAACACACTTGATTCAACAAAAACTTGTATGAATAGATGGAGCGACAGATTATCTGATGAAAGAAAACTTCTCTTATGTGGTGTTGTTTGACCTTTGCTTAAAGTCTCGGTGGTGGTAGATGTACCAGATTGTGCAATATTCTCAAAGTTGTAGCACTTGCTCTGTATGGAGTAGAGGCTTTGTCTTAGGGAGTACTTAAGAAAAAATTTGCATTTAAAGGGCTGCATACATGGGGCAGTTACATTAGGTGAGAACCATGCAAAATTTGAGGATGTGCTTCTTTGTTGCATAATTCTGAAGCTGTTTTTAAGAAGCTTTGGAAAACTTTGTCATAGGTTTTAGTTTTAACAGTTTTGGGAGTGTATAAGGATTGATGGTTTCTGTCTGCGTGGGAGATTAACGAATAGGAATTCACTCCAAATGCACAGAAATAAGGGACACTATTTATAGGTTTGTTAGTAGAGTAACTGATGTGAAGAGAATTAAGGAAAAAAATGCTGCTTAACTTGAGGAAATAAGAGAGTAGAAGGATTGAACTGCCTCTGCATAATAGGACAGTGTGCTATTAAGAATAATGTCTAAGGTGTGGAAGCATATAAAAGGGAATGAAGGTGCAAATTTTGCTACTGTAAAGGAGTGAACACTCCTAATGAATCAATGAGTGTATAATCTTGGGATGTTACTATGTAAATCACAGACAACTACCAAGATCAAAAGGGGGTCGTGGTGAATGAAAATGAACAAATATGTAGAGGAAAGGTTGTTGCATTTAGTAGGTCTTCTGGATTATGCAGGAAAGAATTTTTATTTGTTGGTTTTTGGTGTTTTTTCTGGGTTCTATTTTTACATGATGCACATTCATAAAGGGTTATCTCAATGTTAAATCCAATTTCAGTTTCAACTGCAATGCCTATCCAGTGTGTTTTTACCAATGTTTTATGCAGCACAAGCCATGATAGAGCCATTTATGGGTGCTTATGGAAGCTATAACATGTAGTAGCATGATGTAGTTAATCTTGAATGATAAATATACTGCATAATAGTTGCCCAGCCTACTGTTCCTGTTACTGGACTTGTAGAAAGGGTGTTGTAGTTTTGGAGTAAAGGGTGTTGCAAGTGCAAGGTTTGGCTTTATGCAGTTTATGAAGTTAATCCTACAATGTTATGCAACTAAGTGATTATTTGTGCGAGCATCTCTAAGCTTCTTCTGCTAGTTCTTATGCAACATAGGCCTAGTTTATGCCAATTCTGTTTTGTGTAGTAGTAGGTTTAGTATGTTGTAGGTGGTTCTGAATTATGGTTATATTTACCAGGATAGGTGCTAGGAAGGTAATATTATGATGTTGCTCCTGATGTTGTTTGGGTTGTTTTTAGTTGCATTCTTGATTTGTTATTGTAACTCTTTTGTATACCGGTTGGGATAACTCTAATTTTTTTCTTTATGGACGTCAAAATTTCGTCTTCCATACATGCTAAAGAAATTTCTTTAAACAAAATATTTGTATAGAGTAGTTACATTTTTACATTTCCTTAAAAAAATCACTACACATACTCTTGTTTTCATTATAATATTAAATATTAATGCGTATTTAAAAATTGATTTTTTTTATTAACTAGTAAAAATAGTTAATAAGTGGTTTTCTCCATAAAGTTGTCAAAATATGAATATCTTATTAATCAAGTGTAGGAGAGTTAACTTGAAAGTCACGTGAGCACAAGATCAAACTATAAAAATTATTTCCAAAGCATGTTATTTATATTCTTAAAGAGACTGAAAAAAATCATATAAAATATCTTTTAATTTTATTTTTTTTAACCAGCGAAAAAATATATAAATAAAAGAGTATCTGTGGTACCTCAACCCGAACACAAGGTTATTTACAAAAAGCCCTTCAAAAAGAAAAAAAAAATTACAATTAAGAAAATTACAATATATATTCAAAAACTCAAGGTGAAATCAACAACTAACAATAGCTTGAACACATCCCTATCTTGTAACTATCATATAAAATATACGGATTGGGACACCCCTTAAATGTCTTATTTTAATTAATTAATTCTTTATTGATAAAAAAAATAAAAAATGTATGAAATCTATAAAATATAATTATTTGCATCCACTATATTACAACTTATCCATTCACAGTAAAGTTTACCAAGATCACCAAAATATTAAGGATGGTGTGGATGACAAAATTAAAATTGTCTTTTACACATATATCGTAAAACTATAATAGATAACTATAAACTCAATCAATATTCTTTCTTATAAACTGAATGTTTATAAATGATTGTCAATAATAATAAGAATTTGTTTCTAGATATTGTCGTTGCCAACTTTTCTTCTTCAAATAGAATTTTTTTATATAAAATTGAAAAAAATTAGTTGTTTTTTTTTATAAGCAAAGAATGAATAAATATAAAAATGGGACACTTCAGGGGTGTACCAACCCGTATACATTGAATAGGTGCTCTAAACAGGAAGAGAATGAGAAATGCATCATGAGTTCACCTAACCTATTCATAACACCGTGAACCTGCTAAACATGCAGACCATAATAACTAAAAAGAGCAACATTACAACAAACAAGATAGTACTTTCCAATTCAATAACCAAATAAGTGCACCATATCCACGACCAGCAGCATATCACACTCTAATTGCACCTCGCCTTGGTCTAATCCTGTCATTCACCAACCTCAAATTCCAAAAAACACAAAAACCAACAGCATAACATGCCCTGCATTAGACTCAAAAACCTCTGCAACAAAAGCTGCTCCAAGTTGCACTTTTTGTTATATCATTAACAATTCCATGCATCTCCCTTGCTATGCCCATCAACTAGGACTCCATGATTTCGTAACCCCAGCACAAACTCCACTCCGCACCATATACCTGTTGAACCAAGTGGAGTTCAATGTTTTGAAGAATCCAAATCCTTTGAAGGATGATGAAGCCTATGCTTTGCTTGTTGCTGTTGTGCTGGCTTTAGTCTTGTTCTGGGGTAGTTCAATGTTGTAATCAACACTTAGATTAAATCTCAAAGCAATTAGCATCTCAATTTTAACAAAGCAAAATGATTTTCAAACTAAGTTGAAACAACCGATTGTTTTGTCGAAACAACCGATTGTTTACACTTAGGTGTTTTGAGAAAGTTTGAAAACTGTTTTTTGAATGGTGTTTTTGTTAAGTAACAAAACAACCGATTGATTCGAGGAAACAATCGATTGTTTGTTTTAAAACCATAACAGAAAAACTGTTTTCTTTGACTGAGCTTTAAATGCTTTAACTGAATACGCTCCAGTCATTAAATGCTTTGACCAATCTATTTTAAATGCAATTAAGAGTTTGTTAAGATTTGATAACAAACTATATTCTTAGATATATTCTGAAAAACAGTTTTGATATATTAAGAATCTTGAAACAAAGTTTTAAGAAGAAGAGTTTTTCAAAGTATTCTGAGATTGCTAAAGAGTTGAGAGATTGATCAAGGTGCTGAATAGGGATTCTACTTGTATTGATTTCAGATTTCCATCTGTAACAAGTGTAATCTTTGTAAACTGCTGAACAATTCGTTTGTGTGTGTTGCTGAGATTGGCTGTGTGTTCTTGAGGTGTTCAAGATCAGCAATCTTAGTGTTGGCCAAGGAGAGTGTGTTTCTTGAGGTGTTCAAGGTCATTCTCTTGGTTGTGGTGTAAGTGATCAAGTGGTGATTGCTTAGTGGATATCCTCAGGGTTTCTGAGAAGACTGGATGTAGCTCTGGATTGGAGTGAACCAGTATAAACAACTGTGTACAATTTCTCTATCCCTATCTCTTTTATTCCGTTTGATATTTTGGAACTGGTATAAACAACCGATTGTTTCGTTAAAACAACCGATTGTTTTTCCAGCTTTGTGCTTTTTGCTGTTTGTTTTGGAAAAACTGAATTCTCAATCAAGGTTCTTCTGAAGTATTTCCATTCTAAGCTTAAAAGTTTTCAAAAATCCTTCTTAAACAATTCACCCCCCTCTCGTTTAAGGCCATATATTCTAACAATTAGCATCAAGAGCTTGGTTCTTGAAAGTTATTCAAGTTGATCCAAAAATCTTTTTTCTATGGCTGGAAAACTATCTTTTGAGGAGGGTGCTTCAATCTACAAACCAACTTTATTCTGTGGATTGAATTACAAGTTTTGGGAAGCAAGAATGAAAATCTTTATTGAATCTATTGATCAAAGAATTTGGGACTCAATTGAGAATGGTCCTTACATTCCAAAGTTCAAAAAGGAAAATGCTTTCTTTACAAAACCTTTGTCCAAATGGACAGATGATGAATGTAAGATGGCTCAGCTTGATAAGTCTGCCCAAAATATTATAGCTTCTGCACTAGAAACTAATGAATTTTTTAGAATATCAAAGTGCAAAACTGCTAAGGAAATGTGGGAGACACTCAAAGCTGCTCATGAACCAAAGGAAGCAATGACAAAGAGTCAAGCAAGAAGAAAGAAAAGGCAAAACAAGAAAAGCCTCAATCTTTGCTTAATGGCCAGAAGGGAAGATGACTCATGTAGTGTAAGTTCATCAAACTCTTCAAACTCTGAAAATTATGGTCAATTGCTTCAAGCCTTTCAAGAAACTCATGAAGAAGCCAACCGATTGGCTCTCTTGAACAATCGGTTGAAAGAAAAGAATAGCTGGCTTGAAAACAGAGTAATGGCACTGGAAGAGGATTTAGAAAACTCAAAAATGGATTTTGAAAATCTGGAAATTATTTACAAAAACTCCTCTTGCAAGTTTGATACTCTAATTTGTGAAAATTGCGAAAATCTTGAAAAGAAGGTCCACTATCTTGTTAAAACAGTGGATAAGCTTTCTAAAGGCCAATCTAACTTTGAGAGTGTGCTAGCATCTCAAAATTGTGTTTTTGGAAAATCTGGATTGGGTTTTAATCCACAAAACAAGCAAGATAGATTTTCAAAATCATTTTCGAAAATGCCAGAAAAACAATCGATTGGACCATCGAAACAACTGATTGTTACATGCTTCTATTGCATGAAACGAGGTCATTATGTGCGATTCTGTAAAATCAGAAAACATGCTGTTCCTAAAGGGCTTATGAAGTGGATTCCCAAGAAAAATAAAGCCTGTATTGATGAGCATAAACCAAATGGACCCACATTCATAAGGGGACCAAACCTATGTACTTGATAATGTTTTTGTAGGACATCTTGGAGGAAAGAAAACATCTTTGGTACTTGGACAGTGGATGCTCCAAGCATATGACAGAGGACAAACCAAAGTTCCTGAGAATATCCTTCAAGCAAGAGGGTTATGTCACCTATGGAGACAACAACAAAGGAAGAATACTTGGAAGAGGATCCATAGGAGATGAAGGCATCTTGGTGATTCATGATGTGCTCTTTGTTGAAGGCCTAAAGCACAATCTTCTGAGTATTAGCCAACTATGTGACAAGGGATATCAAGTAATGTTCAAGACAAACACATGTGAAATCTGTCTACCCAACTCCAAAGAGGTAATGTTGGTAGGTAAGAGAGTTAATAATGTGTATCTTCTAGATATCTCTACACCATGTTCAATTGGATGTCTTCTATCCAAGCAAGATGAATATTGGCTTTGGCATAGAAGAATTGCTCATATTCACATGAATCATTTGAACAAGCTAATATCAAAAGATCTTGTGATTGGGCTGCCAAAACTCAAGTTTGAGAGGGATCACATTTGTGAAGCTTGCCAAAAGGGGAAACAAGTGAAGAGTTCTTTTAAAACCAAAAATCTTGTCTCTTCATTGAGACCTCTTGAACTCCTTCACATGGATCTCTTTAGACCCTCTAGAACTATGAGTCTTGGTGAAAATTATTATGCTCTTGTTATTGTTGATGATTTCTCTAGGTACACTTGGACTTTGTTCTTAGAATCAAAGAGTGATGCCTTTGCTGCATTCAAAAAGCTAGCAAGAAGGCTTCAAAACACAAAGAACAACAACATTGGCTCCATAAGAAGTGACCATGGAGGAGAATTCCAAAATGAGAAGTTTGCAAAGTTCTGTGAGAAGTTAGGAATCCTACACAATTTCTCTGCTCCAAGAACACCACAGCAGAATGGAGTTGTAGAGAGGAAGAACATATCTCTTGAAGAGCTTGCAAGGACAATGCTTAGTGAATCATCACTTCCTAAGTATTTTTGGGCAGATGCAGTGAGCACCTCTTGCTATGTGATGAATAGGGTGCTTATAAGGCCCATCTTGAAGAAAACCCCATATGAGCTGTTCAATGGAAGGAAGCCTAACATCAGTCACCTCAAAGTTTTTGGTTGTAGCTGTTTTGTTCTCAACAATGGAAAGGAAAGCTTGGGAAAGTTTGATGAAAAAGCTGACCTTGGCATTTTCATTGGTTATTCTCTCACAAGCCATGCATATAGAGTCTACAACAAAAGATTGATGATTGTAGAAGAATCAGTACATGTAGTCTTTGATGAGGTAGATCGCAGAATCAGTGAGAACCCAAAGATCAGTGCTGAGGAAGACGAACAGAGCATCAGTTTAGAGAAGCTAGATATCAGTGCAGAAAAACAACCGGTTGATTCGCAGAAACAACCGATTGAAATTCTGCAACAGAGTGAGCTGCCCAAAGAGTGGAGGATTCCTAGAGATCTGTCAGTGGATAACATCATAGGGTAGATAAAGGAAGGTGTCTCCACACGTAGCTCCATCTCAAACTTCTGCAGGCACACAACTTTTGTTTCTCAAATTGAACCAAAGTCAATTGAAGAAGCTCTCAAGGATGAGAAATGGGTTGAGGCTATGCATGAAGAGCTAAATCAATTTGAAAGAAATGAGGTATGGTTTCTTGTCCTTAAAACTAATGAAATGAATGTTATTGGTTCAAAATGGGTTTTCAGGAACAAGCTAGATGAGGATGAATTGATCACTAGAAACAAAGCAAGGCTAGTTGCCAAAGGCTACAATCAAGAAGAGGGCATAGACTATGGTGAAACCTTTGCTCCTGTGGCTAGATTGGAGGTTGTGAGGCTGCTGCTGGCTTTTGCTTGTATGAGTGGCTTCAAACTCTTCCAAATGGATGTAAAGAGCGCCTTCTTGAATGGCTACATCAATGAGGAAGTCTATGTAGATCAACCACCGGGTTTTGAAGATCACAAGTTTCCTAATCATGTCTTCAAGTTGAAGAAAGCTTTGTATGGTCTGAAACAAGCTCCAAGGTAGTGGTATGAGAGGCTTAGCAACTTTCTGCTATCTCATGGTTATGAAAGAGGAATGGTAGACAAGACTCTCTTCATCAAGAAGTCTAATGCAGAAATTATTCGTGTGCAAATCTATGTTGATGACATCATTTTTGGTGCTACACAAGATAGATTGTGTGAAGAATTTGTGGCTGCAATGAAAGGTGAGTTTGAAATGTCTATGATGGGAGAACTATCTTTCTTTCTTGGATTGGAGGTTAAACAAACAAAGGATGGGATCTTCCTAAGCCAATCAAAGTATTGCAAGGAAATTCTCAAAAAGTTTGACATGGAGAATTGCAAAGAGGCAAACACTCAAATGCCATCAAGCTGCTATATGGATGCAGATGCTGCTGGAAAGAGTATAGATCAAACAAAATACAGAGGTTTGATTGGATCATTGCTTTATCTCACAACAAGTAGACCAGACATCATGTTTGCGGTGTGTCTATGTGCAAGATATCAAGCAAATCCTAAGGAGTAACACTTCAAAGCTGCAAAAAGGATTCTGAAATATCTCAAAGGAACATCTTCGGTAGGACTATGGTATCCTTCTCACTCTCTAATACATTTAATTGGCTATTCAGATTCTGATTTTGCAGGTTGCAAGCTAGATAGAAAAAGCACAAGTGGCACTTGTCACCTTCTTGGCTCAAGCCTAATCTCATGGCATAGCAAGAAGCAAGCATGTGTTGCTCTTTCTACTGCTGAGGCAGAATATATAGCTGTAGGTAGCTGCTGTGCACAGATCCTATGGCTCAAGCAACAACTTGAAGATTTTGGTTTAGAAATCAGCAAAGTTCCCTTCATGTGTGATAACACAAGTGCAATCAATCTTACCAAAAATCAAATTCAGCACTCAAGGACCAAACATATTGAAATAAGACATCATTTCATCAGAGATCATGTGCAAAATGGGAACTGTGAAGTGAAGTTTGTGGAGACCAAACTGCAGCTAGCTGACATCTTCACAAAGCCTTTGCCAAAAGAGAGGTTTTTCTTCTTGAGAAATGAGTTAGGTATTCTTGATCTTAATAATCTCTCTTAAATCTGTTTTTAATACATGTTAAAGTCTATTTGTGAAGACAAATAGGGGGAGAATTATTGGTTCTTGTATATCTATGTCTTATATGCATAAATGTTTAAATCTCTGAATTTAAAATTGCTTTCTGCTGCTGCTGATAGAAACAACCGATTGTTTCGTGTAAACAACCGATTGTTTATTATGCTTAATGAGTGAAATCCAACTTGCTGCTGTAAGAAGCTTTGGATAGTATGAATGCTTTCTCTGCAGGAACTGCTTCAGATTTAATCAGTACAACACAAGCACCAGGAATTTGTCTTCATCAAATAGGGGGAGATTGTTGAACCAAGTGGAGTTCAATGTTTTGAAGAATCCAAATCCTTTGAAGGATGATGAAGCCTATGCTTTGCTTGTTGCTGTTGTGCTGGCTTTAGTCTTGTTCTGGGGTAGTTCAATGTTGTAATCAACACTTAGATTAAATCTCAAAGCAATTAGCATCTCAATTTTAACAAAACAAAATGATTTTCAAACTAAGTTGAAATAACCGATTGTTTTGTCGAAACAACCGATTGTTTACACTTAGGTGTTTTGAGAAAGTTTGAAAACTGTTTTTTGAATGGTGTTTTTGTTAAGTAACAAAACAACCGATTGATTCGAGGAAACAATCGATTGTTTGTTTTAAAACCATAACAGAAAAACTGTTTTCTTTGACTGAGCTTTAAATGCTTTAACTGAATACGCTCCAGTCATTAAATGCTTTGACCAATCTATTTTAAATGCAATTAAGAGTTTGTTAAGATTTGATAACAAACTATATTCTTAGATATATTCTGAAAAACAGTTTTGATATATTAAGAATCTTGAAACAAAGTTTTAAGAAGAAGAGTTTTTCAAAGTATTCTGAGATTGCTAAAGAGTTGAGAGATTGATCAAGGTGCTGAATAGGGATTTTACTTGTATTGATTTCAGATTTCCATCTGTAACAAGTGTAATCTTTGTAAACTGCTGAACAATTCGTTTGTGTGTGTTGCTGAGATTGGCTGTGTGTTCTTGAGGTGTTCAAGATCAGCAATCTTAGTGTTGGCCAAGGAGAGTGTGTTTCTTGAGGTGTTCAAGGTCATTCTCTTGGTTGTGGTGTAAGTGATCAAGTGGTGATTGCTTAGTGGATATCCTCAGGGTTTCTGAGAAGACTGGATGTAGCTCTGGATTGGAGTGAACCAGTATAAACAACTGTGTACAATTTCTCTATCCCTATCTCTTTTATTCCGTTTGATATTTTGGAACTGGTATAAACAACCGATTGTTTTGTTAAAACAACCGATTGTTTTTCCAGCTTTGTGCTTTTTGCTGTTTGTTTTGGAAAAACTGAATTCTCAATCAAGGTTCTTCTGAAGTATTTCCATTCTAAGCTTAAAAGTTTTCAAAAATCCTTCTTAAACAATTCACCCCCCCTCTCGTTTAAGGCCATATATTCTAACAATACCCACCTTATTTGAGAAGTTGGGACCCTCCACCCTTGAAAAAAAATAGTTGTTAAATGTTATTCGAGATGTTGTGAGTTTAAAAAAAGTTATTTTTCTTCGGCTATAATTTTTCTATCTTTAAGCTTTAATAAACACTTAAATGCTCTTTATATATAGTTGATCACACATTTTTTTTCTTTAAGAAACATCCTAACATGATATATCACTTATTAAACCTAGGTCAAATAACTTTTTCCTAAAACAAAGAAAAGCAAGGACTATATGTGACTGAAAATCTTTTCAGAGTAGACGACAAACGTCTTGACACATCAGAAGTTGTTTGTGTGCAGGTAACCATGTTTTTTCAAAAAATATTTATGTTGATACTTCAAAACAAGATCCTCTTGAAAAAATAAAATAAAAAAACAAATATTTCCTAAATACATAGAATAAACATTAAAATATTTTATATGTAATATTTAAATGCTTAACATTACATATCAAGATCATGTATCCAAATTTCTCACTTTTTTATCAACAAGTAAAAAATGAATAAATATGAATCACTTTATGGGTGACTCAACCCTTATACATGATCATCACAAAACAATACCCACCGAACCCCTTCTGAACAACCTTATTCTTACAAAACTAAAATCAACAATCAACTCAGCTAAAGGAAGAAACCTTGTAGAAGCTCACTTAATCGAAAACATGCAGGCCACAGGATCAAAGCACCACTCTGAATAAGTAAAGCGAGCATAAACAAATTTAGAAGTTACCCAAAATCAAACCATTAATTGAGCCAATATGAACATTTCCGAATGATCAATCACTACACCTTTGAAAATATGTTTATTCTTGTGCTTTGAGATTTCATTAACAATTTCAAATCAAACAATACCCCAAATAACATTTAGCTCACATGTTAGATGAAGTTATATGAACACTGATATTTGATGACTTGCATCTAATTTTCTCTTGATTTTGTTTATATTCATTATGATGGATGAATCCTAAAATCATCCAATTAGCTTTCGTTGTTTTTTTTATTAAATAAGATGATACAAGTTTCTTTTTCTTTTTCTTACTACGCCACATATGAGGGAACTATATTTTTCTTCTCACACTTTCTAGATGCTTATAGAGTAGTTGATATGTGGAAAGTGTTTTGTAGATGGGGAAATGTGTTAGATGTCTTGATATCAAGGAGATTGAATAGATAGAAGAGGAGGTTCGATTTCGTGAGGTTCCTCGACTAAAAAATGCGGAGGATTTGGAGAGGAGGCTAGACAATATTTGGATTGGAAATGAAAAATTACATGTTAAAATGTCCAAGTATCGCAAGGAGAAAGCAAAATGAAATGGGAACTCTCAAAGTTTGAGACAAAAATCACGATCTTAACATAATAGACTCACTCAGGTTTGAAGGAGGAAAAATATTGAACAAATGTTTGCATAAGTTGTTAAGTCTAACAAAAACAACGACGATAACCTAGAAAAGGACATATGGGAATTTAATACAAAGCCAAAAGACTCTGCATGATTGGAAATGAGCTTCATCGCTAGAATCTCATATTACAACAACATTGATATATTGGTTGGTATCAGCTTAGAAATAAACATTTTAAAATCGTATTTAGTTACAATAGTCTCTTATAACATAAGGTCATCTACAATTGTAAAATTTGGAGTTCGTATATCAGCTTAGGATAACATTTATTGTAGTACTTACGAAAATTTTATTTCTCATACCATTCTGTCTTTTCTTTTTTACCAATACAGAACCTTACTCCATTGCCAATGCATGTGAAGTAAAACCTTAATGCAGTAACAACTTAGTTCAGAGCATAACAAAGTACAACAAACTAAATAGTAAAGAAACATTATTTAGGATCTCAAATTGGATGTGAGCCATGCTTGCTAGAAGGAAACTTGATGAATTGTGGCAGTGTTAATTATTTTCCCTGCTGGTTGATTTAATGTAGTGAATAAAATCCTGGAAACTGGAGTAAGAGGAACCACCTGGACTCACACTCTTATGAGCCAACGTAGCCATTGCTTTAGCTGAATTGAGAAACTCCTCCCTCCTATGAACCATGAGATCATTTACCATCTTCTCCACAACATCTCTATCACACACATCTTTCATGTCCAACCCTACTTTCCAAACCTCACTCACAAACCTGCTGTTAATCTGCTGATCTGCAAAGTATGGCCAGCAAATCATGGGCACACCAGCCACCACACTCTCCAAGGTTGAGTTCCACCCACTGTGTGTCAAAAACCCACCAATGGCCTTGTGTTCCAGCACCTCCTCTTGCGGGGCCCACTCTACTATGAACCCCCTCTCTTTAGTCCCTTCCTCCACCTCAGCCGGTATCCGGTCATCATCCTGTTTTCCTGCAACAATGTCAGGGCGCATCACCCACAGAAACCTATTCTTGCTGTTCACCAAACCATGCCAAATCTCCGTTAAATCTTCCCTTTTCACAATAGTGCTACTTCCGAAACTCACATACATCACCGACCCTTCAGGTTGTGCGTCGAGCCACGTCATGCAGGTCCTGTCCACTTGAAAAATAGCGTTCTTAAACTTGGGAATGTCTTCTCCTTCGTTGGATTCTGCTTTTCTGGTGTTCAAATGGCAGTGGAGAGGGCCAACGGTGTAAACTTTGGGAAAATGATGACGTATTTGGGAGAGGACAGGGCCTTCTAGATCCTCAAATGAGTTGACGATAATCGCGTCTGCTGCAAGCGATTGTCGGCTCCGGTCGACATGGGACTCAAAAGTGGAGTTCCCTTTTTTGTCTGGTCGAAAGAAACTTGGAAGATCTCTGCAGCGAAGCATGTTTTCCATGCCGGGGATGTTTTTGATGATTCGATCCATGTCCTCATCTCCTACAACCACAACCACTCATATCATATTGTTAACCACATCACTAATGCTCCTGAATCTATACAAATTTAGTCTACCATATCGATTAATAACGAAGTTGTCATAAGAAATCGGAATATATAGTAAATGGAATGCGCATATTTAAAGAAGGTATGAGTAAGATACTACTATAGCTAGATAGGGTGAGAGAGATGAATGTATTTGAAGTCCGTACATATATACCTCTAATGGGAAGTTCTTGGCACTGGAGGAGGTTTGTAGCAGACATATAAGCCCAGAAGCAACAAGCACTAACGGTTCGGAATTGAATGATTGGTATGGATACGTTGAACTCAGAAGCGACGTCAGCGGAAAGGCTTCCGAAGATACCATCCTGAATAACGCAACTAAGTTTGGGAATTTGAGGAGTGTGGGAGAGCAGAATATCTCTCAAGAAGGGCTTAGCGTGGAGAGTTGTGGAAGAAATAAGGTCCCAGAGACGGTCTCCGAATCCAGGGTGGTCACCCTCGTCGTAACAATCGGAAATGGTCTTGAAATGGAGCTTAGGGTAAGATTTTGAGAGAAATTGGATGTCACCGAAACGAGTGAGGCGGCCGTGGATGGTGTCGGTGGTGAGGAAGGTGACGTGTAGATTCTCAAGGACCAGAAGCTCGGCGAGCTTCAGCATGGACACAACATGCGCGGGCAATGGAAGAGGGAAGATCAGCACGTGCGCCTCTGCCATTGATTTTCTGTTCTTCAACTTCGCTTCCTCTCTTAGTCAATGTTGTGTTTGATATTGTGGAGATGCGTTCAGTTAAGAAATAAAATTGTGAGTGGGGATTACCCATGCACCGTGAAAGTAGTTATCTCACACCACCGTCACTGACACATCTCTTATCATTAAGGTTGTTCCAAAACGCACATTCTTGTTTCTGTTTCGGGACAACTTTGTCTGCCGGCTGAAAGCATCCAAAGGTGATAATTCAAAGCATCAGAAAGCATCAGAGAGAGTTATAAATGTCCCCAAAATAAAAGCTGAATTTAGTTGGTGGAAAATGGTAAACGGAAGTTGAATCTAATACCACGATCAGAGGCTACATTGCTGACAAAAAGCAGCTCTTTCCTTCTACAGTATCTCAAATCAAATTGGATTGAGTCTTGATATTTGGTTGCTCCACGGTACAACTGTTAACCTGGCATAAATAATAATATTTTATTTTGGTTGTGGGGTCCAGCAAAATAATCTCTAAGTTTTGGTGTTTTAGAATGTGAATTTAGGTTTTCAGAAATTGGGGTTGAATACTTTTAAGTTCTTCACTTCCTCTTTTCTTCGACATTGAAGTTTGAATTTAGGTTTCTTCTCGTCCTCTACAAGTTGTTTGCAAACTTTCTCTTTCAGGTTCTAGCACCTTCAATTGTCCTAATTGTGTTACAATTCACTCAATGATGTTTTCCTCTCAATTTGGCACACTAGGCTTAAGCGTCTAGCCCCCTATTTAACCTAATTTTCTAGGGTTAAGTCGCTTCCTGTGTCGCGCTAATGGGCTAAGTAATAAAACATAAAAAATGCCCAATCTGTCTAACGCATTCTCGCTTGAGCGAGAATCTTCTGTTCAAAATTGGCTTTTTTGGCACTTTTCTCCATTCTGGGACCTTCCATCTTTCTCTTTTTTAGCTCAAATGATTCCTCTTTAATTCAAATCTCAAATCTTTCCTAAAAACCTACAATTAATACCAAATTTGGAAATAAAAAGCTCTTATTCAAATAAACATCACAAAAAATGTAAAAAGGTATAAATTCATAAATTAGGGATTATTTTATATGTAAATTAGCAATAAAACCACATAAGTGCCTATATTTTAATATGAAATATTACTGAAATTAGGCACTTATCAATGATCTCGAACTTCACTAAGGAAGAAATAAAGGAAGTGGCGTGGCAGTGTGAAGGCTCAAAAAGCTCTGGTCCGGATGAGTTCAACTTTACTTTTATAAAAAAGAGTTGGTATACTTTTAAGCAGGATATTGTTGATTTCGTCCTTCATTTTCAAAATATGGGGTTCTTTTCGAAGGGGTGTAATGCGTCTTTTATAACCTTAGTACCTAAAGTAAGAGACCCCACAAAGCTTGATCATTACAGATCTATTTCTTTTGTGGGAGTGATCTATAAAATCGTTACTAAGGTGCTTTCATGTCGCATTAAGAGAGTTCTTCCTACGGTTATTGATGATGGTCAACCAGCTTTCCTGAAAGGTAGAGGAATGTTGGACAGTGTCCTTGTGGCCAATGAGGTTGTATAGGAGTTGAGGAGGGTATAGGAGGAGTGGTTTATGTCTGAAGGTGGATTATGAAAAGGCATATGACTATGTAAGGTAGGAGTTTCTATATCATATGTTACACAATCTTGGCTTTCATAATAGATGGATTATGTGGGTCAAAGGGTGCTTTGAGCCTGTAATGGTGTCTGTTTTGGTCAATGGAAGTCCTACGTCATAATTCAAACCACCTAAAGGTCTGAGGCAGGGTGATCCACTATCCCCCTTCCTTTTCCTCATTGTAGCTGAAGGATTGGCAGGGTTAGTTAGACAAACGCTTAAGATGAATCTATTAAAAGGAGTGAAGGTAGGGAGGGAGGAGGTGGAGGCTTGTGTGCTACAATTTGTTGACGATACGTTTCTTTTGTGTGAAGACTCTTATAGCAACGCCTTTTCTATTAAAGCATTTTTTAGGTGTTATGAGATTGCTTCTGGGCTGAAAGTTAACTTCCATAAATCTAAGTTGGCTGGTATAAATGTTGAGAAAAGCGTCCTTGATCTCTATGCCAAATCTTTAAACTGTAATCTGATCAGGTTACCTTTCAAGTATCTATGGGTAGAAATAGGAGGAAATCCAAGAAAGAAGCAGTTTTCAGAACCAATTATTAATAAGTTGTGCGATAAGTTGGGGGCCTGGAAAGGGAGATTCTTGTCATTAGCATGGAGGATGTGCTTAATCAAATTAGTTCTTACTACCATCCCTCTCTTCTATTTATCCTTTTTTAAAGTTCTGACAGTGGTTTATAACATGATTATTAGTATTCAAAGGAGCTTCCTTTGGGCTGGGGCAGAGAAAAAAGAAGAGCCATATCTTGGGTTAGTTGGGAGAGTGTTTGCAAACCTATGGAGGAAGGTGGGATGAAAATTAAAGATATTAGAAGGTTCAATAGTGCTTTACTGGCAAAGTGGAAATGACGGCTAGTGAGTTCGAAATACGGGTTGGAATCAGGTCGTAGGCAAACCCAGCTGAGATTCCAGTCTTGGTGGTGGCGAGATTTATCCAAAGTTTGCAATGAGGGGGAAAAAGCAGGGTGGTTTCAAAAAGCTTTACAATGGAAAATTGGGGCTAGGAATAGAGCTAGATTTTGGGAGGACATATGGCTTGGTAGAGATAAAGTCATGTCTTTGTTTCCTAGGTTGTATTCTCTATCCTTGGATGGTAGTGGGTGAGGTAGGTGTATGGGAAGACTCAGGGTGGAAATGGCGTTTAAGGTGGAGGAGAGCCAGGTTTGAATAGGAAACTATGCAAGAAAAAAATATGCTTAGAATCATATCTACAAGTTCTATTAATAAGGAACTCAAGGAGAACCAAATTTGGGGAGGGGACATCTCAAGGGAGTTCTCGATTAAATCTGCTTATGAGTGTCTAACATTCCAGGACTCTAGGAAATCTCATGGTTTTTTCAATCAATTTTGGCTAGTTAAAGCTTTTTCCAATGATTTAGATACTGCCTGGAGGGTAATCTTGAATATAATGCCAACTCGAAGCAGACTGATCAGGAGAGGAATGGCAGTCGGTTCAACTGTATGAGATGTACCATGCTTCAGAAGGTCAACTCAACACTTGTTCTTAGAATGCAGTGTTGCACAGAGGGTCTGGTCTCTATGTTTTAGATGGTTATGAATTTTGTTCATCCAAAATAAGGAGTTAAAGAATCACTTTGAAAAGTTTCATTTGGTTCATATAAGTGCTAAGCAGAATATGGTATGGAAGGGAGTGTGGGTGGTAGTTGTAAGAGGCATTTGGGAGGAAAGGAAATCTATCATTTTTAAAGCAAGGGAAACCTGATGCAAAAGAAGTCTTTCATTTAGCACAACTTCGATTGTGGTTATGGATGAAACATAGGGTGCATGCTTTCTCCTTCTCGTTCTCGGATTGGTATTTGAACCCGGACTCTTGAATTAAAAGCTATTTGGAAGAGGCAAACCCCTCTGTTGTAAAGGGGTTCTCTTTGCCTTGATAGAGAGGCCCTTCATATGCCCCAAGAGTCAAAATAGATATTTATATGTCTTAATTTTTTGCAACAACTTGTTCACAGGTACAACTACATTATAAGGTGGAAGGAAATGAAGATTAATGAAGTTTTGGAACAAGTTGGGTCTGTTTGTCTTGTTGTTTAGATTTGAAGTGATAGCATTTATGTGGTTCTATCTTTGCGCTTATGTAGTTCGAAAGATGTATATATATATACTCCTATTTTGGTTGATGGTGGTCTAACGTTATCGAGCATGGAATTGAAGGATAAGAGGTAATTGTGTTGTTTTGTATCATGATGCATGGTGTTTTTTGGGCCTGAGTTTTTGAATCGGTTCTATAAAGGAATTGGTTTTTTTATTCTCTGTGATGGGTGGTTCTTGTTGCTTTGGAGTGTGGGAATGGGTGGTTCTTGTTGCTTTGTCTTTATGCTCTAAAGGTTTTTTCTCCGAACAAGCAGGTGGTTGTTGTAGGTTCTAGATGCTTGTTTCCTCTTCAATGTTCTTGAAGTTTGTTGGTAATATCAAGACAAGTCCAAGTGGCAGTATTGTTTCTGTGGGGAAAATGCATTTTTTTGCAGCTGAAATGGCTTGGGATCCTGGTTCATTGGGGGTTCTACTAGTTGAAGCTAGGTGCTAAAAATGGCAGCTACTATTTGGTTTTCTAAGTATACTCCAGAGGTGCGCTATTGGAAGCTGATACCTTTCTCTGCAGTTTAGGGCACTAAATTTTTCTCTGTATACGTGTTAGATTGATGTTCTGATATGGATCAAAAGTTATCATGTGATAGTTGGCTCTGGAAACGAAATGGTCTTGATTGAAGTTGTATGATCGAACCAACTAGTGTCAGCGTTTTTTTTCTATATAATTAGTTGCTTAAATGGGCTTGGTGGAAGTTGTATGACCAAAACATTTGGTTCCTAAAAGTATTCAGTTTTGGAAGATTGTATAGTTGATTTTAAGTAGGTATAAAGATGATTCAATGGCTTGGGGTTGAAATATAGTGTTGCTTAGGTATGGATGAGAAATTGTGAACCTTTTTTATTTATTGCTCTGTTATAATTGTCATGGTCCAGTCCCTTAAGAAGCATAGGCAATGTTAGGTGGTTTCATAGGGACTTGTACCTTGCATCTGTTATCTGGTTTGAGCAATCTTGTTACATGTGTATAGGCTAGCTAAATGGTGATATTTGTATATGGGTTGAGACACCCATGAAGTGTCCCCATTTTAATTTATTTTATTCTTTGTTGACTAAAAAAAAAATAAAGGGCCCTCTTAGTCAAGACTTGTATGAATAGATGGAGCGGCAAATTATCTGACAAAAGAAAACTTCTCTTATGTGGTGTTGTTTGACCTCTGCTTAAAGTTTCAGTGGTGGTAGATGTACCAGATTGTGCCATATTCTCAAAGTTGTAGCTTGCTCTGTATGAAGCAGAGGCTTTGTCTTAGGGAGTACTTGAAGAACAAATCTGCATTTAAAGGGCTACATACATGGGGCAGTTACATCAGGTGAGGACATGCAAAATCTGAGGATGTGCTTCTTTGCTGCATAATTCTGGAAATGTTTTGGAGAAGCTTTGAGAACCTCTGTCATAGGTTTTAGTTTTAACAATTTTAGAAGTGTATAAGGATTGATGGTTTATGTCTGCGTGGGAGATTAATGAATTGAAATTCACTCCAAATGCACAGAAATACGGGACACTACTTATAGGTTTATTAATAGAGCAGCTGATGTGAAAGGAATTAAGGAAAATGCTGCTAAACTTGAGGAAATAAAACAATAAAAGGAATGAACTGCCTCTAGAGAATAGGATAGGCAATGTGCTGTTTAGAATAATGTTTAAGGTGTGGAAACATATAGAAGGGAATGAAGGTTTAGATTTTGCTACCGTGAATGATTGAACACTTTTAATGAATCAATGAATGTATAATCTTGGGATGCTACTATGTAGAGCACGAACAACTACCAAGATCGAAAGGAGGTCGTGGTGAATGAAAATGAACAAATATGTAGAGGAAAGGTTGCTGCATTTAGTAGGTCTTTTGGATTATGCAAGAAAGAATTTTCATTTGCTGGTTTTTGGTGTTTTTTCTGGTTTCTATTGTTACATGATGCACATTCATAAAGGGTTATCTCAGTGTTGAATCCAATTTCAGAAAGCCAATCAAATAGTCAAACAGAAACTGATATCAGAATTTTAATCGATTAAAAACACGATTTAACAACAGTAGAAATATCAAGCAGTTATGGATAAGAGAGATTCACACACAAGGTTTATATTGATTCACTCAATCCCTGAGCTACATCCAGTCCCCAGTCAAACCACTGAGTATTTCACTATGTAACCAATCACAGATTACAAACATACACCACAAAGAGGTGACTTTGAATCCCACAAAGCCTACTCACCCTCTTTGCACATAGCAAACACCTCAAGCCAAAATCACACTGACTTTACAGGATTTTACAAACATATTTTCATAGTGTAATTTGAACAATTACAAGAAACTAAGAAAGGGTAAAAACAATTACAATACACCAGAAACCCTATTGATCAGTTCTTGAATCCATGCAAAGCCCAAAAGCAATCTTGCTAAACTTGGAAAAACACCTTTCACAAACAGTTGGTAATCTTCTTCTTTTTTAATCTCAAATCAGAATGTAAAAATTCTCTCTTTTATTCGCTCGCTAAACATTTGAAAGAATGCTATATTTATAACCTTTGAAAAACTACCGTTTAAGGCAGATTTAAACAACTAAAACAGTTAAACAGGTTTTCAAAAACTGTTATGAAAACTCACATTTAATCAGTTAAAACTGTGATTTAACCGGTTGGATGGTTTCAACAGTTATACAACTGATTCAAAAAAAAGTTTCAAAACTCCTTTGCCAGCTAAGTGACAAACAAATGATTGTCTCGAAACTTTAATCGGTTGTTTTTCCCTTTGCATGGAAAAACACTTAGTTCTTTAAAACAAATTTGAAATAAGTTTTGTGTGAGAATCAAGACTGATCTTACAAAGCTTCTAAACCCCATAACTAAACCCAAACCTAAAACAAAACACAACTTCAGGTTCCATGAGTATTTGATACATCAAAGCTTCCCATCTTCAACAAGAGTCATTTATGGGTGCTTATGGAAACTATAGCATGTTGTAGCATGATGTAGTTGATATTGAAAGATAAATATACTGCATAATAGTTTCCTAGCCTACTGTTCCTATTGTTGGACTTGTGAAAAGGGTGCGTTGGAGTAGAGGGTATCGCAGGTGCAGGGTTTGTCTTTATGCAGTTTATGAAGTTAATCCTACAATGTTATGCAACTAAGTGATTATTTGTGCGTGCCATCTCTATGTTTCTTCTGCTAGTTCTTATGCAACATAGGCCTAGTTCATGCCAATTCTGTTTTGTGCACTAGTAGGTTTAGTATGTTGTAGGTGGTTCTAAATTAGGTTTACATTTACCAGGAAAGGTACTATGAAGGTAATATTATGATGTTGCCACTGATATTGTTTAGGTTGTTTTGAGTTGCATTCTTGATTTGTTATTGTAACTCTTTTGTATTCTGGTTGGGATAACCTTGTTTTTTTTATGGATGTCAAAATATCGTCTTTCATACATGCTAAAGAAATTTCTTTAAACTAAATATTTGTATAGAGTAGTTACATTTTTACAATTCCTTACAAAAATCACTTCACATACTTTTGTTTTTAATATAATATTAAATATTAATACGTATTTGAAAAATTAATTTTTTTTATTATTAATTTGTAAAAATAGTTAATAAGTGGTTTTCTCCACAAAGTTGTCAAATATGAATATCTTATTAATCAAGTGTAGGAGAGCTAACTTGAAAGTCACGTGGGCACAAAATTAAGTCATACAAATTCTGTCCAAAGCATGTTATTTTTATTTTTAAAGAGACTAAGAAAAATCATATAAAAATATTTTTTAATTTTGATTTTATTTTTTTAATCAGCAAAAAAAATATATAAATAAAAGAGTATATGTGGTACCTCAACCCAAACACAAGGTTATGTACAAAAAGCACTTCAAAAAGAACAAAAATGTTACAATTCAGAAAATTACAGTATATGTGCAAAAGCTCAAGGTGAAATCAATAACTAACAATAACTTGAACACATCTCTATCTTGTAGAATTTCTAACAAAACAATCTTCCACCTTTATGCATTGTATAGGACCAAAAAACTAGCATGATCCTCAATGTGCCAAAGTAGATGAAGTTGTCAACCTGACAGAGAAATGACTAAGAGACTACATTCAACTACCCAAGGTGACAACAAACCTTTAATCAAATTTCATGCATCATAACAAGCCCTATTTGTAGACAACGAAACCATGAGAATCAAGACATGTGTAAACATGCGAAAGGACTCAAGCACTACAAAGGATAAGTAAAATTAAATTTTGTTTAATTCAAATTAGTAATTCATACCCACCCTTTCAGTTGTGTTACGCTCATGATTTTCTCTCCATCACAAATACCGTTCTTAAACACAACTCTATTTTTGTGAGACCAGATTTCTAACATCATTGTTGTCCACACAGAGTTCCAAACTAAGTTTTTCCTTTTACTTAAACCTGAACCAATAAAGTGATACAAATTCCCTACAATAGTATTATGAAACACAAGACTCCAATTCACTTGAAACCCATTTGATTGTATGTTTCCTCACTTAATTTACTAGGATAATAAAACTAATCAATCCAATCCATTTTGTTCAATCTATTGTTTGTCTAAGTGGATTAATCGTTATGGCTGAAAGTATTAATTTGTCTAGCAATTTAAGTCTTTTGTTTTTTTTTAAATAATTTTTTAATTCAATAAATTAAAATAATTATTACATTTATATGTTAAATTATTTCAATATAAACAATATTTGAAACTTACTTCATTTATAAGTTTTAACGATTTAAATTATGATATTATTTTATATTTGTATCTTTCAAATTATGAAATAAAAAAGATATTATTTTTTTTAATTAGAAAAATACGTCGACAAGTTAATCTTTTTCACCCATCTTTCATTTGTTGGGTTGAATAGTTAGACATGATAAACAAGAATGGGTTGATGGACTAAAATATCAACTCAACTTGTCAAATTAGCGAGGTTGATTCTGTAAGTCAAAACATGAATAAACGTAAATTGAACACATACAATAATGTGTTCACATATAGATCTTATCATATCATGATTCTCACACAATCATACAATCAAGAAGGAATAGGCACTTACCTTGATCCATGAGTGATCCTAATTGAGCAGTTACTTTATCTCCTTTATCCCAATCTATCTCTTGCAATTCCGTTCTTGTCACACACTTTCGTGATGGTTAACAGTGAGATAACTATCATTTGCAGAGACAGAACCTTATAGCCTTTAGTCCCCAATCTCCATCAGATGTAGGTTTTCATTAAGTATATCATCAGATATATATATTTCTCACATTAACCGATGGGTCTTTATTCTATTATTATTATTAAATCATATTTGGGCCAAAAGCCCAAACTCTAAGTCATGTCAGTCACTTTATAGAAATTAATTTACATAATTTCTTACAGATTCTCCCTACACCATATCACTTATAATCTGCACCCAACACACTCACGTGAAACATCCATTTTATCCTTAATGATTTTAAACTTTTACCTTCTGGATATTCATATCCGTAAGTCAAATTACAAAGTTCTGGATATACAAATCTGGAACTAATATGTCACTTCCAGATTTCACCATCCGGAAACTTATTTGGACAACATAAATGACCTTTCCGATGTCAAGATCCGTAAGCAAACATAAATGAGTTTCGAATCTCAATTCTTAGCACCATTTACAATACACCATTCTGGATATGAAAATCCAGAACTCATTATTCACTTCCGAATATGACCATCCGGAAGCTTAAATGAAATATGAAGATGACCTTCCGGATTTCAAAATCCAGAATGTATAAAAATGACTTTCGGATATTGAAATCTGTAAACAAATGTGTGAAAATGACAAAATGGGGTTTTAAAATTTTCGTTGAATGCGAGTCAAAATTGATTGGGTGCAGGAAGCAATTGCCAATTAGTGATTGATTGGTAGGCCCAAACGATCTATTTTTACTATCCTTGTACATTTTTTATTTTTATATATACTTTATTTTATATGATTATTGAAAAGTTTGTTGGAGGTAAATGCCCTTCATTCCACAACTGAATGACCGAATTTCAACTTCTCACACCTATTTATATAAGGGTGATTTACGGGTTAGAATAGCTTCGTCCTCATAAAATTTGTAGGGTAATAAGTAAGATACATCTTGCATAATTGTGGTGACCCACATCAACTTTTAAAAAAACTGGAAAAAAATAATAAAGTCTTTTTTTTGTAATTTTTAATCCAAAAAATTAAATATATAATAAAAATAATGATTTAGTAAAATAGAAAGTTAAAAATTAATAATTTACTACACATAATTAAGGGTTACAATAAAAAAAATGTGAAAATTACTGACGGATTATTATATACGGATACATATTCATAGATAAATTCAGCATTATATACGGATATTATCCATAAATCTTTATTTGTTGGTATTACATATAAAAATTATCGAAAGATATGAAATTGGAAAAAAAAATGTTAATTTTTTTTTTATACTTTTTAAACCAAAATTTAAATATCTTATAAAAATAATGATTTTGTAAAATAAAAAGTCAAAAATTAACAATTTATTACACGTAATTAATGATTCATATTATTAAAAAAAAATTTAAACAAACTACGAAATAACACTACAAAAGATGTCAAAATTACCGATAAATTATTATACACAAATACAAATTTGTAAGTAAATTCAACGTTATATACTAATATTATCTAAAAACCTTTATTCGTCTGTATTATATACATATATTACTCACAAATTTTTATATTGGTAAATTTAATAATACATATGAATTATTATCCACAATTTTTTTTAAAAAATTATTAATACTAATAATTATAATATTAACAATAATTTTCGTATTATTATTAATACTACTATCAATATTAATAATATTATTATTATTATACATATATAGATTCTTAGATAAATTTATCTACAAATACATATCCCTAAACAAATACATATCCCTAAGTGACTTACCCATTGTAGATAATATTAATAACAAAATATATATTATCTACGGATAAAGATACGTGAATAATTTATCCACAAATCTATATCTATAAGTATTAACTTAAGATGTATCTATAGGTAATTTAGTCAAATATCTATATCTAATGATTCTGTATCCATATATAATATTAATAATATTAAGATTAGTAACATTATTATTAAATATAATAATATTCTTATTATAATAATAATAATAATTATTATTATTATTATTATTAATATTATTAGTATTATATTATTATTAATAATATTTCTATTATTATTTTTTTATTTTTTTACTAATATTTTTACTATTATTAAAATTTTTATTTATATTGTTAATAATAATTAAAAATAATAATAATAATATTAGTATTATTTCATAAGAAATATAAAAATATTAATAAATATAATATTATTATTATTAATCATAATAATATCATTATTATTAGTGATATTATTATTATTATTAATTTTACTATTATAATTAAAAATAATGATTATAATAATAATATTATTATTAGTTTGAATAATAAAAGATAAAAATAATAATAATAATAATAATAACAAAAATAATAATTTTTATAATATAACAACAAAGAATAATAATTATAAAATTTTATGTTTACTCATTATATTTAGAGTTTGATTACTCCCAACACTACTTGTCCATAACATTAATCATAATAATATTAATAAGGAATAAAAATAATTTTCTTCGAATTTCTTTGTATGTAAATTCAAATTTTTTTTATGTTAGGTTATGTTGATCATGAACTATTCAGGTAGTAATGAACAAAACAATTATGTTAATGAGATGGACAGTTCAAATATTTAGTATATATTTCGTAGGCAGGGGATAAAGCAACAGAGAGGTAGACTTTTTATGTATCTTTTTGAAGGCTTATATTGTATCTATAGTATGAGAGCAACGTCTATATGCAGGGCATTCTTGATGTAAATATAGTATAAATAGATTATAATGCCTTAAATGCTTTACTACAGAAATATAACTTCTTTGCTGATAAAAAATAATTTTCTTACATTTTTAATCGTCTTTATTTTTAAAGTCAAGTAATAATGATGCAATAAGATATAAGAAGTTATTTATAAATAAGGATATGATGGTAAAGTTCAATTATTCAATACTGGGAGAATTCCAAATTCTATGATTATTTTTTCAAAGATAATTTATTAATTTGTATCCTTAAAAGAGATATTGAGTTTAAAAAAATAATCCTAAGATAAAATCATTGAAATAAAGAAGAATGAAGTTTTGAAGAAAGGAAGGAGATAAAACCTAAAAATATGGAGGTTATAATAACTCCTGAATGAAGATATTGATTTAGAAATAATGATTAATGAACCTTCAATAAAAAATAGTGTCACCAGAGAAAATAATGGTAAAAAATATATTTACAAATAAAAACTTAATATAATTTTTTAACTAGATAATATAATAGACACACTAATATAATGTTTGTAATGCAGATCATGGAAAAGACTTTTGATTACAGTTGACTTTCATAGTCTAATTTTTAATATACTATTCATCTTTTTATATTTTTTCTTTACTTTAAATTTCAAAATTTATTTTTTGGAATTTTTTTTATTAGATTCTTTAAATGAACTTTTATTTAATTTAAAACAGTAAGGACGAATTTTAGTATTTAATTGTTTCTATAACATTATATTTTTTAAATTTGTTAAAACAAAATCAGAAAATCTTATAAATTATGTATTTTTACGTTTTAAAATCTTGAAAAATAAGTAATTCTAAAATGAACATCGAACTATTTTTTAGAGTTTATATTTATATTTAAATTTCATACGTTATATAATTGTTCTGCGTTTCTATTATACACAAATTAAAAATGTTTAAAACTTGTAATCTAAATAAAAACATTCAGAATTTATGTTTGCATTTTGGTATAAAACGACCTTCTTTATGTTTGCTTAACAATGCAATGCGATGCTTCATAGTCATGGAACTATAACAAAATAATGTAGGGTTCTTATTACACATCCTTCAAGCAAATTAGCAAATGCATATTTCTTGCCGTCCTTAGTATCGAAAAACACATCAAAATTTGTGAAACACGTGGAAGCTACACGGAACATACCATACATCTCCTTTAAGTAAATAAAAATTCTACAAATTGATATTTTTTCTTTAGTGATGTTAGAACTATTGTGAGAAGAAAAAATGTATTATTATTATTCACGCATACAAAGAGATGGAAGGCCATATATAGGTCAATAGTGCATGTATACGTAACTATGTAATTATAGTGCATGTGCATGTAACTACCTAATCTTCTTCAAAATCGTCTTCAACCAAGGAGTTTTCGATGCGGCCGAAATCTTCCAAATGGCACAACTGAGTTGTTGGTTATGGTTGAAATATAGGTTACGTTCCTTTATCTATTGGAATCTTAATCCTAATTTAAGCATCAAAAGCTATGTGTGAAGGTTAGTAATGGGAACTTGTAAGGCTGTGAAACTGCTGTCTTGGAAGTGTTGATGTATAGAGTAACCTATCAGTGTTTCTTGGTGTCTGCTGGTTGGTGTTGGTTTGCAGCAAAAGATGGGTAGATTCTGGATGGGTTGAGGTAGTGTGTTCAGGGGAGGGAGTGTAGCCAGTCTTTCATGGAAGTTTGGAAGAGGTCTAGCTGTGAAGCTGGTTGGCGGGGGCTGAGTAGGCTTAATCTGGTTTTGTTTTGTAGGGGAATGGAAGATGAAGATTTTTGTCTTTACGTGGCAAGTTGATGTGTTTTTTTTTTAACTGGAGAGTTGTATCTTGGCTGGTAGAGATGCTTTTATATCAGTAAGACACTTTTGTTGAGCGGGTTCTTGAAAAAGGGCAAGCTCTATCCTGTCGCAGTTATTTTAATCTGTTTGTGCTTTTAAGCAATTGGAACTTGCGGTCTTTTTGTAGCTTTTTGTAAAGTTTTTCTGGCCTGAAGGTTCAAGCGGTTGTCGACAAGTTTCAGTAGATAAAGGGGCTTCATAGTTGCTGCTGAATGGTGCCTTATGCAAAACAGAGTGGAAATTCTTATGGGGAACTTCACGTGAAGTTTTGCTGGTAGAAAACCAAGAGTAAGGACTAGTGCAGTATTGCGGATAACAGATGAAACTTTGATGCAGTTTGCTGGTTTTCGCTTTTAAGGTGTTGTTTTGGTGCTGTTAAGGGGAGCCATGTTGCAGAATTTGCTACAGCTGGCTTATGTTTTCTTGTGCTGCTCACGCTTTCTCCAGATGCTGCCTATAGCAGTTTTTAGGCACATGTTTTGGCCAATCTTTAGGCCTTTTCAATATAGGTTGGATGTAGGTCTTTTTGTAATTATGATGTTTTTTTTGGTTGCTCTCCCTTTGCACCAACTCAGGTTTAAAGCCTTAGTAAGAGTGGTTTGGGTTTTAGCCATAAGAGGGTTTAGTCTCGTGGTTTTTATAAGGATTGTGATACCCTATCCCTTTTCTAATTTTATTTATTCATTATTGATAAAAAAAAATGTATCTATCTAATATCTCCTTAAAGTTATGATTTATAAGTAACCATAAGTTTACGACGAAAACTAGTGAAAGAAAGACTAGACACTAGTTTTGTGAAAACATCGACTACTTGAAATTTAGTGGGAAGATGAATTAACTTAACGAGTTGTTTTTGAACGTAATCCCTAATAAAGTGGAGATCTAATTCAAAGTGTTTTGTACGAGAATGCATGACTGGATTTGCACTGAGTAAAACATTTCACAGGTTATCAGTAAAGAGATGTGATTGACTAGTAGAAATGTGTAGTTCATGAAGAAGAGATTGATGAAGCCAAATAACCTCAGTTAGAACAACAACTATGCTCCGGTACTACTTCTCGAAACTATCTTTTGTTTATGTGAAGACCAAGCTATTATGTTTGTTCCAAGGTAAACACAATAATCGGTGGTGGATTTTCGATCGTCAATGTCACAACCCCATTATGCATCGCTGAAAGAAAGGATATCCATGGAGAGGCTACGTTTGATGAGCAAACCATGTGTTGTGGTTCCAGCAAGGTATCTTAAGATATGTTTAACTACTTTTCAGTGATGTTCCTGTGGGTTTTGCATGAATTGACAAGCTTTGTTGACAACATAGGAGAGTTCGGTGTTGATTTTTTTCGACAAGTGTACCGAATCAACTGTAATATAGTACTCTTTAAAGTACGAATGTCAAAACCACATGGAACAATTCTAATTAAGATGTTCTGTTATAAAACTCATTAAGTATAGAAAATAATTTTGAGAACATGTTCATAACCAAATTAAAGATTTCACTAGTAACTCAGAGATATAGGGTTTGATTCAACCAAAAACAAAAATAACTTATCAAATATAGAGAAATATACTTGGGATTGAATTAAGTCTATTTCAATCATTTGTATTTTGGAATAATACAATACATAATACTCAAAACTACTTATTCTTTATGCTTAATTTAAAGTCATTCACCTTGATTCCTCACAGATGAAATTCATAAGATAATTTCTCAAATAATGATTCCTCAGATATCAAACAAATCATCCAACTTTATGAACAGAATTATGATGCAATTAAAAACTCGAAATCTATTCCTAGCATTACAAGTTATCAAGTATTTTCATCTATTTCAGATCCTTAAAGGTACTTTCCAGTTAAATTTAAGGATCAAAATCAAGACTGCATTTATCAGATAGAATCAAGCAATAAGCATGAAACGAAAACACCAAGAACAATTAGAAAAGAAAATATTATATATATATGTGTGTGTGTGTGTGTGTGTGTGTATATATATATATATATATACACACTACCAAGAATACATTTGATCAAAGTAGATTACATTCAATCCCAAGTTAGAAAGCACTTAGCCACTCATGACAGCTCCTCCAATCTTCATTCTTGATCTGGATTGTATAAGAAGGGTTGATCTTAGCAAGTTCTTCTCCTAAGAATAGAGGTTTTCGTCTCTTTCTCTCACTAGCTTCTCTCTAAAAATCACTTCTTGTTTCACCGCCTCTATTTTTACTTTGTTCCAAAATTTATATATTGAACTTTAGCTCAAGCGAGCCAATTTAGCTTAAGCTAGATCTTTCAGTGCATTTTTAGCTTGAGCTAGCAATTCTAGCCTGAGCTAGATTAGTACTGCACCTTTAATCAAATCTGAATAGTTTTAGCTTGAGCTAAATCCTCTAGCTTGAGCTAAATCTTCTAGCTTGAGCTAAATCTTCTAACTTGAGATAAATCTTCTAGTGATCCAATTAAGTTTTTGCTTTCTTTCTTTCAATGCTTCATATTCATCTACAATTTACACAAAAAATGAGATTAAATTTCTTAATTTGTTTCTTGGTTCAAAATATATAATCGAATTCAATAATTCTCATATTAGGGTAATTTTCTAACATAAAGCAACAATTAAGTTCCAAAGTGTTCAATTTTATCAATCATAAAAACTACACATTGGCACTTATCAATTTTCCCCCAACCTAGAATCTTGCTTGTCCTCAAGCAAAGTAATTGAATCCCAAAAAATAAGAGTTCATTCCTCCCCAAAATCCTTAGAAATCAAATCTATAGTTCAATATCATAACAACTTCATGAAAAGAGCATAGGATAATTCAACAAAAAATTATGGTGTTTCCTATCAATTCTAACCAAGACAAGATAAGAATGTATTCAATTTCCAAGGTAAACAATTGTTACTCTTCACTAAGAATCAAACTAAGGAATTTCTCTCTTCATTCCTCATTGGTGAGTGTTTTCCCTCTCTTTTTACTGATTTCCAAGCTAATTTAAGGTTGCCTTTCATTTCCAGTTGATTACAAATACTTTCACAAACATAGATCTTGAGGTCTTTTTCAGGTTGTAATGAGGTTGAGTTACAAAGAAAATTTGGTTTTTCCTGGATAACAAAATGCACACTTAACAAAAGATTAACATATTTGCAATTCAATTTCTAATTGTGTTATTCATTATCCCTTCCATAAGATTCATCCACATTACTTCCCTTTTTATTTTTGTAATCCCCTTTTCTTTTCTTTTTCTTCTCTTTTTTTTTAGAAAAGAGAATGAGAATGTGGATTATTTTGTAATCCCTTTTTTTTATTTTTGTTCTTTTTTTCATTCTCAAGATCCCAACAGCCCCACCAAACCCAATTCTTCTAATTATAAAAATTTGAATTGCACCTATGCTCTCTTTTTATTAACATACCACAGGGTAGGACAATAAATGTATATCAGAAGTTAGGGTGCAATAAAACAAATTTCAGTTCAAAAAAGGTTATTTTTCTAGACATTTATTATATATTGCAAAGGTTAGCGGTTTGGCCCTGGGTTTTCTCACATCCAGCTCTATTAAACATGCCTCAATCATCTCCATATTTGATTTTGTGATGCAAATTGACTAGAAAATTAGGCAACCTCAATTAACTCTTCACAAGTGAAAGTCTCTCAAACTGTTTAAAGGTTTCACACTTTCACTTGGTTGGCTAATATCAATTCCTCATTTGTTCTAGTCATTGCTTTCAATTGTTTACCTTGTTCCAACTTTTACACATTACTATCCTTTCTCAATTTGACTTATGATTCCAGCCACAAATTCTTTTTCAAATTAAGTCTCTGATCAATCCATTTGATTGTTCTAATTATGGTTTGATTTCTTTTTCCAAAAAAATTATACTATCATCTATCTATATACAAGATTTCACAAAATATGCAAACATCAGCCACTATACTAACTTAAGCTTGCCATCAACAAAAGCTAAAGTAAGAAATATTAAACTAAACTGCTAAAGTCAACTTACTAAACTAAACTACTTAAACTAAATTAATATTGAAATTAAAGTTAAACAAAAAAGATAAAACCAATTTTCTGTTCATTGTGCATCAGAAGTATCAATCTCCTCTTGTGATTTTGTTCCGCTCTGTGCCAACATCATCATTTTGAACTTGGTTTGGATCTTCATCTGTTGTTGCTCCAAATGGTCCAACTCCCATTTCTTGTGCATCCTTTGCATAGAAACCAGTAACATCTTCCTCTCCAACTCTCATTTTAGATTCATCTCCAACTCTAATCCCAACTTCAGACGCTCCTACTTCCCCTAAAAAATTGTGCCTGTCCCAGGCCAAGATAAATAATTATTAAATTCAGCAGGTGTCATCCATGGATTATTTTGACCTTGAGATGAACCATGGTAAAGGCCTTGTTGAATGTACAAAATGCCTTTATGGTTGGAGGCATTCTGCAGTTGGATGTGCTCTGTTGAGGCTCTGTTATATTCCATGATATGCTCCATTGTGATTGGAGTTGCAGAATGTTGTTCTGAAGGAACCGTAGAAGGTTGATCTTCAACATGAGTTGAATGTGGAGGATGTGGTTGTTGATGAACTTCTTCAAGATTGATACAATTTTGATCAATGAATTTTTTGTCAATGGCAGGTCTGATTTTTATAGTTGGATTCACTGTCACCCCTTGACTTGCACATAGAGTTGTAATGAGTGTTGGAAACCCTAAGGAACCTTTGGCTTTTTCATTATTTTTATTTATTTCCAGCCTTGTAGTTTTATAGATATGATCATATATGATTTGAGCTACATCAACCTTATAGTTGTCTCTTAGAGACATGTCCTAAATGTATAATGTTAGCCAGCAGAAAATTCATCCAAACCTGAGCTAGAGTCTTCATATATTTTTTTTATCCTTAATGAGTGCCCAATGGATCCTGTCTGAAATGATTTGTTTGGAATGCATAATTTTTCTACAATATCTCTCTCGTTGAACCATTCATCTCTTGAATTTTTGATTGTTTGATAAGTACATTCCACATTATCTGGTAATGGATTTCATAAAAATTGGTTGATTGCATTTCTGTCATAGTAAATCCATATACCCTTGACTTTGGCCTTCAAATCATTCGGATCTTCAACCTAAGCATTTGTATAAAATTCAAGAACTATATTTGGATCATACTTGGGATAAGGATCTGCCAATTTTGTCCAATTTCTTTGCAGTAGCCCGTTAAAAAAGGAATCAAATTCTCCAGGAAAAAGTATTATTTTCCTTTCTGAAATAAAAGTCCAAGTTTTCAGCTCTTCATATCTTTGCTTATTGTCTTTGGTTGGCTCAATATTTCTTGATGGGTTGGGTGACTCAACTCTAGCTCTTTTTCCTTTGTTAAACTGTGTTGGATTAATACCCGTTGTAGATTTGGTACGACCCATTTTTATGCACATATAAGAATAAACATTTCTCAAAATCAAAGTGTTTTATTTGATTAGCATTTTAACAAACACTTGATATGCAATGTATAAAATGACATTGAATGAGTACTTTTTGGTTTGGTATTTAATCCGTGGAAATAGTACTTAACTTTGAATATCCTATTCAACAATCCTATTCAACATCAAGACATTGAAATTTCAAAAAGATTGAATCTTTCAATTTAAGAACGAAACTATAAAATGGAAATGGAAACACGCTTGAATGAACATGGTTGAATGGGAATGACAATGAGAATGGCTATGGAGATGAATAATTACTTACCTTGGTAATGGTAATGTAGATGAAATGTTTGAGAATGGCTATGTAGATGAAAGATTTCGGATGGAATTTTTTTAAAACAGAGAATGATTGATTGAAAATGAGTTAGGGTGCAGAGTTTTAAAAATGTGATTTTAAAATTCTGCATTTTTTTTAGAAAAAATCCCACTAGCTTAGGCTAGATCTTTTTTAGCTCAGGCTAAAGTTTGACAGAGAGCAACAAATTTTCTAGCTCAAGCTAGCTCATTTTAGCTTAAGCTAAAGTTTGGCAGAGAACAACAAATTTGTTTAGCCCAGGCTAGCCCATTTTAGCTCAGGCTAAAGTTTGGCCAAGAGCAACAGAGTTTTCTAGCTCAAGCTAGCTCATTTTAGCTCAAGTTAAAGTTTGGCAGAGAGCAACAGAGTTTTCTAGCTCAAGTTAGCTCATTTTAGCTCAAGCTAAAGTTTGGCAAAGAGCAACAGAGTTTTCTAGCTCAAGCTAGCTCATTTTAGCTCAAGCTAAAGTTGCAGAACAAAATTTCTTTATTTTTCTACATATCTAGCTTAGGCTAAAGGTTCTAGTTTAAGCTAAAATTACCCTACAATGAAATTTTCTTGAAAATTTTCATTTTGTCTTTACCAAAAGTTTCAAACATTTTTAAACTTTCTTCCATCCATTCATTTCACCTAACATTTCAAACCTACATGACCATTTCACATATCAAACTGGTTTTAAAGACATCAAATATTAAAACATACTACTAAATCAAAACAAAAATTAAAGACACATTTCAAAACAAAACACTAGGTTGTCTCCCAGCAAACGCTCGTTTAACGTCATATAGCTTGACGTCTGATTTACTTAGGATCATAGTGGTGTGCCTTTCAACTTCACCACCAAAATAATGCTTCAATCTTTGTCCATTGACCACCCAACTTCTTTTTGAGACAGGATCTTCCAATTCCACTGCTCCATATGGTTTTACTTGTTTGACTTGGAATGGTCCTGACCATTTTGATTTGAGTTTTCCAGGGAAAAGCCTCAACCTGGAATTGAATAACAACACCAATTGACCTGGTTCAAAAGTTCTTTTCAAAATTTGACCCGATCTTTATAAAGTTTTGAAGTTTGGTAAGCATTGAATCTCATTTCTTCAAGTTCATGAAGTTGCACTTTTCTCTTCTCTCCAACAACTTTAGGATCAAAGTTTAAAAACTTGATTGCCCAGTATTGTGTTCCAATTCCACCGGAAGATGACATGCTTTACCATATATCAATTGGAATGGAGACAAATATGTAAATGTCTTAAATGTTGTTCTATAAGCCCAGAGAGCTTTATCAAGCTTGTTAGACCAATCCTTTCTGGAAGAAGATACTATTTTTTCCAAAATCTTCATAATTTCCCTGTTAGAAACCTCTGCCTGACCATTAGTTTGAGGATGGTAGGTTATTGCTATTGAATCAAGTGTGTTCAAGCTTAGAAGAATCCAAACCCTTTGAAGTTTGATGAAAGGTTGGTTGTGCTTGCTGTTGCAGAGGTATTTTAAAATAGGATTTAGGGTAGATTTTTTGTGTAAATCCACTTTTGATTGAATCCAAAGCTTAAGCATTCTTAAACCTTTTAATTGAAAGTTTTTTTCAAACTAAGTGAAAAACAACCTGTTGATTTGTTGAAACAACCGACTGTTTTATACTTAGGTGTTTTTAGAAAGGTTGAAAACTATTTTTGATGGTTGACTTGCTGTCAAACCAAAACAACCGATTGATTCGGCATTCAACCGATTTTTTTTTTGGGACCATAACAGAAAACTGTTTTGTGCTTTGACTGAGCATTAAATGATTTTATAACTGATTACGCTCCAATTTTAAATGCTTTGACCAGTCTTTGAAAGCAATAAATAGTTTGTTATGTATATGTAACAAACAAGAACTAAGATTTAATCAAAGAAAAACAAATTTGATTTTTTCACTGATTTTGCTTTTGAAGAAGTTGAAGATTGCTTGGATCAAGAGAGTGTGGAATAGGATTTTCATCGTGTACTGATTTCAGATCTTTCTGTAACAAGTGTAATCCTTTTGTACTTTGAAGAAACTCTGTGTGTAAAGCTGAGAAGTGTTGTATGTTCTTGAGGTTGTCAAGATCAGCATTCTTAGTGGTGTTTTTGCTGAGCCAAAGGAAGTGTGTGTCTTGAGGGGATCAAGGTCACTTCTTTAGTGGTGGTGTAAGTAATCTAGGGTTGATTGCTTAGCGGATTCCCCAGTGGTTTCTGGGAAGACTGGATGTAGCTCTTGGTTAAGAGTGAACCAGTATAAACCTGTGTGTGTAATTTCTCTATCCCTTGAACTCTTTAATTTCAGTTTATATTTGTGAACTGGTATAAACAACCGATTGTTTTTTTGGTGTTGTGCTAAATTGCTTTGTGTTTTTGGCAAACTGAATTCTTAATCAAGTTTTCACGAAGTAATTTCATTCTAGACTTAAAAGTATGTGAAAATCCTCTTTAAACCATCCCCCCCTAGTTTAAAGCCATACTTTCTAACAATTGGCATCAAGAGCTTTGTACTTGAAAGATAATCAAGTTTGATCCGAAAAATATTTTTCTATGGCTGGAAAACTATCTTTTGAGGAAGGTGCCTCAATCTACAAACCACCTTTATTATGTGGTTTGAATTATAAGTATTGGGAGGCTAGAATGAAAATCTTTGTTCAATCCATTGATCAAGGAATTTGGGATTCAATCGAAAATGGACCTTTCATTCCAAAGCTTAAAAAGAATGGATCTTTTATTGCAAAACCTTGGTCCCAATGGACCAATGAAGAATGTAAGATGGCCAAGCTTGATTGTACTGCTCAAAACATAATAGCTTCTGCACTAGATACTAATGAGTTTTTCAGGATATCAAAATGCAAATCTGCTAAAGAGATGTGGGACACACTCAAAGCTACTCTTGCAAGTGTGATAGTCTTATTTGTGAAAATTGCGAAAATCTTGAAAAGAAAGTTCATTATCTTGTTAAAACTGTGGATAAGCTTTCTAAAGGTCAATCCAACTTTGAGAATGTCTTGGCATCTCAAAATTGTGTTTTTGGAAAAGCTGGATTGGGTTTTAACCCACAGAACAAGCAAGATAGATTTTCAAAGTCATTTTCGAAACTGCCAGAAAAACAACCGATTGATCTGTTGAAACAACCGGTTGTTACATGCTTCTACTGCATGAAAAGAGGCCATTCTGTCAGATTCTGTAAAATCAGAAAATATGTTGTTCCTAGGGGCTTTATGAAGTGGATTCCCAAGTGTAGTAAAGATTCAAATGATAAATTTAAACCAAATGGACCCACATTCATAAGGGGACCAAATCTTTGTACTTGAAAATCTTCTTTGTAGGAAACCTTGGAGGAGAGTATGCAACAATGGTACCTGGACAGTGGGTGCTCCAAGCACATGACTGGGGACAAATCAAAGTTTCTAAACATCTCCTTTAAGCAAGAAGGGCACGTTACCTATGGGAACAATAACAAGGGGAGGATTCTTGGGAGAGGATCCATAAGAGACAAAGATATCTTGGTCATTCATGATGTTCTCTATGTAGAAGGATTAAAGCACAATCTGCTGAGCATTAGTCAATTGTGTGACAAAGGATATCAGGTTATCTTCAAAACAAACTCCTGTGAAATTTGTCTTCCCAACACAACAGAGGTAATGTTGATTGGTAAGAGAATCAACAATGTTTATCTTCTAGATATCTCTTCACCTTGTTCAATTGGTTATCTTCTATCCAAGCATGAGGAGTCTTGGCTTTGGCATAGAAGAATTGCTCACATTCACATGAATCACTTGAACAAGTTGATTTCTAAAGATCTTGTAATTGGGCTGCCAAAGCTCAAGTTTGAGAAGGACCATATTTGTGAAGCTTGCCAAAAGGGGAAATAAGTGAAAAAATCTTTTAAAATAAAAAATGTTGTTTCTTCTTTAAAACCTCTTGAGCTACTTCACATGGATCTTTTTGGACCTTCAAGAACCATGAGCCTTGGTGGAAACTACTATGCTCTTGTTATTGTGGATGCTTTTTCTAGGTTCACTTGGACTCTCTTCTTGGAATCAAAAAGTGATGCCTTCTCTGCATTCAAGAAGCTTGGTAGAAGATTGCAAAATACAAAGAACAGCAACATAGGCTCAATAAGAAGAGATCATGGAGGTGAATTCTAAAATGAAAAGTTCAGCAAGTTGTATGAAAAGATGGAAATTCTGCATAATTTTTCAGCTCCAAGAACTCCACAACAGAATGGTGTGGTGGAAAGGAAGAACATGTCCCATGAAGAACTAGCTAGAACAATGCTAATTGAATCTTCTCTTCTTAAGTATTTTTGGGCTGATGCAGTTAGCACCTCTTGCTATGTGGTGAATAGAGTGCTAATTAGGCCAATTTTGAAGAAGACTCCTTATGAACTCTTCAATGGAAGGAAGCCAAACATCAATCACCTTAGAGTTTTTGGTTGCAGTTGTTTTGTTCTCAACAATCGAAAGAAAAACCTAGGGAAGTTTGATGAAAAAGCTGATCATGGTATCTTCATAGGCTATTCTCTAACTAATCATGCATACATAATCTACAACAAGAGGCTAATAACTATAGAAGAGTCTGTTCATGTTGTCTTTGATGAGCTGGATCACAAAAGCATTCAAATCTCGAAGAACAGTGTTGAAGAGGATGAGCAGAACATCAGTTTGGAGAAGCTGGACATCTGTGCAGAAAAACAACCGGTTGATTCCTCAAAACAACCGATTGAAATTCTGCAGCAGAGTGAGTTGCCCAAAGAATGGAGGATTCCTAGAGATCTGTCAGTGGAGAACATCATTGGGCAGATAAAGGAAGGTGTCTCAACACATAGCTCCATCTCAAACTTCTGCAGGCACACTACTTTTGTCTCTCAAATTGAACCAAAGTCAATTGATGAAGCTCTCAAGGATGAAAAATGGGTTGAAGCTATGCATGAAAAGTTGAATCAGTTTGCAAAGAATGAGGTATGGTTTCTTGTCCCTAAAACAGCTGAGATGAACATCATTGGTTCGAAGTGGGTGTTTAGAAACAAACTGGATGGGGATGGTGTGATCACAAGGAACAAAGCAAGGCTAGTTGCCAAAGGCTACAATCAAGAGGAGAGAATTGATTATGGTGAAACCTTTGCTCCTGTTGCAAGATTGGAAGCTGTGAGGTTGTTGTTGGCTTTTGCATGTATGAGTGGTTTTAAACTCTTTTAAATGGATGTCAAGAGTGCCTTTTTAAATGGCTACATCAATGAGGAAGTGTATGTGGATCAACCACCGGGCTTTGAAGATCATCAATATCCCAATCATGTCTTCAAGCTGAAAAAGGCTTTGTATGGGCTGAAGCAAGCTCCAAGGAAGTGGTATGAAAGGCTTAGCAACTTCTTGCTATCTCATGGCTATGAAAGGGGAATGATTGACAAAACTCTCTTCATCAAAAAGTCAAATTCTGAAATTATCCTTGTGCAAATCTATGTTGATGACATCATCTTTGGTGCTACACAAGATAGTTTGTGTGAAGAATTTGTGGCTGCTATGAAAGGTGAGTTTGAAATGTCTATGATGGGAGAATTGTCTTTCTTTCTTGGATTGAAGGTTAAGCAAACAAAGGATGGAATCTTTCTATGCCAATCAAAGTATTGTAAAGAGATTCTCAAGAAATTTGAAATGGAGAGTTGCAAGGAAGCAAGCACACCTATGCCATCAAGCTGCTACATGGATGCAGATGCTGCTAAAAAGGGGTAGATTAAACTAAATACAGAGGTTTGATTGGCGTTTTACTCTATCTAAAAGCAAGTAGACCGGACATTATGTTTGTGGTATGTCTTTGTGCAAGATATCAAGCAAATCTGAAGGAGTCACACTTCAAAGCTGCAAAGAGAATTCTGAAATATCTCAAAGGAACATCAACTGTTGGGTTATGGTATCCTTCTCACTCTCCCATTCATTTAATTGGCTATTTAGATTCTGATTTTGCAGGATGCAAGCTAGATAGGAAAAGCACAAGTGGCACTTGCCACCTTCTTGGTTCAAGCCTCATCTCATGGCATAGCAAGAAGCAAGCATGTGTGGCTCTCTCTACTGCTGAGGCTGAGTACATAGCTGCTGGAAGCTGTTGTGCACAAATCCTATGGCTCAAACAACAACTTGCAGACTTTGGATTGCAAATCAGCAAGGTCCCTTTGATGTGTGACAATACAAGTGCTATCAATCTTACCAAAAATTAGATCCAACACTCAAGAACTAACCATATTGAGATACGCCATCATTTCATCAGGGATCATGTGAGCAATGGGGACTGTGAAGTGAAGTTTATTGAGACAAAACTGCAGCTAGCTGATATCTTCACAAAACCATTACCAAAAGAGAGGTTCTTCTTTTTGCGAAATGAGTTAGGTATCCTTGACCTTCAAAATCTTTCCTAAATTTGTTTTAATACCTGTTAGAGTCTATTTATGAAGACAAATAGGGGGAGAATTGATTGGTTCTTGTGTATCCTTCTCTGAAATTGATTAAAAACTGCTGAAATCCCTGATATCATAACTGTTTCTGCTTCTGCTGATAGAAACAATCGATTGTTTGTATGGAATATTGTTTTCAACATGTGAAAATCTAACCTGCTGTTGTAGGAAGCATTAGATTGTATATATGTTGTTTTTGCAGGAACTACTTTAGATTCAATCAAATCCAACACAAGCAACCAGGGATTTGTCTTCATCAAATAGGGGGAGATTGTTGAATCAAGTGTGTTTAAGCTTTGAAGAATCCAAACCCTTTGAAGTTTGATGGAAGGCTTGTTATGCTTGTTGTTGCAGAGGTGTTTTAGAATAGGATATAGGGTAGATTTTCTGTGTAAATTCACTCTTGATTGAATCCAAAGCTTAAGCATTCTTAAACCTTTTAATTGAAAGTGTTTTTCAAACTAAGTGAAAAACAACCTGTTGTTTTGTCGAAACAACCGATTGTTTTATACTTAGGTGTTTTTAGAAAGGTTGAAAACTGTTTTTGATGGTTGACTTGCTGTCAAACCAAAACAACCGATTGATTCGAGCATTCAACCGATTTTTTTTTTGGGACCATAACAGAAAACTGTTTTGTGCTTTGACTGAGCTTTAAATGATTTTATAACTGATTACGCTCCAGTTTTAAATGCTTTGACCAGTCTTTGAAAGCAATAAATAGTGTGTTATGTTTATGTAACAAACAAGAACTAAGATTTAATCAAAGAAAAACAAATTTGAGTTTTTCACTGATTTTGCTTTTGAAGAAGTTGAAGATTGCTTTGAGATTGCTTGGATCAAGAGAGTGTGGAATAGGATTTTCATCTTGTATTAATTTCAGATCTTTATGTAACAAGTGTAATCCTTTTGTACTTTGAAGAAACTCTGTGTGTAAACCTGAGAAGTGTTGTGTGTTCTTGAGGTTGTCAAGATCAACATTCTTAGTGGTGTTTGCGCTGAGCCAAAGGAAGTGTGTCTTGAGGGGATCAAGGTCACTTCTTTGGTGGTGTTGTAAGTAATCTAGGCTTGATTGCTTAGTGGATTCCCCAGTGGTTTCTGGAAAGACTGGATGTAGCTCTTGGTTAAGAGTGAACCAGTATAAACCTGTGTGTGCAATTTCTTTATCCCTTGAACTCTTTAATTTCAATTTATATTTGTGAACTGGTATAAACAACCGATTGTTTCTGCGAAACAACCGATTGTTTCTGCGAAACAACCGATTGTTTTTCTGGTGTTGTGCTAAATTGCTTTGTGTTTTTGGCAAACTAAATTCTTAATCAAGTTTTCTCGAAGTAATTTCATTCTAGACTTAAAAGTATGTGAAAACCCTCTTTAAACCATTCACCCCCTGTAGTTTAAAGTCATACTTTCTAACAATTGCTACTTCATGTCTAACTCCATAGTGTTCTAAAACCTTTTGAAGTTGAGCATTACAAAAATGAGAACCTCCATCACTTATCAAAACTCTAGGAGTACCGAACCTGGTGAAAATATTTCTCTTGAGAAATTTGATTACAGTTTTGGCATTATCTTTCTGAGTTGCAGCTGCTTCCACCCATCTAGAGACATACTCAATTGCCAGTAAGATATATTCATTTGAGAATGATGATGGCAATGGTCCTATAAAATCAATTCCCAGCAATCAAATACTTCAGTCTCTTGAATGTTCTGCAACGGCATTTCATGCCTTCTTGTAATAGATCTATTTCTTTGACAACTATCACACTTCTGAACATGTTCATGTGCATCTTTGAATAGATTTGGCCAATAAAATCTAGATTGTAACACTTTAGTTGTTGTCCTTTGACCATTGAAATGACCTCCATATGGTGAATTGTGACAATGCCATAGAATATTTTTAGCTTCATTTCTTGTAACACATCGCCTTATCAAGTTATCTGCACCAATTTTGAAAAGATAAGGATCATCCCATACATTGTGATTAGCATCTCTGAAGAACTTTTTCTTTTGATGCCATCCAAGATCTTCAGGAACTACTCTTGCAGCTTTAAAATTTTTCAAATCTGCAAACCATGGCCTTTCTTGAATTGCAAGGAGCTTTTCATCAGGAAACTCATCTATCACTTCTGATTCAAGTGCAATTACTTCCTCATTTGCAAGTCTTGATAAGTGATCTGCCACATTGTTTTCACTTCCCTTTTTATCCTTTATTTCTAAATCAAATTCCTACAGCAGAAGAATCCATCTTATTAGTCTTGGCTTGGAATCTGATTTTGTCAACAAGTACCAAATTGCAGCTTGGTCAGTAAAAACAATCACTTTAGAACCAATAAGGTAAGATCTAAATTTTTCAAGTGCATACACTATAGCAAACAATTATTTTTCAGTAGTTGTATAATTACTTTGAGCATCATTTAAGACTTTATTTGCATAGTGTATCACATGAAAAAATTTCTCTTTTCTTTGCCCCAATACTGCTCCTACTGCATAATCACTAGCATCACACATCAGTTCAAAATGATAAAGCCAATTAGGTGCAGTGATTATGAGTACAGAAATGAGTTTTTCATTTAAATTCTTAAAAGCAATTAAGCAATTTTGAACAAAATTAAATGGAGTATCCTTATTCAGTAAATTACAAAGAGGTTTTGCAATCTTTGAAAAATCCTTGATGAATCTCCTGTAAAAACCAACATGACCCAGAAAGCTTCTGATTCCTTTGATGTTGACAAGTGGAGGTAGTTTTTCAATAACTTTAACTTTGGCTCTATCTACCTCAATCCCTTTGCTAGAGATTTTGTGTCCTAAAACTATACCTTCTCTCACCATAAAGTGACATTTTTCCCAATTGAGGACAAGATTGGTCTCCACACACCGTTTTAGTACGGTATCTAAATTCTCCAAACAAGAACTAAAAGTAGATCCATAAACAGAAAAATCATCCATAAAAACTTCAATGCCCTTTTCTAACAGATGTGCAAAAATAGCAAACATGCATCTTTGAAAAGTTGTTAGGAGCATTACACAGTCCAAATGGCATCTTTCTATATGCAAAAATACCAAAAGGACAAGTGAAAGTAGTCTTCTCTTGATCTTCTGGATTTACAACAATCTGATTATAACCTGAATAACCATCCAGAAAGCAGTAATAAGCTTTGCCTGCCAATCTCTCCAGCATTTGATCCATGAAGGGTAAGAAAATGATGTTTTCTTGTGGCTTGATTGAGTTTTCTATAATCAATACACATCCTCCAACCGGTGATTGTTCTTGTTGGAATTAACTCATTTTTTTCATTATGAATTACTGTCATGCCACCTTTCTTTGGAACTACTTGCACAGGACTGACCTAGGAACTATCTGATATAGGATAAATCATCCCTGCTTCTAACAGCTTCTGAACTTTTTTCTTTACCATTTCCTTCATAGTAGGATTTAAGCGTCTTTGAGGCTGAGCTACAGATTTGAAGTCTTGTTCCATGGGAATTTTGTGCATACAATAAGAAAGACTTATGCATTTCAAATCTGATAGAGTCCATCCTATTGCTCCTTTATTTGACTTTAACATTTTCACTACTTCCTCTTCTTCTTCTGCTATTAGAGAGTTGCTGATAATGACTGGTTTCTCCCCATTTTCTGCCAAAAAAACATATTTCAAATAAGCTGGTAGTTGTTTCAATTCTATCTTCTGAGGTTGAGAAATTTCTTCTTTGATTAGATCTTGCTTTTGACTAGCATCATAAAGAATCTCTTTAGCCTTATCTAACTCTTCAACACAGTCCTGTATTTCTTTTCTTTCCCCTTCATCTATGTCTTCAATACTAACCATGATAACTTTCATTAAAGGTTCAACTGTTAAACATTTTTTCTGAGTTTCAAAACAAATATCATCAATCACATTCACTCTGAAACACTCTTTTTGATCATTTGAATACTTCATTATTTCAAAAACATTAAAGCTTACTTCTTCATCTTGAACACAAACCTTTAATTTTCCTTTGCCTACATCAATTATAAATTTGGCAGTTTTTATAAATGGTCTTCCCAATATCAAAGGTACTTCAACATCTTCTTCTATATCCATAACAAAAAAAATCTACTAGGAAGAGAAATTTATCCACCTTTACCAACAAATCTTCAACTATTCCATGTGGATATTTGATTAATCTATCAGCCAACTGCAAAGTCATTCTTGTCGGTCTCACTTCTACATCTCCAATTTTCTTCAGCATTGATAAAGGCATCAAATTAATACTAGCTCCAAGATCCAATAATGTCTTTCCAACAGTGAGATTTTCAATGGTAACTGGCAAAGTGAAACTCCCAGGATCTCTAAATTTCTGTGGTAATGATTTTTGAATTATAACACTGCATCCAGCTTCCAATTCAACTATCTCCTAGTCATTGAATTTTCTTTTCTTTGTCAATAATTCCTTCGTGAATTTAACATATGTAGGCATCTTCTCTAAAGCTTCAGTAAAAGGAATGTTAATTTGCAGTCTTTTGAGAATATCCATAAATCTTGCAAATAGTCTTTCTTTGAAGGAGCATGTGGATAAGGTACATCTTTTATAGGAACACTCATCTCTTGTTTTTCATTTTTCTCTCCAATATCTTCCTTATTCCTTCCTTTTCCTCCCTCACACTCAATATGTTCTTTTTCATTCTCTCTCTCTTTAAAAATCTCCTCCTCAACAACTAAATTATCTCAAATTCCTTTTCCTATAACTTTCCCACTTGTGGTAGTGAAAGACTTGCAATGCTCCTTGGGATTCGTTTGTGTATTCACTGAAAATTGACTTTCTTGATTATCAGTTAACTGTTTAGCCAACTGCCTCACCTGTGTCTCTGAATTTCTTATTGATGCTTCAGTATTTTTCTGATTGGATGGAGAGGCTTGCATGAACTTCTCAAAAGTATCCTCCAATTTGGATGTTCTCTCATGAATAGAAGGATAATGTGGTTGCTTCTGATAAGGAACTTGTCTGTTAGATGATCCAGCCTCTTGCTTCCACCCAAATCCTTGATTTGGATTGTTCCTCCATCCTTGAGCCATGTTATTTGGATAATTAGATGCGAAGCCACCTTGCCTTCCTTAATTATTCATATACTGAACTTCTTCCTTTGATGGATTTAGGTAAGAGCATTGGCCATTAAGATGATCTCCCTCACAAAAATCACACTTCAAAGCTTGATTTTGAATTGAAGGAGAATTTACTGCATGTAATTGTTGAGGCAGTTTTGACATTTTCTTGGTTAATGCCTCAATTTGCTGAGTCAAAATCTTATTTTGAGCTAAAATTGCATCTGAAGTACTAAGATCCAGCACCCCTTTCTTTTGCATTGTATATCTATCGTGTTGAGCTTGGTAATCTGTTGAGGCTAAGGCATCAATGATTCTTGTAGCTTGTTCTGCATCAACAGTCATCATTGTACCTCCGGTTGCAGCATCCAAGATCATTTTAGTATCAGGCCTCAAACCATTGTGGAATATGTTCAACTGAGCAATATCCTCAAAGCCATGATTAGGACACCTTCTTAACATCACTTTAAAACGTTCCCAAGCTTCACAAAAAGGTTCATCTGGCCCTTGCTTGAATGTGGAGATATCATACTTAGCCTTGATATATCGAGAGAATGGGAAGAATCTATGTAGGAATTTCTCTTTTGCATCATTCCAACTACTTAGACTCTGGTTTGGATGCGACGTTAACCATTCTTTGCTTTTCCTGCAAGTGAGAAAGGAAATAGACGCAAATAAACAGATACAATATCATTTTCCTCGAAGCCCATGGTCCCTACCAACTCATAGAATGTGGATAGATGAGTATAAGGTTCTTCGTGATCCATTCCAGTGACGTGATGAGTGCTGATTAAGCTAAGAAAAGCTGGCTTCATTTCTAATTATTTGGTGGCAGGAGGTATGGCTATGCTAGAGAAATGCCTTGTTCCTTGTTGCATAGCATAGTCTCCAAATGTCCTTCTAGGTGGATTTTGTCTATTATCAGCCATTTGTAACTCTGTTTGATTGTGTGAGTTGAGACTGTTGGAAGATTCTCCTTTTGCTTGTCCTTGCTTCTTCTTTTCTTCTCTCTTCTTGCTCTGATTTCTTCTAGCTGTCTTCTCAATTTATGGATCAAACTCAATTGATCTTTAGGAACATGTCCTCTTAATAGCATGTATCTAAGACAACTCAAGCAAGGATTAGCACAAGATAAAAGAATAAGATATAAACAAGTGTCTATTCACAAAGAAAACAAAATATTCACAATACTCAAAAATTTATACTTCAGAAATTCTTAAAAGAAATTGTTCCTCGGCAACGATGCCAAAAACTTGTTGATTTTTCTCGACAAGTGTACCGAATCAACTGTAATATAGTACTCTTTAAAGTACAAATGTCGAACCCACAGGGAACATGATGGAGATCAAGATCAAGAGAACATAGAGGCCAATCAACAAGATCAAGAGGAGGTGGAGGCACAAATAGAAGACGCCCATGGAGGTCAAAGTCCACCTCAAAGGCTTACAAGAAGCATGTTTAAAGCTTTAGGAGCTAGAGGACATTTATTTTCTCTTTTTGTAATTTCTTTAGTTGAAGGTGCTTAGAGGGAAACTTTAGAAACCTCTATTGCTATAGCATCTTTTAGGCTTTAGTTAGGAGCTTTAGGGGGGGGGGGGGTGTTAGTAGATAGGTGTAGAAGTAGAATAGGAGGTGCCAAAGTGAAGGAAGGAGTCACACCTTCCTCATGGCTTGAAATAGGCGCCGGTTTTAGCTAGCTTTAGGAGGGAAATTTGAATTGTTTTAGCTTGCATTTTCAGCACCTTAGGCTATAAATAGAGGTGCTCTCTTTGTAAAATTCAGATTGGAATTAATCTAAGAAAACTCTACTCAAATTTTGAGTGATCATTGGAGAGCTTTTGAGCCTTCTTCTCTAGTCTTATCTTGATGGATCCATGGAGTCCTCAAGTGGCGGCAGCACTCTCATCTAGGAGCATTCCACACTTCTAGTGGCGAGATCATCCATCATCCTTCCATCTTCATGAGCAATTCTTCTCTCCTTCCTTTCTCCTCTTTCAATTATTTTTGTTAGCTTGTGTTCTTGAGTTTTGGTTTGGTGTTCTTGCTGTTTTTATGAGTTTTTTGGTTCGGAAGTTTTATAATTCTGTCCATTCATCTTGTTCCTTTGTTTTTCTAGCTCATTTGTTCGGTTCAATTCATTCCTTAAGTAATATGTTCGGTGCAATTGCATTTTCTTCCACTTTAATCGATTCAATTTGACTATAATTGGAACATCCAAATGAGTTTGGGATTTGGTACTAGTTTTTGGTGAGTTCTTGTCTTAGAACAATGATCCAACTCTAAGAAAAGTGCCTCTATAATGTCCAACTCAAGGTGATTCCTAAGAAGGTCAAGAACCTTTCTCTATGAGGCTATTGGAATCACATCAGAACAATTCTAATTAAGATATTTTGTTATAAAACTCATTAAGTATAGAAAATAATTTTGAGAACATGTTCATAACCAAATTAAAGATTTCACAAGTAACTCAGAGATTTAGGGTTTGATTCAACCAAAAACAAAACTAACTTATCAAATATAGAGAAAGATATTTGAGATTGAATTAAGTCTATTTCAATCATCTGTATTTTGGAATAATATAATACATAATACTCAAAACTACTTATTCTTGATGCTTAATTTAAATTCATTCACCTTGATTCCTCACAGATGAAATTCATATGATAATTTCTCAAATACTGATTCCTCATATATCTAACAAATCATCCAGCTTTATGAACAGAATTATGATGCAATTAAGTTTTTGCTTTCTTTCTTTCAATGCTTTGTATTCATCTACAATTTACACAAAAATTGAGATTAAATTTCTTCATTTGTTTCTTGGTTCAAAATATATAATCGGATTCAATAATTCTCATATTAGGGTAATTTTCTAACATAAAGCAACAATTAAGTTCCAAAGTGTTCAATTTTCTCAATCATAAAAATTACAAATTGGCACTTATCAGACGTGTAATGAGAGTGTATTGTAGAGCACTGACTATAGAGCGATATAAGGTGGAGTCTTGAACTTCAGGGGAAGCATTTTTTGGTAGACGAAGGGCATATTGTAGGGGAATGAGAACATGGTTAACTTCATTCATGTGAGTGCGCCGGAGAAGATCATTGATGTATTTTGTTTGAGATAGAAGAATATTTCCATCTTTGAGGTGTTGGACTTCAATGCCAAGAAAGTAATGAAGATGTCCCAAGTCTTTTAGAGCAAAAAATAAGCCCAATTTTTGTATCAAAGCTTGAATGTGGGAAGCAGAAGATCTTGTAATTACTATGTCATCTACATAGATTAAAATGAAAATAGTATAAGAATTGTGAAACTTAACAAATAGTGAATTATCGCTCTTAGTATAGTGGAAACCAAAAAGTTCTAAAGTGGAACCTAGCTTTTCAAACCACGATCGTGGTGCTTGCTTCAAGCCACATATGGCTTTCTGAAGTTTGCAAACAAGGTGGGGAGATGAAGACTCGAATCCTAGAGGATGCTGCATATATACATCTTCTTGAAGCTCACCGTTCAGAAATGCATTGTTAACATCAATTTGATGTATTGGTCATGCAGCATAAACAACATGCGAGAGAACAACTCGAATGGTTGATGGCTTAATGACAGAACTGAAGGTTTCGTTGTAGTCGCAACCTGCAGCTTGATTGAAGCCTTTTGCGACAAGACGTGTCTTGTGCCTTTGAAAAGAGCCATCAACATTGTTTTTGTTTTCGAAAATCCATTTTCAACCGACAACTTTTGATCCTCAGGGAAGAGATATGAGGAACCAAGTCTTATTGAGCAGAAAGAAGGACGTGTTGTGGTTCTTAATCTAGAAAACGAAGTTGCAGTGCTTGGATGGGGAGAACAAGTTTGTGTGTGACCATCGCGGTACCCTTTGCTGTGAAAATTGGGTTTCTTGTTTGGACGAGTGGAGAACCACAATGTAGTAACATGATTTGCTTGAATAATGGAGCTTTGCAACACTTTATGTTTTTCAAACCTTTCTTCTTGAGTAAGGAGTAAAGACTAAAGCTCGTCAGTAGTATATGGATCAAAACGTGAGAGAATGACGGTGATGAAACCATCGTATTCTTCCGATAAACCGTCCAAGATTGCATCTATGTGTTGAGCAGTGGAAATGGAAGCACCTATGGCAGATAGTGAATCAACAGTCTTCTTAAGGTCAAGAACATAGTTGGCAACGAATATTTCATTCTTTGGTGTGCGAAGGAGAAGACGAAGCTTTTTTATTGTTGCCCTGGTGTGGGATTCATAGTACGTGGATAACCGATTCCAAATAGAAACAAAGGATTCAAGACTTACCATTTTGGTCAAAATGGAGGATGACATGCAAGCAACCATTCTACTAATAATTGGTCTTGTTTATGATAGTGTAGATATGCAGGGTTGGTGGTAGGTTCTTGATTTAGTTTGGGGAAATTGTGACGGCACACTCTTACCGTCCAATAGGTGCATGAGGTCGAGCCCATGAAGAGTGACAAATATCTGTTGTTTCCAAATAAATAAAAAATTCTCATCGATTAGCTTGAGTGAGATTGGCGTTAACAAATTATGCAAAAGTGGTGTAGGCATTGAGAAGTTGGGTTGAGAAAAATCAGAGAAAAAGGAAGAAGAAGAAGGAAAAGAATATGAGAGAAAAATAACTTTAATACGAAGTTACTCTAAAAAAAAATATATTATTATTATTCACACATACAAAAATATGAAGTTCATATATTAAGTTAATAGTGCATATATAGGTAACTAGGTAATTATAGTGCATCTATATATAAGTCTCTAATATTACCTAATAAGTGATGATACAATGAAATCCATCAAATAAAAAACATACACATAACATCCTAAATAATAATACTTTAATAATATTTATGTTATTTTTTAATTTAAAATTTTAATATATATTATTATATTATTAAAGTGGTTTGTTAATGTATGTTATTTTTTAAGTGTTAACAAGATTTTTTCCTTTTTTTTTCTCCCAACATTTTTTTTGTTTTGCACGAGGTATCTATGCAGACGTATCTGTCATATGGCATGTGAAAAGGAAAATATATTTTAAAAAATTCTTTTAAAATACAATCACCATTTAATAATCTTTATTAATATATTAATAATAAAATCTTTACCTTTTTATATTTATTATATTATTAATATATATATTAATAATGAGGGTTGTCAATCAGTGTTGTTTTAAAAGGAGTTTTCAATATGTTGCCATTAACATAAAAAACAACAACATAAACCCCGTCTCTGCAAAGGTAATAACAAAGAGTTATAAACGCAAAATGAAATAAAGAACCAACCAAATCAAATTGTAACAGGACCCCAAAACAAAAGCTGAATTTAGTTGGAGAATGGTATACGGAAGTTGAATCTAATACCACCATCAGAGGCCACATTGCTGACAAACCGCTACTCATTGCTTCCAAAGGATCTCAAATTGGATTTTGTTTTCAAGAAGGAAACTTTATGAATTGTGGCAGTGTTAATTATTTTCGGTGTTGGTTGATTTAATGTAGTGAATAAAATCCTGGAAACTGGAGTAAGAGGAATAATTGGATTCTTCAGAGATTCTCTAATATTTGATGTGAAATGTGGTGGAAACGTGTTATAGTTATGTTTTTTTTTTTTCTGTTGTTACCTTCAAACAAGAAATTAAAGGTAGGGATTCAGTTTGCGTATAAAAACAGTACATTAATATTAATTTTAAAAAATTTTAAAAAAATATTTAAGTAATTCATATGAAATGACAAAATATTTCATTGTACTAATAAAATGAGATATATTAAATAATGGTAGAATTAGAAAAAAATTGTATACAAGGTAGTTATAATAGGAAATCCCCTTAATATATGTATAGGTAAGCTAAACTACATTTGAAATGAAATATTTGGAATTCGTATCAACTTAGGATAACATTTAAGCTCTGTTTGCTTCCATGGATGTACTGTTCACAAGGAAAGAAGTGAGAGGATATCAATGGTTTGAATTCAGGATTTTGCAGGGAAGAGGAGGAGAGGATATACATGTGAACATAAATATCCTTTTCCCTCAAAATGAAGAGATGTAGAGGAAAATCACATCAATATGTGCTATTTTCGAATTTATCCTCATTCATCTGCAAGGGTTTTTAATATTAAAAAACAGTATTTTTTTTTATTTATATAATGTGATTTATTTTTTAATTTTATAGTATATATTTAATATTTTAAGAAATTATTTGAAGTTTTTTTTTATTTAATTTGTTGTTGCATTTATATTAATATATTTTTTTATAATTATTATGTTTATGAGTTTGTAATTTATTTGATAATAGTTTTTATGAAATTATTTTCTATTGTTAATTAAGTTATATTTTTTTTAGTATTTTTTTATTTTTCATTACTGTAGGGTTTTTAATAATAACAAATATTATCTTTTATTTATATAAGATTTGATTTTATAATGCATGTTTAATATTTTAATAAATTATTTGAAGTTTTATTTTTATTTAATTTGTTGAATACATTTGTTTTCTAATTATAATTTTTAAATTATATCTATTTATATTTAATATATATTTAATTTTTAATTTTAATTTTTAAATATACAAAATATGTGAAAGTTGTTTATTTTTAAAAAAAAATAACTCATTTCGTTATTAAAAAATTTTAATAGACAAGTATAAATTTGTAAAATAAAATTTAACAATTTAAAAAAAAATAAAACTTGTTCACAATCACCTTATCACTCACAAACTCTTACAAATTTTACTCATACATCATCTCTAACATATCCGAGTCCAAACAACTTCACTTTCTTCGCACTTTCTTTTCACATTTTCAAACATCCACTCCTTCAAATCCTCATACATCCACTCTCTAATCCAAACACAAACCCAAGAAAATTTTATTTCTCATACCATTCTGTCTTCTCTTTTTTACCAATACCGAACCTTACTCCATTTCTAATGCATCTGTAGTAAAACCTTAATGCAGTAACAACTTAGTTCAGAGCATAACAACGTACAACAAAATAAATAGTAAAAAAACATTATTTAGGATTTGGATGTGAGCCATGCTTGCAAGAAGAAAACTTGATGAATTGTGGCATTGTTAATTATTTTCCCTGCTGGTTGATTTAATGTACTGAATCAAATCCAGGAGACTGGAGTAAGAGGAACCACCTGGACTCACACTCTTGTGAGCCAACTTAGCCATTGCTTTAGCTGAATTGAGAAACTCCTCCCTCCTATGAACCATGAGATCATTTACCATCTTCTCCACAACATCTCTATCACACACATCTTTCATGTCCAACCCTACTTTCCAAACCTCACTCACAAACCTGCTGTTAATCTGCTGATCTGCAAAGTATGGCCAGCAAATCATGGGCACACCAGCCACCACACTCTCCAAGGTTGAGTTCCACCCACTGTGTGTCAAGAACCCACCAATGGCCTTGTGTTCCAGCACCTCCTCTTGCGGGGCCCACTCTACAATGAACCCTCTCTTTAGTCCCTTCCTCCACCTCAGCCGGTATCCGGTCATCATCCTGTTTTCCTGCAACAATGTCAGGGCGCATCACCCACAGAAACCTCTTCTTGCTGTTCACCAAACCGTGCCAAATCTCCATTAAATCTTCCCTTTTCACGATAGTGCTACTTCCGAAGCTCACATACATCACCGACCCTTCAGGTTGTGCGTCAAGCCACGTCATGCAGCTCCTGTCCACTTGAAAAACAGCGTTCTTAAACTTGGGAATGTCTTCTCCTTTGTTGGATTCTGCTTTTCTCGTGTTCAAATGGTGGTGGAGAGGGCCAACGGTGTAAACTTTGGGAAAATGATGACGCATTTGGGAGAGGACAGGGCCTTCTAGATCCTCAAATGAGTTGAGGATAAACGCGTCTGCTGCAAGAGATTGTCGGCTTCGGTCAGCATAGAACTCAAAAGTGGAGTTCCCCTTTTTGTCTGATCGAAAGAAACTTGGAAGATCTCGGCAGCGAAGCAAGTTTTCCATGCCTGGCATGTTTTTTATGATCCGATCCATGTCCTCATCTCCTACAACCACTCACATCATAATGTTAACCACAACACCAATTCTCCTGAATCTATACAAATTTAGTCTACCATATCGGTTAATAACGAAGTTGTCATAAGAAATCGGAATATATAGTAAATGGAATGAGCATATTTAAAGAAGGTATGAGTAAGATACTACTACAGCTAGATAGGGTGAGAGAGATGAATGAATTTGAAGTCTGTACATATATACCTCTAATGGGAAGTTCTTGGCACTGGAGGAGGTTTGTAGCAGACATATAAGCCCAGAAGCAACAAGCACTAGCGGTTCGGAAATGAATGATTGGTATGGATACGTTGAACTCAGAAGCGACGCCAACGGAAAGACCCCCGAAGATACCATCCTGAATAACGCAACTAATTTTGGGAAATTGAGGAGTGTGGGAGAGCAGAATATCTCTCAAGAAGGGCTTAGCGTGGAGAGTTGTGGAAGAAATAAGGTCCCAGAGACGGTCTCCGAATCCAGGGTGGTCACCCTCGTCGTAACAATCGGAAATGGTCTTGAAATGGAGCTTAGGGTAAGATTTTGAGAGAACTTGGATGTCACCGAAACGAGTGAGGCGACCGTGGATGGTGTCGGTGGTGAGGAAGGTGACGTGCAGATTCTCAAGGACCAGAAGCTCGGCGAGCTTCAGCATGGACACAACATGCGCGGGCATTGGAAGAGGGAAGATCAGCACGTGCGCCTCTGCCATTGATTTTCTGTTCTTCAACTTCGCTTCGTCTCTTAGTTAGTGTTGTGTTTGATATTCTGGAGATGCGTTAAGTTAACCAATAAAAGAGTTCGTATTCACTGAGAACCCGACGTGATACACGTGATATGCGATTGTAATAATATTTTTATCTTATGTTTACTACACGAGGAATGATATATTAATACTATAAACATGAAAACAAATATGAAAATGATAGTTTATATACATCTATTTTTATATACAGCTATTTTTAAATAAATATATATAATAAAAGATAATTTTTTAATTAAATAATATATATAAATATTAAAATTATAATATTGAAAATTATAATATGATGGTATAAAAAATTTGTTAATATATTATTATCTACACCTTATATATTAATAAATTAATAATTTAATTTTTTTTATTTTTTTTAATTATTAAATATTATTATATTATTATAAAGAGGTGTTAACTGCTATTTGTGGTGTAAAGAAAACTTTTCCTTATTACACGTTGTTCGAATCTTTTGAAAATCTTTCTAATTTTTTTATTCCAGTTTGACTTCTTTTCTCTTTTATTTTAAATTTGTTCTTTAGCATGGAAGGTTTGTTTTTTCTCCTTGGTGTATTTTTATCCTTTATGTGGAATATGTGGAATATAAAGTTGTTAACTTTATATTTTACATATCAATTTAGAAATTAATTTAGAAATAATTTATTAATAATATAAATTATTTTAGATATTAATAATTATTTAGTTTTTAAAATAATATTTAATTTATTTAATATATTAATTAATTATTAAAATTAATTTTTACTTAAAAAAATTTTGTATGGTTGCAACTTGCAAGTGACCTTTTTTCTACATGGAGGTCAAAATATCATCTTTCATCAAATATATTCTTTCAACAAATTATTTGTATAGAGTAATTATGTTTTCACAATTCTTTCAAATTTGAAAAAACAATTCACAACTCTTATTATTAGTATAATATTAATAATATTAAATATAAATACATATTTTAAATTGAATTCTTTTTTTTATTATTATACTAATAAAAATAGTTAACAAGTGGTTTTCTTTAGAAAGTTGTCAAAATATGAATATCTTATTAATAGAAGTGTAGGAGAGTTAACTTGAAAGTTACCTTAACACAAGATGAAGTTATAAAAATTATCTCCAAATCATGTTATTTTTATTCTTAAGAGACTAAGAAAAATCATATAAAAATATCTTTTTTTAAATTTGAATTTATGTTTTCTCTCTTTTTTTTTATCAGCTAAAAATTAATTGAATTAAAACGGGACACTTTAGGAGTGTCTCAACCCTTAAACAAAATCCTTCATCTTTTCCAACTCTTAGTCTAAACAAAACTAGCCGTAACCATTACCGCAAAGTGCTACATCTCTCCATGCACTTTATATCAGCCCCACAAATATGACCATTCAAAACACTGACAAAGGTACATAGTTGTTCCCCTTCCAATGGCTCCCCAATAGAGTAGGAGGTGTGGATACAACTTCAGAGTGATTAATCCAGCCAAGTCCCTGCACGTTCCCAACTCATGATCCAAAAAACTAAGATTTACATATCCTTAACCAAAGCAAATATGCAGCATCCGATAGATCAAGAATACTGCACCAAGATAACTGTAACGTCCCTAGCACATTGGCTCCCTTCTAGTTCATTGGGTTCAAATGGGCGCAACCATAGGATCTTAATCTGTATCACCAACAAGCAGCACCTAAAGGCATTTAGCATAACGCATATAAAACCAAAGTAACAACATCATGGCACACCCTTCAGAGGAACATGCGCCCTGCTTAACCAAGTTGAAAAATCATTCTCACAAAGATCCTACCTTTCCCAATTACCTGCAGCTTTTGATGCATAGAACAGGATTCAAGTGTCAATCCGAAAATGAAAAATTAAAGGCATTGACACCTGTGTTTCAACCATAGCCACGATCTAAGTTTAGCCATCTGGAAAACTTCTTTCGCATCAAATACACCTTGCTTAAAATTGACCATGTTCCTCTAATCCCAGATACCCCTTACTATTGTCACCCATATACCCTTCCTCGCCAGGTTTTTCTTGGAATTCAAATGAACCAGATGAAAGCTCTCAAAATGAACCTTCAAATCCTTATGTTGAACGCCCAGGGTACCTATCCATCTATAGCAAAGAGACCAAATCCGTTGTGCAATAATACAATCTAAGAACAGGTGTTGAGTTGTCTCCTCTATAGCCCTACACATCTCACAACCAGCAGACCTCACTAACACTCCTCTCGTACTAAGGCTGCTACGTGTTGGCATTTTATCCAAAAGAATCCTCCAAGCAGTGGTTAAAACATTGGGAAAAGCTTTAACTTTCCATAGCTGATTAAAAATACCATTAACATTCCCAGTGTCATAGTTGCCTAGGCATTCATAGGCTCCTTTTTCTCCCTCTTAATAGTACCCGTAGAGATAAACCTATACAATTCTTCCTCTAGTATGGATTCCCACACAAACCTCTTCCTTCTCCATCTTAGCCGCAACCTCCATACCGACCTTTCCCATACTCCAACCTCTCCCACTGTCCTCCCCTGGTCCAGATACAGAGAAAACAACCTAGGGAAAAGATTGTTTAGCTTATTACTCCCAAACCAGGCATCCTCCCAAAATCTGACCTAATCACCAGAACCAACTTTCCATTGCATAGCTGATTGGAACCACCCTTCTTCTACATCCTCGCTTCATATCTTGGCCAAGTCTCTCCACCACCAAGATTGAAGTTTTTCCTGAAACAGTCTTCGATCTGTTTTCGTACTATATTTTGACACTAAGATGTCTTTCCACTTCCCTTATTCATTACTCATTAACCGTCATTTCCACTTAGCCAGAAGAGCACTAGTGAATATTTTGATATCTTTGATCCTCAATCTCCCTTCCTCCATCGATTTGCAAACTTTCTCCCAACAACCAAGTGACCAATCTCTTCTCTCTTTCCCACACCCACAAAAAGCTTCTTTGGATACTAATTATTCTCTTATACACCAAAGTCAGAGCTTTAAATAAGGATAAGTAAAAAAGGGGTAAAGCCGTTAAAACCGATTTTACTAAGCATATCATTCCCGCCAGCGGCAAGAATCTCTCTTTCCAAGCACTCAGCCTATCACTTAACTTATTCAGGACAGGCTCTCATAATGATGTCTTTCTTGGATTACCTCCAACAACTACTCCCAAGTATTTAAATGGTACCCTCATAAGAGTACAATTTAAAGAACTTGCATAGAAAACTAGAGAGCTCGTTTCAACATTTATGCCAACCAGCTTGGATTTGTGAAAGTTGATTTTTTACCCAGAAGTAATCTCATAGCCTCTTAGAATTGCTTTTATAGAAAAAATATTGTTATAAAAATCCTCACACATGAACAAGGTTTCGTCAGCAAACTATAGCGCACAAACTTCAACCTCATTTCTCCCCACCCTCACACCTTTAATGAGATCTGCTTTGAGAGCTTGTCTTACTAGCCCAGCTAAACTTTCTACAACAATAAAAAAAAACGAGGCTAAAGGGTCTCCCAGCCTCAAACCTCTTGTTGGTCTAAATTCCTTCGTAGCCTCAAGACACTGATGCAGACTCAAGACACCATTTGACCCAGTTTATCTATTTACTATGGAAGTCTAGCCTTTGTAACATATAAAGAAGAAAATTCCACCTGAGTGAGTCGTATGCCTTTTCATAGTCCACCTTTAAGCACAAGCCTCTCCTCTCACTTCTTCTTAACTCCTCAACTACCTCATTGGCCACAAGGACACTATCTAACATGCCTCTACACTTCAAAAACACGGACTGACTAACATCAATCACCAACGGTAGTACCTCCTTGATCCGGCACGACAACACCTTAGTTATAATTTAATAGATAGCTCCCACAAGGGAAATAGGTTTGTACTGGTCTAAAAAAATGGGATTTTTCACTTTAGGTACTAAGGCTATAAATGAAGCATTGCAACCATTCGGGGTGCATCACGATTCCTGAAACGAGTGCACAACTTCCACAATATCATATTTAAGAGCAGCCCAATTATCACTAATAAAGTTAAAGTTGAACCCGTTCGGTCTGGGGCTTTTTGAGCCTTCACATTGCCAAACTGCTTCCTTTATTTCCTCCTATGTGAAGTCAACAATCAAACTTGCACTAATCTCCAAAGACAAATTTTAAACTCCACACCTCTGAGTCTAACCCCATAATCATGTGTCGCCAGAAATCTATCTTCAAACATCTTTTTGGCTTCTCTGTGGATTACTTCTGGTTCCTCACATCATAAATTGTTTGCCTTCAATCCTTTCACTTCATTTCTAAGACGTCTCCACCTAAGCACTAAGTGATAATACCTTGAATTTGTGTCGCCAAACTTGAGCCACTTTGCTCTCGCTTTTTGTCTACAAAGGGATTCCATCTTATTATCAAGTAACCTCAACTGGCTTATAAGTTCCATTCTTCTCAACTTAACATCTTCACTGATAGAGCTGATATCATCATGATTATCGATTTCCTTCGCAATCCTCTTCTTATTTGTATCCATACATCCAAACACATCTCGATTTTGTACCTTTAGGTCCGCCTTCAGAAATTTCAGCTTATCTTTGAACCTGGTTATACTATTTCCTTGAACACAATATGACCTCCATTTACCCCCACCATCTCTTTGAACCCAGGCTCCAACAACCAAGCATCAATGGATTTGAATGGTTTTAGGCCTTAATCTCTGACCAGAGACTTCACCACTATGGCACTATGATCCGACACCACTCTCGGTTGGACATACTACTTACATTCGGGCCACTTTTGGATCTACTCCTTCGAAAAAATCACCCTATCTAGTATGCTCTTCGCTGAACCATTAGCATTGAACCAGGTGTATCTCTTGCCTACAACTGGTATTTCCACCATATAGTTTCTCTCAATAAAACAGTTAAAACCCCCGATTTCGTTTTTTTGGTTACCCCTTACACTAGACCCTTTCCTTTCACTTTCATTTCCGACAACATTAAAGTCTCCATAAAAACACCAGGTCAGGTTTTGATGTCACTCCTGATAGTCGACAATTCCGCCCACAAAGCCTCCTTTTCATTCAAGTTGCACGAAGCATAAATATTGATCACATCGCATTGACATTTAGATGTGATATGTTGCCAAAGATTGTTATGTAACCCTTTCCCACCATATGCCTCTCATAGCAAAATGCATCTTTAAGCCACATGATTAATGTACTCCCCGCACCACTTTCGCCTTCATTATGAATCCATCCAACCTTAGTATCTCCCCACGAAGAAAAGCATCTCGAATCTGATAGAGCATATGCTTTAACCTCTTGAAGGCACAATAAATTTGCACCCTCCTTGGCAATAATTTGCCTAATATAATTAGCTTTTGTCCTCCCCCTCAACCCTCTTATACTAAGATTGACAATAATCATAAAGACTCGTGTTGGTTGCCCTCCTCTAGCTTCTTCCTAATCTCCTCATCTCTATCTTCCATCCTTCTTAATTCCTCGATTATCTCATCCTCGTTCATGCAACATGACATCCCTAATTATTTATCCACCTCTCATATGTTAGATGGTTCATATGAACTACCATCCTTCCATAATCTACTATTGCACAAAATAATATCACCTTCTGAAGCATCATTTGAGTTAATACTTAACTTGAAAGAAGAACTATTTCCGTAGTGAAGGGATCATGCTCCCCCTTTAGATCTCCACAACGGTCTTACACTGGTTTCCCCCTTCTCCCACATATCTCGTAACCTACACATCTGAGTATCGCTCTACTTGTGCCCCATGACAAACCTGCACTCGCCCTGCCGTTGCCGCACACATCTTCTTTGCAGGTCCGATTAATGACACTTGTTTGCGAACCCTCACTTGAAGCTAGGGGTTCTACCTCAACCACGCCAGCACCGGTGGAAGATAACGCTGGCCACCGTGCCTCTGTCTCCCTTGGCCTAAGTCTCGCTTCCCTTACTGCCCATTTCTCTTCCTCACTACTGTTACGACCCTCCTTACCACGCCCAACATCATCGTTGCCCCCCGCAATCTATGATTCTGGGCCTCCCAACACACTTCATGTGTCGCCCTCAGCGTGTTGGACTTCACTACACTATAAATGGGCCACACCCGAGTTGGGCCTACTTAAGTTATGAGTAACCTTAATGAACTCCATAAGGTTAAAAAGAGCAAATTGAATAGTCTGACATGCACGGTTGACCTTCTCATGCACAGATAAAGTTTCCTCTCCATTTGAACCCACCTACACACGCCTAACCTCTTTTGTGAATGAAGAGTTACCTTTCTTCTGCACTCCCTTCCCACTACTTGAAAAACATTCCTCAACGAAACCCCTTTTTGTCTCTTTCGTAGAGAAATCTTGATCGTCCCTCTTGCATGTGATCTCCTGCCACGACCCTTCTCCTCCGTTACCTTCCCCTTCATCGCTCTTCTTCCCCAAGAAGATGGTTTCTTCGACTACAAAATCCCTTGAAGACACACTATCTGAAGAGGCATATCGAATACACTTACACTTACATAAATCTCCACCTTGACTACTGATTTCCTCTACTATATGTACACTATATACTTTTGCGTTAATCCTCATATTCTTGGACAAAGATGCGCTACATGACTTTCGAAGCCTTACTTGTTTTCTAGCGTCTTCAAGATTATCCCATAATACTGTAACTTCATCAATGGACACCAAAGTAGCCACTTCTCCAACCACATTTGCAAGACAATCCTTATTCCATAGAAAAAAGGGCATCGTAGCATCTAACTCACACTAATTTATGACTAACATCTCGTCCATACATTCACCTTCTCTTGGTGTTAATAATACTAGGTTATCCCCCATATACCTCACTCTAACCATACTCATCCCCCCTTTGAAGAATTTCTCTTGGAGCTGATTGAAGTCAAGATCTGGCACCATTTTGCCAACCACACTACTAACAATCCTAGGTAGAACTTGCGACTTGGTCTCAAAAACCGTTCCTTTCTATTTCACTTGTGGAGATCTTCTCACTGCATCAGCATAGGACTGCTTGTTCATACTTAACTTTCATTCCTCCTTTCATAACTTTTCCTTCCAAACCTCCTCCCTTGTGTTCTTCGTAGGTACGTGACTATTTTGTCTTCTTCCCCTGATCACCTACTTCATAACCAACTCTTCTATATCTCAAAACATTGACATAAAGCTTCATATTACCTATGTATATTCAGTCCAACTCCTTCTCAAGTCTTCTAACATTTACCATTTCCTCACTTAATTTATTAGTATAATAAAACTGCTCAATCCATATATTATTTGTTTAGGGGGATTAAAGTTTAGGTGGGTATAAAATTTTAATTTGTCTAGCAAATTAAGTCTTGTTTTTTTAATTAATGTTTCTAATTCAATAAATTAAAATAATTATTACATTTATATGTTAAATTACTTTGTTTGAAAGTTACTTCATTTATAAATGTTAACCATTTTAAGTTATGATATTATTTTATATTTGCATCATTCAAATCATGGAAGAGAAAAATATAATCTTTTAAATTATTTTTATTTTATTTTTGAATTAAAAAAATAGGTCGACGAGATAGTCATTCCTAACTTATCTTTCATTCGTTGGATTTGTTAGTTAAGCAGAACAAATAAGACTGGGCTGATGGACTTGCTTTATGTAAATATAGTATAAATAGATTATAATACCTTAAATACTTTACTAAAAAATATAATTTATTTGCTTGTCTTGATTTTTAAACTCAATTAATGATGAAATAAGATATAAGAAGTTGGATTTGTTATTGGTTGAAGGTTGTGAGTTAGATTCTGGTGTGTTGAAGGTAAGTTTTGATATTTTTTTTATCTCTTGTGGTGGGTTTTGAACAGGTTTTAAGGCAACCAGGCATTGTGGTGGGTTTTGAATAGGTTTTAAGGCAACCAGGCAAGTCAGCAAGCAGGTAAAGTCCTGCAGGTTTTGAAGAGAGTGGGTTTTTTTGGCATGGTTTTATGGGTTTGGCTGTGAGTGAGAGATTTTGATTTGTATTTGTATTTTGATATGTATCTGTGTTTGTAGTCTTTTGGTTGTGTAGAGTTTTTTTTGTGTGTGTATTGTTTAGACTAAAGACAAATTGTATGAACTCAGATAGGATAGTAGGGGTTTTCTTTTGGTGTGGTCAATCATTTCTTTCTTTAGAGGTTTGGTTTGGAGGTCTGTAGAGCCTGAATAATGTATCATGGTCAAGTGCCTGAATAATGTATGATGGTCAGGTGCTCAACAGGTTGACTTTGGCCATTTTGTGAATAAGGGTTGAGACAGTCGTGCAGTGTCTGTATAAAGATTGAAACACTCTTAAAATGTCTCATTTTATTTTTTTTTTTATTGTTGATAAATAAAATATATAAGAAGTTATTTATAAATAAGGATATGATGGTAAAGTTCAATTATTCAATATCAATGTGAGAATTGTCCAAATTATTCTCAAAGATAATTTTATAATTTGTATCCTTAAAAGAGTTATTAAGTTTAAAAAAATAATCCTAAGATAAAATCATTGAAATAAAGAAGGAGGATGATAAAACCTAACAATGTAAGTTATAACTCCTGAATATATTTATTAAGTTTTGATTTAGAAATAATGATTAATGAACCTTCAATAAAAAATAGTGTCACGAGAGAAAATAATGATAAAAAATATATTTATATATAAAAACTTAATATATATTTTAACGAGATAATAAAATAGACACACTAATATAATGTTTGTAATGCAGATCATGGAAACGACTTTTGATTAGAGTTGACTTTCATTCAATACTCTTTAATACACTATTCATCTTTTTTATATTTTTTCTTTACTTTAAATTTCAAATTTAGCTTTTTGCGAAAATTTTAATTAAATTCTTTAAATGAAATTTTATTTAATTTAAACTGTCAGGAAAAATTTTAGTATTTAATTGTTTCTATGACATTATTTTTTATAAATTTGTTAATACAAAATTAGAAAATCTTATAAATTACCTTTTTACGTTTTTAATCTTGAAAAACAAGTAATTCTAAAATTTTAAATCAAATTTTCATTGAAAAAAAATTATCGTATCGTAGCAAACCACTAGAAACTGCTAAACAGGGGATAAAGCTCGTAGTGTATGAAGTTTGACGCAGCATGCACCTCACAACTTCGAATAGAATTAAATTTGATGGAACGTGACTTTTCTCAAATTATTATTAAAGTATGCTCTAATCTAACCCATGAATTTCTACACTTTTTTGGTATGAAAAATGTTAATTTGATAAGTAGATATTTAAAAACAATAGTCTACAATTTTTTAAAAGACTTTTTCAATCTTTTGACATAGATCACGTTTCAGTAATTTTTTTTTTAGATGTTAGTAGTCTAAAATAATTTATTATTGGTATAAATTACCTTCTTTATTATTGCTTAACAATGCAATGCGACTTCATAAGTCATGGGACTAGAAACAATAATAATTATAGTATAACAACAAAGAATAATAATTATAAATTTTATGTTTAGTCATTATATTTAGAGTTTGATTACTTCCAACACTACAAAAATAATTTTCTTCGAATTTCTTTGTATGTAAATTCATATTTTTTTATGTTAGGTTATGTTAATCATGAACTATTCATGTGGCATAGTAATGAACAGATTTTATTATTATTATTAATTTTAATGATAAAAGATAACAATATTAAAAATAATAATAATAAGAATAATCATAACAAAAATACTAATAATTATAGTATAACAACGAATAATAATTATAAATTTTATGTTTACTCAATATATTTAGAGTATAAATAGATTATAATGCCTTAAATAGTTTACTACAGAAATATAATTTCTTTGCTGATAAAAAATAATTTTATTACATTTTTAATCGTCTTTATTTTTAAATTAAGTAATACTGATAAAATAAGATATAAGAAGTTATTTATAAATAAGGATATGATGGTAAAGTTCAATGTGAGAATTCTAAATTTTATGATTAACGTTTCAAAGATAATTTATTAATTTGTATCCTTAAAAGAGATATCAAGTTAAAAAAAATAATCCTAAGATAAAATCATTGAAATAAGAAGGATGAAGTTTTGAAGAAAGGAAGGAGATAAAACCTAGCATTGGTCCCGGTAAGAGGAGCACATGGTTTACACCTGTTTCCTCTTCTTCTATTCTTCTGCCATACTATTATCTCTCTCGGACGATTCAATCTCTATTTATATTCCTCTTTCAAAATATACCTTCACATCTTTCAAGACAAATAAAACTCCTTTACACCTCATTTTGACAATATATTGATATTTCAACTTGCAATAATAGAATATTAATTACATATGTTCTTTTTATTAATAAGTGTACTAAAATATTACTTCGTATCTTCTTTGTGATCACAAAAATTAAAAAATAGTTTAAGTACATCTCATTACCAATAATGTTTATTAACTATCATAAATTAGTATTGGTAAAAAAAAAAGACACTACTAGCATTGGTCTAGCAAACCCTTTTCCATCACTCACAAAAATGATCTGAAAGTTTAAAGTCTGCTAAACGAACATTAAACTCATGCTAGGAATGGTATAAAAAAAATAACAATTAAGTAGTGGCTAGGCAAAAGAAAATACTAGAATAAAATTATAAACTAAAAAAATCATATTTTAACATCCATTCCCATTACATCACACAAATTTTTTTTTTTATTATTATTATGATTAATATTATTAATATTATTAGTAATATAAGTATTGTTAATATCATTCATATTATTAATATTATCAATACCATAAACATTATTAATATTATTAATACTATTAATATTATTATTATCATTAATATTATTATTATTATTATTAATTTTATCATGTAATAATATGCATATTTATCAACTCTAATTCATAGATAATATCCATCAATTTTAATTCATAGGTAATATTTATTTATTCTAGTCCGTAGATAATAACTCCAACTTGAGGGTGTAGGTATTACCCATCAATTTGAATTTGTAGGTAATACCAACCAACTTGAGATCATAGGTAATACTTATCAACTTCAGGTAAATCCGGAACTAATTTTGCATATTATTTAGTTTTTTCATTATTATTTTATTTACAATTATTATTTATAATTATCATTTGTTCTCGGACGAGTTGGGGACCTAGAGAACGATTGCTCCTGATGTGTCAGATCGGTTTCACACTCTTGATGCTCCTCGATGCGTTCGCCTTCCTGGTCGTCCAACTCCTCAGGCGGGAGGGTACCTGCAGAAGGCACTCCAACGCTCAAGTCAGTGGGATACCGGCACTCGGTTGTCAGAGTACTGTAGATAATGACGTACCTTTCTCCTTGAAATGCGTGCTATTTATATTACCTTAATGGGCCTTTGATGTTGGGTCAGGTTAAGGGAGTTGGTTTGCGTTTAGGATTGTGTTAAGCCACCCTTAACCGTGGATTAGCCTTGCTAATCTGGTCAACCTTCGACTTGAGCGATATGGACCGGTCGGCCACATGTGTGGAGCGGTCGCCCCTTTATTGTTCGTGTGGCAGCATGGGCTGAGTGCTGGCCAACTTGACAAGTCATCCGGTCGTACCAGTACATCATTTATTATTATTATTATTATTATTATTTATGAATATTAATTATAATTATTATTTATAATTATTCATATTATAATAATATTATTAATATTAGGCATATAATTATGATGATTAATATTATTTTTATTATTAAAACTACTAAGATAATTTATTTTCTTAATATTATTATATTTTCAATACTATTAATATTGTTAATATTATTAATAATACTAATAAAAATATTTATATTAATAATAATATTGAATTTACTTACTGATATAGATTTGTGAGTAAAATTTGTGAATAATGTAAAATTTACCTACTTATAGAGATGAATGAGTAATAATATGTAGATATGAGCCCAGTTTTTGTATCTGAGCTTGAATGTGGGAAGCAGAAGACCCTGTAATTACGATGTCATCTACATAGATTAAAATGAAAATAGTATAAGATTTGTGAAACTTAACAAATAAGGAATTATCACTCTTAGTATAGTGGAAACCAAAAAATTCTAAAGTGTAACGTAGCTTTTCAAACCACGATCGCGGTGCTTGCTTCAAGTCATAGCTGACTTTCTGAAGTTTGCAACAAGGTGGGGAGATGAAGACTCGAATCCTAGAAGATGTTTCATATAAACATCTTCTTGAAGCTCACCGTTCATAAATGCATTGTTAACCTCAATTTGATGTATTGGTCATGCAACACAAACAACATGCGAGGGAACAACTCGAATCTCGAATGGTTGATGGCTTGATAACAAAACTATAGGTTTTGTTGTAGTCACAACTTGCAGTTTGACTGAAGCCTTTTGCGACAAGACGTTCTTTGTGCCTTTGAAAAGAGCCATCAACATTGTATTGTTTTTGAAAATCCATTTGTAACCTACAACTTTGGATCCGTAGGGAAGAGATGTGAGGAACCAAGTCTTGTTGGGCGGAAAGAAGGACGTGTTGTGGTTCTTGATCCAAAAAACGAAGTTGAACTGCTCGGATGGGGAGGACGAGTCTGCGTGTGACCACCACAATACCCTTTGCTGTGAAAATTGGATTTCTTGTTTGGACGAGTGGAGAACCACAATGTAGTAACATGATTTGCTTGAATAATGGAACTTTGCAACACTTTATGTTTTTCAAACCTTTCTTCTTGAGCAAGGATTAGAGACTCAAGCTCGTCAGTAGTATATGGATCAGAACGTGAGAGAATAGTGATGATGAAACCATCGTATTCTTCCGATAGACCATCCAAGATCGCATTTATGTGTTCAGTAGTGGAAATGGAAGCACCTATGGCAGATACTGAATGAACTGTCTTCTTGATGTCAAGAACATAGTTGGCACGGATCTTTCATTCTTTGGTGTGCGAAGGAGAAGACGAAGTTTTTTTATAGTTGCCTAGGTGTGGGATGCATAGTACGTGGATAACCGATTTCAAATGGCATAAGAGGATTCAAGACCTACCATTTTGGTCAAGATGGAGGATGACATTGATGCAAACAACCATGCTACTAATAATTTGTCTTGTTTATGATGGTGTAGATATGCAGGGTTGGTGGTGGGTTCTCGATTTGCAGTTTGGAGAAACTGCGACGACACACTGTTACCGTCCAAGAGGTGCATAAGGTCGAGCCCGCAAAGAGTGGCAAATATTTGTTGTTTCCAAATAAATAAAAAAATCATCTGTTAGCTTGAGTGTGATTGGGGTTAAAAAATGATGTAAAGGTGGTGCAACCATTGGAAAATTGGGTTGAGAAAAATCAGAGGAAGAGGAAGAGGAAGAAGGAGAAGAAGAAGAATAAGCAGGAAAAGATGCTATGAGAGAAAAATAGCTCTGATACCATATTAGAAGTTATTATGAAGAAGAAAGAATGTATTATTATTATTCACATATAAAAAAAAATGAAGGTCATATATAAGTTAACAATATTATATATATAAGTGCCTAATATTAGTTAATAGGGTGTCACCCATCAAATAAAAAACATACACATGACATCTAAATAATAATATTTTAATAATATTTGTTATTTTTAATTTAAAATTTTAATATATATTATTATATTATTAAAGTGGTTTGTCAAGGTATGTTATATTTTTTAAGTTAAACAAGGACTTTTTTTTCCTTTTGTTTCTCTCACCATTATGTGTTTTGCACGAGGTATCTATGAGGTATCTATGCAGGACGTAACTGTCATATGACATGTGAAAAGGGAAATATATTTTAAAAAATTCTTTTAAAATACAATCACCATTTAATAATATTTCTTAATATATTAATAATAAAATCTTTTCCTTTTTATATTTATTATATTATTATTATATTAATTAGGAGGGTTATTACTGTTGTTTTAAAAGGAGTTTTTAATATGGAAAATGATACTTTTACAACTATGGAATTGTATACAATTCTTGTGATAAGTTTAAAAATAAATATATATAATAAAATATAAGTTTGAAATTAAATGATATAAAAAATATTAAAATAATAATATTGAAAGTTGTAATGTGATTGTATAAAAAATATGCATTGTCAATGTATCATTACTCTTTTAATATATTGCTATTAACATAAATAGAAAAAAAACAACATAAGCCCGTCTGTGCAAAGGTGATATCCTAAGCATAACAAAGAGTCATACACGCAAAACGAAATAAAGAACCAATCAAATCAAAATGTGACAGAACCCCAAAACAAAACCTGAATTTAGGAATGGGATTTCTTAGTCAAAGTTGTAGGCAACATCAATTAAATTCATTCATTCGTGCACTTTTGTTTTTGAGAACTTCAGATTAAATAAAATTGGACATTGGATTGACAACTTCAGTATATTTTATCTCCATTAAAGTTGTTAATTTTGTTGACAAGTCCAGCTGATTTTTTAAATAATTAATATTTTTTAAATTTAAAAATATGTACATAATAATAATTTAAAATTTGTTTAAAATTACATGAAGTGAATAAGAATAAGAATATTGCGAAAATTTGTATTTTATAGATAAATAATATTAAAAAAATTAAAACTAAATTTTGTTTTCACAAAAACAAAGTTACCTAAAATTAAGTTGGATTAAAAATAGGTTGTGTAATAAATGTAAAATATTTAGTACTTTTTAAATATTGTTAAAATTAAAAATATTTTTGTTGTTTCTAAAAAATTGAAATTATGTTCGTGAAGTAGCGTTTATAGTTAATACAATTATAAATATGTTCCCGCCAGCTGACCCAAAACGTCTTCGTGCGTCTACGACAATCTCGCGTCCAAGAACCCCTGCTTTCCCACATGTTTATCCTTCGATTGAACACCTGAAAACACAAAGACAAAAGGCGCCATCGTGGTCGTTTGCACTCTGACGCTCAAGTCAAAGATAGGGCTACGAAACATCAAAAAGCTCTTAACTTTGAGAGGTCTGTGTGTGTATTCTCTCTGTATGTTACTTCGCGTTAGAATTGCGTACCTTGTTATGTTTGTTGTTACCCTTTATATACTATAGGGTTTCCCCCATTCTTGCTAACTGTAATTAGGTTTACTGTAAGTGTGCCTTAGCGTCACTATCACCCGCTCTTAGGGCTATCTAGCGCGTAAGACTCCCTTATCGGAATGCAACCTCTGACGGGATGTCCACTTGGGTGCCAACTCATGCACCCAATCTTTGGGACCATCTGCCCTGGGAGTGCTCTAGCTGATCCACGTGCCATGCACGCGGATCACCCCTGGAACGTGACCCTCACGAGTCGTCTCTTTTCCAGGGGCTCTTTTACTTATGTTACGTCCAAACGCATCCTCCACACCACATGCACGGAGCCCTCGTGATCTAGCTTTCTCCCTCATTGAAAAATAGAGCGTGGCTTGGCAACCACCTTCCACGTCCCATCTTTACTGCTCGAGTCACCGAGGTTCGAGAACTCCTCGCCCTTCAGTCCCGTTGCTGACCACTCCTCAGCAATCTTGACTCTCGTGCCTCACGAGTCACTGGCCCATGCTTCTGGTGGGACCAAACCTATGTGGCCCACCATAACTGTAGTCACCACCGAAGTCCGAGGATTGGTCAGTACACAAGCCCCCAGTCTCGAGCTATTATCTTGTTCAGCGAGGAGACTAAGTCCTCGCCCTGACGACCTACGTGGCTTCATGTGACAGGACATGTACAGTGCATCGAAGTGACGCTTTCTTGTACCTGTCTTAGTCTGCGCACACGTGTCTTGATCGAATGGCTGGGACTTAACATCGCTTGCGCTTTTAGGTTTACGTTAAACGTTCAAAAACACGCACTTCCAACATTGTTTCATCACTTTCAAAAACTTCACTCACACTCTTCATCTTCTTCTTCAAACGCTCTCGCTTCCTCATCGCGAAAAATCAAAACTTTCACTCTTCATCAATCAAAGGTATGGATCTGATTTCGCGCATTGATAACTGCCTGGGTCTGTTTAAACTTCCGCATTTTAGGTTTTCCTCTGCATTTGTTCTTCGTTCCTTTGTTTTCTGGGTTTTTCTGCGATCATAGGGTTTCTAGGTTTCTCTTTAAGTTATGCCATAGCCTCTCTTCTGAACCTTTGTTTTCTTCTTTTCCTTGCTTTTTCCCAGCTTCCTTCGACATGGCTCGAACGAAAACCACTTTCAACCCTCCACCCAACGCCAACTACAAAGACATGTACCCTTGGGCATCCGTTGAGTTTCTTGCCGAAACCTCCACCCTCACCTACATCGCGGATTGGAGGGCACATCTAGACAGTGTGAGCCTGAGTTTAAGGGTAGGGCCTTTAGGAGAGAGAGCGATGCGTACGTCTCGGTTTGTCCATGTGCAGAGGGCGAACCCGTGTGTGTAGACGATCACGCCAACGAAGGAGAATCCTTCTTCTTCTTCTTCTACCAAACTGCCTTTAAACGTATAAGGCAACGTCTCCCCTTTAGCAACTTCGAGAGCGAGCTACTAACGGAGGTGAACGTTGCTCCCGCCCAGCTGCACCCCAACAGTTGGGCCTTTTTGAGGGCCTTCTCCATCCTCTGCAACCACTTCGGCTATCCACCCTCCGTAGACGTCTTCCTTCACTTCTTCGAAGCCAAGAACCCTGGGAAGAACCTATGTGTGAGCTTCAGCGTGGTGACAGGAAGAGTCATCCTCACCCTGTTTCAACAATCATACAAGGGCTTCAAGGGGAAGTTCTTTAGGGTGTGCTGCTCTGAACGCGACTGCACCCTACTGAACGGGTTCCCCTTGTATTGGGTGGGGAAGTTGACCCTCAAGAAAGCCAAGACTCTTGATGAGCTATCCTCTGCTGATCGCGAGGTGTGCCAAGTGTTGGCTAGCCTTAGGGCGGTCTTCAACACCGTCGAGTTCATCAAGAATGAGTACAGTCCAACTAGACTCACTGGCTACATTGGTATAGAAACTTGTTTCTAACCTTCCCCTTATCTTTACTCTACTTTGCTTTTATTTGTTACCTCATACTTATTCATGTGTTGATTTCTGACTCAACCTCATTTTGCTAAGTTATCATCTCTTCTTGTTCTGATGTAGGCATGGTGCTGAACGAAGACAAACGGGCAAGGCTGGCTGAGGTATTGGCTCTTCGTCAAGAGGTGGCCACTGGTCGGGTGCCTCAGCTCCTTCCGCTCCAAACACCATCCAAGCCGCTCCTTCTCCCGTTCCCTCAGTCCCCATTGCCGCAGTCCCTCTGGCCACCGTCAAGGCTTCTCCTACTCCAGGCACCCTTGAGAAAGGCAAGGGGGTGGTGGAGATCATATCTCACGATGACGAAAACACCATGGAGGGCCCCGTCTTCAAAAGACGCTGGGCGGCGGTAGCGGTCACTTCCCATTCTTCCTTCGCTAGGCGCCCTGCCTTGTTCAGGGATCATCCACTAAGCGCCTCATCCCACCAAGGCTTCTTTGCGCTCGAGGGTGGCGATGAGAGCCTCCCTGAACCTGCTCCTGCTTCTAAGCTCCACCTGGTCCTTCAACAAATCCTCAAGGGCTTCCAGAAAGGAGCCATGGAAGGATTGAGTGAAACTGTTGTGCGGGATAGCCTGGCTCTTAGCCTCAGTAAGTTCTTTGCTCAATCTGATGCCCTTTCCCACGAGGCGGAGTCAAGGGTAAAGGAACAACTAGCCTTGGTTGAGGCGAAGGCGAAGGAAGAACTGGCCCTGGCAAAGGAGCAACTGGCCCAACAGGCCCGAGTCTTCTCCAACCGCGAGACCGCGCCTCAATAGGAAGTAAGCGCCCTTCGCCAGGCTGAGCTGGAAACCAACAAAAAACTCTTCTATAAGGGTCAAGAGTACATTACCCTGCTGGCTAAGGTTGTGCCACTGCGCACCCAGGTGACGGAACTCGAGGCCGAAGCTATGGCCAATAAAGCTAGGATGGCTAAACTCGAAGAGTGAGCCACTGATCGGGAGGTGCAGCTAGGCAAAGTGGAGGTTGAGCTCACCACACAAGCTGAAGCCTTTGAGAGGGCCAAGGCGGAGCTCATCGATGATGTTGTTGACGCCTACGCAGCGGGGTTCGAGGACGCTCTTGCTCACGTTGCTTGCAAGCATCCTGAGATGGACACCTCCCCCTTTGCGACGTCTAACCACGTCGTGGATGGGCAGATTGTGCCTAGGCGCCCTCACTAGGAGCTTGTTATGTTTTAACTTTGAATCAATGCCCTTCTGTAATCTTGTAATTAATATAACTTGCACCTTTCTTTACTTATTTTGTTGTCTTTGCTTGCCAATAATCATGTCTTTAACCGCCAACTTGCTAGCGGCACTTCAAAGCTAATATCTTTAACATACGATGTCCTTGACAAACTTTAAAACTTTGAACTTTAGGTAGCACGTTTTCTCATCCTTCTGCTCATCTTGCCTTCACTTCTTGGTAACTTGAGATGACGGTGAGGCACACGTGAACCCTTAACTGGCTTTGTCTTTGTCCAAAGGTAATAGAGGATTTTAACTAAGAAACCTTTTTGTCGAGCCTTGCCGTTCCCACTTGAGAGGAGGCACCCTATGCGAAAGCTGCCACTCCCTCTCAAGGCTTCTAACCTCAAGGTGTGTAACTGGTCTCGTTTTTGCTCAAAGGCAATAGAGGACTTAACTGGTTGAACCTTGCTGTTTGAACTTGGCGTTCACACTCGAGGGGAAGGCGTCCTAAGTGGAAGCTGCCACTGCCACTCCCTCTCGAGGTATCTAGCACCAAAACGACAGGTTCATCACTGCACTTGCACAAAAAACTCGAGAATATATACTCTAATCGAAATTTTATTGGGTGATCTCGTTAAAAAAATCCTTAAAAAGGGAAAAAGAGTGTTCCCTTGAATCTGTGTACAATGCTAGAGTTCAACTAAAATAAAACTTGAAATTGACCGCATTCCAGGTACGAGGAATTGCGCCTCCCTCTAACGTCTCAAGTTTGTACGCCCCGTTTCCAAGGACCTCCGTCACCCTGAAAGGGACAGTCCACTTGAGGGACAACTTGTTATCTAGCTGATATGGGTGAGCCTTCCACATCACCAGGTCGGCGACTTGGAACCGGTGGGACCATAGCTTCGAGCTGTGTTTGTACTCCACCCTTCTCTTTAACACTTCAGCTTTGATTCTCACCTTCTTCCTGACCTCATCCAGTAGATCTAGGTTCACCTTTCTCTCTTCGTTGGACTCCTCAGCCACGAAACTCTGAAATCGTGGCGAACTCTCCTGAATCTCTACCAGAATCATTGCGTCTGGCCCATACACTAAGCTGAAGGGTGTCTCTCTGGTGGTGGACTAAGGTGTGGTGTGGTAAGCCCACACTATTCTAGGAACCTCTTTTGCCTAGGTTCCTTTAGCCTTCTCGAGTCTTCTCTTTTGACCTCTGAGTAGGACTCTATTGGCAAACTCAACCTGCCCATTTTTCTGGGGGTGCTCAACTGACGCAAACATTTGTTTATTCCAACCTCTGTGCATAGCTTGCCCAGTTGTTGGCTCGCAAACTGTGTGTCATTGTTGGAAACTAGACGCCTCAGCACGCCAAAACGACACACTATATTCTTCCACACGAAGTGTTGGATCTTGTGAGCTGTGATTTATGCTACTGGCTCAGCCTCTATCCACTTCGTGAAGTACTCTATGGCCACTACAAGGTACTTCATCTGCCTTATCGCCAAAGGAAAGGGCCCTAGAATATTGATTCCCCACGTGTGAAATGACCACAAGTTGTAAATCGACCTTAGCTCTTCTAGCGGCACCTTGTTGACCTGATGAATGCCCACCATATTATCAACAACAAAGGTTCATGGGGCCTTGAGGGTTTCCTGTATGACTGTCCTCTGCCTGCCCCCCTTGCCCGAACTGGCGAGCTTGACTAGCAAGTCAGCTCGGGCATTCTGCTCTCTTGGGACGTGCACCAGCTCAAACACCACGAACAATCCTTTCAAAATTTGGACGTACACAAAGTACACAACCATCTGTGGACCTTTGGCTTAATATTCCCCAATCACCTGACCCATGAGCAAAAGGGAATCGCTCTTCACCAACAAGCTCCGCGCTCCCATCTCCTTAGCCAAAAGCATGCCGACGATGAGGGCTTCATACTCTGCCTGATTATTGTTGGCCTTGAAAGCGAACCTCAGGGCCTGCTCAATCAAAAACCCGTTTGGTCCTTCCAAGATCATGCCAGCTCCACTGCCTTGCTGGTTGGAGGACCCATCCACGGAGAGCACTCATCTGCAGCTGGCCTCCTCCTCTTATTGTGCATCTACCGAGGAGAGCTCTACCACAAAGTCCGCATATACTTGGTCTTTGATGGGGCCTCAAGGCTCATACTCAACATCGAACTTCGAAAGTTCTACTGCCCATCGCACCATCCTTCCTGCCACATTTGGCTTCAACAGCACCTTGCGTATGGGCAAGTCCGTCATTACCACCACCGTGAAACTCTAAAAATAATGACGAAACCTCCTAGCCGAGAACACCACGGTCAGGGTTGCCTTCTCCCGGGCTTGGTATCTTACCTCCGGTCCTTGCAATACTTTGCTCACAAAGTATATTGGTTTCTGCACCTGATCCTGCTCTTGTACGAGGATCGAACTGATCGCCCGCTCCGTCACAGCGAAGTACAAATGGAGCGATGTGCCCAACTGTGGCTTACACAACACCGGGGGCTAGCGAAATACTCCTTCAACTTGAGAAATGCCTCATCGCACTCTCTGGTCCAGACGAACCGGCTATTCCTCCTCAGACACTGGAAGTAGGGGTGGCCCTTGTCTCCTCCAGTTGATACAAATCTGGACATAACGGTCATCCGCCCCGTTAACTGCAGCACCTCCTTCACTGAGATTGGGCTTCTCATTGCAAGGATTGTAGCGCATTTCTTGGGATTTGCCTCTATCCCACGCTCGGTGAGTAGGAAACTCAAGAATTTACCTGCCTCCACCCCAAACACGCACTTCTCGGGGTTCAGCTTCAGCCTGTATTTTGCTATCGTGGCAAATAGCTCTTCCAGATCAGCCACGTGTTGATCCCTCTCTTGCGAGGTCACCACCATATCGTCCACGTAGGCATGCACATTTCGACCTAACATGGGTGTAAGGACCCTATCCATCCGCCTCTGGTAGGTGGCGCTTGCATTCTTCAGCCCAATGGGCATCACCGTGTAACAATAACAAGACATCTCAGTCATGGATGTTGTCTTGCACTCGTCTCTAGGGTGCATCTTAATCTGGTTGTACCCAGAGAAAGCGTCTAAGAAACTGAGCATCCTGCAACCCGAGGCACTGTCCACCAAGGCGTCGATGCTTGGCAAGGGGTACGAGTCCTTCGAGCATGGCTTGTTGAAGTTGGTGAAGTCCACGCACATTCTCCATTTCCCGTTGGCATTCTTCACCAAGACCACGTTGGCCAACCACTCAGGGTATTGGATTTCCCTTATGTGGCCGGTGCTCAACAACTTCCTCGTTTCTTCCTTTATGACCTACCGCCTCTCTTCATTAAACTTCCTTGGCGGATCGGCCTGACCTTAGGGTCCATGGTGAGGCGGTGACACAGGAAATCTGGGTCTATGCCTGGCATGTCCGAGATGGACCATGCGAAAGCGTCCAGATGTCGTGCTATCACCCCAACAACTTGGTCTTGCTCCGCTTGGTCCAGTGATTTACCAAGCTTAAACGTTTTGCCCCCAATCTGCCTCTCCACGATATCCCTTACTGGCTCGGGTCACCTCTCCTGGGCGCTCTCTGCATAGGAGATCTCCGTACGAGCGTCCTCATCTCTGCTGGGTGGGCACTCTGTAACCATGAAGACCCCCCTCTTGGTCTTGAGGCTATTTTCATAACACCTCTTAGCCTCTTGCTGGTCCGACTTGATAGTTATCACCTTCCCACTCAAGTTCGGCAAATTCATCTTCATGTGGCGTGTTGATCCTACCACCCTCAGCCTATTCAAAGCTTTTTAAAGGTGGACCAAAACATCACATCCATTGAGCTGCCTTGGTCCACTAGCACTCGGTGCACCTTCCTCCTTGCAGTTACTACAGAAATCATTACATGGTCATTGTCATGGGGGACGACATCTCGAAGGTCGGCCTTCATGAAAGTAAGGTCGACGTTGAGGACATCGTCTGCCACTTGCGCCTCTATTGACATTACTGATCGTACATACTTCTTGCGCTGAGAAACAGTGCACCCTCCACCTCCATGGAACACTTGTATATTATTTTTGTTTAAATTATCATCCTTATACTTATACATTATTGTTTATACATGCATTATATTATGATTTATTGAATTTCTATTTTGACTTGTATTAATGTTATTATTTCAAGAATACCTGAAGATGAAGAAAATGTCCATCAAGAAGACTAGAGCAACAGAACATGATACTCTCAATAACACTTTTGACCAACTTGCAGCCCTTAATAACTCAAGTAAGTTCATACACAACTTCCATTTAGTGAGATGTTTGTACTTATATTTTAATTTGGAATTCTCTTTAAAAATATATTATTTTTCACATGTATTCATTTAATTATTATGTAGCACCTCATGTGAATTCTCATCCTATAGAGAATAATAAGAAGAAGACTCCTCCCCCACATGCACCTCATAGGTTGATTTCTACTACTAAGAACAATTCTGCACCTGAATTTCAATTTGATAATACAAATGAATCTGTCCATGAATCTACATTTGAACCTACACCAAGGTTACAATCTGATGAAGAAAGGGAAGAAAATGTGGGTATTGAGATGCAAACTGAACAATCAAAGCATGTATTACGTAAAAGATCATGGCTTGTTGATGTCATTGGTAAGCTTGAATCAATACATTGCAAACTCACATTGTATTTGTTTTTTATGTTCGTCCTCTTAAACTAACAATAATTTTGACAGATAATGAAGGCAAAAAGGTTAGGAAACAATTAACAGCAAATGATGTCTGGTTTTTATCTGTTGGTGAGAGGATTCTTGTTAACTGGAATAACGAGAACCAACCAGTTGATGACAGTGGAGCATTGTTGAATAGGTTTTTAGGTCATGTTGCAAGAAATATTAATGCATTTCCTATTAGCTATCAAAGTTGGAGGAAGATTCTCAAAGATTACAAAGAAGATATACTTAAGAAAACCATTCAAGTAATTATTTTTGGATTTTTCGGTGTTTTAATTGATATTATATTGAAATTATCTTAAATTTACTTGTGTAATAATTTTGAAGGCTAAGTTTGAAGTTGAATCTGATGCTAATGTAAGATATATCTTCAAATCACTTAACACAAAGTGGACTGAGTATAGGCAACAACTATGGCAACAAAGAAATGATGGAACACACAATAGAGATGAAATTATTGCAATGTGTCCAGAAGTAATGAATAAAGACCATTGGGCTTCTTTTGTTGACTACAGTTTAAATTCAAGGACAAAGGTAATAAAAACTACTTTATTCTTTAAAGTTTTGATTTATTTATATTTAGTTATTTTACTACATGTATGCTTAGGAAATTGCCAAAAAGAACAAGGATAATAGAAAAAAGCAAACAGTTCCTCATACTGGTGGATCCAAGAGCATTGCACGGAAGAAAGATGAGATGGTAACTTGATTCTCCTATAATTTTTATTATATCATATATCATGATTCATATACTTTTATTACATTTTATAGGAGAAAGAGCTTGGTCGCAAAGTTAGTAGGGGAGAAGTATGGCTAGCAACACATAAACATTCTAACAGAGAATTTGTGAATGATGGGGCAAGAGAGATTGGGGTAAGTATCATTTTTGTAAAGATGAAAACTCAACCAAATTGGATGTGAGCTTCATTTATAACTTTTTTTCACTATTTGTAGGAAAAGATTCAAGCATATGAGTCAAATACATCTTCCCTCTCACATGATATATCAATTGATGATTCACTAGCTCATGCCTTTGGAAGTGAAGAACATTGTGGTCGTGTTCGAGGGATGGGATTGGGACCTTGCCCTTCTCATGTGTTTGGATATACTAGAAATTCTCGCACTGGGATATCTTCAACTACTTATAGAGAATTGGAGAATCAGGTTTTTTAACATGCATTTTCTTATGTAGCAATTTTTTAATGTGTATGGTTTTCTCACTCTTTTTCATGATAAATTGTTTTTTAATATAGGTTATTGCATTAAAGTCACAATTGGATGAACAAAATAAAAGATATGAAGAACGTGAAAAAAGATATGAAGAACATGAAAAAAGATTTGAGATAATGATGAATTTTTTCTTTCAAAGTTATCAAGGTCAATTGCCTCCTGAGTTGACTATGTTCAATCGTTCATCGGTAATGTTTAAAAAATTTAAATAACTTGTTTTATTTTTCAGATTTACATTTCTAATTGTGATATATGTTTATATTGTAGGTGTCTGATCAAGGAAGTGTGCCAAAAAATTAGGAAGGCAAAACCAAAACCATAATAATAATGTACCAAACACACTCATTCAACAAATAAAGAATTCATGTGGGATTAGAACGTGATCAAAACCGATCCTGCAGTCATATATTGGTTTTATCTTGTTCATTAATGAGTTTAAACTGGTATTAATGAGTTTAAATTTTGTGGAAAAAATGAAAATTTTGCTGGATTACTTCTTATTTTGCTTTAACTTGTTTTTTTTTAATTGGTGTCTTGATCCGTTGATGTGTTTGATGTTGATTTATAGTTTTTTTTAGTTTTTTTTTTGTTGGATTTGAAAGCTTGGTAGTGTTATGTTTAGGTGTTTTCCTTGTTTTTGTGTTGGCTAGTTTTGACAAGGTTGTTGGATCTTTCTTTTGAGTAGTGTATGAAAATGATTAAGAATGGATAAAAACTAATTAATGTTTGTGTGGTGTGATGAAAAACTACTTTTGAAACTAATTGATTGTTGTTCAAGCCTCCATTTGAACATCTTGAAATAGCATTTTTTACACATGTGCTATTTGTTTTTGATCTGTAATGGCATTTCGATTTGTCTACTCATTTTCTTTGTCACCTACAATTACTTTATTTAAAGTAAAAAGTGATTTGCCTCGGTCTCCATCAATTGAATTGTGGTTTCTTGGTCATGGTTTTCTTGAGCACTTGTAAGATGGTAGTAAAATACCATTAGAAAGAGTTGAACGATGGAAAAAGATTGATTCTTAGCTTTGTGCCTTGTTGTGCCATTATGTGGAACACAATATATTAGGCACTCTTAGAGCTTGTGTCACTCGTTTCAGAAGAAGGCTAAGAGTATTTTGTAAATAATATTCAACGACTTTATGACTCTGCTCATAAATTGACATCTCTTAAACAAACAAATCATGACATGACTTGTTTTATTATTGAAGTCCAATCAACTAGTAAGGAATTAAAAATGGTTTTAGATGTTGATTCTTCAGAAGAGATTAAGACGAAGTTGGATGAGTTCTATATGGTTAAGATTCTTCATGCCGTGCACTTTGATTTTGATTAAGTTTGAGTCCAAATCCTAACCGGTCAAGAAATTTCATCAATTTCAAATGGTTATAGATTTATGACCACATTTTCCATAGGTACTATCAGATGTGTTGGTTATTACATGATATGTCATGGTTATAAGTCATTAAATTGATACAAAGTTGAGATTTATTTACTTTGGATGTGCATAAAAGGCTAAAATCTATTGTGCTGAGCCAGCTAGCTAACTTGGGTAGTCCCACTATATGTGTAACCTCTTTTTTTTTTCTTTTTTTTTTTCAGTAAAGCTAGTTTAAATTGTTAAAGATTCTTTGTCCAGGTAAATGAATAAAAAAAACAAATTTCATAATTTTGAAACCTATGGTATTTTTTAAGGAGGTTCTAAAACATTTTATGCACGTTTTGAAACCTATGGTATTTTACGGAGTTTTGAAACCTATGGTATTTTACGGAGGTTTTAAAACCCATGGTATTTTACGGAAGTTTTCAAACCCATGGTATTTTACGGAGGTTTTGAAACCCATGGTATTTTACGGAGGTTTTGAAACCCATGGTATTTTGAAAGGCTTTTCCTAAGGTTTAAAAATACCCTGTGGAACACATTCCCCAGAGATGGTTTAGCGGGGGAAACTACAACCCTGGATAAATGACTTAATGGAGGTTTTAACCCTAGATAATGTAAAAATAAATCCTCGTTAAAACTATTTTTTCTTGTAATATCACCTCCACCTGAGAAACCTCTGAGATAGTGTTTAAATTAAAACATTAATCATCTGTCTAAATATATTATTTTAAAAATATATATTTATTTAATGAAATATTTAATAATATGATTAAAATTCAAATTTTATTAAAAATCAGACTATTACTATTTTTTTTACTTATATTACACATATATTGTAATGATAATAATGTAAAATCATTTACTTAATACATTTAAATAAATAAAAAATTAATTTAATAAATTAAAAGGTAAATTTATTCAAAAAAAAATTATTTAAAATTATTTATTTATTAATTTAAATACAATATATTATGGGAGTTAGATCCATCGAGTAAACTTATGTACATTTTTTATATGAAAAACACACCGACATTTTAGGGTCAGTGATCGGATGACCACATCAAAATTTGTGAAACACGCTCAAGCTACACGGAAATATCATAATATATTTATAATTTAATTTTTTATACAATCACACCCCAATTCTTAATATTATTATTTTAATATTTTTTCTTATCATAAATTTATCATATATATATATATATTTATATATATATATATATATATAAATTTATCACAAGAATATTGTATACAATTCTAAGAATATAAAACTATAATTTTTCATAAAATATTACAGAAAATTTGACACTTTTTCTTTCTCTCACCCTTCTGTCTTCTGCATGAGGTATCCATACAGGACGTCGCTGTCACTATGAAAAGGAAAAATATATTATAACAAATTCTTTAAAAAGACAATCATTTAATAATGTCTATTAATATAGTAATGATAAAGTCTTTAACATTTCATATTTATTATTATTATTAGCTTGTGATAGATTTACAACACAACAGTAAAAACCATGATACTTTTACATTATTGTTAATTTTCTATATTCACTCTACAACTGTATATATTAATATTCTATTATTATATAATATTTTATTAAAAAAATTGTTAAATGAATATATTTAATGAACAGTGATGTCAAAAGATAAATTTCCTTTTCAATATACTGCCATTAAGATGCACCGTTTCTGCAAAGTTGATATCCAAAGCATCAGAAAGAGTTATACACGCAAAATGAAATAAAGAACCAACCAAATCAAAATGTGACACAACCCCCAAAATAAAAACTGAATTTAGTTGGTGGAAAATGGTAAACGGAATTGATTCTAAAGGATCCCAATTTGGATTTTGTTTTCAAGAAGAAAACTTGATGAATTGTGGCAGTGTTAATTATTTTCCCTGCTGGTTGATTTAATGTACTGAATCAAATCCAGGAGACTGGAGTAAGAGGAACCACCTGGACTCACACTCTTGTGAGCCAACTTAGCCATTGCTTTAGCTGAATTGAGAAACTCCTCCCTCCTATGAACCATGAGATCATTTACCATCTTCTCCACAACATCTCTATCACACACATCTTTCATGTCCAACCCTACTTTCCAAACCTCACTCACAAACCTGCTGTTAATCTGCTGATCTGCAAAGTATGGCCAGCAAATCATGGGCACACCAGCCACCACACTCTCCAAGGTTGAGTTCCACCCACTGTGTGTCAAGAACCCACCAATGGCCTTGTGTTCCAGCACCTCCTCTTGTGGTGCCCACCCTACTATGAACCCCCTCTCTTTAGTCCCTTCCTCCAGCTCAGCCGGTACCCGGTCATTATTGTCTTCTCCCGCCACCATATCAGGCCGAATCACCCACAGGAACCTCTTCTTGCTGTTCACCAATCCGTACCAAAACTCCATGAGCCTCTCCCTTGTGATGGTAGTGATGCTACCGAAGCTGACATATAACACCGATTTCAACGGCTGAGAGTCAAGCCAAGTCAAGCAACTTCTATCCACTTCCCAGAAAGAACTCATGGACGGCGTCGGTTTGGCATCGAATACTCTTTCGGAGTTCAAGTGCGCATGGAGAGGACCAACGGCGAAGACTCGAGGAAACTTGAGACGCATCTGGGACAATAGAGGACCATCTAGATCCTCGAAAGTGTTCAGTATCACTCCTCGGGCTCGAAGCGTTTGATGGCAGTCAAAGACTGTGGATTTTAATGGCTCTACTAGGTTGGATTCTGTTCCTCGGTAGAAACTCGGGAGATCTCGACATCGGAGAATGTTTTCCATGCCCGGGAGAGTGGTTATCACGCGATCCATGTCTTCCTCTCCTTCAATAAGTTTCAATTCAGTTATCATCGTATCAAGCATGATAATTGATAACAAACACACAACTTCTACTCAATAGGTCTAATTTAATCTAAGCTCACATACTATTTTTAGGTTTGATCACTTTCACAAACAAGTACTACTATATCTATCTATCTATTTATCTATATTATAATTTATAGTTTTATACCTCTGATCGGAAGTTGATTGGATTCAAAGAGATTTGGAGCACAGAACAAAGCCCAGAAGCATGAAGCGCTGATGGCGCGAAAATGAATGAGCGGTATCCCAACCTCATCCGCCACGTCAGCGGTGAGGCCTCCAAGGAATCCATCACCAATGAGGCACGTGACCTTGGGCTTTGCAGCAGTTTGGGAGACAAGAATGTCTCTGATGAGAGGTTTTGCGTGCGAGTTCAAGAAAGAATAGAGGTCAGCTAATGCGTTATCGGAACGAGGATGATCATCGGGGAGGCCATCGGAGATAGTCTTGAGTTCGAGGTTCGGGTAGGTTTGTGAAAGAGCCTGGATGTCGGCGAAACGGTGGAGGCGGCGGTGGATGAAATCGGTGGTGAGGAAGGTGACGTGGAAGTGATGCAGAGCTAGAAGCTGCGCCAGCTTCATCATGGAGTTTACGTTGCCTTGCAATGGTCCCGGTAAGAGGACCACGTGGTTTACACCTGCTTCTTCTTCTTCTTCTGCCATACTCTTATCTCTCTCTGCCGATTAAACCGCTAAATCATCTCTATTTATATTCCTCTTTCAAAATTTACCTTCACATCTTTCAAGACAAATAAAACTCCTTTAGACCTCATTTTAACAATATATTAATATTTCAACTTGCAAGACTATAATATTAATTACATATGTTATTTTTATTAATAAGTGTACTAAAATATCACTTCGTATCTTCTTTGTGATCACAAAAATTAAAAAATAGTTTAAGTACATCTCATTACCAATAATGTTGACTAACTATCATAAATTAGTATTGGTAAAAAAAAAAAGACACTACTAGCATTGTTCTAGCAAACCCTATTCCATCACTCACAAAAAATGATCTGAAAGTTTAAAGTATGCTAAACGAACATTAAACTCATGCTTGGAAGTGCATAAAAAAAATTTATATCAATTAAGTAGTGGCTAGACAAAAGAAAATACTAGAATAAGACTATGAATTCAAAAATCATATTTTAACATTATCCCCACTACACCACACAAGTTTAATTATAAATTTTATTGTTTTGTTATTATTATTATTATACATATAATTATTATTCTGATTATTGTCAAACAAAAAATATTCATATTGTCAAACATCAATACACACAAAAATGAATGTGTCCCAACATTACTGAATCGTCCACCCCTCGTCAATTAATTATGTTTCATTTCGCACAAACTATTTAATGTATCATTGAGCAAAATATTAAATGACTCTCATTTATTTTCATTTATTTTCCTTTTTATGTTCAACATATACTTATTTATTATCGTCTTATATCTCTTATTTTTATCTTGTTTTGATTTGTTTTTAATTTTTTTTATATCTTTTATCTTTATCTTATTTTGTCTTTATTTTATATTTTTTATGTTTTTAGTTATTATTATTTTTTGTCATTCTTTATTTATTTCTGTTTTTTGTTTTTATTTTTATTGTTGCTGTTTTTATTTTCTATATTATTTATTTTTGCATTTTTTTTCTTCTCATTTTTTAAACATTAAGTGTACCATTTGCATTAGTTTTTTTTTAAAATTTTGCATTTAGGGTAAACACTTCAATATTATTTGTGTCCACTACTAATTAATATTATTTGACTTTGTTTTTTTTATAATTATGTCATGTATTTTTTACTTGAAATTAACATGATTATATCATCAATAATGATAAAAATAAATACTAACTTTTGTTTATAGATTCAACTTTTATGTTGTTGTAGAGTTTAATTTTTGATTTTCTTCATTCTTAAAAAAATTAAACTAAACATTTTTATTTTTATTTTTGTAAAAACTTATTTTTTTATTCATTAATTATATTTCTAACTATTTTAAACATTAAAAATATTTATTTTTTTAATGCATTCAAAATTAAAATTATCATTTTTTAATTTTATTTATTTATTTACTTTTGAAATAGTGTTAGATAAGAAAATAAAAACAAAAGAATGTTAAATATGAAAAAAAAAGTACTAGATAGAGAAATAAAAGTATAAATAGTGCTATAAGTGAGAATGTTTTTAGTCTAATCAACTATTTTATATTTAATAGAGTCTCTTGTTTTACGTTTGAGAAACTACTTCTCATTTAAAATTTAAATTTAATAACTATTTTTAAGAAAGGAAAACAGTAAATTATTTAAAAAATAATAATTTTTAATTAATTATAAGAATAATTAGTTATTTAGTAAATATTTTAAGAAATAGAAAATGATTGAAATATTCAAAATTCCATATATCTTTCAATTCTAATCCCTCCCTCCCTAACAAATATTTTAGAAAAAATAGAAAATCACAGAGATAATGTTTATGATAATGATAATGAAATAAAATAAAAAATTGATATAAGATAAAGTAGAAAAAAAATTGAAAGCAGTTGTTAAAGAGGAAAATCTCCTAACTAAATAATATCACATTGTTAATAAATAATAATAATAATAATTTCTAAAGGAACTGTTTAGGAGATGAAATAAATGCATAAAATAACAATGATAATTTATGTTATCTTTTCCTTCACAAAGTGAAACGGGCCAGTCCAGTGTGAGGAAGAGGAGAGTGAGTCCAGAAGAGAAAAGCGTTTGTTTGACCAAAACGAAGGTGTTCCAAACTGAGTTGAGCGGTGGCACCGCCAATGGCTCTGCTGGGGGAGGACGGCCGCGGTTACGAACTGGCACGGAAGCTCGACATTTGCGGTGTGTGGCGAACCTGGCTCGGCGACTCCACCTACGCCGGCTTCGCACCCTTCCTCACTTCCCCTTCCGCCTGGGACTCCTTCATCACCTCCTCCTCTCACGCCCCTCTCCAACTCAGGGTCCGCGCGCTTCTCTTCGACAAAGCCACCGCTTCTCTCTCCCCGAACCCTAACTCCTCTCTCCAACGCCTCAACCCTACCTACCTCCAATTGCACGCCGACGACATCTACTTCACCCTTGGCACTCCCTCGCACGACTCCAAGGTACGTAAAACCCTATCTCTTCTCTTTCGCGCCCTTCTCTTTTAATTCCTTCTCCATATTCACATTTCTTCAATTTCACGCAGAATCAATCTAATAAAACGGCCTCCGCTTCCGGATCCAGGTACATTGAATCTGAATTGCCGGAAACGTGGTACAGTCAGGTGATTGATAAGTACAAGGCTAGTAAGAATTTAGTTTCCGGCGAATCGCGTTCGCCGGCGGAGATGGCTTCGTATCTTACGTACGTTACTAATCATAAGAAACGGCGCCTGGCGTTTAAGGAGGATGTGAATTCGGTTGCGGATCACGCGCTGCAGCCGAACGGTGGTGGTTTAGCTGTTGTTGATGATGGTGATTCCGTTGTTTTTCCCGAGATTGCGTTCGCGTTGAACTGCGTGCCTGATAGCGCGCTTCCGTTGAGTGATAGAGTGGGAAATAGTGGTAACCAGAAGGGGAAGGTGTTTAGTGTTCTTGATACTTTGCCTCCTATTGCAGCGACTAGAAGTTCCGTTATGATGGAGAGGCTCGGGATTAGGCCTGAGCCTGGTAGTGTGGAGCATGGAGGAGGCGTGAGCCGTGGAAAATTTGTAGCTGAGGGAAGTGGGAAGGTTGTTGGCCCCCAGCAGGCAGCAAAATTGTCTCAGAAGGCGGTGGCGCGGATCTTGTTGGGTGTGGGGTTTGAAGGTGCCATGGAAGGTTCGGTCGAGGACTTCTCTGAAATACTGAGCGAACGGATTTGTAAAATAGGAACGAATTTGAAAGTGCTTGCTGATAGTTATAAGAAACAGTGCTCGCTCATTGAGCTTCTGAAGATGTTGCTTAAAACAGTGGGTTTTAGGTGAGTTTTAGACACTTTTCCTGTGTTTAGTTTTACTACTGAATATTTGCTGCATGAATAAATGTGTTAATCTTACTCTGCATTGATATGTTCCCAAGGGGATTGCTCTAAGACTATAGTATTACTTTGTTCATAAACATTCACAAAAATAGAAATCTGCGAGGGAGAGGAAGAGATAAGTGGTTGTGGCACTGTGAACATTTTGGTGGATAGATGCATTGTGGTTGTTTGAGGGTTTTTTAGGCAATAGTTTACCTGATGGCTGAGTCCCCAGCCATACACAACCACATAATAAGGAGAATGAAGACCTAGAGTCTGTTTATAGACTTATTTGCAATGCCTATCATACCCTGATTTTTATTTACCTGGACGCATTTTAACATCTTCTGCTCTTGCTCACAGTAATTTTGCACCATTAGTGGATGTGGTTAAAGATGGCTCCAAGAATAATGTACAACACAGTCAGCAACAAGTTCATGGAATGCAGCCCCAGCTGCAGCAACAACAGCAGAGTTCCCTTCGGCTACCTCAACAAGTATTTACATATACTTCTTTGTCCATTATTTAATGCTGTAAGCCACTTGTATGATGCATGTACATGATCAGGGGGACTTGCAGTGAGACGTAGAGCGAATTTCCTTACTTTGGATCTTAGAGAACCCTGCACTTTTGTAGATGTATTTGGTGCTTCCTCAAAACAGAATTACACCATGCATCATGCTGAACTGTGATTTTATTTTGCTTTCGCCAGTGACCATTATTTATATCATTCGTCAAAAATTATTTTTCTTCACTTTGAATGCTATTTGAATATGAACATTACAAGGTTGCAGTTCACATGCTAATTTAAATCTGTGGCTGCTGCATATTTTGCTCATATCCAATTTATAGTACTGGGTGCTATATTTAATGTATTTTGTTCATATTCTCTTGTTTTGTTTACATTGTTATTACTTTTTTCTTCCTGAGCAGATGGAGATGATGATGATTTGACATTTAGTACTTTTGAGATTTGGAACATGTTAGAAAAATGTATTTGCCCTGCCCTTCCTCAATTATGGTATAATGTGAAGGAAGAGAATTTGTGCTGATTGATTTTTTTTTTTGCCTGTGTCATTTATATGAACTTGTGACTGGTTTGCATCCTATTTGCCTAATTGATTTTGTTCCTCATTCAGAATTTTTCAATATGTTATCTGCTAGATTGATTAATGATTCATGTAATGCAGTATTACCCAATGCATTGTTAATGTGCAGGTTCAAATGCAGAGGCAAATGCATCCACAGATGCAGCAGATGATTCATTCCCAAAATATGGCTTTTCATCAGCAACAGCAAATTGAGAGAATGAGAAGGCGTGCTGCAGCTACTCGCCCTGCTATGGATATGGATAAGGAAAGACCGCTGGTTCAAGTCAAGATTGAAAACCAAGATTTACCAATTGATGGTAATGTCTTCACTTCTAGACATCCCCAAATGCAGTTTAGGCAGCAACAGTCGCAGCAGCAGCAGATTGCTGCAATGTCAAATTTCCATCCTCAATCTGGCACTCAGTTTAGACAGATGAGTTCCTTGCAGATTCCTTCAATGCAGTCGCCGTAAGTTATTTAAAATAAATGAATGCTGCTGTTAGGGTGGCTTTTATGTTATATCTATCTTTACTAAGACTTCATTGTTTGTGTATATAGGAACATTAGCATGGTTAGAGCCCCTCCTGTGAAGGTGGAGGGCTTCTCGGAATTGATGGGTGGGGATTCTACATCGAAGCATGATGTAGACGAAAATAGACTCACTTCTCCCAATGGTAAATAGCCTTTCAGTCAACGGGTGTGTGCATCCCTGGAGATCCTATGAATTTGGTACTGCCTTCATTGTAATACAACTTTTTCTTTGGTTTACTTTGTATAGTCCTATTCTCACTTAGTTTATCCCAGCAGTGCTATCTATCACCATGGATCAAATATATATTACCAAACTGTTGCTCTCGAGTGTGCTGATTTTTGCTAGGGATGTTTTCTATACCTCTGCTTTAATGTTTGTGATTATTTATTTGATCGCGACATAAATTTCAAGCAAATTTTTTCTGCGTTTCATGGAGGGAAAAATATTTCTCGAAAAAGATGGTTAAATAATAATACGATGCTCATGGATCTGTGTTCCTTGAACCAGTTGCAGTTTGATTATTTATTCTGCATATGCAAAATGTTATTTGTATAATAAAATGCGACGCCGCATTGAACAATTAGATGCAGAATTATAATAAACAACACAGATATCAAGCAAGCAACTTAAAACAGGCAAAATGACGTCTGTTCTCAAATATTTTTTTCCCATTTGGTTATCTACTATACTACTAAAATCAATTAAAATTAAAAAAAAAAAATCAAATAATAATAAAATTTTAAAAAATATATTCTCAATTGGTTAGAGAATCTAATTGTCCTATTTTAGTCTAATGATCAAATTATCTTATCAAGCTAAAAGAACCTAGTCATATATATTAAGCCAATAAAAATGTACCTCTTTATAAATTAGAAAAATACAGTTTTTTAAACTCAGTTAATAATGGTAATTTGTTTAACATTTAAAAACAATAATATTATTAGAGGGCATAATTGTATAAATTTTTAAATTGCACCACATAAAAGAAATTCAAGAACGATATGCATAATCAAAATAAGAAGTACAAGTCTTTTAAATAGGAAACAGATCATGTTCAATAAAAATAAGTTCAAATTAGATATATGATAGCAATTGTAAAATATGAATATAAATTAATCATAATTATAAAACTTACATTAAAATGTTTATACAGTGAGAAGTCAATGCCTATGTTCCCAAGGGGATTGCTCTAAGACTACAGTATTACTTTGTTCATAAACATTCACAAAAATAGAAATATGCGAGGAAGAGATAAGTGGTGACAAATTGTGGTACTCTGAACATTTTGGTGGATAGATGTGTTGTGGTTGTTCGAGTGTTTTTTAGGCAATAGTTTCCCTAATGACAGAGTCCCCAGTCACACACAACCACATAATAAGGAGCCACACACAATTACATAATAAGGAGGATGAAAACCTAGAGTCTGTTTATGAACTTATCTGCGATGCCTATCATTACCCTGTTTTATATTTACCCAGACGCATTTTAACATTTTAACATTATAGCTTAAGTTTTAACAAAAGCAACTAATTTCCCAATTCCAGCAGCTATTTATCGAGCAAAATCTTGAAATTTGTAATGCTAGTGATGGAACATATTTGGTGTGGACTGAGCTGCACAATGCAAGAACACTTATAATTCTTGACAATGTTGATCAAGGTGAACAACTTAAGCTGTTCACAGGGAAACTCAGATATACGTAGATGTGTAGGTGAAGGTAGCATAATCATCATAATTTCAAGGGATGAACATATATTAAAGACACATGGAGTGGATGATGTGTATCAAGTTCAGTTGTTGAGTTGGGAAATCGTTGTACACTTGTTTTGTAGAAATGCTTTCTAAGTTAATTATATATTGGACAATTATGAAGAGTTGGCACATGAGGTACTTTCACATGTTCAAGGTCATCCCTTGGAAATTGAAGTAATTGGATCATCTTTGTTTGGTCGAAATGTCTCATAATGGAGAAGTGCATTGGGTAGGCTAAGATATAATAAAGATAGAAATGTTATGAATGTTTTACATATAAGTTTTGATCAGTTGGAAGAAGAAGAAAAAAAAATATTTCTTGATATTGCATGTTTCCTTCATAATCACTTATATTATAATGAAATTTTAAGCATCCATGGATTTGATTATGAAAATGGCATACCATCTCTGATTGAGAAATCTCTCATAACATGTGAACATGTGGATATTTATATACACAGGTTGTTGATAGGTTTAGGACAAAGTATTATTAGAGAAAAATCACCTAAAGAGCCTCTAAAGTGGAGTAGGTCGTGGGATTGCAAAGATTTCGAGAAAGTTATGTTAGACAATGAGGTAAAAATTTGAGTATAAATCTTATATTGTCATTTTTTCTAGAATATGAAAACCCTTTGAAAAGTATAACAATGTTATTCTTTCTCCATAATGTTGTAGGCATCTGAAAATCTTGAAGTCATATATATTGAATGTGATTTGCTTGTGGGGATAGTGAGGGCAGACAGTCTATCGAAAATTAGACACCTTAAGTTGAAGATGTGGAATTTTCAGGCAATCTTAATCATCTTTCGAATGAACTAGCATATCTTAATTGGAGAGAATATCCTTTTAAATGTTTGTCTCAAAGTTTTCAGCCAGAAAAACTAGTTCAGTTATACCTTGTTGGGAGCAGTATTAAACGACTATGGGAAGACACAAAGGTAATGTATATTAATTTTCTATTTTTTTAAAATAAACCAATTAAATGACAAACACTGTCTTTTAGTCTCTTTTTTTATTTAACTAAATAAAGAAAGCCCAAAATTCATTATTAATTTTGTCTTTTATTTGTTAATCACTGTAACCATTGTATAATTTGAAGCTTTTGGATCTCTCTTACTCCAAAGATTTAGTTGAGATGTCAGATGTTAGAGAGGTCCTAAATCTTGAAAAGATAGAACTTAAAGGATGTATAAAGCTCCCAAAAATCAATCCATTGATTGGTCTTTTGAAAAAGCTTGATGTTTTGAATTTGAGAAATTGCAAAAACCTAGTAAGCTTACCCAATACCATATTGGGCTTGAATTATCTTGATTATCTGGATGTCTTTGGATGTTCAAAACTTTGTTTAGTTGAAGCTCCTATTCTTTCCCAATCAACATCCTCTTTTATAAAAAAAAATGTTGTATTCCAGAGCACAAAGAGACTCAGTCAGCTATTTGTTGTTATCCTCTCCTACTTTCCCTTCTTCTCTCACTTGTTTGCGTGAACTCGATCTAAGCTTTTGTAACTTAGTTCGAATCCCTGATGCCATTGGAAAGTTAAGTTGCCTAGAACACCTAAATTTGGAGGGAAACAATTTTACCACACTTCCCAACCTCAATAACCTTTTCAGACTGTATCATTTAAACTTACAACATTGCAAGCGATTCAAACGCTTTCTTGTTCTCCTTTCGCAAACAAACTTTCCCTTAGAAACTTGCTAGCTTCCACTACCATATTTGACCCATGAAGATCTGGTAGGACTAATCCTTTACAACTACCACAAATTAGTTGAGAGGGAACACTGTAGTATCATGATCTTTTCGTGGATGATACATTTTTTTTAGGTGTGCATCCTCCTTCCTTCGTCTTCCTTTCTTTTATTTCTTCAGAAAATAACTACTAACGCATAACTGTGTAATCTTATGAGGCGAGGTGCTCAAGAAACACGTGTAGTCTCAAATTACATCCAAATATTGCATGTGTTACCTTAGGAAGTGAAATGCCTAGGTGGTTCAACAATCAATTTGTGAGCATGGACAATTCAATAAGGATTGATACCTCTTCTGTTATGCATGACGATAATTGGATTGGTGTAATGTGTTGTGCAATATTTCACATGGACATTGAAAGGGACATGACTGGTTATAGATCCATAGATCATAGTGTTAGAATTCCTCTAGTCGATTTGAGAAGCGATCTAGTCATTGATCATTCAGAACATATGTGGCTATTTTATTTGTCTCATCAAGAGTTTGGTGAACGACATTATGATTGCAGTTGGTACACACCTTATAACGGTGTTATTAGTGTGGAATTTACAAAACTGATGATGGACATGGGCAAATTCGAGAAGGGAGAACACCAATATGTTAAGGTGTATGTGAAGAAATATGGGTATTGGTAGGTATATGAGCAAGATCAACAACCATCAAGCTCAGGTACTTAATATTCGTTATATTTTTGTTTTCTTCTTTCGTGTCTTACAAATGCATTTGAGATTTTGATCCATAAAGTTAATGTCCTATGGTACAACATGCAAGGGAGTTACTAACTTCACTATTTAATAAGGTCTCTAATTCCATCAAAGTGCATTTCAATAATAAGATTCTAAATAAAACCAACTAGAAATACTCTTTAAGATCATCATACTGTCACCAGGCTAGGAGTGGAGACTTTCCATGTATGCTCTTCCTCACTTCCTAGATTAATCAACATGTTGAAGAAATCGTTGTACAAAGAGGAAGGTATGTGAGGTATTATCATTATGTCATGAGAGACAAAATCTTACATTTTCAATTACTCGGGTACAGAGGACATATAACATTGCACAAGAATGACTCGTCATCACTTGGTTCATAAAACTCTCATTCTTTTAGTTAGTGTAATAAGATAATATGAAATGAAAAAAGATATAGGAAAGAAGATTTATGTTGTGATTTTTATACTAGTTTTCTCATACACTAGTGCAAAATTAGCAAACGACGAATATTAATAACGACGGATTTTTGGCTATTTGTCGTAAGAAAGATGTGGTGGCAGAGTGGTGAATAAACCAAATTTTATACAACGGTTTTAATTCGAACTATTGCTAAAAATGGTGAAATAAATTAAACAAAGACGATTTTTGAATGGACGGTTGATAAAAAAAATAAAAAGACAATGACTTTTAGATGATCAATTTCTAAAAATTTAGTTTAACTACAAATAGAATGAATTCATTTGATAATTTGAGTAGAAATCACAATTTTTTAGTTTGGTTTAAATGATCAATTTACCAGTTATTTATAACTTACTTCCTAGATTGAGCACCTTGGTTGTGTGCATGTTGCAGGATCAAGGGTAGACATCCCACAGTTCTTTCGAACATCTTTACATAAGTACTCCTTTAAGGCATCTAGCAAAGAAGCTATTTTGCAATTGATGCATTAGAGCACGCAAGGGGGGTAACAGAGGAGGTTAGTCAAAAGGTGAGGAAAAAGTTTAAGGAACACCTAGAGACCTTATGTGTTTCATAACATAACTCTTGTGCAAAAGACCTTTGTGCCTCCCACAAATAGAGTTAGCACAAAAAGAAGTTGTGCCACTGATAATCCATGAGGGGATGACATTGGCTCCATAAGTCAATGCGAATCATATGTGGATGACAATTCTATTTATCGATTGATGGCCTTATGAAATGTCTTTGAACAAGTCACTATGTTACATAATGTGGCTCCTCCCCCCTTATATGGTCAAGTTCATGGTCGAGAAAGATCGCATTAGTGATGTTGCAATTCCTATGTCGACGGCTGAGGTAATTAATGTGACACGAACCTTTTAAACATTTGTAGCTTGGTCTAGACACCTTCTGAAACCTACTGCAGAACCTTCGGTAAGAAAATAATTCTAATTATTAATTTTTATTTATCTATAAATGTACTTGTAGATGTAAGTTAATAAAATTGTTGTTTATTGTGTAGTCAAAGTGTCAAATATCATTGACAACTACTTGTGATATCCCTAACTGATCACATTATTGCATGATTCTGCTCGTTGTACAAGAAGTCACCTGCATATATCAAACAAATTTGTAATTATCAAAAACTTATGTAACAAAAAAAAACATTTTTTTTCACAATAAATGGACCATAACTTTTTGGGAACAAGTTAATTAATTATGTGTTGGTCATTCAACATTACCTTCTAAAGTATACTTCCTCATGCAGTAATAAAGGAGTCAATATTGTCACAATCCCCATCAAAAGAGGATTGAACATTACACAGAAGTGAGGACCTTTGAGTAAGATGAACCATGCTTGGATAAAGAATAATACTGCAAATCCCATAACTCCCAGCATACATTAATTATGTCATTTGCAATATGAAATTTTAATACTTAATTAGTCGATCATTGATATGCATTTAATTCTATAACTTTTCTTTCTAATGTAAAATTAATCATCAACACACTTTCTGCATATAAAGAACAACCAATTTGAAGTAGATAAATTAATCTTCCATGCATGTGGATCTAGTTCCATGAATAGTGTCAATAATGTTGATTGCAATGTTGCCACGAAACACATCCAAGCTGAAAAAGACAAGGGATCAGGATGGCGTGCAGAGGCAGGAACCTAAAGATGAGACCATACAAAGTTATATTTTATGAAAAAAATTACAATATACCACTCAACTTTTCTCAACTTTACAGACATTGATTCAAAATATAAAGGTGTAAGATCATGTAAAATTTTATATTTTACATTGATTTAGAGGGGGAAAATAACTATTTGTACGACAGGTTGTGGAGGTGCAAAGTTCTACCCCCTGTTCAAGTCACTGTTTGGTGGGTGTTGTCAAATAAGATAGCTACTACTAGGGTCAATTTGGAAATGTGTGGGGTTGTGATCAAAAATATGTTGTGTAGTTTGTGTGGGATGGAAGAGGAGAGGAGACGAGTCGTCATTTGTTTTTTGAATGTAAATAGCTTGTCTCGTCTGGAGTCAGTGTTATGCTTGGCTAGGAGTGGTGTTTGTGGATCACAATGACTCATGTTATCATTTCTTACAATTTAAGTTGGGTAGAGCTGCTAAATCGGTTAATGATGTTTGAGAAGGACTTTGGATTGCTATAGTAAGTGAAATTCGGAAGCATAGGAACAAAGTATATTCAAAGGTGGCGTGGTTGATGTTTCAGAAATTGGTCTTGCTCAGTTAAAGGTTAGGTCGTGGGTCATAGTTAAGACAAGACATCTTTATCTTTTTTCTCTTATTCTGATTTGTGTCTTGATCCTTTGGTTTGTATGAGGTTAGTTAATTGATGTTTAGTTTGTATAAATTGTTGATTTACATACAGATTACTACATACGGATTTGAATCCGTATGTAAAATAAGTGTTACATATGGATTTAATTTTTGTATGTGAATAAGCATTACATACGGATTTTTCCATATGTAAACCAAATATGGTTACATACGGATTAATCCGTATATAAAGTCCTTCGAAAATCTATTCCCCAATTCCAGAACCTATTTTTCATCCGCCTCTCCAATATCATTATTTTCTTATACGCTCTCCATTGTCGTGTCGTCATAGAAAGAAGAAAATGAAGTTCAAACCTAGGTTTCCTCTAGTCGGCGCAAGAGCGACAAGCACATTTCACAGCACCGTGAAACACCCTGGCACCCGCGACGAGCGGTGGTGGTGGCGATCGAGCGGAGTAGGTCGCACAGTGGTTGTCGGTTGCGGTTGTGTGTTCGTGCGGTGGTCGTGGATTGTGGTTCGTGAGTCTCCGTGATGGTTGTAGGTTGTGGTTTGTGCGGCAGTTGCGGTTCGTGCGGTGGTCGCAGGTTGCGGTTCGTGCATTCGTGCAGTGATCATGGGTTGTATTAGAATGAGATCAAGGCATAGTAATGCTTCCTGAAGAAAGATGATGAACATTGATCGTGGTGAAAGGTACAACAAGAAAAAGAGGGATTATGAAAACCCTATTGCAGCGATGTATCGCACAGCAAGTGAAGAAGCAAAGAAAAATGTTTCTTATTTCTCATTTATTAAAAGGAGGGTACAAGGATATATATATTACTTAAAGCGGTGTCAAAAGGGAATGGGCTGCCGCTTGGTTATAGTAAGAAGAGCCTAGAATAAAAACTATAACTAAGAAACAGTTACAGTAACTAAAACAGAATAGAAAACAGAACATGTTAGCAGCCCCCCTCAAGCTGGAAGTATATATTTTTCATTCTCAGCTTGGAATGAATGAACTTGAATGTGGTTGGAGGTAAGGGCTTGGTGAAGATGTCTGCTACTTTCATGGTGGATGATATGGGTAGCAGTTTGAGGAGACCAGCAATGACTTTTTCGCGAACAATATGGCAGTCAATTTCTATGTGATTGGTTCGCTCATGGAAAACAAGATTAGATGCAATTTGTATTGCTGAACGGTTGTCACAATATAGAGTAGCAGGCTTGACGTAAGAGACATGAAGGTCCTGAAGGAGATATGTTAGCCATTGTATCTCACTGGTGGTGGTAGCAAGAGCTCTATATTCAGCTTCTGATGAACTCCGAGAGATGGTTTGTTGTTTCTTAGATTTCCAAGAAATAAGTGAATTGCCCAGATAAACCGAGAATCCAGTTATGGATTTTCTTGTGGTGGGACAGGTTGCCCAGTCAGAGTCACTAAAGGACTTTAATTGGACAGTATTAGAGGTGTAGAAGAAAATACTAGATCCAGGAGCAGATTTGAGGTATCTCAGAATTCGAAAAGCTGCTTATTGGTGAGCCTTTGTAGGTGCAGTAATGAATTGACTTAGATTATTAACGTTGAAGGTGATGTTCGGTCTGGTGTTGGTGAGGTATAGAAGACAACCAATGAGTCGCCGGTAGGCAGAGGACTCCGTTTCAGATAGTGGTGTGCCTTCATTCATGGATAGCCGAGAGGTATGAATCATGGGAGTGGGCATAGGTGCGCAGTCAAGCATTCCGGTTTCATGCAAGAGATCCAATGTGTATTTTCTTTGGCTTAGGTGGATCCCTGTACTGTTGCGGGCCACTTCAAGTCCTAAAAAGTATTGTAGGTCCCCAAGATTCTTTATTCGAAAGTGTTCATCCAGTAGTTTGGTAATGTGACAGATTTCCTCAGCATCATTGCCAGTAAGTACGATGTCATCCACATACACAAGAAGAGCAGTAGTGTTAGTGCCATTGTGTTTTAGGAAAAGTGAATGATCGGCATAAGAGATGACATAATTTTGTGAGATTAAAAAGGTGGACAGTTTAGCGTACCATTGTCTCCCTGCTTGCTTGAGGCCATATAGAGATCGGTTCAGTTTGCATACACTAGTTGTGGTGGGCAAGGAAATTCCCGGTGGAGGTTTCATGTATACATCTTCATCAAGGTCTCCATGCAAGAATGCATTATTGACATCAAGCTGTTTGAGATTCCATTGGTGGGCAGCAGCTAGTGCAAGCAATAGCCGAAGAGTGGTTAGCTTTACAACTGGAGCAAAAGTGTTTAAGAAATCCAATCCTTCAAGTTGGGTGTAGCCTTTTGCAACCAAGCGGGCTTTGTATCTTTCGATAGTGCCATCAGAATGTTGTTTGATTTTGTATATCCATCGACATCCAATGGCCTTCTTTCCAGGGGGAAGAGAGGCGATGGTCCAAGTATGGTTTTCCTCTAAGGCATTCAGTTCTTCTTGCATAACATGCTTCCAACATAAGTGTTTAGAGGCTTCCTCATAGGTTTTTGGCTCCATGTTAGATGAAATAGAAAGAACAAAAAATTTAAACTTTGGAGATAGAGATTGATAAGAAATGAACTTAGAGATGGGATATTTTGTACTTACGTTTTTTGTTGCTACAGAAGCTGTGTGAAAGTCTTCCAGATAAGCTGGAATTTTTCTTTGTCGCATAGATCTTCTAGGTGGTGTGGCCGTTATTTCTTTAATATCATCAATGTTCTCAGTGAGATGCTCTTCAGATACACCAGCGGTGATTTCATTGGTGGTATGGTCAGTGCCATGGTTCTCATCAGCAATATCAATTTTGTTGTTGGTATGGTCAGCCACATGGTTCTCATCAACAGTATCAATGTTTACAGTTCCAACAGTATAATTTTCAATAGTAAGATCATTTACATTGTCATAGTTAGAAGGAATAGGGAGAGATAAAATGTTTGGACCATTATGAACATCATTTATTTTGTAGGGAAAGATATTTTCATGAAATACTACATGTCTAGAGATTTCAAATTTAGAAAAAGGAAACCTTTAATGTTAGGTTGAAAACCTAAAAAAATGCCAGCAATAGAGCGATCATCAAATTTTTTTCGGTTAGCAATTATAGTGCTAGAGTAGCACAAACAGCCAAAGACACGTAAGACAAAGATATCACACAATTTTGTATGTAGTTTTTCATAAGGTGTTTTATTATTTAAAAGAGGAGTAGGAGTACAATTTATCAAAAACACGACATGAAGGATAGCAAAATTCCAAAACAAAGGTGGTAAGTTTGCTTGAAAGAGTAAAGCACGAGTCACATTAAGAATGTGTTGATGTTTTCTTTCAGCTATACCATTTTGCTCTAGGGTTTCAACACAAGTAGTGTGATGCATAATGCCTTTTGAAGAGAAATAGTTTTTCATGACAAATTCAACATCATTATCGGTTCTTATTATTTTGATATTGTTTTGAAATTGATTTTCAGCATAAGCAATAAATTTGACAATATGAGTTCTGGTTTCAGATTTATTATTCATGGGGATAATCCATGTAAAGCGAGAAAAATCATCTACAACGGTTAAAAAGTATTTATGACCATGCATAGAGGAAATAGAGCAGGGACCCCAAATGTCCATATGTAACAATTCAAAATTTTGAGTAGCCCGAGTATCACTTAAAGCAAAAGGAAGTTTCTTTTGTTTTGCACGGTGGCAAGTATCACATACAACAGTTTTATGAAATGAAACATAAGGGTATTGAGAACTCAAAACACCTAATCTTTCATCAGAAAAATGCCCCATTCTATAATGCCATGCATAGAGGAAATAGAGCAGGGACCCCAAATGTCCATATGTAACAATTCAAAATTTTGAGTAGCCCGAGTATCACTTAAAGCAAAAGGAAGTTTCTTTTGTTTTGCACGGTGGCAAGTATCACATACAACAGTTTTATGAAATGAAACATAAGGGTATTGAGAACTCAAAACACCTAATCTTTCATCAGAAAAATGCCCCATTCTATAATGCCAAAGATTAAAGTTTTTATCAGGACAGCTGATGGAAGAGACAATAGTTTTGGCAGCAGTATCATAGAAAGTAGCAGAGTCAAAAACATATAATCCAGCGATGACATTAGCTATACCAATCCTCTCGCTGGTTACAATGTCCTATATAACACATTCATTGGAGGAAAAAATTAATCTACAATTGAGATTAGAAGAAATTTTTGAAACAGAAATAAGATTGAAGGAAAATTGAGGAACATATAGGACATTACTGAGGTGAAGTTTGCAGTTCAAAACAACAGTTCCAGAGTAATTTGCAAACACTTTGTTACCATTGGGTAGATTGATCAAAACAGGTTTAATGCATTTATAAGAGACAAAATTAGCAAGGGAGATGCAAATGTGATCAGTGGCTCCTGAGTCTAAGATCCAACAACTTTTTAGGTATTGTAAATTATTACAAGAAAGAAGTTTACTAGTTGAAGACGGGTCAACCACCTTGTGACTATAATCAGCCGAGAAAGATTCTATTTGGTTCACCTGTGCTTGACCCACATTACTAGTTTCAACATTGTTTTGACTCTGTTTGAAGAGATCAACAAGAATCTGATACTGCACTGGGGTGAGTTGAACGTTCCCATTATCCTGTTCTTGTTGGCATTTCTCAGAAGAAAAAAAACAGTGTTAGTAGCAACAATACTATGGACTTGAGTGGGTTTACCATTAAAAGATTTGTATCCAGGGGGATAACCATGCTTTTTGTAACAATTTTCAATCGTATAACCACTCATTCTACAATGAGTACAAATCTTTCTATTATTGTTGCTTTTATAAGTCCTTTTTTCTTTGTTGGGAAAACCATTCTTCTTATAACAAACATTCTCGGTGTGCCCCACTTTACCGCAGAAATTACAAGTAACAGAAGTGATGCTAGAATTACGATTAGAACTAACACTATTGACATTGGCGATCAACGAATTATTGATCAATTGGCGTTCTTGTTGCACCACAAGAGAGAAAATTTTGGTGATAGGCGGTATGGGTTCCAAAGAAGAACATGAGACTTTATATTATGATATTGATCATTTAGCCCTTGTAAAAATTGCATAACCCTATCTTCAAGTTTTCTTTGATTGATAATAGTCATAACAGAACAAGAACAAGTTATCTTGCAAGTGCAAACAGGATTAGGCCTAAAATTCTCGATTTCATCCCAGATAACTCTAAGCTTGGTAAAATACTCAGTTACAGATTGATCCCCTTAACACAGGGTGGCAACATTGATCCCCTTGACACAGGGTGGCAACATCCATTTGTAAATCAGAAATTCTAAAAAGATCCCCTTGTGAATACCTAGTTTTTAAATCGTTCCAGATATCTATGGCTAAGTCCATCCAAATAATGTTTTGCCTAATAGGGACCGAGACAAAATGTACTAACCAAGAAACAACCATGTTGTTACAACGTTTCCATGCCGACCAGTTTGGGTGATTTGCAGCAGGGCATGGATGCGTCCCAAGGATAAAATCGATTTTGTTTTTCGCGCTCGGTGTTGTCATCATCGATCGACTCCAAGAGTGATAGTTGGTAGAATTTAGGATTGGCGATACCAAGGAAATCGCTGGGTTTTTGTTTGGATGTAGAGAGAGGTAGGTCTGGTCGGATCGTTCCTCTCCCATAACTGAAAAGAAGAACAAGAAGAATGAAAAAGATGAACAAGAAGAAACTGTAGAAGAAAAGAACAAATATCATAGAACGCAACAAAGCTCTTCAATTGAAGAGCTCTAATACCATATTAGAATGAGATCAAGGCATAGTAAGGCTTCCTAAAGAAAGATGATGAACAACAGTGATCGTGGTGAAAGGTAAGCAAGAAAAAGAGAGATTATGAAAACCCTATTGTACCGATGTATCGCACAGCAAGTGAAGAAGCAAAGAAAAATGTTTCTTATTATTAAAAGGAGGGTACAAGGATATATATATATATATATATATATATATATATATTACTTAAAGCAGTGCCAAAAGGGAATGGGCTGCCGCTTGGTTACAATAAGAAGAGCCTAGAATAAAAACTATAACTAAGAAACAGTTACAGTAACTAAAACAGAATAGAAAAAAACATAAAAAACTGAACATGTTAACAGGTTGCAGGTCGACGGTGGTCCCGGTGGTGTGGAATTAGGGTTGCATTGTGATTTAGGTTATTAGGGTTCTGTCTGGTTTATTGGCATTTTTAATTTGTTTGATATTTTTGTGAGACCTAGTTTTTGCGTTGAGATTTTTATGGAATTTTCCCCTCTGCAGATTGAAGAAAAGTTCGTTTTCAAATTCCAATGATCTTACCTCCTATGCACTTACTTGGTTCGTATTTTCTTTCCTTAAACTGATATGTGTATAAGCTACTTTAGTGTTTCACTGAACCTGCTGAGATTTAGCTGTATGGGATAATATTGGGTTTTACATAAGATATATTTGATAGAGTTTATGCTAACCCGAAAACATCTTCTGTAACTTACATTTGATATGAAGTCGTTGCTGTTAATATTTAATGATGTAATTTGTATAGATCTTAAGCATTAAGTTTTGTTTTTTAGCCTGCCTCTACAAATTGGAGTGGCTCTGTTTCTTTTGTATACTCAAGTCAAATTTGCATTTGTATCTGGATTAGCAATAACTATTTTATTGATACCAGATAGAAATATCACTTAGAATTTTGTGTGTGACAATAAGCCGCACTTGTTATATTACAACCCATGTTTAATCCTTTTTCACCTGCTTGAGTTCATCATGGCGAATATCAGTTGGAATGGATTTGCATAGAAGTTTGTATCTATAAATAAATTTGTTTCTTAAATTCAAACAAGATTTTTTTCTTAAATGTTATCAATAACTGAAATTAGAGAGAAGTTTTTATTTTATACTGTATCAATAACATTTGATTTAAGTTGTACTTTCAGGGATGTTTGTCTGCTATCTGTTTTGATTTAACATGTATCTTAGGGCATATCCAGTTTTAAGGTATAAAAATATTGTTTTTATTTTGAATAAACTGTTTCTTTTATACGAAACAAGTCTTAAGGTGAAGAAATTGGTTGTGCTACGTATATTGTCTCTAATGGTTGAAGTTCATTAATCAATTTAAAAAATTAATGTTTGTTTTATTACTCAATTTTAATCTTCAGTGAATAAATGGATAACGCAATTGATTGCAAGTGCTACTGAGCAGATGATGATGAAGGAGAAAGATGAAAGGTAACCATAAATAAATTGATTAATTTGGTAGAAAGTTTGCAAAGATAAGTCATACTTTGACTTTCATATTTTCATTAATTCATTTGGTCACTTCCCTTCTCATTTTACTGAAACGATGAATATGAATTCGTGCACATTTGCAATACTAAAATTTATGATTTTCTTATAGGATTCGTAAGACAAGAGAACTTTTGACTTATATTCGCACTTTGAAGATGTATGGATGGGAACTTCTTTTTTCTAGTTGGTTGATGGATACAAGATCTTTGGAAGTCAAACACTTAGCTGTAAGAATTTATATTCTGATCTTATTTATTTATGGATAAAACTGTAAGCATTATTTATGGATAATTAGTGTGGATTTTCCATGTAGATGAGAACTTGCCTCCTTTAGATAAGATAGCTCTTGGGACAGCACATGGTCTTCACTACTTACACAAAGACTGCAAGAGGAGGATAATTCATAGGGACATCAAGTCCCCAAACATTTTGTGTTAACAGATCTTGAACAAAGGTTCTTCAATTTGTACTCTACTTGTGTTCATTAGTTCAATTTGTACTCTACTTCTGTTTAAGGTCTATTTATTCAATAATTTATTGCAGTGCCATATTGTACTTCGTTATATAAATATTTAAGAGTTATTTAACTAATTTTAAGCAGTATTAAAAATATTTTATTTAGTTAATAACGTTAAATTTATGATTTTAAAAGAAATATATTTTACTTCCTTATATAAATATTTAAGAGTCATTTAACTAATTTAAACGTATTAAAAATATTTTATTTAGTTAATAATGTTAAATTTATAGTTTTTATAAAAATATATTTAAAATTATTAAGACCCGTAACTTTACCGTTTTTACTTCATTGTTTCTTAATTCTCATAAAAGAAAAAGTGAATTTTATTTTACTTTTATATAGTATTTAAGTAATTAAGGATAATGTGATATAATATAAAAAAAGAAATAGACATAAATAAATATAAACAAATATGTTCAGGCATGGAAAAAAAGTTTTTAATACTAAAAAAAATTTACATACAAAAATTTTCATATAAATCTAACAGGCAATTACATAAGGATTTTTTTCAATCGATGTAATCAAATTTTACATACGGATTTTACTTCTTACATACGAATTTGTGTTGTAGGTAATACTAAAATTTCTTGTAGTAGAGTTAGTTTCATACTTTGCTGTTTACAAAAATATTGATTTTGTTGATTGAGAATTTGTTGAGTATGATAGTGAGAGGTTTATTATTATGTTTTAAATTTGTAACACTCGTTCATATTAATTTATTCTTATCGATAGAAAAATGCATTATAATATTATCAAATACATGAACTTCAACTCTTATATTTAAAAAGTACCATCAAAAGGAGCCAGATGGACCAAGCACACAGCAGCATTTAGAAGCTTTGGACCCTTCAACAAAGCTATGGACACTGCTCCACTCACACATAACTGTTTCTAATATCTTCCCTATAGATCTCCAGCTTCAAATATTCACTTTCTCCATTCTAGTTTCATGTTAATTTCGAAGTCAAAGAAAGGAAAAAACTAACACATTTCCATTTCAAAGTCAAATGTGACTGCTGGAGCAAGATGGACCATTGCAGTTGCCACTGAAGAATTTGCTAGATATATATAAACCCTCGAAATATAGATTTTGATTCAACACACAATGCTGCAACATATACCATTAGGACCAAATACAAGTTCCAATCAAACCTTTAAATTTTATACTATTATATATATATAGAGAGATTTGCACCAAACAAAAAGAATCAATAACTTAATTGTTAAGGGATGGCGTTCAATAGGTAAAATACCTCATGTTCTAACTTTTCATAATCATCCAATAATTTGTTTTATCAACAATATTGAATAAAATAAATGGTATCAAATCCTTGTACAAAATAAAAAACAAAAAACGTATTCAAATCAACTGTGTAATATTTTCTCAACTCAGCGGTTGGACTTGATAAACATCATCCACTCCAAGTGTCTTCAATGTATATGTTCATCCCTAAAAATTATGATGATCATGCTCCCTTCACCTGCGCATATATGTATATCTATCTATCCTTTCACCTAAAAATTAATTTTTAATTAATGATTTTCTTATTGTGATTCTCCCCAACCAAATATGTCACCAAATATAGCATTACAAATTTTAAAATTTTTCTCATTTGAAGACTTGGAAATTAGCTCATTTAGTACACCTAATGATTTAGAATCTCTATAAATTTTGTTTACATCATTAATAAAATAAGGAAAATTATATTTATGATTGATTCTTTCATATAAAATTCCAGCAAGAGTTGTTTTTCCTATGTCACCTACCCCACTAATTTCAACAACTCGAACATCATTATCTGACCCTAAACTTGAAAGATTTGTTAATTCTTCAACCCTAGACTCTGTCCCAACCAGTTCATCTTGCAGAAGTCTTGGCATTTTGGATAAAATATTTATTATCGTTTGAACAATTTCTTCAATCTGTCCACATTGTAACCTGAAAATTTAAAGGAAATTAAGTCAAAATTTCAGGAAAAAAAATAAAAAAAGAGGAGTATACACATTTACAGGAAAAAATAAAAACGTAAAAATTTTAACTTGAAAATATTATTTTGATTAAACAAGTATACATTTGGATTCAATTTGCATGTGTTTTCTACTGTTTCCAAAATTCCTAACATATGTGAATTGTAGTTTAGAAAGGACTAAATAAATTCAATGTGATGAATGTCTAAACTCTTAGCATCATCATTAATTTCATTTTGAAATTTGAATAGTTAATAATTATTAATTTTAATTCTAGTTTTGAATATAATTTATAAAATAGCTTTTATGAGAGAGAATGTAGAATTTGAGAAGTCTATTCTGAGACTATTTAGAGAGGTTGTATTATCATTTGAAAAGTAGCAGTGAAACTATTTATCAATGATATAAACTAATTTAGAAACCAATAGTTTTTTTAGTCTCTAAAATAGTATCTAATTAGTCAATATAACAACTAATTAGTTTTAGTCTCTAAAATTGGTTTCTAATTAATGATTTTCTAGTAGTTGAAATAAAAGTTATATTCTCTTTTCACAAAAATAGTATTAGAGCATATGACCAGTATAACCAATAATATGTTCCTCCTCGACTAACAAAGATAGTCAATTATGACAATTCTCATAATGGTCAATGAAGGCATCATTTTGGACAGTGACATGGTATGCTATCTAAACACTGGTGCTAGTAATCATATGTGTGGTCACAAACACCTATTTCTTAATATCCAAGAGATAGAAGATGGACATGTGTCTTTTGAAGATTCAACAAAAGTTTCAATCAAAGATCGGGGAAAAATATGTTTTTCTCAAAAGGACGGAAAAGAAGGAACAATGGAGGACGTTTATTATGTACCTGACTTAAAGAGTAATATTCTTAGTATGGGACAATTATTTGGAGAAAAGTTATTCGATTTTCATGAAAGATCGGAATTTGCACTTGAAGGACAAAAATGGACAAGTTCTCGCAAATGTGGAGATTGCGAAGAATCGAATGTTCAAACATAATTTAAAGAGTAGCTTTCTGGAGAAGTCTCTTTGTGATGAAAAAATTAAGTTTGAGAGTTTAAGGGTAAAATCAAGTAGCTTGAAAGAATTTTGTAATTTACTAAAAAGTGAAAAACACAATCTTCTAATTGAAATGAATGTCTTGGTATTCCAATTAGAGAGTGTTGAAGCAAAATTTGGTAACCTGGAAAGAAGGTTTACAAAATTGGAAAAAAAATATATTGATATGGAGAAAGAGGTTCAAATTAGAAGCCCCTTATAAGTTTTCAAATGCTCTTGAAGTTATGAAGAAGTTGGGAAAGAACTAGAGGTCAATGACAAGTATCTTCCATCTTTTGTTATTGTTGATAAGAGTGTAGGAAAAAATACTTTAGATAGTCTTATTGGGGGTATAGTAAAAGTTCTTTTATCACAATGAGAAACTTGATTCATGTGTTCTACATGAAAATAGTGGTTGTGATTTAGGAGGAGAGGGTAAATGGAGGCTCGAAAGGTATTGATAGGATAACTCACTTATTTCGGATATCCCAACCAGCGATATTGGCCACTTGTGTGAGAGCTTGTCTCCATCCCTGAACCTCCTCCATCTTCACTTCATCTTTTCCAAATCTCTTTTCGTGTTTTGCAAATGCTTTCTCATAAGATCCACTCTGCTTGCGCACCACCGAAGGATCAACATCATAAAAGATAGGTATAATAACACGTCTTTCAACGCAGTTACATATCTCCGCCAGTTCACGCAAGCACCAGGTGGAGGAAGCATAGTTCTGTGAGAAGACAACAATGAAAAGTCGAGAAGCTTGAATGGCTTGCAGCAGCTCGAGTGCGATGGATTCACCTTTTTTGAGATCTTCATCTTCTTTGAAGACATGGATGGCTTTTGTACGGAGAGCCTGAAAGAGAAAACCAGTGAAGTTGTTGCGCGTGTCCTCACCGCGGAAGCTGACAAAGACGTCGTAGATGTGAGTTGCAAGAGACGAAGAAGAGGCGTCAGAAGCCATTAGAGAAAACAAAAGTTGTTAAAACTTTTTCGTATCAGAATATGAAAGTGGAAAACACTCTATAAATAGAGATAATGTGAGTAGTTTTTCCTCGAAGCTTCTCAACTTACCCTTTCTAATAATTGCCGCGTGGATATAACGCGTACAAGTAATATCAATTTTGACACTGAATTATAAATTTTGTTTTCTCAGTCACTTTATTGAGATGTAAATAGTCTCCAAAATCAAAGTTATTGAACAAAAAAGGTTGGGGTGGCGTTGGATGAGTGGTGGCAAAAGAGTTAAATAAAAGACAGGATCCGTTTGGAGGGGGTTCCTGATAAAACCCCAGAGAGGGATATAAATTCTCTGCCCGGAATTTGAAGGAGAGAAAAAGAATCTGAAAAGTGAAAAGTAAGGATAAGTTTAAGATAAAACTTTTTTACTACCTTTCTTCTTGTTGTTATTATGATAGGAAAGAAGAGAGTTATGTTGGTGTTGGTGTGGTGGTTGTGAACATATAACTCTCTTCAGGTTTAAAGGCGATGAGGGATTCAAATATTCTCTTCATATACATGCAGAGAAAAGTCAGCTGAAAGCCACACATCTTCCGTTTTACCTCCAAAATAATATGCACATGACAGCGTGATGTCATATCAAAAAATAAAAAAGCTAAATATATTATAAAATTAAAATACATAATCAATTATCTATTTTATATAATTATAAATTTCTATATTATATATTATGGATTTTAATTTTATAATATAATTTATTATAACGATATAAATATATTTATAATAACAAAAAATATTATTAATATTAATGTAGCGGTCAGGTCGAATGAGTCACGTTATTTGATTTCGGTAACCGATCGATCAGGTGATCAACCACATTAAAAGCACCGTTGCGATAAATAACAAATAAAGAAATATCTTATAAATCATAGCCACATTCCATTAAATCTGAATGACACCCCGAGAAATCAGCTAACACTGATTTATTGAAAATATGCTCCAAACATACCTCCCTATAAATCAGCTTACACTTATTTAGTGCAGATATATGCCAGATACAACCCATCAATCATATGGTCAATTACTAAATGTTATAAATAAGCCTTCTAAAATGGAGTAAGGTACGTTTTTATCAGTTTTACAATATACATTCTCAATACAAAGTATTTACTTATCGTCGGAGAACCTTCTGCATGTTTACTCTCAACCGAGCATTGGGGAACTAAGGAGAAAAAGTGTTCAAGTCTAAAGGAGTAAAGCACTGAACTACAGGAACACAAGAGAGCATGAACGAGCTATCGACATCTACAACAATAACTATAGTCAATCTCAAGTACTATCTAGACTTACTTTATCTATACAAGTACAATTGGCGCCCACCATGGGGCCGAGATAGAATCACAGTAGGCAACGATGGTTTCGATAAGACAAATGGCAAACAACTAAATTCTCGAAGATCAGATTGCTATGTTTCAAGATTTACAGAAAGAGAGGGAAGAAATGCGTCAAAAGAGAAAGGAGGAGGCAACCACCTGCTAGAAGAACGAAGAGGAGATGTGAATACATGAGACAACAACTAGCTTATCCTACGCACGAAACTGGGTGTAGACAACGAAGGCAGTCGTCTCCTTAAAGAAGCGAGCGCACGCAAAATCAGGAGAGGACGACTACAACCCGAACTAAGATTCATCAGTCATCTAGATTGCATACTGAGCGTACTCACATCATAGAAGATCACCCGAAGGGGCATCCCAAACCACTTAGGTACACATATCACATTTCAAGGTACCTTTAAAATAATGAATTATTCAACATATTCAATTACCTCACTGGACTCCCTTTTGAAGCCTCACAAAAGCAAAAAAAGGCATGCAAACATTGACTTGTAACACAACATCACAGTGCAAAAAAGTGCTTCACAGGTCACAAAATAAAAACAAATGGGTCACCACTTGCATTCACACACCCCATTTGAAGCTACCCTTACAATTATGATTTCTCTAACCTAAAATGAGCTCACTGGACTCTCTTTTCAGCACTCACATCACCCAAAAAGGACATGCAAACACTTATTTCAAAGACAACATCACATGGCATAAAGTTCTTCATACCCTAAACCACATAAAAATCAAAGGGTAACCACTTAGGTACACATATCACATTTCAATGTACCTTTAAAATAATGAATTATTCAATATATTCAATTACCTCACTGGACTCCCTTTTGAAGCCTCACAAAAGCAATAAAAGACATGCAAACATTCACTTCTAACACAACATCACAGTGCAAAAAGTGCTTCATAGGTCACCAAATAAAAACCAATGGGTCACCAATTGCGCATGTCATTGTCACTAATTCAGTACATTAACATTCACATTAAATTGTATCACCAGTAACTCACAAGACACAAAGAGTTCAAAAACAATCCCAAAAAGCCAGACCACAAAACACTAATCAATGAAATCCAAATCAATTCAAACTTCTAAACCTAAAAACCACAACATGAATCCCTCATGACAAAAGTTTAATACTATTTCACAATAATACAAACTTTCAAGTGGAAACAAATATACAATCATCAAGTTTCAGTCCAACAATAATATCAATCATCAAATAAGAGAACAACACACCAAACATAAAAACTCACGTACAAAAATCCTAAATAAACATTATACCATACAAGACACCACCACAAACAATCCTAAAATGCCACAAAACCGAAAATAAACACACTTACCTTCTAGTTCTTCCTCGCACTCTGGCCGCAACCTCTCGCACACCACCGCAACCTAAACCCTAAAACACTGCAACTTCGCATTACGTCGTTGTCTCCCTTCGCACTACGTCGTCGTCATCCTTCGCACTACGCCACTGAAACCCTTCGCAATGGTCGCTACAATGTTCGCTCGCTCCAAACACTCTTTCCCGCTGCTCCTCTCTTCCACGAATGTTGTATTCAAATGGCGGTTCTGCAATTTTTTAATTTACCCTGGGCCTTTCTCATTTTACCTAATTGCCACGGCAACGTAATCACAAACTTTGCCTTTCTCATTTTATAATATTGTCATTGCCACGTATTCAAAGTTCCCATGTCAACCAATGTAATCTGGCGCAAGGGACTTTGAGTGTTGAAAAAACATTTTCCTTAATTATATATTGGATGATTATGAAAAGTTAGGAAGTGAGGTACTTTTTCATGTTGAAGGCCATCCCTTGACAATTGAAGTAATTGAGTCATCTTTGTTTGGTCGAAATGTCTCACAATGGAGAAGTGCATTGGGTAGGCTAAGGTATATTAAAGATAGAAATAGTATGGATGTTTTAAGTATAAGTTTTGATCAGTTGGAAGAAGAAAAAAAAGAAATATTTCTTGATATTGCATGTTTCCTCAGTGATAATAAGATTATGGGTTATTCAAAGGATGAAGCGAAGCTATTTCTAAGCTTCCGTGGATTTGATTACAAAAATGGCATACCAACTTTGATGGAGAAATCTCTAATAACATGTATAAGTGAGAATATTTATATGCACAGGTTGTTGGTGGATTTGGGACAGAGTATTGTTAAAGAAAAATCACCCAAGGAGCCTCTAAAGTGGAGTAGGTTGTGGGATTGCAAAGATTTCGAGAAAGCTATGTTAGACAATGAGGTAAAAATAATTGATTGAGTAGAAATCTTACATTGTCTTTTTTTCTATGATATGAAAACCCTCGAAAAGTATAGCAATGTTATTCTTTCTCCATAATGTTGTAGGCATATGAAAATCTTGAAGTCATATATATTGGATGTGATTTGTTTTCGGGAACTGAGAGGGCAGATGGTCTATCGAAAATTAGACATCTTAACTTGCTTAAACTTGAGGGTGTGAACTTTTCAGGAAGTCTCAATCATCTTTTGAATTAATTAGCATATCTTAATTAGAGAAACTATCCTTTTAAATGTTTGTCTCAAAGTTTTCAGCCAGAAAAACTAGTCGAGTTACGCCTTGTATGAAGCAGTATTAAACAACTATGGAAAGGCACAAAGGTAGTGTCTATTAATTTTTTATTTTTTTAAAAATAAACCAAATAAATGACAAATAGTTTAATCTCCTTTTTTTTAAATAATTATAAAATATCCAAATTTCATTACTAACTTTGTCTTTTATTTGCTAATCACTGTAGGAATTGCACAATTTGAGGCTTTTGAATCTCTCTTACTCTGAAGATTTAGTTGAGATGTTGGATGTTAGAGAGGACCTAAATCTTGAAAAGATAGATCTTGAAGGATAAAGCTAAAAAAAATAAATCCATCAATTGATCTTTTGAGAAAGCTTGCTATTTTGAATTTGAGAAACTGCAAAAACCTAGTAAGTTTACCCAATACCGTATTGGGCCTGAATTCTCTTAAATATCTGAATCTCTAGCTGTTCAAAATTGTATAATAATGAGTTATTAGATGAACGAAGGAACACAAAGTATTTGAAGAAGCTTTGTTTAGCAGAAGCTCATATTCTTTCCCAGTCAACATCCTCTTTCATAAGAAAAAAAATGTTGTTGCACCCTTCAGATTTGTTGTTGCCTTCCATTCCTACTTTCCCTTGTTTGTGTGAAATTGATCTAAACCTCTGTAACGTAGTTTGATTCCCTGATGTCATTAGAAATTTAAGGTGCCTTGAAAGGCTAAATTTGAAAGGAAACAATTTTACTACACTTCCCAACCTCCATAATTTTCAAACTTTATCATTTAAACTTACAACATTGCAAGAAACTCACACACTTCTCTATTCTCCCTTTGCAAACCAACTTCTCCTCAGAATTTTTCAAGCTCCCACTTTCATATTACAAAGATGAAGATCTAGTAGAGTTAATGATTTACAACTACCCAAAATTAGTTGAGAGGGAACACTGTAGTAGCTTTATTTTTTTGTAAATGATTCAAAAAATTTAGGTGTGGATTCCTTCCTTCCTCTTCCCTTCTTTTAATCTTTTTTTTCGAATCTTTTTTTTTTGTCGAAAAAAAGATACTAACGCTTAACTTTGTAGTCTTACGAGACGAGGTGCAAAGAAAACATGCAATATGTTATCCCGAAAAGTGAAATACCGAGGTGGTTCAACAATGAGTTTGTGGTGAGCATGGACAATTCAATAAGGATTTATGCCTCTCCCCTTATGCATGACAATAAATGTATTGGTGTTATGTATTGTTCAAAATGCCATGAAGGCATATATCATAAACCTATAATTTCGTCGATATGAGAATAAATCTAACCATTGACCAATCAAATCATATGTGACTATTTTATCTGTCTCATCGAGATTTTCGTGCACAAAGTTATTGTAGATGGTACACATCTTATAATGGTGTTATTAGTGTGGAATTTATAGAATTGATCAAGGACGGAAGCCAAATCTTCTCGATAGAAAACCAATATGTTAAGGCCTATCTAAATAACTATGGATATCGATAGAAAACCAATATGTTAAGGCCTATCTAAATAAATATGGGTATCTGTAGGAGTATATGAGCAAGATCGACAACTACCAAAATTAAAAAAAAAATTCAAATAATAATAAAATTTAAAAATATATATATTCTCAATTGATTAGAGAGTCTAATTGCCCTATTTTAGTCTAATGATCAAAATTATGTTATCATGCTAAAAGAACCTAGTCATATATATTAAGGCAATAAAAATGTACCTAACTTTATAAATGAGAAAAATACAGTTTTTTTATTAATAATGGTAATTTGTTAAACATTTAAAAAAAATAACATTTAGAGAGCATAATTGTATAAATTTTTAAATTGAACCAAATATAAGAAATATAAGAACAATACAAAAATAAAGGATATGCATAATCAAAATATGTACAAGTTTTTTAAATAGGAACAGATCATGTTCAATAAAAATAAGTTCAAATTAGATATATGATAGCAATTGTAAAATATGCATCTAAATTAACCATAATTATAAATCTTACATTAAAATGTTCATACAGTGAGAAGTCAATGTCTATGATAATATATGAGCCATTAATTTATTCTTTTAAGTAGTTCAATGTTCCGGCTAATTACATTATTGATTTTAAGATAAAATGGAACGGAACAGTTTGTAATTCAAGTTTTGCTTTGTTGACGAATTATCCATTAAATTGTAGAACATCATATTAATTGAAATTTATAAACAGAAATTGTAGTATAAACACTTTCCTCATATACTAGAACACTATAGTACATTAAATTTTAATCGAGAAATGTACAATATAGTTATTTCCATTTATTAACAAATAACAATTGATATTTAATGACTTCATAATTTATTATACATATTTATCATCCAAAATTTACTTCTTTCACTTTAAAAGAGTCAAAATCTCTTACACATAAAGTAAAACCCTACATCATCCTACACATAAAACAAATGTTCAATTCATCAAGTTACCTCCACAACTTAAAAAAAAACTAATTTATAATGGTTTTTCTAAAGTACAAAAAGAACCTAAGACTCCAAGAATAGACGAACCCTAAACCCTAAATACTACATTTGATGTCATGAAAGTATACAACTTGTACCAGAAGAGAACCTAGCTCTCTCAGTATTTATCCTCACATCACAATATCGTGAATTCAAGATACACAGCCTAAGACTATTTTTTCCCTCTCAAATGGTCCTATTTTCCTACATTCTCCATAGGAGGAAAGCCTTTCATCATTCAAAATGACAATGTTCCATAAAACAGAATATAATATCGTAATGCTGATGTGTAACAAATGATAGCCAATGTACTGAAATAAATTTTAAATATATTGTCAAAAATATCATTAGGGGCTCCGTTGCAATTCGGAAATTACTAGTGAATGAAAGAATACACTATGCAAATAGATTGCAACAATGTAAAACACAGAGGAAGAACTATAGAGAATATAAATTCACATGCTAAATTCTCTCCTACTTGCAAATTGGTAATTATTCTAGGACAATAATAATAGAATCTTGGGGAATTTCTATATACAAATTTCTTTTTTACAGCCCTCGCAAACTTTTATGTAAACTCCTCAATCACGTAGACAAAGTTGCGCAAAAATTACACAGGCTTGTTAGAACAGTTATGACAATGACTCTACCTTGCATTAATTCAAAAGGCATTAAGTGATTACTCCAGCAAACAAATGAAGGGTGCTAAACTCCCAATAATACAGCAACTATTTACTTTTGAAATGGATTTGTTGAAAAAATACTTGTAAAAAAGGAATAAATCTTCATTGTATTTTTGACTTGTGGTCAAAGAGATTACATATGACCCTTTCTTCATATCACCTAATAAAGTATAGAAGACAATGAAAGTTATATAAATCCAACGAAATCGGTCCAATTATATGAATGAATTAAATTTTCCTAGTTACACTTCAACACTTCCCCTCAAACTAATGAATAGATATCCATCATTCTCACAGCTTGCAAGCAAGATTATATTTTGAAAAAAAAGTCCCTTGGTTATAGATTAAGCTCTCACTGGAAAAAAATTTCCTGAATCTTCTCGCAATGTTTTCTTTTGATCAGAGGTGAAACAGCACTGAAGACTGCTGCTAACTGCCTATAATGAAGACAGCCTATGAAGGTGATAAACGCTGCAATAAAGACAGTGAAAAGAGACACCATGCTGCAATAAAGACAGTGAAAAGGGACACCATGCTGCAATGAAGCCAGTAAAAATGGGGTACAATAAAGGAGCCAAAAGTAGTAATATCAAACAGAAACTGAGTAGTAGCCAAACAAGTGGAATTTTGCGAGAGATCCAAAGACCAAACAAGGTTAAAACAAAACAGCGAGAGCCAAACAGTAGCAAATATCCATCAATTAACAAAACTAAACAGCTGCATACAAGAGATGACAATGGCATGAGCAGGGAGCTCAACAGTTAAGTGGCGATGCAACAGGTCAGAGAAGATGGTACCCTCCAATATCATGCACAAAGAAAGACTTGATAGGAAAGGAATAAATCTGAATTGTATTTCTGACTTGTGTTAGAGAGATTACATATGGTACTTACTTACAAACATCTTCATCTCACCTAATTGAGAAAAAAGGGAATAAAAATTAAAAAAATAAAAAATAAAATCAAGTCTACCTAATTCTAAGAAACGTATCAGCCTAATTCGTAGGAATAAATTAAATTTTCCTGATTACATTTCCACATCTATTATTACCAACGGATTTTTTTACTGGATCTTGAGCCTGAAATTAAAGTTTCAGGAAGTACAGTAGAAAACTTGTGAAGAAATAGAAGGGGCAACAATCAGTACCTTTTAGAAAAGGGTACAGGTGCTGTTGCTTATGGGGTAGACTGGTCTCATCTTTGTCAGGTATGTCCCAAAGGACTGCAACATACAGCATAGCTCACATCAATAAGTGAATAACTTGGCTACATCTCTATTTGAAAAGTAACGAGTGAAACATAACTCACATGGATAAGCCGGTTACCAACATCCAATAGTTTATCCACTTGCAGCACCAGAGCAGACAAGCAAAGATCCACTCGCATGAATAGTTTATCAACACAAAAAGAATGTACCAAAATGTCTTGGTGTTAAACTAAATTATGTATCAATATCAGAGGCATTAGGTGATATGAATAAACAAATGCAAAAGTTCCATTCCAGGGCAAATTAACAATCATTTTCTTCAACTCTATGCAGTTCCTGCATTAACATGGAGCATGTCTCAGAATGTAAGCGGCAGCCATTCTTCTTCATAAGGCTCAGCAATTCTGTGCATTGATCAACATATCCACTCCTAGCTAAGCCATCAATTAGAATTTTCCAAGCCACTTCATCATAATTATACCCACAACGTAGTAAACCATGAAAAACTGCTTCAGCCTTCTCTTTGTCCATTTGTTCAAACAGCCCACAAATAAGAAGTTTATATGATTCCAGATGTGCTAAATGACCACATTCCATCATAGAATCTAATAGTGTCACTGCTTCCACAAACATTCCCAACTTGCAACAACTGCTAAGAAGAGAATTATGAATACTTTCAGAAGGAGAGATTCCACTTCCCCTCATATGATGATACAAACTGAAGGCTATGTCCAAACGTCCTACTTTGCAACATCCTTTAATAAGCCTGCTGTAAGTGTTAAGATTGGGCACACAGCCACATGCTGCCATTTTCTCAAAGAGCATTGTAGTGATTTCAAAATCAATGTTATTCCATATGTCTGCATTGTTAACAGATACATTACTTAAATCAAGCCCCACATGTCTGCCGCCTTCCTTATGTTTTTCAATCATTAGATGCTTCATTAGAATGGAGTATGTTTGATAAGAAGGCTCTAAGCAAGTATCAAACATGCGTTTGAGAACACCAAATGCGCTATCAAGTAGTCCCATACATCCATATGCATTAATTAATAAATTATAGATAAAGGAGTCAAGCAATATGCCTTCATTTTTAATCTTGACTACCATCTCTTCAGCCTCCTCTAATCTTCCTTGGCTACAACATGCCTTGATAAATGCTGTATATGTGACCACATTGGGCTGATATCCAGAAGAAAAGATTTGGTTGAGAATTTCATTAGCTCGGTCAAAGTCAAACTCCTTCAATACTTCCTCCACAAGAATGGTATAAGTATGAAGAGTGGGTTTCACACCAAACTTTCCCATGTCTTCCACCAACAACATTGCATCTTGCATTTTACCCTCTTTGCGTAAGCCATCTATCAATACATTGAGCGTGACTGAGTTAGGCAAACATTCCTCTGCAAGCATCCTTTTGAACAATAATAGGGCATCTTCAATTTTCCCACTTTTGCAGTATCCCTCGAGCAAAGCTGTATATACATGTCCATTTGCTTTGACATTTTTTTCCTTGAGGGACTCCAATATCTGATGAGCTTCTCCAACCCTTCCCATTCTACAGAAGCAGCCTATGAAAGCGCTAAAAGTCCGCTCATCCGGACTGAAGCCATCTTTAATCATCAAATGAAACAAGCGAGATGCACTATCTACAACGCCTGTTTTACACAGCCCATGGATTAATGTGTTATATGTAATAACATTTGGTGACAATTTATTCTCAACCATTTTATTAAGTAGAGCCATTGCCCTATCCATACTTTTACCCTCACAAAAGCCACAAATCAACTCATTATACGTCCTTACATTTGGACAAACTTTCTTCGACTCCATCAGACCCAAAACCCCCATAGCATCCTCCATCATCCCCTGTTTACAATAACCACCAATCAAGGCATTGTATGGGACAATACTAGGAGCCATGCCTTTCTCCATCATTTTGTTCAACATCTCCACCGCCTTCTCCATCCTACTCTGCTTGCAAAAGCAATCAATCAAAACTGTGTAAGTATAAACATTAGGCTCACAACCTCTTTCCACCATCTCCCCAAAAAGACTCAAAGCCTCCACCTCCTTCCCCGACTCACACAACGCACCGATGAGAACAGTATAAGTCCGAACCGTGGGAAAACAACCATCCTCCCTCATCTGCGAGCACAAGTTCAGAGCATCATCAAGCCGCCCAGCTTCACAAAGCCCATGTATAAGATTAGTATATGGAACTGCATTCCTCCCCTGCGGCATGGCCCGAAACACACAATAAGCTCTATCTACAGCTTTGTTTCTACAATAACCCAATATAAAGGAAGCATACGTAAACGAATCCGGACAAAACCCACATCTTAACAACCTAGTAAAAAACAGTCTTGCCACAGACATGCTCCCCAGTTTGCAATAAGAATTCAACATGGTATTCAACGTGATCAAGTTAGGGAAAACATCACCATTTCCATTACCAGTACCATCACCATTATCATCCAACATCTCCTTATACAAACTTATCATTTCATCGATCATTGAAAAACGAGACAAGCACATGAGGAGTCTATTATAGGAAGTGAGAGAGAGCTTAAACGAGAGTTGGTGATCCTCGGGGACGGTGTTCATTCGGCGAAGGAGATTGAGCACAAACCTGGCGTCAAGTGGGGAGGCGCAGCACTTGATCATTGAGTTGCGAACATTCTCGGCGGCACGAAGGGTCCCGTGTCGAACGAGGATAAGGAGGAGGGACTCGTAGGTGCGGAGCGTGTGGACAAAGGAGTGTTTGCGGCGGATCCATCGGAAGAAATTTAGGGCGGTGAGAGGGTCCGGGTTGAGATTGAAGAGAGAGGATAGAAGGGAAGGGGTTAGGGCAGGGATTAGGGCGTCAAGGGAAGGGTCTTTTCGCCATTGGGGGCGAGATAGAATGAGGAAGATTTGAGAGGGGAGAGAAGTTTGATGAGGGGGGAGAGCACTGGAAGAGATGAATTTGCGATTGTGATGGTGCAGAAGAAGGAACAGGGTTTGGGATTTTCTCATTTAAAAACCATACAGCAGCCACGGCGTGTGGTGGCTATGGTGGCTGATGCAGGGAGAGAAAACGTTGAAGAAGAAGAAGAACGAATGAACGCTGTGGGTTTAAAAATTGGGCCGGCCCGAGTAATTTGGGCCATGAAGGTTTTGGTATCGTGGTTCATCCTCCACCAAGTGTGCTGAACATGCAGATGCTTAGGAAATTTCTTCTTACACCATATCAATTTTAACCTACATCCTATCAGTTTTTTCAAATTTATAAAATTATCCTTATTCTGGATTGAAAATCGAGTAGTACTTCAAATTCAAAAATAAAAAATACATTCATAACAAAAAATTCCAAATCTATAAATAATTTTTATTTACACCTTGTAAGATTATTCTCGTCATTTAGAAAGAATATTTTTATCATTTTTAATAGTAAATTATATATTGCAGGAGAAATTATTAGATGCTTATCAGTGTTAAATGTGAAAGCAGATACCCAAATACCATAATTTTGATGCCCTGGTCCTCTTTGACATTCTCTCAAAAATAATTTATAATTTTTTACAATAAATTTCAAATTCAACTCATTTACAGAGTTTAAAAAATGTTTATAGAAAATTTGTTTATGAAATTAATGTTTGGTAATAAAAATGTTTTAATTCATATGGCTGGAAATATATTTTTATCTATTTTTCGGGGAAAAAATTTTTTTGAAAAGAAAATATACTCCAACGTAAAATTTCATAAATCTAAACCTTGTTCTCAGAAAAAGTTCGCTAAATAGAACTGTCACATTGTATGTTATAGATAAACCTTTGTTTTTTTTTTATATCTTGTAATGCTTTCAAAAGAAAAGTTGTTGAATTTTGAGTGTTAAGTATTTGTAACATATGTTAAGTATCCCTTACTTTTAGTTACATGTTGGTGAAGTATATAGGATAATTGTCTTGAGATGTTATTTAATGTACCATTATAGAGGTCCAAAAGCTTGACTTACATACTATTTTTCACTCACTTTTCATTTAATTATTCTAAATTTTTATTGAGTTAAACAGGTAGATTACTATTCGACTTTCAACCATTAAACTCGGTAATTTTTTTAATAGAAAAATCGATTCGTTTGCACATATATTAAATATACAAACGATATGTCAATTTTATTTTATTTTTATCAAAACTCCACTTATCTCAAAATTGCTGTAATTTTAATAATTATTGTATTCTCAATTTTCAAGAATATTATTTTAGTTGTCTCAAAATTTATAATAAATAAAAAATATATATTCATACAATAAATAAAAAATATATATATAGAATAAATATATATATATATTCATAGATAAAATTACACTATTTCAATAAAGAAAATATTTATTATTATGTTTCATATGAATGAAAAAACTTAAATTGCAATTATCTTAAACAATAGAAGGAATAATTCTAGTAAATAAATATTTTTGAACATCCCACCAATATTTATGTTTTTTCTTATCTGTTTTCTCAATTCACATCATCCATGTGTTTGGGAAAAAATTGAGAGAAAATCTTCTCAAATTGATAAATAAAAACACACTCTCATCCAAGAGGAATGAATACAATCTTTCTCTAACCTCTCATTAGAATTTCAAATCTCACACTAGGTGAATTATTATCTTTATGTTTTTTCTTTATTTAACATCTCTTCCTCACACATTCCCTTTATATAGAAGTAGGGAGGAAGACTTCCTCACAGAGATAATGAATAATTAATAAGATATCTTGAAAATACTATCTTCAACTTTCTAGGTTAAACTTCAAAATCTTTAAAAAAAGATACAGTTTCAAAACTTTGGAATGTGCGTCATTAAATGTATTCACAGGATCAATTACCAATATTCATTCCCAACATGTTTAATATTAATATTTTTTTTTCATTTTGCATTCTTCTCATTTCATAATTTACTTGTTCAAAAATGATTATCCTTTTCCATGGTGTCACTTATTTTAGTGTCTAAATGACGAAAATACCTATTTGCATTGGACGAAACCCAGACTAAAGGAAACAACGTATCGAAGTGCAGATTCCTCAAGATTAAGATTCAGATTCGAATCAGTAAATGGAAGCACTTTCCTTGGGTTTATTGCATTGCGACTTCAACGGTCACGCAGACACTATTTACGGCATTAACATAAAACAAAGACGAGATAAAAAAAAATAGTCAAAAGAGGTCCATGATCTTTCAACTTCTTCCGCGTTGCTTCCATTGCATAAAATCAGTGGCAAAAAGACAGCAACAAAAATCCTTAACTTAAGCCAAACCTTGTACCACCACACTCTTCTTGTTCCTTCCTTCCCATCCAAGTGACTCACTCTGCTCCCACCTGCCAACTCATGGAAAAGGGTCCCACGTTGGAACCACTACGCCACGCAATGCAAGACCCTACCACTTCCGACGCCGATCACCGCCACCACCACCAAACCACGCCGTCGTCTAAGCGCACGGCCGTCGCCAACCCCCACCGATCCAAGCGTCCCGTCTTCAAGGTGCTCCCTGGGCAGATCGCGTTCCGCCTCGTGTGCCACGCCTCCATCGTGGGCGGCCTCATCGGGAGCTCCGGCTCTATCGTCTCCCAGCTCCGCCGCGAGACCGGCTGCAAAATTCACTGCGAGGACTCCCTCGCCAGCGCCGAGGACCGCGTCATCCTCGTCATCGGCTCCCTCTCGCCCCGCAAGGGCCTCCAGCTCGGCGACGGCGAGGTCGACGTTTCCAACGCACAGGAGGCCGTCGTTAGGGTTTTCGAGAGGGTTTGGGAGCTGGAGTCCGAAAAAGGTGTTAATTCTAACAGAGCTGTTAACGGCGAGGTCTTTTCCAAGTTGCTTGCACACACTTCGCAGATTGGTGCTGTTGTTGGCAAAGGAGGGAAGAGCATCACCGCCATTAGAAACAGTAGTGGTGCCAAAATTAGGATTTGCCCTCCTCCGCATTGCGCCGCCAAAGACGAGGAGTTAGTTCAAGTAAGTTTTTTTCTCGTTACAATTTGTGTTTTTTTATGGTCAACGCCTTCGTTATTGTTATTTTCGAAAGAAAAACATGTTACAATGTGTGTGTGTGAGTGGATTGAGTTCTCTGTTTGAGATCATGGGGAAGTGACGCGCTTTCTGCAAAATAGAGTTTATTGAATCTGATCTGTGACGCTGCTTCTCTGCCAAATTTCAACACTGAATTTATTTTCCTAATTGAGTAAATTGTGATTCAATTTCCCTTTAACGTGGGCAACCTTCTTTGTTAAGCACCTGGATTTCATCTGTACCGTGAGAGAACACGTGTTTTGCTGTATAGACGAATGCGGTATGCCCGTAATTTCTGCATATGACTTAGGTCCTACATGATGTTGAATGCTTTCAATTACTACATGTTTATATTCCTGATATAATTAGTATACTTCTTTTATTTTTCAATAAAACTTTCTACTTTTGTTTTTTTCCTTATCCAGTGCTCAACATTTGTCTGTATTTTAATTGGGTCAGGAAATTGTCAACCAAGAGATGTTTTGTGTCTTTGCTAAACTGATTTTGGTGGTTAAAATTACTTTTAAGGTGATAGGATTTATGTGAAAGAGATGTTTTTATTTTTAAAATAAGTGAGAATTGATTTTTGTTAAAAGCTAATTAGAATTGTTTCTATTTAGAAGTAATATTGGATCTACAATCGATTTTTGAATGTGGAATCAAATATGAACTTCTATTTAAAATTAGATTAGCTTGTATTTCATCATCTGGCACAAATATAAACATGCCAATAGTAGATCCTAGTTGTTTGGGATTTCTTTTAATGAACTTCGGAAATAAGACAGTAGACTTCTCGTTGAGAAATGACTATTTGGAATTATTTTTCTTTATCTGGGAACCTGTTTGATTCACAGATAACTGGTGGCCTTTTGGCTGTAAAGAAAGCTCTGATTGCTGTATCTCACTGTCTTCAAGATTGTCCCCCATTATCCAAAGTTTCTGTTTCTTCTAGTACACCCACTGTTATCTCTTCTGATAGATCGTCCTCTGATCCCAATGCTGAACTTTTTCCTCACCTTAATTCATTGTTAACCTCCATGGAAGGTTTATCTGTATACGAACGGACCACAAACTCTAATGAAACCTCTGGCAGTGACTCAAAAGGAGCAGAGCACGAAGTTGTGTTCAGACTCCTTTGCTCTAATAATGTAGCTGGGAGCGTGATTGGCAAAAGGGGGGCTATAGTCAGAGCTCTGGAAAGCAAAACAGGTGCTTCTATTATCTTTACAGCTCCTTTAAGCGAGTCTGCCGAGCGCATTGTCACCATTTCTGCTGTAGAGGTCAGTCACATGAGAATGTTGCACCATGCCACTACTGATTCATGTTTATAATATATAGTATGTATATATATATTTTCAGTTTTGTGTGCCCTCTTTCATGTGCATATCTATGTTTGAAAACACATTTTTGGATTTTCATAATTTGTATTGATTTAGCACTGGCTTTTGTTCATCCAGAACCTTGAATCTTGTAATTCTCGTGCACAAGAAGCTGTTATTCTTGTCTTTGCTAGAATTATTGAAGATCACATTGGAAAGGGTTTTCTCTCAGTATCTAGTATGGAATCACCTGTAACTGCAAGGCTGCTAGTTGCAGCAAGCACAGTAAACTGCTTGAGCGGCAATGAAGGTCAGGTGATTTCAGAATTGAGAGAAGTAACTGGTGCTGATTTACAAATTTTGCATGGAGAGCCAGTTCCTATTGGTGCTTCAGATGATGATGTGGTGGTACAGGTACAGCTGTTAATTTTATACAGTTTTCACATTGACTTTTCTTAAAGGATCCCTTAAGGGTTTAAATTTATTTACCTGATGCCATTAGCTTCTGATAATTTTTAGATCCTGATTTTGTTTCCATACGCTGATGTCCTTTCATTTAAAAGTAAAAACTTTTGTCTGATGCAAAAATTTCAATTTAAAATTCTCCAATATAGAAGACAGTTAACAAAAGCATACTTGGCTAGAAGCTGTGATCCACTTATGTAAATGCATTTCAGTAAAAATATGTGGAAAATATCTATTACTTTCAACAAAAAGCGCATTCCTTTGTATCATTGTCTTGTGTTTATAGTTAATTAGCAATATCTTTCCAATCCTTGTTCTATATGCTTAGTGATAGGTATAGTTTGATGCTTTTTGTGTACCAACATAGGTTGGGACTTGGGACTTAACTGATAACAAATATCTTATCTTGTTGCACTGGGTTGAGGCGTTTGAGCACTCAGAATAGACTGTGTTTCTTGTTATGGCTTCAACAGTCTTTTGTTACTCCTAGTCAAGTTTTTTATACTTAGAGATTTCATGCAGATCACTGGAGAGTACAGATGTGTACAAAATGCCTTGTACAAAACCACTTGTAGAATCAGGGATAATCTTTCGGCCAGTGAAGTGGTTGCTGAAGCAAGACCGAAATCCAATTGGAAAGTGAACAAGGATCCTGTAAAGGGTAAACCTTTTGCCCGGGGAAAATCTGCTTATCCTTCTGGGAGGTTTCAGGGACGGGTATTCTTCACCTCATTTGTGTTTCATCGGTTTCCAATTTCTGTTAATTATAGCTTTTAATTCTTCCAAACTCATAAATGAGGTTGATTAAGAGTTTCAATATTTGCAGAATGCAGGGTTGCATGCAAAAACAAGGCCACAAAATGGAGAGTTGCATACAGATTTAAGTGAGAATTTGGAACATGGAAGGTTAGTATACTGCCCAAGTATATTTGGTGTCATTCTTCACCTTTTTCTTCTTCTTGTCTAAAAGTTGGAGGCATTTGATACATAGTAGAAGTATGTTTCTTGCCCAATAAATTTTCTTTAGAGAGCTTGTGTTATTTGTGACAGTGATAGTATCATAGTAGTGTTTTGGAGATTAATTTTATGTGTGACTGGGCATAGAGATGAAGCAGATAGATAGGCATATCAATAGTACACATACAAGTAGAGTAAGGGGGTCGTACAATTAATGATTTTCTTTTTCAATTTTCATTGAATAAACTAATATTTAAATAGGTTATGTTATCATATAAAAACTGATTAATATACTTTGGGTTAAATTTCTTTTATGCCCCTCTTTTTGTTTACGTTATTTAATTTGATCTTTCTATTTTTAAAGTGTTCAATTTGCTTCTCTAATTAAAAAAATTCATATTGTCCTTGTATTTGACTTCATTTACATGTTAAGGTCAATTCAGATGAAAGGACAACATCGAACATTTTTTAAAGTTGAGAGATTAATTTGAATAATAATAGTAATAATATAAATAAAAAAGGATCAAAAGAGTTTAACGTCTTGTTTGTTATATTTTTATTTAACCAATTTATTATTTTTACTATCTAGGTAAATTTGATTTTTCTTACCTACTTAATATTTTCTTGTATAAGAAAATTCCTATATTTAAGTTTGTTTCCGTTATTCTTTTTCAATTTCAATCACTATGTTTTAAATTGGATTGGACCAATCAATTCAACCCATCGGACCAAGAATCATTCCAGGCTGATTCTCCCACACAACACATTTGAACTTACACCCAATCATGTTTTGCGAAAATAACAAAATACCCTTAATGAAATTAAAAAAAACACTTAGTTTCTGGCCTTAATGAAATTGAAAAAAACACTTAGTTTCTGGATTTAGAAATCCATAAGTCAAAAAAATATACTTCTGAATGCTCAAATCCGGAACATACTTAACTATTCCAGATATATATCTCCAGAATTCAAAAGCCAATTCTGGATATGTACATCTGGAATACAAAATCCACTTTTGGATAACCATATCCCTAATGCATTTTTCTATTACGCATTTAATAGTGGCTTCCGGACGCTTACATCCGTAAGATTAAAATCAGGCTTCTGGATATCAATATCCGTGACCATCCCAGCTCAAACAAAATGCGAAAAAATAGCTTAAATATCTTCTTACCTCACAACAATGTCAACCGAAGGACCTTACAGTGCAAATGACCCGTCCACCACCACACTAAAACCACTTCCTTTGTGGCTCAAACCACCACCAAAAAGGAAAACCAAGTTTCTTCCACACCCTATTCCATTTTTTCAAAATAAAGAAGACAAGGGCATGATGGAATTTTAAAAAGTTCACCGTTCGTTGGGTGGCGGTCACAATTGCCATCACTCCATCCATCGATCCAAAACTAGTAAGAATCACATAAATCAATCCAAAACTGATTAAAACTAGGTTAATAATTAAAAAAAAGTTATTTTCTTTTTATTGTTTTAATTTTTCTAAAACAACTCTAAGATAAATAAAAACATTTATTTAAATATTACATAAATATAACTCATTTGGTTTATTATTATTATTATTATTGTTCATTTTGATCCATTATTTTGAAAGTGTTGAATTTAATATTTTAAATATTTGTAAAGTGTTTAAGGTTGTTCTTACACCTGATTCCAAACTCTTTCAGTGTCGGGGAAAAAGATAAAATTGAGTATTTTAGGAAAGTTGATGATGAAATTAAATATTCTATATAGATAGATTAAATTGAATAATGTAAATAAAAGGAATGGAAAAGAATAATTTAACGTAAAATCCTTTACTCATAATTATTTGACTTTGAACCCAATGCCATATAATATACTAACTACTCTATGTTTCCAAAATATTTAAATTTATTAAAATATTTTTCGGCATGTAATCTTTCTCACATTCTGTGCTTGATAAAATCCTTTGGCAGAGGAAACATGTTTGCTACGGTGACAAATACTACTGTGGAGATAGTAGTTTCTGAACATGTCTTTGGTTCTGTTTATGGTGAAGACGGTGGCAATTTGGATCGAATCAGACAGGTGCTTAATTATTTCCTTAATAAAGATTATAATTTGAGGTGAATTGTGGTTGAATTGTCACGTTTTCTTATTAAATAATGTGATTTTTGAATAATTTGATTAAAGATGTCTTCTGATCAATAATTTTCCTTGGAAAAATACAATACTTTTTATCCATAATATCTGGCTAAGTAACTTTCACTCCATTTACTGGCCATTATCAAAGTTTAACTTTGAAATCTCATATGTTTATTAATTGACATGTTTGTTTGACCTGTTGTATTGTAGTGCTTAAAAAACAATATTAGTGTTGTCTGTTATTACAAGGTTCCGAGTTTCAAGATTGCTGAAATGGTTTTACAATGATGTTGGCATTGATGTGTTTAGTTCTGGAAGCAGATTTCAGGTGCAACTGTAACGGTTTTTGATCCATCCGGTGGTACAAGTGGAGGGAAAGTTGTGATATCTGGAACACCTGATCAAACCTTTGCAGCTCAGAGCTTGCTTCAAGCCTTTATTCAAACGGCACAAGTAAGCTGACCAAAACCAGCATTTCATCATCAGTTGGTGCCATGAATGGTGTACATAGATAGACATGTCATACGACAGACAACAACCTTCTTCACCTTGTTAATATGGATTCACTGTTTTCCTTAAAGATCATGCTCACCTCCTATTTATTGACTATAACACAGATTTTTCTCACTTTCGCACTCACTCTCACTTTTAATTCAAGCTTCATCACAGTAAAAAATTTCTCCAAGGCCCCATTTATATTCTATTCATCCTCATCCCTTTTCCTCTCTACTTATTTTATAAATTCTTATATGACCCATGGAGTTTGAAGAAAAAAGAAAAAAATAGATGAAAAGGATGACATTTATTTTTGTTTTACAAAATGAATTGGTTAACATATTCTGAAAAAAAAAACATAAAGTAGAAGGTAGTATTCAATGATTATCCATTATAATTCCTATTGTATAATGGTGGTCACGTTTGCAAGACAGTTTTGACAATGGAATGAAACTGGTCTGACTAGGATGTTTTAAAGAAACAGTAAGAACCAGTTAAATTAATACAGTGGAGCTGGTTAAAAAGGATAATTTAGTTTTTTTACAGTTACACATTAGTGTCATTTGTTCTTCAATTTTATGCAAAATTTTGGTTTACCAATTCTTTTGATGTTTATGGGGTTGCTTTACGCAATTTCATCATTATTGTATCAACATGTTGAGATTATATCATTTACAATGATTGATAAAGAAACTAATGTGCGTCTAAAGTGTGTTCTGGAAATGTTTGATAGTGTAAATAATCTGTATTTCAAGCTCTTTTCTGAGTGAACCTTTGATTATTTTTTTTACAAATAAACTATTCCGTTTTTACTAAGTCAAAGTGCTAACATGCTTGAGGGTTAGATATGAAGCTAGTTTCAATCCTCTTACATGAAAATCTTATGTTAACATATATGGGCTGAAGTTTTAATCTTAACTATTATATTCAAATTAATAGATTTAGTTACGCCTTTAATCTAACTATTATTTTAAAATTGATATATTTAATCATGCTTTAGTTATAGAGCCCATGAGGTTTTTCTTTCCTAATTAAAGATAACATTTGATTTCTAATTAAATATTAATTTGAATCATTAATTTTAATCTAGTAATTAGAATTAAATATTTTTGTTTCTTATAATAACAAAAAACTTCCATTAAATATACTATTAAGAGTTCGATTTTATTACGAATAGTTAATATTAAAATACACAAGTCACAAATAAAATATTGAACCTTCTTGCATAGTTATGTAATCCATGTTTACTAATCCTATGTTTTTTTACTGATCTTCTTGCTTATTAAATGAGAAAAGAATTAAATGCATTTTGTGTTTTAAAGATATAGAAGTAAGATCATATTTTTTAAGATTTTTTTTTAGTTGATTGTCATTTTCAAAGTTTAAAAGAACATTACTCTTTTGTCATGTATATTTTGTATTTAATTTTTAATTCATTTATTTATGTATATTTATTATAATGTAGAAATAAAATAGAAAATTGTATAAACACTTTATTAAAAATATTTTTTATTTTCCACAAAATAATGTTAAACCAACTCTTAAAAAATAAAGGGATTGTTCTAGTTTGATTACACTGAAAAGTGTCGAAGATAGTGTTGTGAACGGTAAACCTGAATCTAACTAGTTTCTCTTTTCTTCATTTCATTTTTAAATAATACATTGAAGAACATAATAAAAAATGTTCAGCATGAAAATATGAATTTATATTCTTCTCTGATTGCCCAATGCGCTCACACAAAATCGTTAAGTGCCCTTAGAGCAGTTCACAACAACGTCATCAAATCCGGTTTCTCGTACTCGTTTTTGGGCCACAAGCTCATTGATGGCTACATCAAATGCGGCTGCCTCGCTGAGGCACGCAAGTTGTTCGATGAATTGCCCAACAGACACATAGTTACTTGGAATTCGATGATCTCTTCTCATATCAGTCATGGGAAGAGCAAAGAAGCCGTTGAGTTCTATGGCAACATGCTTGTGGAGGGTGTTTTACCCGATGCCTACACCTTCTCTGCCATCTCTAAGGCTTTTTCACAGTTGGGTCTCCTACGCCATGGTCAGAGGGCTCATGGGTTGGCTGTGGTTTTGGGTTTGGAGGTTCTGGATGGGTTTGTTGCTAGTGCCCTTGTTGATATGTATGCTAAGTTTGATAAAATGAGGGATTCCCATTTGGTTTTTCACCGTGTTTTAGAGAAAGATGTTGTCTTGTTCACTGCATTGATTGTGGGTTATGCTCAACATGGTCTTGATGGGGAAGCTTTGGAGGTTTATGAGGACATGGTCAAAAGAGGTGTTAAGCCTAACGAGTATACTCTTGCTTGCATCCTGATAAGTTGTGGTAATCTAGGGGATTTAGTTAATGGTCAGTTGATCCATGGTCTTGTAATTAAGTCAGGCCTGGAATCTGTTGTTGCTTCACAGACTTCTCTCCTTACCATGTATTCAAGGTGCAACATGGTTGAGGATTCTATAAAGGTGTTTAATCTGCTTGATAATGCAAATCAGGTGACCTGGACATCTTTTGTAGTGGGTCTTGTGCAAAATGGGAGAGAGGAGACTGCTGTGTCAATATTCAGGGAAATGATTCGTTGTTTGATAAGTCCAAATCCTTTTACATTGTCGAGTATTCTTCAAGCATGTTCAAGCCTTGCAATGCTTGAAGTAGGGGAACAGATCCATGCCATAATCATGAAACTAGGATTAGATGGAAATAAGTATACTGGTGCAGCGCTGATTAATTTATATGGAAAATGTGGAAATATAGAGAACGCAAGGTATGTTTTTGATGTTTTAACTGAGTTAGATGTAGTTGCCATCAATTCAATGATCTATGCTTATGCTCAAAATGGTTTCGGGCATGAGGCACTTGAGCTGTTTGAAAGAATGAAAAAATTGGAATTTGTGCCAAATGGTGTGACATTAATCAGTATTCTCTTGGCATGCAACAATGCAGGTTTAGTTGAAGAAGGATGCCAAGTATTTGCCTCCATTAGGAATAATCACAAAATTGAATTGACAAGAGACCATTTTACTTGTATGATTGATTTGCTAGGGCGATCAAGGAGACTTGAGGAGGCTGCATTGTTGATAGAGGAAGTGAGAAATCCAGACGTGGTACTATGGAGGACACTGCTGAACACATGTAAGATTCATGGAGAGGTAGAAATGGCAGAGAAAGTTATGAGAAAAATCCATGAACTTGCTCCTGAGGATGGAGGAACACATATCCTTTTGACAAATCTTTATGCTTCTGCTGGGAAATGGAACCAGGTGATTGAGATGAAAAGCACAATAAGAGATCTAAAATTGAAGAAAAGTCCTGCAATGAGTTGGGTTGATGTTGATAGAGAGGTGCATACTTTTATGGCTGGAGATTTGTCTCACCCAAGAGCTCATGAGATTTTTGAAATGTTGCATGGATTAATGGAGAAGGTTAAAACTCTGGGTTATAATCCTGATACCAGATTTGTGTTGCAGGATTTGGATGAAGAGAAGAAAATGAGTTCTTTATATTATCATAGTGAAAAACTGGCAATAGCTTTTGCTTTATGGAAGACTATTGGTAGGAGCACTACTATCAGGATTTTTAAGAATCTTAGAGTTTGTGGTGATTGCCACAGTTGGATAAAATTTGTTTCTTTACTTACTGGGAGATATATTATTGCTAGAGATGCAAAGAGATTCCATCATTTTAAAGGAGGTTTATGTTCCTGTAAAGATTACTGGTGAAACGCATTTGTTATATCCTTTCCCTAGCTTCTCTATATAATAATTTTCTTAACCGGTCATACCTCACATGTGAAGGTATAACCATGAGTGATTATTCATCTGGCCCATTTTCTCATAATAAATTTTAACACTAATTATTCGCACAGATCTGTGCTCAATACTTCCACACCTCCATGAAGATGTAAATATCAAAATTTTAGATCAAGGAAGATCTGGGTTTAATATTTCTAATTCAATAATACATGTTAGATAAAGGCTCAAATGTGGTATATAACTTAATTTTGCTCTTGTTCTGTTCCTTCATCTGTTTTCAAGAAAATAAATGGGATCCTTATGATCAATATCTGTTTTTCATTCCTTTTATTTGTTTTCTTAGTAATATCATTATTCTATGCCTATATGTAAATTGTTACTTTCTAGGCTGTTACCTGTATTTGTTTACAAGACACTTCCAGACATGTCATGTTTTTGGTACTCAGGTAACAAACAGTAAATCAGTGAATGATCTGTAGATTACCTGATATTTGTCATTAACAGCATGCAATAGAACCACGAGTTATAAAAGTTTGAGATTCTGTCACTAATTAGCAGTTCCTTGTCGTTAAGATGATACCATTGGCGAGGAAAATTAATCATTATATCCAGAATGTACTGAATCCATATTGATAATAAATCAAAACATCATGACTATAGGTTGATATCAAGACAGGCTCTGTGATTGGGTTCAACTGTTGAAATATTGACCAGCAAATTTGAGTATTTATTTTTGTTTTGCATGATTAATTTAACAAGTAAATCTATTAGCAACTTTTACTTCACTACAAAATCTATATGAACTCTTCTAAGGATATGATGCTTTCAGGTCTTTGGTGATATTCTTATTAGGTCTCTCGTAAATATTTTTATTATATATTGTTGGATGGAGCATTTATTATTAAGTCAAAAAGTTATAATTGATAGTCACAACACTTTCTACTAAAGAGTATAGCACTTCAAGCATCATGATTTGATTGTAACTTAGTCTATCTGATCTATGTTACAGGACAATTAATGTACCTGCAACAATCTTTCTCTCAGTTATTGTCTCATTAAGAATTGAATTTTTTAATTGTGAATTGGCTCATGTGACCTATGCCACAAGATAATAGTACAATTCACAACAATTTCTCTCTAGAAATCAAACTCATAACCTTGATTACCAATTGTAGTTTTAACACTTGCCAACAGGCCCAAAAACTTAATTGATAATTAAGATGTAACTCTTTTTATTTAACAACGTAGTATCTTAAACGATACAATTCGATTATGACTTGATTCACCTCTCTTGTAGAAGAAAAATACTTGATGTCATCTAGATCATGTATATATGTTTACTTGAACAATAGAACTTCTTTTGGCCTCTTAAAAAGAGACAAGTTTGTATCCGCAACGTTCTTAGATGCAATGATACAAACTAGGGCAGTGACCTAGGGTGGGTTAGGGTTATTGCTTTTAATCTATGAGTGGATAATGATTGTCATTCAATATAACGATATTTGTCTTACTTTTAGAGACTTCACTTTTTATAAGATATCAAGTGTAAGAAAATTACAGTACTATTTCATCAAGAATATGTATCTCACTAGAATTTAAGCTTTTTCATTATCTTTCTGAGTCCTTAATTCTTTTTTGATATCTTATATTAATTAAGACTCTTGAATAATTAATTAATATTTCCTTTATTTAAAAAAAAAACAAATCAAAAGAGCATCGGTTCAAGAAACGTACTCTTATTTTGTTCACCAAAAAACTCTAAATCACTGCGATGCTAACAAATTCTCCTTAGATAGTAATGAATCTGTAGTTAGATGACCCAAATGACAGTGCATGACTACTACTAATACATGATGGCCTTTATTCCAGGGTAATATCATGCCAAATTATGAAATCATAGATCATGTCTGGCTCAGTTAAATACCAGGAGCCAGTCAGGTGTTACAATTGAAAGCCAAACCGACCCATGTTCTAGCTAGGATTTTGAACAACTTGAACAATTGCACCAGCCTTTATAGCTTGGATATGTATTAGCTTCAACCCAACAAAGCCTTACCGCAAACAAATAACAAATTAACTGAAATGTTGTGGGTGCAAGAATATAGAAAAAGCCAGCTGCTGTATACAAAACTGTAATTGCCTATTTACAGTGCTCTCTCGGTTGCTAAAATTTAAGTTGTATACAAAACAAGAGTGTTTTAGAGTGAGTCTAAATATCAGTATTTGATCGTGTGATGGCGTAACCAGAGGTCATACATAACCATATGGAAAGCATCAAATCTGATTGGGGGTGAATTCCATTGGAAATGTTTCTGAACCTGATAGAGCATGAAGCAACTTTATGTGAGCTCCAACATATGAAAAATAATAATTCAATTGACAATGAAAATTTCTACCAACCAAACAAAGATTTTTCTGAACTATAAGCAAAAGTTCACGTGGAACACAAAAGGGCAGAAACCTAAAATCTTTCACCAATATACAGATTTCATATAAAGTAATGAGAGGATTTATACCTTTACCAAATTATAATGAAGTGCAACAAACTCCGCATCTGATATGCTTTTGAGGATTTGTTTAAGCTGATATACATCTTTCTCTTTGAGTACAACAGAAAATTTATTCCAGTCAATAATATCATTAAAAGGAAGGTCATAGTAATTTGACAATATCACTGCAAAACAACATAAGCAGCTATAGGTCAGGTACAAGGTAGCCTAAATAATTCTGTCCCAAATGCAAGAATATCAAACAGAACATAAATTTATTCAAAACCAAATTATGGTTCAAATGTCATTCACAATATTTTTATTTAGTTCTTTTTAACAAGCTAAAGTGAAGTGTATGTGTAACCGACACACGCCTTCTACTGAATTTGACCTTAATAAGAATATTAGAGGGGTGGAGCAAGGGAGCATATCCTAAAATCCCTGGGCACCAATTCCACAAGACAAACTTCACTACCTCTTGTATTCTACAATTCAATGGTTGTATTACAACCTCCACTCCCTCCAACAGTCCAACAATAAAAGGGTTCAGTTATTGTTCATTCCAATTATCAAATATGCCTTTCCAAATTGAACTATTTTTGTGTATAGTTAAAGACGGCTAATTAATTGATTATCAAACCACCACAATTAAGACACTCAAGTATCATTCGATAATAAAGTTTCAATATGCAATCTTAGGAGTGATAGAAGCAACCAAAGGTTGACTAATCAGTCTAGACAAGGATATGATTTGCAAATGTTTCAGAATAGACACAAGAAATATGCAACCACAGTCACACCATCCATGAAAAGTGACGAAAACCACTAGACAATAAGTATTTGGTAATTATACACTTGTACCGTCAGTCTTTCAGGTATGCAGTTTTAAGAAGCTGAATACACAACTATAAAATCAAAAGGGTAAAAATCATTAGAAAGGATTATCTTACCAGGGATGCACCCATAATGGATAGAATCTGCTATTCGAGCACTATTGACCTGGGATCCACCAGGACATATACAAAACTTACTCCTATAAAATCTCTTCTGATACACTAGATGCCCAGTAGCCCTACTAATTCTGTTATTTGAAATATCAAGTTCTGTGTCATTTTCCCACACACGTGCAAGAATAACCCTAATTTTAGAGTTACGATGACCAGCCCAAAATCCAAGTGTAGTCCTGCAAAGCACAGATTTCGATAAATTTTCAGAATCTATAGATATGCATGTAGAACCATTGTCTATTGACCCTACAGAAAAAAACTATGTATGAATACACCAGCCATATTAATTAAGCTTATGAAATAAATTAGTTCAGTATCCTTACTTACTAATTCTGTGGCTGGAAATATAGATTCTATATTAATTTTTCATACTATTTTACATGAAACAAATAAAAATCGGGCTCTTGTACGGGATAAAAAATATTGAAACTCATAAAAACATTTCGTTGCAACATGGAGGTTATGAGTCACAAAAGTCACTGGCATTTTTCTTGTCTTAAGCTCTTTCCAAGCAGTGTGTACTCCATGGAAGGTTTTTAAGATCCACGGCATAGATTAACCCAGGATACCAGAAACTAAAGAGCAATTGCAGCATATAATTTAAGACTTCAGGGTCATGAGCCAGTGTCTGATTAAGGGTCTTTGAACATTCTGAGAAATATCAACTAACTTCCATCAGTCTGACCATAAAAGATTAACAAACACTTCAAAAGCAGGACGACAAGTCATTCAAACTGAAAATCGAATCCCCAAAACCTAATCTTCCAAATTCAGGCACGCAATGGAACTAAATTGAAGCAACACATGACTTAAAAAACTTCACCTGTTTTCTACATCATTCCCCCCAGCAGGAAGAGCAAAAGGCTGTAGCACTTGAGGGAGAGCAACATCTTTGTGCGGAATAAATCCAACATCATAGCTGGGGGAGCATACTGCTCGAATGGAATTTTTCACGAGAAACTCAAGACCTTCTGTTGCCCTTACACCAACATCATGACAAGTGACAAAGAAGTGATCAGCACCCAAGGTTCTGTTCCAATAAGGATATTTGGATATCAAGCTCTCCACATAATTTTGTACTATGATCGTCATGTTCTCATAAGACGTACCCTGCATACCACACAAACATAAGACCACATTCCCCCTAGAAGCAGTCACTTAACATCCAATATGAGATATTTTTATAATTTTGTCAATCTTTCCTTTGCATTCTTAATTTTTCTTATAATTTTGAGTTTGAACCTACAATGGGGGATCTTTATCACATCTCCTCACACCAATGACTAGATATTGTCGAAAACAAGTGACTTGAGAGAGGTCCAACATCAACCATTAAATAGACTTTAATAACAATTGGCCTAACAAACAACTATAAGATACGTTCGATACCATCTTTGAATTTTGAGTTTGGACTTAACCCCAAGAGCTAGCTAGCTCATGAAATAAGAATTGCCCCCACTTTTATTCACCATGTTGGCCATATTATTAACCAATACAAGATCTCCAACAATTTCCCCTTCAACTATCAATCCACAGTTACTACTCATCAGCAATGCATGGAAGCATCTAACATTCTCCACCCATTCTCCCCAGATCTCAACAAGAGCAAATGCAGAAAGAGAAAGAAAATACCTTGCCACGCATCTTGTGACATGAGATGGGGATGAAGAAGAGGTGCGCCTGATCGGGGTTTTCGGTGCGGAAGCGACTCTCTCTGATGTTCTGGAAGAAATAGCCCTCACTGGAGTACTTCCCGGTGAGCTTCCTCGGCGTCTGGTAGAACGTGTTGGGATCCCCATCAGGGTATATGTACACCTTGAACTTCTTCTCCATCTCCTCGTAGTTCAACTTGAACACCCGCGGAGAGTGGTACGTGTCCGAATACTCTTCTTCTCCTTCTCCTCCTCCTTGCTCCTCTTCTCTCCCGGTTTCCGGCACGTCGCCGAGCTTCGTGAGGGAGAGCTTGGAAACCTAGAGCAAAAGGGTAACGGAGAAAGCGTTGAAAAATGAGAAATTGGAAGATGGGGTGGGAGAAAAAGGAGAAAGGGGTACCTGGGGTGGCGGTGTGGAGTATCTGAGAGAGAGGTAGGTGAAGGAGAGAAGGGTGAGGATTGCGAGGAAGAGGAGCGAGCCTCGCAGAGAGAAGAACCAGGATTGTTGCTTCCCCGTCGTCATCAGTGATTCAACCCTGCTGCGAAGTTTTGTTACCTTTGATTTTGATCTATGAAAGTATGAGTTTGAAGAATGGTGCGGTTAGATTAGAGTGATGTGATGAGAGTAAGAGATGAAGATGAAGCAGGAGATGAAATCTGCGATTTGAGGTTTCGAACCTTCTTCCTATGCCTCTTCTAATTTACTCTTTTTAGAACTTACATTACTGTTTAATTCACTTTATTACACGTTTTCAAGCAGTACTATGATTTATATTTCAGTAATGCTAGAAAAAAGTCATTTATTTAAACTAAATCGAGCTTTTTATAGAATTAACATTTGAGATGCATTTTAAACTGGATATTTTCTTCTTTCAGATTTGTTTCTTAGTTAGGGATGCCAAAAAGTTAAAATAATAATATTAAATGAGTATCTTTAATTTTAGTTATCCACTTGTTAAGACGATGATTACGTATATCATTATACAATTAATATGTATCCGATACTCGTTGATGGTTTTATTTAAATATTTATTTTTAAATCAAGTGATAAATATTATTAACACGGAAGAAATTTTTTATTTTTTATTATGTTTAATATTAAAATTAAATAAACGATATTATTATTTTATGTATTTATATTATTAGTAAATTTATAGTTTATTTTAATAAAAAAACACATAAATTTTATCAAAACATATTTATTATATATTGAATTTACTGTGGGTAAATATATATATATATATATATATATTTTATTTTATAATAGTTAAAATTTATTTAAAACTATAAACTTAATCGAAAAAATAATTAAATAGAATATGAGTATTTTTTAATATTTTATCAATTATAGGAATTAAACCAATATTTTTCATTAGGTCTATGCACAACCAATAATATATGACAATCATTGCAACACATCAAACCAAAAAATTATCCTCAATTGTTCGATCAACTTTAATCATAAAAATATTATATACAAAAGTGCAATAAAATCTGCTTCTCTTTTCTCCATCTTGGACCGTATAGAGACCCATTCAAATGGTTTGTTTTGAAGTTTTTCCTTCTCTTATTCCTCTATTTTGCTATGAATATTAACTCTATACCATTAACTAACAAATAAAGAACAAACAAAATATCAGTATAGGAGGTAAAAAATAGAGTTAAGAACATAATGACATACCTTCTCTACATAATGCTCTCTAGTGACCATACATATTTTGAAGGTGGTCTCTAAAGTCATAAATTTATGAAAAGTTAAGATGAATTTGAAAATCAAAACCTAAAAATGAAAATATAGAGGAAGAACACAGATACAGAAATGGTGATGACAGAAATATGAGGAAATGAGAATATAGTTTAGTTAATGCTATGATTTTATTTAAATCCATAAAATTGTTACCAAAAAAACGTCTTATGAGGACTTTCATCATGTACCATCTGCCTCCTCTTGTTGAGTACTTCTTATCTCTCTAGTCACATGTTTTAATCACAATTTCAAAAGAAAATTAGTGTTTCACAAATTGAAATGCACAAAAAAGAGAATTGCCGATTGTTGTGATGTGTGGAGTATGTACGTGAAAAAGAAAGAGAGAAAGTGGAAAGTAAGGTAGTGAGTTATAAATCAATTTTAAAATTGCTACAATAGTGGAGAGTAATTAGAAAATAACAAAAATAATTCTTTTAAAATTCAAACAAAAGAGTAAGGGTAACAATACGATATATTTTTTGGCGGGAGGGAGTTAAAGTAATGTCCATCAACCCACATTTCAATTCAAAGTTTTATTTGACTCATTCTTCTCAAATGGACACAACAAATATCTTTAATGTTTCATTTAATAGAGAAGAAAATCGAGTTTAAAACCGAAAAGTAACTACTCATATCTCCACTCTCCTGCTAAAGCGGTCCACATCTAACAACTATTTAATAGAGAAAAAATCTAAAGATCTTTAAAACAGAAAACCTAATCTATCTCTTCACTCTCGTTAGATGATAACAAATAAAATAAAATTTTAAAATTAAAAAACTGTTTTATTAACTTCTAAAATTATAAAATATTCAAATAACCAAAATAAATTAATAAAATAAAATATTAAGTAAAGATAAAATAGGAAAAAAATTTAGAGAAGGAGAATTTCATTATATATAGATATAGATAAACATTAATAAAAGAATATTTAAAATTTAATTGTAGAGATTACTTTTTATTTAAACTAACTAAATTAAATTAATTTATAAAGATGTTGCTTTTTAAAAAATCATACTATATCAACTTATTTAAATTTTATTTTTTAAATAAAATTATTTATACTAATATTTTATTATTTAAATTATATTTTTAAGATTAATTTTTATTTGAATTTATATTTTAAATAATTTAAATTAAAAAAATTCATGTATATTCATAAACATTTATTAGTATAAAAAACTCACGAATAATTTTAACACAAAAAGTTAAAAAAAAAATGGTATCAAAAAGTGTTTTTTTAACAACAAATATCGGATAAGTAATATAGATGGCAGCCCGAAAACGTGGTGATTCGTAGTATTGAGGTTAATTTTGGTTTTTCACATGTTGGACAACTATGCTGATAAAAGAGGTGATTCATATTTCAATTAATAATTATGAAATTTCAAGTCATTATAATTCAGGTTAAAATAAAGAGGCAAGAATCAGGCGAATGACTCACATGCACTAAGTTGTTAATCAGAAAATGCAAGATGAAAAAAAATATTTATAATTTTTTAAAATAATTGAAAAAATGGATTTATAAATAAATCGTACTTTAAAATATATTTTTAAAATTATACTATAAAATATAAGTCTCTTTTCATTTAAAATAATATTAAAACTGTGTTTTAAAAACATAACTTTAAAAAAAAAATTTAAGCGAATGTGACTTTTAAAAACCACCTTTAATTATTTTGTTTCAGATGAAGTTGTAACCGTCTAAAAATATAATTAACTATTACAATATACTTTCTACAGAAAGTTTATAACTTTTTAAAATATTTCTAATACATAAAATTTTTTAAAGTTTATAACTTTAATAAAAAATTAAATTTTTAAACTTTTAAAAACCACCTTTAATTATTTTGTTACAGTTGAAGTCGTAAAAGTTGAAGTCTTAAACGTATAAGAATATAACTAACTATTAAGTTATATAGAAAATTCAGAGTTTCTTAAAATATTCTTAGTATATATTTATGATATATAAATATAAATATTTATAAAATAAAGTTATTTATTACCATCATCATCGCAATGAACAATACAACTAAAAAAATAAGAATAATTTAATAAAAAAAAATCATAATACATGTAAAAAGGATCAATACGTTAATCACTTATAATAATTCATTCAAATATTATCATATAACATATCAATATAATAATTAGATTTTATTTGTTTTTATAAAAAGTTTCATGTTAGTCATTACTATGCAGTTTGAAATCTCACTTAGACTGACACCTCAAGTAACAACAATCATCTGTCATCACAAGAAAAAAAATATTATTAAAAAAAAGAAAAAAGAAAGAAAATACAAAAATATGGGGAGACTAGACCAAAACTCATATGTTAACAAAAACGATACATAGGTAGACTATACATATTCATAAAGAATTCTAAGAACATACTAGATGGAAGTCTATTATACCAATGAAATGATTCTCTATAAATAAATAATAAATTAGCCAACTTATCAGCACACGCATTCATTTCACACGAAAAATATGAGTAACCCTAAACCTAATTGTTCCACAAAAATTAAGACAAGTATTTCATCAATTACGAAACATCCATGGAACATTAGTCCTAGCAGTAAACGCAACACAAACCAAGACATAATCACATTCAAACTAGACATTAGTAAGTCCCATTTTTTGAGCTTCCTCCTTATCATGTATAACTCCATAAAACTCAGCAACCAAAGCATTTTGAACTTCAAGAAACGCTGAAAAAGCACCAATAAATTCTCCCATACTCCCACGAAAAATACCTCCACAAGTAGCAAGACCAGGATACCCCCTAGCAGCCCATCAGTATTAATTTTAACCCAGCCTGGTGAAGGAAATTCCCATCTAACAGGAAAATGACAAAGAACTTTACCACTATGAGTCTTAATACCAAAAAACTTAATCATGTTGAAATCCAACATATCATTCTTCATTGAAGCTTTAGACGAATTTCCCACTAGACAAGTTAAATCTTTAATTACCGAAATAGCCTTAGAAACCTCAATCTTATCGTGAAATCTAACATAATTCCTCATACGCCATATTATCCATATAAAAAAGGTTATCACAACAAGCTTAATCAATTTAACCAAAGGACTACCATCACTCTTAATAAAAGAAAGAAGATCATCCTTATTAGAGAAATGAGAAGTAAGAAAAATTTGTCGAACCCAACTCCAAATATGCAATGCGTTAGAACATTCAAAAAATAGATGTTGAATAGATTCCTCATGCTTTTCACAAAACGTACACATAAAACATATATGTCAACCCTTATACCGAATATGTTGATCTGTAGGAAGTTGTCCATGAAATTTTTTCCAGAGTACTAGAGTTTTGGAAGGCGAAATAGATGAAAACCAAATGAATTTACCCCAACCACATGGAACTCCTAGTTCCAAGAAAAAAGTCCTAACCAATTTAAGAGTGAAACGACCAGACTCATCTAGAATCCAATTAGGAATATCATGTTCTTCTCTAACCATGATATGATTAAAAAAATGAGGCATCTGCTGTAAAGATAAGGGAATATTCCAATCATAACCTGTCCAAAATTGAGAGACTGTATCTGGAATGCTAACACTATCAGATAACCCTGCAATATTTGCTAAAGAAGTAGTAGAACACCATTTATCATTCCAGAAATTAATAAAAGAACTTGTATCAACAGTCCAAGAAGTATAGTCAAGTATGGTAGAATAAAATTGCTTAATTCCAATCCAGAGAGAGGAAGATCTATAAACCGTTCTAAACTCGTATTTTGATTTAAGAACCCTGGCTTTCAAGAGTAAAGACCAATGTCTGTTGCTATAAGCAAAGTTCCAAGCAAGCTTAAGAAGATATGCATTATTTTCATGATGAAGATTAATAATATTCAAGCCTCCATCTTCAAGAGGTGAACAAATTTTCGCCCAATTAACGATAGCAATACCTTTTTTCAGAATATCACCAGTCCAAATAAAATTTCGACACCACTGCTCAACTTGCTTAATAAGTGAAACAAGCCATTTATACATATTAAAACTATAAGTTAGAAATCCAGTAATCACTGTATTGACCAGCTGAATTCGACCCATCATGCTAAGAGATTTACCTTTCCAAGATGCTAGCTTCAATTTAACTTTATCAGCCAAAGGTTGAAGAAATCGACACTTTGGAGCACCAACAAAGATAGGCACTCCTAAATAATTGAAAGGAAAACAACCATGACTACAAGAAAGAATATTTTGAATTTTGGTGACAAATCTTGGAGAATTATCCATGGTGAAGAAACTACTTTTAGAGTTATTAATATATTGACCAGAAAAATCACCATATGTTTTAAGAAAAGTACTCAAATTTCTAAGAGACTTAATATCCCCCCTTGATGAGCATATATTTATTCACACACAATAACCTTAATCATAGATTATTGGACTATAATAATAAATAAATCCATTGTTTTAATTAATATTCATATAATTGGGTTTATTTGGGCCTTAACTATTTATCTTTGGTAATTTTGTGTTTTTAGGGTAAATTATCTGAAGCATCTACCTTTGTGAATGGGCCAAATATGCAAAAGTCCAAGTTGCTTATTGAATCAAAACAAGAAACAAATTTTGAGGAGAAGAAAGAGAAAATAAAATCTACAATATCTCAGAAACAGAATTGGTAGCAAATCTTCTGCAAAATACAAGAATTCTGGAAAGATGGAAACTTGGAAACGGTTAACAAAATATAAACTACAATATTTTCCTAAGATCCTTGGAGCTGAAAAGTCTATAAAAGGACACAAGCATCAAGGAGAAAATGGGGAGCTTCATAGGGTTTTCTTAGTTTATTTTCTTCTTTGTAATTCTTTTGTTTTGCCTCTGCATGGAAGACTAAACCTTTTTGGTTGATTCCTCTGTAATTTCCCATTGAGCTCTGAGGTTTCGTTCAATAAAAGTTTCTATTTTTAATTCTCTATAGCAGTTGTTTTTATTGTCTAATCTCCTGGAAAACTAGTTTTTGTGAGAGGTTGTACTTGAACGCATGATTGAGAGTCTTCCTTATCTTAAACTTCGGTTTCTTAGTTAGTTCACATTGTTCTAATTAATTTCTTGGGCGCATGATTCAAGGGAGAGGAGGTAAGCATTCCCATGGTGTATACGCATGGAACAAAGTGGGTATGGATTAAACCAGTAGACACATGCTTTACTGGTGAGTTTCAGTTGAATCAAATCGGCGCATGTTCAATCTGGTTTAGCTCTGTTGGAGGATTGAGAAAAGATTATTCTTTAGAGAACCTGTGAAGAATTCAATGGTGGAAGAACTTGGGATCAACCGCTTTTTATTTGCTATTTTAATCTCTTTTATATTTTCTGCACAACTATCTCAATCCCTTTTTTATCTTTATTGTTATTGCTAACTTTTATTGCTTGCAGATAGATTTTAAACCTTGATCAACTGATTTTACTATTGGATTCGTTGGGAGACGACTTGGGGACATTTGTCCACAATTATACTATCATCTCTCTAGTGTTAGACAAGTCTACGCTAGAATCATATTAATTTGACAGCAAAACGACACTATCAAATTTGGCGCCGTTGCCGGGGAATCCAATTTAATTTCTTATCAGGTTTTGGTTATCATTCACAAGCTTAGAGATACCTCTACTAAGAACTTCCTCTGCAAGACAGAAAAGTAAAGGAGACAATGGATCACCTTGTCTTACACCTCGACTGCAGGGAAAAAAACCCACCAAACTACCACTTATTCTGATAGAAAGCATAGCTGAACGGAGAATTGTACTAATTCAACCGACAAACGAGGGGTGAAAACCAAAGCGTTTTAAAACTAATAATAAGAACTTCCAACTCAGAGTGTCAAAAGCTTTATGAATATCAACTTTGTAAGCCACATTACCTCCTCTAACCTTTTTAGAAAGCATGTTAATAGCTTCAGAAGCAATACCAATGCAATCCTGAATCTGTCTACCCTACACAAACCCATATTGATTAGGAGAAATGATTCTAGCAGCCACAAGTGCAAGCCTATCCGCCAGTATCTAGGAAATAATCTTAAATTTGAAATTAGTAACAACAATTAGCCTGTAATCTTTAATGGAATCAGCACCCTGAACCTTAGGAATAAGAGATACCACATTACTGTTCATTCCAGGGAGAACTCAGTTTTGTTTAAAAAACTGTTGAACAGCATTGCAAACATCTGTCCCAATAATTTCCCAGCAAGAATGATAGAAAACACCACCAAAACCATCAGGACCAGGAGCACTATTACCATTAAGATTAAAAACAACATTTTTTATTTCAGAAAAATCAGGACATTTAATCAACATCATATTCTCCTAAGAGGAAACCATCGTAAGAATATAAGTATCAATAAAATCTTCCATATTACCAGTATCCAGAACATTAGAAATAGACTCAGCATAAAGATTTTTATAAAAGTCCAAAATATGATCCTCAATGAGTTTAGGATCCTCCGTAACCTCATTATCAATCCGTAGGCGATGAATCCCACTAGAATTATTTCTCCTTCTGACCATAGCATGGAAAAAAGCAGTATTTCGATCTCCATCCTTGAACCATAACATCTTAGTCTTTTTTTTCCAAAACAAATATTGACAGTGAAGAGCATGATCAAGTTCCTCCTTAGCAATCTTTTCTTGATAGAGAAGTCCATCACTATCAGACAAACTAGCAATCTTTAAGCTCTTTTGAATACCAAGGAGGATACCCTGCTTAAGAAGAACTGCATTGTGAACATTACCAAAAGAATTTTTATTTCAGTCTCAGAGCTTAAGTTTAAACCTTTTTAACTTATGTTGCAAGATAAACATAGGACAAGCAACAACCTTATTAGCCCAAGAATCGTGAATAAGCTTTAGACACAAAGTGTCCTGAACCCACATAGAAAAGAAACGAAAATTGTTAACCTTTCGCAAAGAATTACTAGCAAGACTAGCAAGAATAGGGGAATGATCAGAACAATTTTTAGCAAGAACCTGATAAGTACAAGAATCCCATTCATCTAGACACACTCCATTACATAAAGCCCTATCCAGTCTTCTATGTATTCTATACAACCCTCTCCTTCCATTACACCAAGTATAACAAGATCCAGTAAAAGACATACAAGAAAGATCATTAGTATTAATCCAGTCAAGGAATTCATTACAAGAAACCTGATTAGGAGCCACCCCCCTTTACAGTCATCCGCCGAGAGCACAACATTAAAATCTCCCAGAATATACCAAGGCCCTGTGAAGAAACTAAGATCCCTCCACAAAAATCGTCTAGTCAAGTATGTGTTAGCACCATAAACACCTGCAAAGCCAAAACTTTTATCATGCAGAAGACAAGTTACAGAGATAAATTGATCATTAACCAAGAAATTTTGGACAAGATTAGGAACCGACAAACACCAAATCTTAACAACTTTATTAACAATAAGAGACGTAGCCACCAAATGCATATTAACAGATTTGTAAAGGACGTCGAAAGCATTACTGTATGACATCATGGGTTCAGCAAGAAAAACCAGGATGGGTTTATGTAGTTTAAGTAAACTAATCAACATCTCCACAATTTTATGGTTTCCCAATCCTCTAACATTCCAGAAAAATGAAGAGACCTTCATTGCGACGTTGTAGAAAGAACTGTCTTAGCAGTTTTCCTGGATTTACTAGTCCTCTTAGGTGGTCTCTCTGGTTTTCTTTTAGTGCGAACTGTTTCCTCCTTATTATCACTGGCATCCTCCTTCATCTCATTAGAGTCAGCCCAAAATTTTGAAACAGCCTAATTTTCAATATGATCAGAATTAATTCCAACAATGGTAGGCAGAATAGTTGACGTTCCAATATGAGAATCACCATCCTACATCTGTAGTTTCCAAATCATCAAGAGAGGAAAAGTGATTTTGAAGGACCAACGATATTGCTTTAACATCCCTAAGATATTTAGCCTTTCGAGGGGAGGTATGAGGCGACTGAGATGGTACAGTCACAATAGTAGAGACCTCCACATTAGGAACTGGTGCATTAGTATCTACATGTGATTTAGCCCTACGAGGAGAGGTAGTACGCAACAGAGATGGTACAATCACAAGAACAGATACCTCCACATGATGATCATCAATAAGAGTTGTTGAATTTGACTCTGAGTCCTTAGCTTGCATAATAACAAGTGAATCCAAAGTGGGAGTGGACAACCCCTGCTTGGGTGAGGACCTATCATGATCTGAAGCATCCTCAAGAGGAGGCATATCTGCTAAATCATCCTCCCCTCCACTTGTTTTATCTGAAGCAAGGTGACCCAAGGGTGACCCTACATTAACCCCACTAGTAGCATCAACTTTCAACTTATCAATGAGGCCTTCCACGAGTTTCGTCTCTGGATCTTTTTTTATATATTCTTTACGTTGTTTAGGAATCACGGTCCTCCCTTGTTCCCGTTCATCGAAAGATGTCTTCTGAGAAGGTTTATGTTGAGGCCCAGGAACACAACCCTGGTCATGGATCACCCGACACTGAGCAAGCTCGTGCCCAATCATCTTACAATGAGAGCAAAATGGAGGGAGCCATTCGTATTCCACACTAGCTACAAAAGCAAAGTCTGGACGTTCAACCAAGAGTTGATCGGAAAGTGGGGACAGTAGATCAATATCCACCAACACTCTAGCAAACATACCCCTATTCTTTCTCATAGTATGCTCATCCAAAGACAAAGTAGTACCAATGCCTCTAACAATGGAAAATATTGTCCTTGGTTTCCAATACTCCAAAGGAAAATGGTAGATTCTAACCCAGGTTTGAGCTTTGGTACTCTTCATGGTAGTTGGGACAAAGTCTGCCTCAAGACCAGCCAAGTAATCTGCCTCACCAATCCGAATAGTAATCATGTCACCCTTAATACAAGGAGTAGGTAGCTGGGACAAAGGAATGTCACATGTATTTCCCAAAGCCTGAGCAAAAGTCTTCCTTTGATCGGATATAAAATATACTTTTTTTATCAGGACATACTTCCTGATCCATCAAACAAGCTCATGGAATGAGGAAACTCGCAGAGCCCTCCGTCATTTTAGAAGGCTAACAAGTTGTCGCCAAGAACTTCCACAAGACACACAAAATAACGACCGCACCACACCACCTCACGAGCTAACCACTCCGCTGCCACGCAAGCCACCACCGGACTTGTAGACGTCGCGCACCAGCCTAGCAACCGTCGCGCTCCGTCACCCAGGCGCCGTCGCACAAACGCGAAATCGCACGCCGCCCACGCTGCCGCACAGGGCTCTAACACCGCATCGCGTCATCGTCTACAACTCTCGCACCACCAACAAACCACCGTGTCGCTTACTGTAGCACCGCCGCACCTCCAGAAACACTATTTCGCTGCCGCCACGCACAGGAAACCCTACGTTCTGCTGCCGCCACGCACAGGTAACCCTAAAATGCGGAGGCGTTCCGCTGCCGCCACGCACGCACAGGAAACCCTAACCTCTGTCCAAAGACAAAAAATAATTAATTGATAATCTCTTTAAAAAGTCTAGTTTAGAGAAACTTCTCCAAAAAAAAATTATGTTATCAATTAGATTTCATTTCAATCTTCAATCTAATATTGATTTCGTTGTAATCCTATTTACTACACATAGATCTATTTTCAATCACAATATCTTGATTTCCTTTCAACCCCTAATACTTTAATTTCATTTCAATTATATTAATTACACATGAATCTATCGTCTTCCAAAAAAAATCATTAATAATGTCTCTACCATAAACAAACATCTTATCTAATACCTAAAACTTAGATTTACACACAAATATAAGAGAATGGATCACGACAAGTTTAAACACTTAATATCGTGTGACTACAAGTGATCACAATGTGTATGAACTCCTTCATCAACTTCTCACCATCTCATATCTTAGTTTATGTAACTTAGATCATTAGTGAAGTTAGAGGATCTCTCTTAAACATAAGCTTTTCATACTTAATGTACTATAAAACAATAACACATACATTATCTCAAATGTACCACATCAATTTCATACAATTTCCATCATTCACATACAATTCATATAATTCAATCACATACAATTCTAAAACCTTAAGAACATAAAAAAAAAAAAAAACACTAACTACCAAACTATCAAAATCTAATATTTCTAGATGTTCACACAATATATAACAAATAATTTTATCAAATAACATCATCGCAAGAGAAATTGAAAATTATGATCACGCCCTCTCTACATCCATATTTTCTAGCTTAGGGTACTATTGAAAGTTAAAGTTAGTTTCCCTTACTTGAAATTCTTTATTCCAATGGAAATTTAGCTCAAGTAGGAGAACAATTCTTAAAATTTAGAGACCTAAAGCAAATTATCCAAACATCATCAAATCTTGTTATATGATAGAATAACTTGATAGGGTTGTTTTTCTCAAATGCCTCCACTAAGATTGATGATCAAATCATAAAGAAAAATGAAGAATAAGATAACTTTAGAGTAAATAGGAACTTACTATGTTTGAAATTCTAATTGCAAGGAATGATCTCTGACTCCTCAATTACTGCACTGTGTGATCAAATTCTGAAATAGACGAGTGTTAACATGATTTGTTCAATGGAAAGTGTACCAATCGCACAATGGCAAGTAGTAAGTAGTTATTATTCTCCCAAAGGACATGTGCAATACAAGGCAATAATTGTAATTGATAACTTAATTAGAAAAAATAATATTTTCGTTAATTGTGTTGGTATTCAAAAAAATAAAATTATGCAAAAACAATTAAAACTCTTTTTGAGATTTTATCAAACACTTAGAATGTGATATAGATTAGAAATGATAGGATATGTTATTGTTAGGATTAAACTTCACCAAACTTCACTCGCATGCATATAATCACTCAATTTCTATCTAATTTAATGTTAAAGTCAATCCACAAGTATACTCAAACCTTGATTCCTTAGTTGAATGAGCCTAATTTTCCTTATTAAGAATCAGGTCCTTGAGCACTTACCAAACATACTTGATTTCCCAATAATAGTTTAAGACAAATAATGAATCAAGTTTCATTCCTAGATACAAGCTTCATTAGATATTTTGATTAAGTTCTAGTTTACAAAATATATTTTTCAATACCTAATGAATCAAATATCAAGTTATGGATGATCAAACCACAACAAGCACTAATCATAGGAATAAAATACTAACATTGAATGGAAAGACATATAACAATATAAATAATACAAATTACATTAGAGTTTAGTTAGTTGCATTCATAACCCCAACAAAATGGGGTTTAACTCTTCTTTGTCATGAAGAGCACGAAAAACAAAGATGAACAATGGAGGATGATGGAAAATGTAAGTGAAGAAATGTTAAAGTTTGATTCAATTTTATTACTTTTCTTTGCATTCTTATTATCCAAAAAATAATATTAATAACTACAACCAAGTAAATAGATCCAAAAAAAAAAGTGACAGGCCAACTCGTCAGTACGCATCTAACGGATCGAGTTACAAATTTTAGCATATATCACTTTGATGGACTGGCACGCCTCACCCTACTTTTGACTAACTAATGACGAGTCGGGACAAAATGAGTCAAACTAACCCGTTTTGTCCCTCCTAGAGAGGAGGGGGAGGGGGTTGCTTTTGTGAGGTTATAGAAGTTGTGAATGACATTTAAAATTTATTTATTTTAGTAAACACTAGTACAAAATTTGAAAACAACGACCATTTATTTAGTGCGGCTTTGCGTTTAAACGCATTTGTAAAAAACGCGGTGGCATTTTTGTAATTAAATTGATTTACAAATACGGTTCTAGGGTAAGACCGCATTTGTAAATCAATTAAAATGAATTACAACTGCGGTCATAGTAAAGACCGCATTTGTAATTCATTCTGAATTGAATTACAAATGCGGTCTTTAGTATGACCGCAGTTGTAATTCAATTCAGAATGAATTACAAATGTGGTCTTTACTATGACCGCAGTTGTAATTCATTTTAATTGATTTACAAATGCGGTCTTACCCTAGAACCGCATTTGTAAATCAATTTTACCCTAAAAATAGAAGCGCGCCACTGGTTTTCACTTTCACTTTCGTCTTCTCCGCTCTTCGTTTCAACGTTCTCAGCTCTCTCCGCTTTGCATTGTAAGTTTCAGCTCTCTCTGCTTCAACGTTTGTTTTCGTTTTCGTTTTTGTCATTGTCATTATTCACTTCCTTGGCATTGTCATTTCGTTTCCTTACTCGTTTTCTGCATATAGGTGGTTACTGTTCTATTGGTTCGCTGGTTTTTTCTGTTCCGCCACCGCCACTGCTTCCGCCACTGCCTTCGCCTACGCCTTCGTCTTCGTCTCCGATCACCATCAACCTAAAGGTTGGTGTTGTATTTATTTAATATTTTGAATTTATATTTAAAATTTTGAATTCATATTTAATATTTTGAATTTTTATTTTTCTGTATTATAATATATATTTAATTAATAACTAATACAACTTGGAATGTATAACTAATAACTAATAATTTATATATTTGTGTGTATTTTGAATTTTTGTATTATATAATTTCTATTTTCTTAAATTTATATTATATATAAATTCTATTTTTGTAATTATTTTTATTTTTTGCACTTTCTCTTTGCATATCTTTCTTTTTTTCCCTGGCATCATTTATTTTTTATAATTGTCACTTTAAACTACTTTTACTTAAATAAAAATGAATATGATATTAATCTTTATGGAATTATAATTCTATAGTGTATTAAACTTTGTTCTAGAATTTTAATTTTAGAAGTGAAATATTTAGTTAGTTGTTAATTACATTTTAATAAAAGTTTTATGTTATGTTAGTTATTGTTACTTTTAGAATAGAAATATCGTGTTTGGATTGAGTCCGGGGGTGTTCGACCCTCGGCAAATGTGTGAGATTGAAGAGAATACTAATTATTAGAAAATCCTAACTATATTCCAGAATATATAATGGATCGAAGTTGGATTAATGCTGTTCGTATAAGTGATGAGTACGAAAGGGGAGTAGAGGAATTTATACAATTTGCGCAGCGTAACGCGATTATTAGTGGTCATGATGGAGCAAAGATCAGGTGTCCGTGCGTTAACTGTTTGAATGGAAGGATACTGGATGTGAATATCATGAGGGAACACCTGCTATGTGATGGGTTTCTTCGATCTTATACAACTTGGACATGGCATGGTGAATTATTAAATTTACCACGTGTTTCCGTAACTGAAGAATATGTGGGTTCTACCATGGATGAAGCAGTACACGATGATGGAGATGATGATCGATTGGAGGACATGATTCGTGATGTGGGAGCTGAGTGTTTTGCAAAAGCGCATGGATATGAAAGTATGTCAAAAGATGCAGAGACTCCTTTGTATCCTGGATCAACTAACTTCACACGGTTGTCGGCGGTGTTAAGATTGATGAATTTGAAGGCAATAAACGGATGGACTGATAAAAGCTTCACGGAATTGCTCCAGCTGTTGAAGGATATGCTTCCAGAGGGAAATAGTCTACCTAATCGTAATTACGAGGCAAAAAAGATTCTTTGTCCAATGGGTATGGAGTACAAAAAGATACATGCATGTCCTAATGATTGTATATTATACCGGAAAGATTTTGAATTGTTGAAAAGTTGTTCGAGGTGTGGGTTATCACGTTATAAGTTGAAACAAAAAGATGATGATTCTATTGATGACATGGAAAAGCATGGACCCCCAATGAAGGTTATGTGGTATCTTCCCATCATTCCAAGGATGAAGCGTTTGTTTGCAAACCCAGACGATGCTAAGAATCTTAGATGGCATGCAGATGAGAGGAAATGCGATGGCATGTACCGACATCCAGCTGATTCTATTCAATGGAAGAAATTTGATGATGACTTTCCAGAATTTGGTAAAGAATCAAGAAATATCCGACTTGGTTTAGCTACAGACGGAATGAATCCGTTTGGTAATATGAGTACAAATCACAGTTCATGGCCTGTATTACTAGTTATTTACAACTTACCTCCTGGATTGTGCATGAAGCGAAAATACATGATGTTGTCTATGATGATATCCGGTCCGAAACAACCAGGGAATGATATTGATGTTTATCTAAGTCCCCTAATTGAAGATTTGAAGTTAATGTGGGACCAGGGTGTCGAAGTATTTGACGGATTTGCTAATGAAACTTTCAAGCTTCATGCCATGTTATTTTGCACCATCAATGACTTTCCGGCATATGGTAACTTATCAGGTTATAGTGTTAAGGGTCACAAAGCGTGTCCAATATGCGAAGAAGACACTGCTTCTCAACAATTGAAACATGGAAGGAAAACAATATATCTTCGGCATCGGAGGTTTCTTAGAAGTCATCATCCTTACCGGAGGTTGAAAAAAGCCTTTAATGGACACCAAGAGGGTAGTGGTCCACCAACTCCATTAACCGGTGTTGAGGTTTACGAAAAGGTAAATAACATAGACCACACCTTCGGCAAGTCCAAAAAAAAGTCATCTGTGACAAATATTTGGAAGAAGAAATCAATCTTCTTTGATCTTCCGTACTGGTCGAGGTTAGAAGTCAGACATTGTATAGATGTAATGCATGTTGAGAAGAATGTGTGTGATAGCTTAATTGGTACACTTCTTAACATTAACGGGAAGACGAAGGATGGTCTAAATGCTCGTTTAGATTTGATTGAGATGAACATACGCGGCGAGTTGGCACCCATACAAATGGGTAAGCGTACATATTTGCCCCCAGCCTGTTACACAATGTCAAAAGATGAAAAAATTAGTTTTTGTCAATGTCTAAAGGGTGTGAAAGTGCCACAAGGACATTCCTCAAATGTGAAGAGTCTAGTGTCAATGCAAGATTTGAAGTTAATTGGGTTGAAGTCTCATGATTGTCACATCTTGATACAACAATTGTTGCCGGTAGCTATCCGTGGGATCTTACCAAAAAATGTTAGACACACCATAACCCGTTTGTGCTCATTCTTCTCTTCCATCTGTTGTAAAGTCATTGATCCCTCAAAACTAGATGAACTTCAAAATGAAATTGTTGTTATCTTGTGTGAATTGGAAATGTTTTTTCCTCCGTCTTTTTTTGACATCATGGTTCATCTAGTGGTGCATCTAGTAAGAGAGGTTAGATTGTGTGGACCAGTGTACTTAAGATGGATGTATCCTGTTGAGCGGTATATGAAAATTTTGAAAGGTTATGTGAAAAATCATTATCGTCTAGAGGCTTCAATGATTGAAAGGTACATAGCTGAAGAAAGTATTGAATTTTGTTCAGAGTACATGACAAAAGCAAATCCAATAGGTGTTCCAGCTAATTCATGGCACCACAGGCGTTCTACAAGTAAATGTTTACGTGGTGTGAATATTGTAAGCAAATCTCGATCAGAAATCTTGCAAGCACATTTGTACATATTGAATAACACAGATGAAGTTGTACCTTACATAGAAGCTCATAAAGCCATTGTGAAGGCAAATAACCCAAGACAAGCAGAGAAATGGGTCTTGATGGAACATAATAGAACTTTCATGCCTTGGTTTAAAGATGAGGTGTTCAAGGATTCAACGGCATCAGAGACCTTGACTTGGTTGGCTGCTGGATTGAAGTTTGATGTCATTTCATGTACAGCGTACGAAGTGAATAATTGTATATTTTACACGAAGTCCCTGGATGAAAAGAGTACAGTTCAAAATTCTGGTGTTACTCTTGAAGCCGAGTCAATGCAGTTTTCGACTTCGAAAGATACAAATCCAGTACTTGGATCAATGGCATACTATGGGTTTATAGAAGAGATATGGGAGATTGACTACACTAAGTTTTCCGTTCCAGTTTTCAAGTGTAAATGGGTTGATAATAAAAGTGGGGTTAAAATTGATGAATCAGGATTCACACTAGTGGACTTTCGAAAGATAGGGTATCGAGATGAGCCATTTATAATGGTTCAACAAGCATCTCAGGTTTTCTATGTGAAAGATCCTACGTCATAACATTGGTATGTCGTTTTACACGGGAAAAAACAAGGGGAAGCCATAGATGATATTGAATATGGCGAAACTCGTTCATTCACACCAATGATAACTAATAAAGATGACGATGTACTTGATGATGTACATGCAACCCGTAAAGACCACAGTGAAGGAATTTACATATAAACATTCAACCCACATGCAACATGTAAATAAACATTTATAATTTTATGTATTATTTTTATATGATTTTAATTCGATGCACATTAACTAATGTTTGTTACCTAATTTTTTTAACAGAGACATGGATGACGACCAGACTCCAGTCAGACCTCGATCTGGGCGAGGTAGTAGAGGACCTACTAGATTGAAGCGTCTTGCATTGAGACGTGCTGCTGGTGAGAAGACACATGTTGACATTGACGTCAACACTGGAGTGGCTTTTGGTCCTAAGGCAGATGAGTTTATGAGCTATCTTGGAGTTGTTTCTCGTGAGAGGCTCTCCATTTTGATTAATTCATGGGATGAGGTTTCAGAGGTTGATCGGAACATGCTATGGGAGGATGTTCTGGTAAGCTTTACATTATTATTGTTATCATATAATGCTTTTTAATATTGATTAATTAATTTTAATTTCATGATGTTATTTTGCAGGCAAACTTTGACATTCCTGATGTGGAACCGCTTCGATCAAAGATATTATCCAATATCGCACTTAAATTTCGTACCTTTAAGTCAAGACTGACATCGAGATACATTTTTGGCGACCTTAAAGACGAAAATCCATGTTTAAAGTACCAACATATTGATGAAGAGACATGGCGTCTTTTTAGAGAAAGCCGTGAAAATGAGGCTTGGATGGTAAGTGAAGTAACTTTTTTGTTTATATAACATTAATAAGTTTATCTTATTTACTTCAGTTTGTTTATTTCAATTATGACAGGATCGTCGGAAGAAAGCTCAAGAGATAGCTTTGAAGAATCTTACCCCGCACGTTATGTCTCGTTCGGGGTATAGAAAACTTGAGCAAACACTGATGGTGGAAAAGGAGAAATCTCAACAGGGGACGTATTCTGAGAATGTGGAAACAGGGGTCACTTCTCCTCCACCACCTTTTCGCCATGAAAAATGGAAGAGGGCCCGAATTAAAAAGTCCGGTGCACCAAGTTCCGAGCAATCCGGGGTTATAATCGAAAAAATTGTAAGTTATTTTTGTTATTTTCAATTTTTTTAAAGCATTAATTATATTAATGATTGAAAATATGATTTTTGTGTACTCTTGCAGGATTCCTTGGAATCCGACGGTACATTTGTTGCTGAAGGTCGTCACGATATCCTGGTTGAAGCAATTGGACGACCTGAACACTCTGGTCGTGTTTGTGCCGCTGGACAAGGGGTCAGAATTAAACTTTATTTTGGAGTTTCAGAACGACAGCCATCCTCCTCCTCCAAGAAGGAAACTCAAATGAAGACTAAGTTACGTGAAGAAATAATGGAGGAGATGAGAAAGGAGACTGATTTGATGTGGCTGGAGATGAAAAAGGAGAATGATCGAATGCGACAAGAGTTTCTATCGCAACAAGTTTGTGCTGAGCCGATTGAACCCCTTGTTAGTCCCACTCCCAAGAGCACAAAGGGGAGTTGTGCGGCTCCTCCAACATCAGGGGATGATATCAATGGGCAGACAGAGGATTGTGAGCTACTGGTAGTGGGCGGCAAACTTCCTCGGGTGGTGGCACTTGGAAAAGTCTATAAAAACGCCACCACCTTACATAACGTTCCTCTCTCCCCTGATGTGGCGAAGGTAACTGTTGAAAAAGTACGATTTCCTGATGCTCGTGTTCCACTACCTTCAGATGAGGTAACCACTGTGGCCGATGCATTTCAGACATTCGTTGCCTGGCCCAGAGAGCTCATTCGATCTATGCCCGAACCTCATGTAATAATTTCGTTTCATTATATTATTTTTTATTTATATTTATATATTACATATAATTTAATACAAATGTTGTTTATCTTGTAGGAACCTTTTCAGCCACCAACTCCGAAAAAGAAGCGTGAGGTTCCAGTTGACGATCCTATGGCTTCCCTACGTCTCATTGCTAGTCAGATTGGCAATGATCCTTTTCCAGTTCCGTGGGATAATACATTTTTTCAAATCAACACTGAACTGCCACTGATGATTTACAACACAGATTTATCAGAATTTATATCTGGGAACCAGGAGCTCAATATAAGTATAATTCAATTTTTTATGATGTAAGTATCTTTACCTATTATTCAATTTACTTTATGTTAAATTATTATTGATTATGCTTTAACTAAAAACTTGTAGGTTTTTGCATAGAGTCTGTATCACTGAGGGGAAGGAAAATATGTATGGATTCGTAGATCCTGCATATACTAATCCCGTTGGACCAAACTCAACTGAGACTCAAGCATACATCACTAACATCCTGGAAAAAGAGGGAAAACAAATTTATTTATGCCCTTACATTAATGAGTAAGTTTAATTATATGTCATCAATTATTATTATTTCATGTTTTAAATATTTACTAACTCTTTTCAATGATCATATAAGCATCATTGGCAGTTACTTGTCTTATCAATGGTTGATAAGACTGCTGTGTGGTTCTGTTCCCTACACAAGAAGATGCCCACAAAATTTAAGGATATCATTGATACGTAAGTATAGTATAAACTTAACTTTGTATATGTTACTAATTAACCATCTACTAACAAGGTTTTTTGTATTAACCAGTTCATGGCGTGGATATAACATCCTAAAAGGTCGATCCAGTTCAAATAATTTGAACTACATAAGAGTAAAGGTTTGTAATTTTTTTTCTTTCTCTATTATCATTGTTTATCAATATACTAACATATTACTTTTTATTGAATTATATAGTGTAATAAACAACCAGGAAGCTATGAGTGTGGCTATTACATTATGCAATGGATGATTACCATTATAAGACTAGGTGTTAAAACTGGTTGGAAGGAGGTATATGTTAAATCATTTTTATAATTCTTGAACATATATATATCTAGAAACTAATTTATGTCAACTTTGCAATGCAGTTATTCACAGAAGAAACACCAATGAGTGAGGAAGGCATTTCATATGTTAGAGATTCTTGGTCCACATACTTCATTAATTTTTATAACTTTAGCATAAGTAAACAATATTAGTGGTTTTATTATATGTAATTTGATCACTTGTAAATGTACATTTTGATGATTTCAATTGGTTACTACATTTTTGTATTTGTCTAGCTGGGTTTAATAATTATGCAGGTTATTTAAATATATGGTTTCTGCACAAAACAGGATGTACCAAAAAAAAAAGCACTATTTACAAATGCGATCATTTACCAAGACCGCATTTGTAAATAGTGAATTCGCATTTACTAAGACCGCATTTGTAAATAGTCATTTATGACCGCATTCATAAATCCTAAACCCCAAACTCACTCCCTAATTCAGAATAATATACAAATGCGGTTACCTAAAATGACCGCATTTGTAAATGTGATTTATGAATGCGGTTATAGGACCGCATTTGTAAATTCCAGATTTACAAATGCGTGTTGATCAAATGCGGTTCTATGACCGCATTTGTAAATTTAAAATAGCCGCATTTGTTTAACTTATCTACACTAGTGAAAATTAAAAGACATCTAAATAATATATATATATATATATTCTATATTCTGTTATATATAGAACAAGGTAGTTTTTTTAGTTAGATGTGATAAAGAAGAATAAAAGAAAATAGGATAAAAAGAGATATTATTTAATTTAATAAAAAAATTAATATTTTAAAATTGTTTAATTCAGGCTTAAGTACTTTTATATTATTTATTTATTTATTTATTTTGTTTTGGTTAGTCTATTAACAAAAAGTTAAATCAAATTTCCCCAGTTTAAGAATTTATGACTTCGTAAGGTTTAGTTTAATTAAGTCCATCAATTTAAGATATCTTGCTGAAAAAAAAGGATACACAATATTTTTCTATATGGGTTTAGGAAATGAAAAAAAAAAACACTTCATACTAATTATTTTTCAGTTAAAAAAATAATCTTTTTATTTCATTATTTTTTAACATAAGACTATTTTTTTTTATGTTATGCAAAATTGTTTAGCTTTTTTTAAGAAGCTAAAATAAAAAATATTATCCTTCTATTTTATGCATTCGTAGTACATAATATTAAATTTATTATGCCATATGTATAAACTAAAAAGAAAACATTAAGTAACAAAATAAGTTGATGGAATGTTAACATATTTAATTTTAAAATTAGGTTACTACTCTGAAATATGTTATATAATTTTATTAAATTATTTTATTTTTTTCTCCATGTCTTTTCTTTTATAATTATTTTAAATGAGAAACTCTCTGTCATTTTTAATGATAATGATATTTTTTTTTTAAGTTTCATTAGAGTCTTTTCTTTTCATTGACATTTATGATAAACCATGTTTATCATAAATCACAGTGGTTGTATATATAAATGATGTAAAAAGTATGCATTCCATCAATCTTGAACAAACAATGTACCATCAGTTTCTACATCATCGGTTACAAAATTAACTAATATAGAATTTTTTATATTAGAGTATTTTGCGGTTCAAACTTCTTCTCATAATCTTTCCTTTCAACACTCACTCCCTACCTTGCTTCCTCTCATTGTATCTTCCATTTCCCTCAAGCATCACTTTCTAACAAGTGTAAACATATATATCTTCCTTCCTAGTGCCACCATTCCTAATTCTGCAAAATGTGATTACTCTTTTAAATATTTATTTTTTTATTGTTAGAGATTCCACATCGACTAATGATAATGACATTTTATAATATATAAGTAAATGCAAATCTTATGAACCGATTTTGTAAGGTTGACTTAAATTCAAAGTTCACTTCTTAGTATAATATTAGTTGTTATACGAACATATCCTAGTGAAAATTTGTTGAGCTTATAGATCACTTGTTATCGAGTCTTTATTGAACCATCCATAAATATATAATCCGACATATTTCATAGTATATAAGTGAATGTAAACCTTAGCTTATAAATCAATTTTTTAAAATTGAGTTAAAGTTAAAATTCACTTCTTAATATTTATATTTTATGTTTTAAGCTTAAACTCTTTTTTTTTGTATTTTTCTAATTTCTTTTGTAAAAGAGTTTCAAGAATATCATAACATTTAAAAAAAATAAAAACATCACATTACAATACTTGAATTATTACATATGAAGAATAAATTAGACAAGTAGAAAAAAAGTAATTAGAGATGACAATATCAGTCTCACACTTGACCCGTCTCACATAAAATATACAAGTTGCTTTTATTGTCCCATGCAAGTTAGTCACGCCAACATGTTTATTAAGTTAGTTTTTTTTTATGAATTAAGTAAATAATTTCCATTATTATTCTCACGACATAGGTGTAATAAGATATGAATAAAAAAAATTATAATAATATTTTAATTAAATTTTAATCGTATTAATAAATTAATTAATAAAATACTTCATTAAGTATATATAATTTTTTTAGTAAATATAGACACATAATTACTATTCTAATAAAAACTAATATATATATATATATAATAATAATAATACTATATTTAAATTTTATTTTAATAAGGAATGATAGAAAACATTGAAATATAATCTAATTAAATAAATAAATATTTTAGGAATGATATGACTAAATATGATAAAATTAGTCCATTTTTTATATTTAAATAAATTATACATCATAATTATTTTGTTTATAAATGTTAAAATAACACATTTAATAACTTTTTTTATAAACTAAATTGGATAATTTAATGGCTTTATTGAGAGTTTTTACGAGACCAAATTTGCATACTATTATACAACTTTAAAATAAACTAATAATTTGTTTACTAGTTATTTTATATAAATATTACACTTAAGACACAACTAACGTTTTATTATTGAATTTCATATTTAATTTTTTAAAATATTTGGTCTTTTATCCATAAATTTAATTATATTTAGTTGATGGATTGATAAAAATTAGAGTAAATAACACCAAATTTATTTTTGAAGTTTTTTTTTCTCTTAATTGGTATTTAAAAGAAAAATAAAATATTTAAATATCAGATATTTGAAATCACATGACATCAAAGTGTTGGATATTTATAATTCCGAAAATCATTTAAATAATTTTATGATTTTAAAGACTATTTACAATTTAAGAAAAATAGTAATTATTTTAGGCAATATTTATTTTATATTCTAAAATTAAAAAATTGTTTATAAAATACATTATTTTCCAATTTTATGGCTCTCTATTAAACCACTTCCCATAAAATACGTGGTTTTTCTCTACAAATTTGTTCAAGGTAGAAAGAAAAGAAGAAAGACCATACTTAAACTTCAACGGTCAGTTAATTCAAAACTTTCCAACGGTCACGGAAATTCAAATTTGAAGATCCATTCCCACCCTTTCACTACGTTAGAAGCACTCTGAAACTTTCTTTCTCCTACGAACCAGATCTTTCTCTCTTTAGAAATTCCTTCTTGATTGCCAAAACTCCATCTTTCACATGGATCCGATTCAAACGAACGATGTTCACGAATACCCACAAACCCTATTCTCAGAACCCAACGATTCTCTAATGCAAGATGCCAATGAGTCCCTGTTCGATTCGATGGTTTGTGACCCCACTTCAAGGCTCATCCCAACTGGCTTTACCAGAAAAACAGGTTAGAATATCTCAAATTCAGAAGTTGGGTTTTATGATTTTCAGGACCGAGACAAGAAATGAAAAAATATAGTTGAAAAAGTTCCACTTTCTTTAAAATTTGAAATTACCTTCGGTTTATTTTTTCCAGTTATATAACTGTTGGGTGCATTATGTTTTGAAGTGTTAGTTGGGGATTTAGAGTTTTGGATTAGGGTTAGGTGAATTGTAATTGTGGTTAGCTTGGAAGTGTAGTGCTAATATGATTACACGGGTAATTTTGATGAAATTTTTGAATTTTCTGTGAAGTTTACGGAACAATGTGCTATAAATATTGAGAGAAGAGTTTACGTTTACGCTTTTGTAGATCGAATGTGTAATTTTAATATTATGTCGTTTTGAAGCAGAAGAGGAATGTTTCATGTTTGTAAATGCTGGAGGGGATGCTTTTAGTGAAGCAGCTGGTGCAACGTTCCTGGGTGACACGTATTTTGATGGTGGCAACGTTATGCGAACCGACGAGCGGATAGTGGAGGGTGGAGACTATCCATTTATCTATCAATCAGCTCGGTTGGGAAGCTTTTGTTATAGGTTTGATAACATTCCTCCTGGAGACTATGTTGTTGATCTTCATTTTGTGGAAATCATTAACATAAATGGGCCAAAAGGAATGAGGGTCTTCAATGTATACATCCAAGATGAAAAGGCAAGCTTTTCTGTACAAGCTAGAATGCTTTCGTGCAATTAGATTGGACAAATAATGTACAAGTAAAGGTTTCAACTTCTTTTTTTATTAAATAAAATGGCAGGTTCTGTCTGAATTGGATATCTATGCAATTGTTGGAGCCAATAAGCCACTGCAGTTGGTTGATTCAAGTGTGTCTGTGAAGGATGATGGGGTGATTCTCATACGATTTGAGGGTATATCTGGAAGCCCAGTCGTAAGTGGGATTTGCATAAGGAGAGAAACCAAGGCCTCAGGTGCTGTATTTCTGTTTACTGTGTTTGAATAATTTACCACTGGTGTATATGTTACTCAGCAATTTCTGTCCTTTTTATAATTTTTTCAAACAGTTCCACAAGTAACAAGTGATCACATTAAATGTAGCCACTGTGCTGCACAGATTGAAATTCCTTCATCACAGGTTAGAGGTGCAACCTAGCTGATAAGTGGCAGTTTGAAGTGCAAGTATCACTGACTCAACATATTGCTTTTCCTGCTTTTCATCGGAATCTTTCAGATGAAAGTTATGCAGGCAAAGTCTACGGCAAAGTATGAGAGTAAGATAAATGAGCTCAAGATGCAGTGTGAGATCAAGGCAAAAGAATGCTATGAAGCATGGATGTCATTAACTGCAACAAATGAGCAATTGGAGACAGTCCAGATGGAACTTGACAATGTGACAATTAAGTCACATACTACTGGTAAGTTTTGCAGGGTTTACCCTACAACAAGGGGGCATGTAACTCGTTTATGAGATTTATAGGGTCATAGTTTGTAAAACATTTCTAATTTTATTGCCAATTTCATCGTCAGATCAAACTGTGGAGAAACAAGCTGAAAGCCTGAGGAATATTTCTAATAGGTACGAGCTTGATAAGAAGAAATGGGCAGATGCAATTTACAGTTTACAAGAAAAAATAAAGGTAAATGATGAAAATTAAGGAAGAATTTATGTTCAAAGTTATTATCAGTATTAATTTTGTATGATTCTCAGAATTATATGTTACACAAATTTGTTTTGCAGTTGATGAAAAGTGATTATTTAAAACTTTCCTTTGAAGCGCATGAATGTGTTGATTCGATTCCTGAATTAAATAAGATGGTTTTTGCAGTTCAGGAATTGGGTATGGTTTAGTTTATATTATGCGGTTTCCATTTTTCTTTATCACAAGTTGCACTTGATTTTATGCTTTGAAATAGTACACTTCTAGGACTAAAAATTTCTTTCTGCAGTCAAACAGTGTGAAGATCTCAAAGTGAAGTACAACGAAGAGATGACAAAGAGAAAGAAACTCTTCAACGAAGTTCAAGAGGCTAAAGGTATGTTCTCGTGCCGTGTTTACTTATTCTACGTCATAAGTCAAAGGCTCTAATGCCCTTTTTATGGTTCATAGGGAACATTCGGGTTTTCTGCCGATGCCGTCCATTGAATAAGGCTGAAATATCAGCTGGATACAATACAGTTGTGGATTTTGATGCAGCTAAGGACGGATGCCTTGGAATTTTGACAAGTGGCTCCGTCAAAAAACCATTCAGATTTGACAGAGTTTATACACCAAAAGATGATCAAGGTATCCGAAAAGTTTAACACAGTTACTGGTTGCTTGAATTTTATATATTTAATACCCAAATTCTTATTATTTAACATGATTGGAACTTTTCTAAACGACAGTGTTTTCTTTGTTTTAACAGTTGATGTTTTTGCTGATGCATCATCAATGGTAATCTCTGTACTGGATGGCTACAATGTTTGCATCTTTGCTTATGGGCAAACAGGAACAGGGAAGACATTCACCATGGAAGGAACACAGCTGAACAGAGGAGTAAATTACAGGACTCTTGAGCACTTGTTTAAAGTTAGTAAGGAAAGGAGTGAAACTTTTTCATATGACATATCTGTTAGTGTGCTTGAGGTTTACAACGAACAAATCAGAGACTTATTGGCTACTGGACAAACATCAAAAAGGTAATTTTGGTAAGCTTGTCATTTGTTCTATCTATGAGATAGTTTGAATATATGTGGTTTCAAGAAGGCTAAAATATGCAATATCCAGTCTAAGCAGGAAACTGAAGTAGGTAGAATGACTTATCTTGAAATGGTTATCAGGTTGGAGATAAAACAAGCTTCTGAAGGATTTCATCATGTTCCCGGTGTTGTAGAAGCCAAGATTGATAGCATAAATGAAGTGTGGAATGTACTGCAGACTGGAAATAATGCTAGAGCAGTTGGAAGTAACAACATTAATGAGCATAGCAGTCGATCTCATTGGTACCAAGATCTTGTAGTTTTTCTTTTATTATACTATGTCTTTTTCTTCTACAACCTCTGCATCAAGATGACTCTTTTTTTCTTTTTCTATTTCAGCATGCTATGTATAACAGTAAAGGCTAAAAATTTGTTGAATGGCGACTGTACCAAGAGCAAGCTTTGGCTTGTGGATTTGGCAGGTAGTGAGAGGCTTGCAAAGACTGAGGCTCAAGGGGAACGACTTAAGGAAGCACAAAATATAAATCGATCTCTTTCTGCTCTTGGAGATGTAATATCTGCTTTGGCAGCTAAAAGTAGTCACATTCCATATAGGTATATCTTCACCCGTTTTCTCCTTGCCCATCTTAATATGCAAATATAAGTTTTGGTGATGCTATTTCCTTCTTGTGGTTTTAGGAACTCTAAACTGACACATTTACTTCAAGACTCGCTGGGTATGTCCTCAACTTGTATACTTCTTGTGTGCGTTTTAAGAGCAAGAAAGATCCTGTTTATGTAGAAATTCCTAGTAACATTTCTTGCTTATTTGCTGTAAAACGTTGCAGGAGGCGACTCTAAAACTCTAATGCTTGTACAAATAAGTCCATCAGACCAGGACCTAGGCGAGACACTGAGCTCGCTTAATTTTGCAACTAGAGTGAGGGGTGTTGAGGTAGGCCCTGTTAAGAAGCAAATTGATACAAGTGAACTTCAAAAGTTGAAAGCAATGGTAGGCTTGCTCATCCTTACTGGAACGCATTAAAATTTATTTCTCTTTCACCAAGTTCTATAAATTGTTAATGTCTCACTTTTACCCTTTGGCATTATTAGCTTGAAAAAGCACGGAGTGATTGCAGGACTAAAGATGAATCTATGCGAAAACTTGAAGAAAACTTCCAAAGCTTGGAGAGTAAGGCCAAAGGCAAGGACCAAATTTACAAAAATTTACAAGAAAAGATAAAAGAACTTGAGGAGTTGAATAAAGCCACGCAAAGTGAATCAGAGAAACAAATCTCTCAATTATCTGACAAATTGAGAGGGAAAGAAGAAACCTGTAGTTCTCTCCAACAAAAGGTTGCTTTCTGTTGTTAGACATTTGACTTTTTTATTGCTCATCTACGCATTGTTTTAACAAGGGATCTCCTACTTTCAAAAGAACTTGACATCTATGTTCATATTGATGAGTGGTTACTCAGCTTTATAAAACCACATAAACAGTGTGCTTTGTTCGAGTTTGTCATTAAATAAAATTAAATCGTTGGTTTCTCTGTCTCATTCATTTCTAACAAGACATTTGTCTCTACCGAAGGTGAGAGAGCTAGAGAAAAGGATGAAAGAACAACTGCAGTCAGAGTCAGCAAGTTTTCAACAGAAGGTACGTCCGTTACTTTGGGAAAGTGCTTCGTCCACTCATCTTTAATTAAAGTGCCATCTCAATCACTAAATCAGTTCTTGTTTGTAAGCAGGTTCGGGATCTAGAGAAAAGGCTGAAAGATCAGATGCAAGGGTCTGAATCTGAATCTGCCATTTTGAAAGATAAGGTTGCCAATAATTATAGTTGTTTGTACTATTAGATTTCCTGCGTACTTTGATAATAATGGGATATCTCATTTAATGACCCCTCTTTTTCTGTTGCTTCATATTCTTCAGATTAAGGAGCTTGAGAGGAAACTGAGAGAGCAGGAGCAGAGCTCAATGTCCATGATTCATCAACAGGTACTTGTCTCAAAATGCTGTTTAATCAAACTCATTTAAGACAATGTATGTACTGCTTAATATTTGTTTTACCAATAGCTAATACACTGAAAGTAAGTGTTATCAATGTTCTTTTGATCCTTTGTCTATGTTGTTGAGATTGAATTATTTCATCAATTTTCTTGTTCATTTTCATCATTCCCTTGACCACCATATGTGACAGATGAAGGAACTGGAGGACAGATACAGAGAGCGAGAGCAACAGTGGCAATGCAGAGAGCGAGAGCAACAGTGGCAACAAACACAAAGTTACGTGGACGCAGTAAAGGCCACACCAGATATAGGTAAAAGCTTCATGAATGAAGAATGTCCAAGCGAGATTGAGGCTGGCATTTTAAGGTGTTCAGACTCAGTAAACCGCCAGATAAGCCAAGGCTCTTCTTTGTTCAAAGGGAGTGATTCTACTAATAAGATAAGAAGCAAAACAAGAGGGTTTAGAAGCAATGATGAAAACAACTTTGTCATGTCATCATCATTGCACGATAGAAAAGTCACAAGGAAATCTGATCCACCCAAAATAGTGAGGAGTGTGAGGCCAACACCAAGACCAGCCACTGCTAATAATCAAGCTCCAGTGTCTCACAAGAGAGCTAGCACAAGCAGAGATCAGGTTCAAGGAATAAGAGAGAGGGAAAGTAAGAAGAAAATATGGTCAAGATAGTAGATCAGATCAAACTTTCAAGAGGGGCTGCTCGCTCCTGATTCATATTGAAATGTGTATTTTTACTTTTATCATATAGAATTCATATTATTATGTTTGTGCTGCAAATCCAGTTTTCTGTTTGGGAAAATACAACATGTGAAATCATTGTTATCACAATTTTTTACCCAAATTAATTTACTCTTGTAGAATTATTTCTCTTGTGATTGCCTCTTCCATCTAGTCATTATTTTCTTTAAATTACAATTACTTATACGTTTTTTTAGTTACTCATATTTCTTCTATGCATGTGAGTGATATTAGTGTTGAAATTCTTTTCCGATTGGTTGTTATCAATTATTTTAATGAAAATTTTCATCACTCTTTGAGAGTGGCTCGTGAGATATATGTGTTTGTTACTACTGATCTTACTTCTCACAAACACTTCTTTGTACTCATGTTATGTAATAACAATTGAAATGACAGCTAAAACAGAGTTTAATAATTTTGTTTAGTTCAAAATTAGAATTATAGGTTTGTTGGGTGTTTTTGAGGAATAATGAGAAGTTCTCCTGTTTTTCTATATCTTCTACGGTCTTCTTTTGATGTGTGTATGTTCTGAGTGGGCAACATGGGATATTCTGTCAACACATAATCAGTGAGGAAAGAAAAATTCATATTTGCTCAAGTATAACAATTGGTATCAGTTTGTTGGGTGAAGTGGTGACCACAAAAGAATCGGAATCGAGGATGGACTCTTATGAAAAGAATCTCTCTGATCATCAAGAACCTGTTCAACATTATTTGGAGTTGGTGTAGAAGTCCATTGAAGGCCTCACGACAGCATTTACAACCTTTAAGACAACCAACCAAAATGTACCACAAGATTATTTGCATGCGGATTTTGCTTGCGGAAAGGGCACACATTCCATTTTCTTCATTTGATGGATCTAACTTTCGAGATTGGAAGGCCAAAGTGCAACAATTTTTTGAATTAGAGGGAACCCGAGAGTCACAAAGAAGTCGTTTACTGCTGCTTTGCATGGATGGTAAAGCTTTTTCTTGGCAAAGGCATTACATGCAAAATGTTAATAATAAAGGGAAATCTTGGCAACAAATTCTTAAAGATGCGGGCAATAAATTTGATTTCGATGTTGTTGATGATACTCTAGCCAATTTAGCAAGACTGAAGCAAGATGGGACCTTGCTTGATTATCTTGAAAGATTTGATACTTTATTTATTGTCTCGGGTAGCGGTTCAGAAGAATTGGCTTTAAGTTTTTCCCTTTCTGGGCTAACAGTGGAATTAGAAAAATCAGTCACCGTGCATAGTCTGACTTTGGTGCATGAGGCAATCCGTATTGCTAGATTACAGGATGAAGTTCTTCAAGTGATGACACATAAGTTTTCTCTGGGTAAGTCATTTCCTTCAAGAGAAATGTTACATGGGGATCTGCTATTTCTTCTAGTACTCGGAATTATCCTATCTACCTTGAATCACACTCAAAGCCAATGTTAGTCACTATCTAGCAAACAAGTGAGTGTAAAGTCTGGGGCAAGTTGAATGCTACTTGTAGTGCTCAAGAACATATACCCATGGAACGTACATCGGATTCGAAGGGGAAGACAAACACTGATATTGTGGAGTAGAGTCTTGCTTAAATTAAGGATGAAGATGTTCATATTTCATGGAATGCTTTACAAGGAGTTGCTGGAAGTAACACTCTGCAGATGAAACGATGGATTAAGAAACAAGTTGTTCCGTTTTTAATGGATACGGGTAGTACTCACAATTTGTAAGTGCTAATTGGGTTAAAGTAACGTGACTAAAATCTTGTAGTATACATACCTTTTCAGTGATGGTTGCTTCTGATAAGGAATTACATATATAACTAAAAGTTGTCCTTTACTGCAGTGTAGATTCAATGATCATGTTTTCAAAGCTGATTTTTTGGTGTTACCTAGCAACACTTTTGGGGTTCTTCTCGGTATGCAGTGGTTCAAAACATTGGGTGAAATTAGATAGAATTGTGGTCAATTAACTATGAAATTGAGCATGAAGGAAATTTTACTGTATAATCCACACATTGCATTTTTTATGTGTAGCTAACAATTATATAAGAGAAACCTACTTTAATGTTTACAAGAAGTCAAAAAGGGTGTAGTGACATTTCCACTTCCCAATAAGGTCTCATTCAATTCAAACACACTTTTTACACCTAATCCTCCAAGTCTGCACTCTTTCACTTCACCCAGTAAATCTTCCTCTTCTTTGGTATTCCGCCATACAAGAAATTACTTTGCAAACTAGTTAGTTGCTTACTCACCTTTTTTGGAATCTTGAAGAATGCCTAGAAGTAAATTGAAATACTACAAAGAACAAATTTTATTTCACACAATCTACCAGCAAATGAAAGAGTTTTAGTATTTCATATCCCTAACTTCTTTACTTTCTCCAGTACTACTTTTCACACTAGTCCCTTCTTTGATTTGTCCTATTGCCAGTCCAAAGTACATGAAAGGAAAATTTAACAAGTCATAATTGAGTTGCAGTATCATTTCTTGAATCTCCATTTCATTAATCCTAACTGCTACACACTTGCTTTTGTAATAATTTATCTTTAGTCTTATGCCAATTCTTATCATCTCAAAATGGTTTGATATTATCTCCGAGAGATAGTATCGTTAGGTCAATCATCACATCCAAATAGTCCCCAAGTCTAGGGTTAAAAAAAAGAGTTTACGATCTTCTTAAAATAATTTACGATTCTCATAAATAACGTCAGTGTTCCGTCATAATTTTATTATTAAAAGATACATTAACAATGAGTTAAAGGAGAAAATTTATGTATGTATAGTATTTATCTCAATAATTTTTATAAGTCTTAATAATAATAAAAAAAAAACCTTCTCCTATAGCTATCGTGTCACTTTCGTAAACGAGAATATATAATGGCTTCTCATGGCTGTTTTGTTTTCTTCTGCTTTTTTGGGCACTGGTTTTTAACTGAGAGGATTCAAACCCATTAACACCCTTCACCACCCACCCCATCATCCCTTCTTGTCCTTTTCTTCATTTCACTTTTCCTTTTCCTAATTTCCCTTCTCTTTTGGGACGTTTCTAAAAATATAATTCATAAAAACGTTATAATTGAAAAATTATTCTTAAACATACTAAAAATACGCTTAGTTAACATTTTTTATTCCTGATTTTTCATTATAAAATTAATTAAAATATAAAGTTATAATAGAAGTTACAAAATATTATTCTCTCATTCCCGATAACCTATTACCTGTTTTAACGTAGGAATAAAAATTGTACATATAAAGAATTAATTCTCTGACTCAAAAACACTTTTTATATAGCCTTTACTGTACAGAAGAATAAGCATTTAAAACTTTATATTCCTTAAATATATAAAACAAACGAGATATTATCAGATGATATGAAACAGACACTTTCTTTCTTTTTCTTATTTTTCCTTCCAATTTTTTTCTGTCGTTGTTGAAAACTATATGACTCATTAAACCTGACTTAAACTGATATTTGAGAGAGTTAATTTGATGTGATTTGAAATCTATCTAATTAATGGCTAGAGTGATGAGAGAATATTTCCATAATAGAAGAAAATAATTAAATATAAACTAATTTTAGAGAAATAAATAATTAATTTTTATAATGATTAAATTAGAAACTAAAAAAAAGTTTAATTTCAAAATTAGTTTATATTATTATTAAATAATTTTTAAATTGGTATCTAATTAGCTACTAAGTTTTTCTACCAAATTTAGAATCTAAATAATTGGTACTTAAAACCTTAGTAGTTAATTAGATATCAATTTAAAACTTATTTAACAATAATAGAAACTAATTTAGAAACTAATTTTTTTTTTAGTTTTTAAAATGGTATTTAATTTAGTCAATATAACAATTAATTATTTTTTATTTTTAAAATTTATTTTTATTTAATAACATTGTTGTATTGAATAGGTAAATGGATTGATTTGATTTTTAACAAATGAGATAAATTTAAATATATATATATTATTAGCTAAAATATTATTAGAAGATAAAAAATAAAATAAAAAATTGTATCACAGTTATTGCAAAATATGTTTATGAATTTTTATAATAATCATTTTAAAAATTACAGTTTTATATTTCTTTAGGTTATAGTTTCCCCCTCTATTATTATAATTTTTTCATTTTTTCAATATTTTAATTATTCTTAGTTTCTTAATGTTTTTCCATTGTTTTAAAAAATTCTTCTGTTAAACTAATGATAATGATGTTATTATTATACTGACACCTTATATTCATATTCATTGTTTATCTCATCCATCACTTCTATTAATCAGTCAACTTTAATTGATGAAGTATCACTAGTTTATGCATTATACAGATGTTTTGGAGAGAGGATGCTTTATGTGACAACTTTGTACCTCAAAGCCAAAGTTCCCCAGGAACATAACATGGAACAACAATAATGAAAATTAAGTACAATGTTAAAATATAAGGAAGAGACAAGTTAACAAGTATGAAGTCAATGTTTTGGTGTTAGAAAATGCTAGTCCAATGCTAAATATTATTAGATTAATATTTTTTATTAATAAATAATAAATTTTACAACTAAAAACAACTTTATCGTTTAACTTTCAATTTCTAGAAGAGCACTACAAAACATTAAAATTGGACAAAGACCAGCCAAACAAAACCAAAACGGTAAGCCTAGGCTTTTTGAGTAACTGCAAATTGGACTAATATTTGTTTTTGTACATTATTACACTATATATCTAGCCTATGATGTTCATCATGATGCAATCTCGGGTTGAACTGCATAATTTTTCGAGGAATGCTAATTCAAGTGTAACAAAAGCAAGAAATTGGATAACATTAGTCTTCAAGGAGAAGATCTTAGGGGAGTATTAGTACCAAAATCTCAAAGTTGATGATGCATTGTGGTACCTATCTCGCTCCTAGTGTAGTAGTCTATATTAAGTCTACTATTCTATGGCAATCATTGGATCACATTCCCTTCTAATTTATGGACTATACTCCATATATATAATATCATACTTGAAAGGAATTGGGTTCTTTTATGCTTTGTTTGGATTAGGAAGTAGATTTGAGATTATTTAAAGGGAAAGTGTGAAGAAAGTGAAGTTGTTTGGATTAAGTTATGTTAGAGTAGATTTGTGAGGAAAGTTTATTGAAATTTGTGAGTGATATGATGGTCGAGAGGATTTTTTTTTTTTTTAAATTTGCAAAATATAAGTTTACAAATTTACTCTTATCTTTAAAAATATTTGAATAATAAAATATGAGATTTTTTTTTTAAAGATTTAAGTTAATTAAAATATTTGATGTAAAAAAATATTTAATTTTATTGAATAATTTTATTTTTATTATAAATACATTAAAAAAAATATTTTCATCAAATAAAATGAATTTTTTTTATTAATATTATTATTTAATAAACTTATTTTAATTATTATTAAATATGTAATTTATATTTATTATTATTGTTTACAATTTATTATTATTATTATAATATATATATATATATTAAAATATTATTGATCAAATATTTCATTTAAAAAAATATAAATGTATTTAAAATTATTTCTATATTAGATAATATTATTATTTTTTATATTTAATACTATTATTATATAAATTATCCTTTGTTATAAATAATTATATTTATTATTATTATAATTAATTATTATTAATAATATTATTAAATAATTTTATAACATCAAGGGTAATATGGTTAATTCACATAATCTATGTGGCTTTCTTGACAAATCTTTGAGCACTAGTGAAGATGAAAAAATGTTGTTTTAGCACCTTTCTTCGTTCACAAATACACAGAAATAAGTGGAAACAAACGAACATAATTTGTGCCTTTCTTTCTTAGTATTAAATAAAAATTAATTTTGGAGGAAAAAATAATTAGTTATAATATTGACTAAATTAGATACTATTTTAGAGTCTAAAAAAATTATTGGTATCTAAATTAGTTTTTATTATTAAAAAAATTTATAAACTAGTTTCTAAATTGGCATACAATTAGCTGCCTACTTTAGAATCTAAATTGATAACTAAAACCTTGGTAGCTAATTAGATACCAATTTAAAAACTAGTTTATAAATTTTATTAATAACAAAAAATACTTTAGATACCAATTTTTTTTTATTTTATAAAATAATATCTAATTTAGTCAATATGATGACTAATTATATTTGATCTCTAAAATTAGTTTTTATTTAATAATTTTGTTGTAGTAGTGATATGAGAATAGACGATGAGGGTATTTTCATGGATCATGAACAAATGGAAACTTAAGTAAATGCTGGTGATCTAGTATGACTATACTCTTTTTGTATACGGGTTTGAACATCTCTTAAATGTCCAATTTATTTAATTCATTTTTTGTTGATTAAAAAAATAATAGATAAAATATTTATTAAACCTTTTATTTACTAAAAATATAACTTTTTATGCAACCCATTCATAAAAATTAAATATTAAAATAACATATACTTTGTATAATAAATATTCATTTTAGTAACTACGATGATAAAATGATTGTTGTTATTTAAAGGGTCAGCTTAGCTGAAATGTGAAATTGCATAATAATATCTAACCTAAAAAGTTTTTTTATAAAAAAAAATAAAAAAACTTTATATTTTTACAATAGTGTAAAAATAAGTCAACTATGATACTTTGACGATAACAAAATCAGTATGACGATAATTCAACCAGTGCTATCTTGTAGCATATTCCATAAATAATATTTTGAAAGAAAAAACAATCAAGTTTAAATGGGTGTTGATTAAAGCATTTAACTACATTAAGATTCACTTTTTTTCTTCATTTTTACGAGTGAATATGTACATACATGATAAATAATTACTACTTTTGGTCAAAGAGATAAAAAAATATTAATAAATTATTTTTTTAAGGTAGAATCACTTAGGTTGTGTTTGAATTGGAGAGGGGACATGTGAAAATTTGAGAGAGTGGATGTGTGAGAATTTGAGATGAAAGTGTGAAGAAAGTGACTCTGTCTAAATTGAAATATATTAAAGTGAATTTGTGAAGAAAATTTATTAAGTTTGTGAGTGATATGATGCTTATGAGATTTTTTTTTTAATTTTTTCAAATTGTGTAAAATGTAAGTTTACAAATTTACCATTGTATTTAAAAATATTTAAATAATAAAATATGAGGTATTTTTGTGTAGATTTGAGTTAATTAAAATTATTTTCGATACCGTTGAATAATTTATTTCTGTATCGTTGAATAATTTATTTCTGTATCATTGAATAATTACTTTTGAAAAAAATACAACATTTTTGGAACATGGAAAAAATCATAAAAATAATATTATATAAGCATATACAAATTTACCATTATATTTATTTATACCTTTTAAAAGTTTTTCTATTCATTGAATTATACTGTACATAGATAAATAACCATGTATAGAGGACATTTCATAATGAAAATTGTTATATGTAGAGCGAATTGTACAACAAATTTTTTTATAAAAAAAAATATATATATATATAGAACAATGTATGAAATATCTATGATATGATGAAAAAATAATATAAATAAAATGTATTATTATATATATTATTGCATGAATGATACATATATATTTTATAATAACAGTTGTTGTGTCATCCCAACCTAATATATTATTATATTAGTTATTAATAATTAATACAAAAAATTTAACCTTTCCAATTAGTAACATTTTCTTCTCATACCTCAAATCAATACCACTCCTTCTCATCCAACTACTCAAAATCACTAAAACCAAAATCTAGTCATAAATTTGTTTCATCTTACGTGGTTTTTCCTTTCAATCTTTACATATGAAGGTTTGAGATAAATAATTATTCATGTGAATTTACTCTTCTCCCTTCCTGCACATTCCCTTTATCCAAACCATAGATAATATCTCATATCTTTCTTTTTCACCAGTAAAGCACTTGAACTTGAAGCAAACATAACATTAGTTTACATGATTGATTATAACTCCATTAATGTAATTCAAAGTAGCTTTTTAATATCAAAAAGTTTCAAACATAATAAACAGACACAAAAGCTTGAAACTAGCCAGAGATTGCTATGAAAAATTAAGAATAAAAGCCTACAATTAGCTAGTAGCACCAACTATTTAACTTGGGTCACGAGACATTCCACAAACTTGTATGTACACGTTACTCATGAAAACCGTTCACGTTAGAGAAATTTTACAATGATACAATTTTTGTTATACAACAAAGCAAAAATAAGGAAAAAGATAATTTATTATTTATTTTTTAGACAAATAAATTTTATTTGATATTGGATAAAAAGGTATCCAACCCTCTACACGGTAGAGTAATTTGTTCTCTATACAAATTACACATATCCAACAAAAGTCCTCACCCCATTCATAAAAGTCATTCCTTTACATAAGTGCACATTCCCATTTAAAAATGACCCAATAGGATTCCTTGGGATGTGTATTGTAAAAAAAAAAAACTACGAATTTCTTATGTAAATAAGCGATTTAAGGATTTTATAGTAGTATTTAAGTTAAGGATCGATAAGCAAATGAGAATACCTTGTTGAAAACTAAAAGCCCATAAAATATTAGGAAATTAACAATCTAGCAAATTTGTTGGTCTTTTGTAAATGTGGTATCTCTATGTTTATGGTCTTATGATAGCATGAGTTGGTTTTGAGGGGGGAAACTATGGTGTGGTGGGGTCAAATGTTTTGGTGTAGATAAGGAAGAGAATGATGAGAAATAGATAATACCTATTTTTTTTATATGTTTGTCATGAGCTTCTTGCACTTGTAAGTTGTAAAATGACAGATTGCCACACATCCAAAAAAAAAAGTGTCTCTAACTTTATCACGTTAATCACGCACCTTCATGCTCTTCATTTTCCAAGTCATCACTGTTCTCTACTTCTCTTGCCGTGACTCGTGAGCTTTAGAACCCACAGATAGAAACAAAGGGAGTCGTTTACTTGGAAAAAAAATGACATATACTTCCCTGATTCATGAACGTAATGGATTCATTTCAAATTAAGGATAATGTATCTAATGTGAAATTTGTTTGCAATAGGACAGAAGAAAAAGTTGCCTTAATCATATATTATATAAATATGCAGATAGATTCTGTTATTTTGTAGCAAGGTTGGAATATTCTAAAATGCTTTATTTATTTGATAAAAAAAAATTGTATACGGTGACTTCTATCAAATAGGTTGGAATTAGTAGATGTAATTGTAGAGACATTTTTTGCTTTGCTTCTGTTGGAGTCCAGGTAGAGTTTGTTGGGAAAGGACATGGATTGTATAAATATATGTATGTGTATTTTGAGAACTTAGTTTTGATATCTTTAAATTTATCAATTATGTATTTTTTAAATTAATAATTTATTTCATGATTTTTTTTGTAGTGGTAGGACTGAACAAATCACGACACCAGTTGGAAACTACCACATATTAATGCATCAAGATAAAATAAGAAGATAAATAACAAATTAGAAAATGTCATTTTAACAAACATTTACATTAAATACGACCTTTAAATAAGATAATCATTACAAACACTATAAATAAACATAATTATACAAGAATAAGGTACGTTTTTATCAATGTAGTATTACACACACTCATACAAAATACACTTACTTGATCATCTGATAAAATTTTGTTAAACCACTATCAACCAAGAATTAAGGAAGGAATACGAGAAGAGAAGTGAAGAAAAAACAACCAAATGACGAGTAATAATTGTTCAGTCAGTAGCCCGTACTATTTAAGTCAAACCTCCAAACCTTAGACAAGTACAATCATCAACAATTAATTAATCCTGGTGGTTATAATACATCTAATAACAAAGTTTACTTAGAAATTTTGTCTCAAAATTTATTAATACAGTTGGGGCAAAGGGCTAGCAAGCAAAGTGGAGTTTTCTAATTTTATTAAAAGCAAAAGGAATGTTGCAATTAACTTAGAAGAATTGAAGGATATACTTATTTGCTGTATACATGAGACACATTGCAGTTTGCACATTTCACTAAGTTTATATCATACATAAGCATAAGCAGAGAAGATAGTGCACTTTGCATGCACACATATTTGATATATTTCTTTAGTTACGATGAGTGGAATCAAAGTGGGGAAGAGCATATAATGCTAATCTTTTCTGCACTTGTGGGGTCTGAGATTTTTCCCGCAAACAGTGAAAGTGAGGAATAAAGATGAGAAACAAGCAAGAAAAGCAATGTTCACTGCTTTGCTTTCTCTCTCTCTCTCTGTACATGATACAGTATAGCAATGAGAGTTGATGCTCAGTGGCAAATAGCACGGACGAAAGGGCTCACTCTCCAACACTCTAAAAAGCTAAACAACATAACTTTTTTTTATTTTTATACTTTTGCTCCAAAAAAATATCCAACCCTAAGCTTTAGATACCATAAAAATTTGATGTCTCTTATTATTCAAACGTTGACAGTGTTTCATTCAATTCACTTTCAAATCACCACTTTTTCAGACACCACCAAATCACACCACACTGCCACAATAATTACGAATAGTCTTAGCAGCATATATGATATTTTAGAAGAGAGAGAGAGAGAGAGAGGGAGAGAAGAGAAGAATGCCATAAGGGTTGATAGTACAGTGCAGGCTAAGATGAGGCCAAGCAGCGAAAGCTACGGCCAGCCACTGCGTGTTTTGTGTAGCGTTGATCAGTTGGTGAAGAGCCTGAGACTCAATTCTCTGATACACACAGAGAGGGACATGCTGATGCTTATGCTGTATAAGTTTTGTTTTGGATATCAACTACTGAACATAAAACAAATCAAAGATATCACATTCAATTCTCCCCCATTTTTAAATCACAACAGGCCAAAATAATTCCATCACAGATCCCAATGACACATTCAGGGAAACGGTAACATTAACAAGCTTTCCATTTTCCAAGCTTAATTTAGAACGCCATCATTATCACACCACTCTCCAATTCATCAAAGCTAATTATAATTCACCTCATACATTGAAATACATTTCATATAGTAAAACATGTTTGGAGAGATTCTGCCATTCAAGTTACAAATAAACTACTATATAAAAGTTCTCTTGTATATCTTCTTTTATTTTTTTTTAAATTTTTAAATAAACTATTTTAATTCATATGTGACAAGTCAGTTTCTTCTTTTATACATATAGAAGTCTCATTTCTTGTGCTTCCATTAGAAATGAACACATCACAAAAATAACTAAATGAGAATTAGTTTTTGATTAAAAAGAAAGGAAAGAGGCAAAAGAAAACAGCCATATAAGCTCCAATCTGCAACAGTGAAGCAAAAAACAATGAAGGGCACACGGTAGGTTCCATATTAATTAAGAAAGTAAGAATTTAGAGAATTGATGAAGATCTAGCTGAAATTGGAGAGTGTATGAACACATTATGGTCTTAATTTTCCCATCTGTTACATATATGTTCCTTTGAAGCGAACGCAAAGAAGAAAGAGTGACTGACAGAATGAACTACCATATACCTAAAGGAGTTTAAGAGAATTAATTATGAGAGTTGGCCTATTAAATTCTTCCAAAAGATATAAAGAAAAGATCTACCACTCTACCTCTTACTCCTCTTTATCCTCCCTTGTGCTTTCACATCTAGCTAGCTAGGGCAAAGCAGTATATTGCTGCGGCACATCGCCCCAAGCATTGACACCGCTACTCCAATTGCTTGCATTATCATTCCGTGGGCCACCACTACTGGTAGTAGTAGCAGTAGGAGTAGGAGTCACCGAGGCATAAGAATTCCCAAAGAACCACTCAGTGGAGGGTGTGTGTGTGTCCCCACTTGGACCATGTTCTTTTCTACAGTTCTCAACAGGGAAAATCCCTGCCTTTGAGACCTCCAGATTTTGAAACAAAATGGGTTGTGGTTTCTGTGTCTGGTTCTCAAGATGGTTAGCCGCTGATGACACCCCACCACTACCACTATGATCTTTCTGGTTGTTATCTCCACCAAACAGCATTGCCAATCGCTGCTGCTGTAGCTTCCAGTGCAAGTCCTGGTTTATAGAACTCAAAGACTCAATGGAAGAAGCGTGACCACTGTGAACATTCATAGCGCTCATACCTTGGATTGCACCATTGTAAGAGAAGGGGTAATTAAGAGCAGCGAAAGAACTTGGGGTGGTGCCAGGAGAAGGGTCAAGGTTGAAACAGGAAGAAGCACTAGAAGTGTCCCCAAAAGAGGAAAATTGGTTATAAGTTGCTGGAGGGTGATGATGAAGCCTAGGGAAGGGTAACCCCCCAAGGTGAAAGTCCATGGAAGGAGGAAGAGCATGAAGGAACTTGAGGCCACCAACAAGGTCTGAAGAGGAGGAACCAGAGTCCTTGGAGTCACATGAAAGCCTTGATGACCTCACCTTCTTGTTCTTCCTGCATCCACCGCCAATAGGGACGTTACGCAACGCCCCACCTTTTGTCCAGTATCTTCTACATGTCTTGCAGAAATGCCTTGGCTGTGTGAGGCTGTAGTTGTTGTAGTAGCAGAATTTGGTGTTGGGTGAGTCGCATCGTGGACACTTGAGGCCTTGCTCTTGGGGCCTTGTGGAGGACCCTTTTCTGCCACCTGAACTTTGAGTCTCTTGGTCTGTTGTTGCTGTTGTGGCTGGCTTTGAAGGTGGTATGTCATCGGGTGACATGGTAAAAGTGGGGAGAGAAAGAGGGAAGAAAAGTTGAGAGAAAGTAAAGGAGGTTTGGTTTTTGGGCTTGTGGGGTGGGAAAGCTAGTTAGGTTCAGTTTTCAGTTTCCTTTTGCAGAGGCAAACATACTCACCAATTGAATGATTTCATGCATAAGGAAGAGAAGTGGAAGGAGGGGAGGTTCTTGTGTGTTTGATGGGCACCTGTGATCCTCATCAAAGAGGGTGATTGGGAATTAGTAAAATGATGTATGAGGTTGGGTAACTGGTCTTTTTCAGATCTAATGGAATAAAGCAAGCTGTGTCTCTATACACATAATTGTATGGGAGAGAGAAAGAAGGGCACAGATGTCACTAATAAACAGTTGGTAAGGTAATATATATACTAGAGAAATGGGGAGGAAGATGATCCAAAACAGTTGTGTCAGTATGAGTGATCCACTATATACTACGACAAAACTATTAGACTGAGAACATGTCCTTTAATATGGTTATTAAATAATGATGGAAGACCTGTATTAGGGTTTGAGGAATGACAATAAGGGTAATCAAGTTTAATCATGTGATACTTCTAATTAATGTCCAAATATTAGCGCCAGTGTAATTACTTTGTATTGCGTAATAAGAAAACATAACTTTCCCTTCTCAGCTGGGACATGTTTAACAAACTTTTTCGTCATACTTGCAGGTCTTTTCTTTCTCTTTGAAGTTATATATACGTGGATTTTGACACTTGTGCTTGTCTACTATTGTAAAATTCCTAGCCACAAGCATTTTAAGTGGACCAAAATTATGTTGACTTTTACTCTAGAAAATTAAATGTTCTTGCAACTGATTGCGTAAGCAGCACGTATAAGTGTACCAAAGAAGCAGGTACATCAATACATTTCCATAGGAATCAACAAGAAGTTTGATTGAGGCATACAAATATTTCTCTTTACAATTAAGTGTAAGTCACCGATATTTCTTAAGCAGTTAAACCCTCTGATTATTGTCTTTCAACATAGCATTAGCCACCCGTAGACCCTGCAACCAAGTGTCACTTGCTTCTTTCATTACAGCAGTTAAGTGATAAAAATAATGTAGACAATACATAAAATGAGGCTACGCATGAATGAAGAATGAAAAGTAAGGCATATAATTAATATAATGGTACATGACCTACAGAATAACTTTTACATAATATAATATGTATACATACATATATACATATAAAAGCTACAATGGAAGCAGCTAGAGCAACAAATGATAGGGGCAATAGGAGTAGAGAGGATGGTACGTAGGAAGGGGAAGAGAGAGCTGAGTCAGTAAAGGAAACATAACAACAGCAGTACTCCAGCACTGGGTGCTCTGCACACTGCCAACAGCTTGTCTATTTCTTTCTTTGAAACGTCCCTTTTGAACCAAAGATTAACTGCACCTCTGTTACTTTTTCATGAAGAATCCCCAATAAAAGCTCACACGTGTAATATATATATATATATATATATATATATATATATATATTATATATATATTATATATATATTATATATACATATATTGTAGCTATGATCCTCTAACTCTTATCTAGCTTATCTAAGTAACATGATTAGCTTTAGTTAATTGCAGTGAAGTTGTGGTCTATTTTGGGCAGCATAGCAGTGCTCCATTATGAATTATATATGTGCATCGATCTGGCCCGCCTCTACCACAACCCTTTTGTGCCACTTAATTGAACAACAGATTGAGTAAAAGTGGTACAGCCCCTTGAAAAGTGTTGTTCAGTTACAAGTGGAAAGTTGATTAGTTTATTGAACTGATAGATTATGTTATTTTTCCTTTAAAGTTTTAAAGTAGAAAATCATAGAATGATCCAAGTACCAACAGAATAGACTACACACTAACACAGACACCTTAGTTTCTTTTGCTCCACAAGTATTGAAAAGGAAGGGAAAGAAAAAAGAAAGCAAGAGATAGAGATAGAGGAAGAGCTGATTTCAAGTCAATCCACTCTGCTTGACGTCTGTTTCTATATTTGAGCCTGACATATGGAAGGAAGTACGTATGTGAAAACCCTTATAACTGCAAAGATACCAATCTATAACAGGACTTTAACGGTCGTGATCAACCATTTCTCTGCTTGTCTTGTTGCAGCTTACTTCTTTCTGGGAACCAGGAGATCTAAAGCATAACGTGCAATAGAAAAAGAAGATTTACTTTGAGATTACTATGCACCACAACCCAGGACACGTCTCTCATTGACGGCTATTCCCAGAACCCAATTACCCTTTTGCAAATTAATAATAGATTCTTCTATATATGCACAGTCAAATTCAATAAAACTTCAAAGTATGTATATTATGTACCCATTTATTAACACTGACTTAGCCTTATTTCTAATAATAGCATGCATAGTTTTGAGTTTTGGGCAAATATAGAAACAACAATCTCTTGTCATTGCTGTTGTAACAAGCTAGGCTTGTGTGGAGTTTTACCACAGCTATAGCTTGGTAGCAACCAAACCACCGACCAATTCATGTGTTATATGGTTGTGAAGAAACGTGCAGCACCGTAGATTACTAGTTTGGTTCTACGCAGGCAGAAAAAACAAGCAAGAGGGAGAAAGGAACACGTGAGAGCAGTGGCTGGATTCCCGTGAGCAAAACCAAATCAATAACCATAACCATAACCATACATTACATGTATAGAATAGCATAGAAACAAGGTTTCAACCAAAACCTTATTCTTTCTTATAATCTACCTTATACTAACTAATTCTAATATTGTCTTCTCCTTCAACATTAATTCATAATTTTTGTTCATTTTAATGTATGTCCAAAAAAAAATAAAAGGACAATAATAAACAAGCCTATTTTTTATATTATTGTTGTTTATTTCTATTTCTCTGAGAAAAATAAATTACAATTATATATTATATACTCTTATTTCAAGGGTTTTTTACTTTGATTTTGGTTTAATTGGGATTTGGAGTTGTCTAAATTAGGGGAGAAAAATAAAATAACTATTAATTAGAGAATTATTCAATCAGATTAATTGTAATATTAATTTTAAATTTTATTATAACTTTTAATTCTTAATTTTCTAATTAACTTACGAGGTACATTATCCTCTAAAATACTTTTTACTTTAAAAATATGTGTATTATATTTGCATGTTTGTGGGATTTTTCACTCATGGAAGAAAAGGGGAAAATTAAATACTTTATTTTAAATTATTTAGGCTTGAAATTAGCATGTTTCCGTGGATTATATGTCTATTCTAAATTGAAATAAAATTCAATAAATAGTAGACATTTTCATTACTGATCTTTAAATTAAAGAATTTGTACTCACTATTTATCAAAATTAAACTCTAAAAAAAAAATAAGTCGTTCATCTTTTAAAAATATATTCTTGTAGTCTGCTTCAAGAATATAAATAAAAAATGTTTGGAAATTGTATAATGTTGACATAATGTGCATAGGGAAGTGGAGGTGTTTCGTGTGCAGGGTAAGATTTAATGTGTATGCCATTTGTGAGGTTTGTAATATAGACTTTTCTGGTAAAAAAAGTTACGATTGGTACCTAGCTAGATAGTTTAATTATTTTTTTTATAAGAGTTGAAATATTTTTTAAATATTTTATATTAATTTAATTTATTTATTTAAGTATAAAGGAATTATTTATAAAAAAATATAAAGGAATGATTTATAATGCAATGTACTAGAAAGGAGTGCATGAAAGAAAAAGTCTCCTATGAAAATATTTAAACCCAAATTAATTTTGATCAATCAAATTATTATTGTAAACTCAAGATACCAAACAATCCTGACACAGTTAATGAAGAAATACATAAAAAACCGAGCAAGATTTTAATGATAGACATTTATGTATTGACAGCATGATATTTTTTTTTGTATTTTACAAAATTGATTCATGATAAATGAAATGTGTTAATTTGATGAGTAGTAACTAGAAAAACAAAATTTATGTTTTGCATAATTTATTTTAGATGAGATAAAGATAAGATGAAAATTCACGTGGTTTGATTGGATAAGTTTGGGAGTGGCTCATCACTTATGTATCTATCTGCAATGAGAAAAAGACGGACCCTCCATAATTTCTTTCTCATTGGAGGAATTTCCAAAAGACACTGTCCTACACAGGACGACACATGAGTACTGTAGAGAAGGATATATGAAATATTGTTTTCCAATGGCATATTTAATTAGTGACATTATGTAATAAAAAAAAAACTCATTGGCGGTCATTGGAGCTACACTAAAAAAAAATCATCAAATAAAAATCAATTTTTAGAGATAAAAATAATTAATTATAATAGTAACTAAATTAAAGACATTTTAGAAACTAAAAAAATTTTGATTTCTAAACTAGTTTCTATTATTGTAAAATAGTTTATAAATTGGTATCTAATTAGCTACTAATATTTTAACTACCAATTATTTAGATTCTAAATTTATTAGCAAAAATCTTAGTTGCTAACCATTTAACAATAACATAAACTAATTTAAAAACTAAAAATTTATTTAGTTTCTAATTTAATCACTATAACAATTAATTACTTTTTATCTTTAAAATTAGTTTTTATTTCATGATTTTTTTTTAGTGAATTGTAATTCTGTTGAGTAGTAAACCGGATGCTCAAAATCAATAAATTACCTATATATATTATTAAATATTTATTATGTATTTTACTTTCCACAAAAGTTTTAGAATTTGACTCTAGTCTTTAATATATAATTTTTTCAAAATTTGATATTATTCTATACATTTAATTTTTTTTTTTCATTTTAGTCATAAAACTAAAATTTCCATTTTACTATCCTTAGTATCATATTGTAATAATATTTTTTATAATGTCTGATATTTTCTTCATTAGCTTTGTAATCAGTCGGTCTCACCCAAAAATAATACAAATTCATTTAAATTGCTTTTAAGGATGCAAAAATCTCCAAAACATATTGTTTCAACACAATAATGTTGTCTATTTTCACCTCTTTAAATGCAGTAAAAATTGGAGAAGTACTTATTAGTAATTGTGTGAGTAATAACATGTTGTAATTTGTGCAATACAAAGGCCATGTGACAATTGTCCTATATGCTGTAACAAAAGAGGGATGTCTTGAATCAAAACCTCTAATGCATTCTTGGACACTCTTTATAATTCGTACCCTTGGAGACTTGCTAAAAAAACCTATATTTACTTGCTAAAAATACCTATTTACATTATACCACCTTTTTAAAGTCTTTTCAGATACGTTTTAACATAAACAATGCAAACATGCTTTGTTTATTTATAAAATTACACTTGTTTTTTATTAGCAGATGTATGAACCTCGTTGGTTATTTTAAACCAGATTCAATATTTCTTATATAACCAACCCAAACCATTCCATTGATACAAAACCATTTGAATAAATGTTAAATTTTTCTTTAGGAACTCCAAGGTATACTGCACTATGCGGAAAATGTTCTTGATAGTCGTGAGGCAAAACTATTTTTTATATTTAATGTTTTTACTCATAAAATTTAAGTTTAGAGAAAATTAAACTTTAGTTAAAAAAAAAACATGGTCATGAAAATAATTTGAATCGAAGTTTTACACAAAGATGGAAAATTCTCTGCTTTTTATTTACGAGTGAGAAATGATGTGTATTAACATTTATTCTATTTAGATCTAGAATCCAAATAAATGCAGAAAGGAAAAGAAGAAGCAGTAGTAGTAAATAATAAAGAGGAGGTAGTACCAATACAATGCCATTGATTCGTTTCGTACTTTTATTTATTTATCATATCGATGGAAGTTAATGTTAACGACAAAATTCAGAAGCATAGTTTCCCTACGCCAAGTATTAAGGTTCGTCAAATGAACCATCGCTATCAGTTCTGATACGAAACACGGGGTTGACTGAATCTGAATGTCATAAAAGAAAACATTATTGTTATATAATAATAATAAACATAGAAAAAAGTAAAATAGCCAAGTTGTGTCCTTTTTCTCTTCAATGTATGGTTGTTGTAGACAGCTACGTATACAGCTCCTGGTAATGCAGCATCAGCAGTATCATCTACCTATCTATCTGCACTGCAAACTGACGATTCTGCATGCTGCTGCAAATGCCTAATACCAAGCCGTCTTTGATTCTTAGATCTTCACAATAATAAATGAAAAAAATTAAATAATTTCTCTGATGAGTGATGATCCAGCATGGTAGCTCTCAGTGCTACTATGTCCCTATTACTGAATAGTTTTTCCCATCCAAACTCTCTTACCTTCTTCACCTTTAATATGCTCATGCATGCCAAGCTTCTACCCTCTCTGCTCCCATTGTCTATCACCACTCTTCATTATTTATGATGCATTCATAGATACTCTTTTCTTTAGCCACACACTTCTTACATACATTTGGAATCGTGAACTTCTATATTCTTCTCTATAAACAATTCAATATTAAAACTTACTCTTCCTTCTTCTCTGATTTCTTTTTTAATGTTTAGGCTTGGTTTAAAGGTTTAAAGATTAAACTGTAGCTACTCATATCAGACTTGTTTGTTTTGTAGTTTAGATGTCTTATACCTAGTAATGTTTAGTGTAGTTGTTTAAATTTTAAAGTTGAACCTAGTAATTAATAATAAGGTTTGTGCAGGTTGATTATTATTATTACTATTATTATTACTTTGTATTTTATATGCTTATTACATAATATTTATGTTTTCATAAAAAGCATTTTACATAAAATTCTTTCAGTAATTTTTTTTATCGTTTCTTATGTTTTTAGCAGTATATGAATAGTAAAGAACAAATTATTATTACTAGTAATATTAGCAATAAACATAAATATACTTAACAAAATAAATTACAATAATAACTAAAAAACCTTATACTTTCACCAAAATGCACTTAGTTATTCTAAATATTTTTCTCACAGAAACCTTAACTTCAAGGCATCATAATAATTTAGTACAACTCAATATTTTTCTTATTTTTCTTTCAAATAATCCATAATGAGGATTAAAGACTAACATATCACTCATTCCAAAACCTTTTGGGTATGATAACCTCAACTACATGGTGTTAAGATAGTTTTATGCACAAAAATTATAATATTAATAATGCAAGAAACCTTATTTTAACTTCTCATAACTTATGTCTTTATCAGTATGATTTACAATATTAGTGTGAAACTAGATAATCTCTTTTATTTAATGAGTCCATATATATATACTTCATGTTATGACCATAGCTCGGTTATGATTCTATTCTAAGTATCGATGTTTTACTTGTTCATCCACACATCCCATATCTTAATCATTATACATCTTCTCAACAAACCAAATCACCTTAGGGAATTACCCTCACATGTTAACCAATCGAATGAATTCATAACTAACACAACCCATTCTTATCATTCAATTTCTAGTATTTAAAGAGAATACAGAAAATTTAAAACTTAGAAAAATGAAGTTTTATAATAATTGAAAAAATAAAATGTTTTCAATCCATTTATAATGTTATTTAGGAAACATTTATATTCTTCATTTAATTTAAATTTAGTTTACTGTTTTGGATCCAAGATAATTTTTAGAAAAATGTATTAATATTCATAATATATTTTAAGTTATATAATTTAAAATATATTGAATTATACAATCTAAAATACTTTTAAATTATATAATCTAGAATATGTTATACTTTACGTAATTTAAAACACAATACATTATATATTTTAGAATCGGTAGGATATTTTTATATTGTAATTCCTAATACATTTATTTTTTAATTTTAATTGCATAATTCACAATAGATTTTTAATTATACAATTAAAAAAAATTAAAATACAGATATTTTGGACTTTTCTCACATTTATAACGTGTAGGAAGAAAAGATAAAGGTGCTAAAAGGAGTACCTTGATTGGTTCTGATGTGGGCCAAGGACACCCTTTAAATGGACAAGAACATTTGGCTTATTCTCCCTACACCCAATCAAATTGGACCTGCACCCAATTGCATTTGTGAAAGTATCGAATTACCCTTACTAAAAATGAAATTAGGGTTTAGTGATTTCTGCACCTAATCACACACCCAAGTTTGTATCTGCCATTCTCGCACGAGCGTTCGCATCCTCGCACCTTGGTTGGCATTTCTTCGGCAGTGTAGTGTTGAATGGAAGAACCCCTTGAACAAAGACGAAGTCAGGAGCGCGAAGGTCGTCCATTGTTGCGTGAAGGTTTGAGGGCATCATCTGCATTAATGCACCCTACAAGCTTTTTCAAAATAAACATGACAAGGGTACAATTGGGTTTTAGAATGTTCGTCGAGTGCCAATCACAATTGATTGGGTGCAGGAAGAAATTGCCAGAACATTATTGAGAAGCCATTTAGGACTGTTTCTTCCTACACCTCCATATGTTCTTCTGCCACCTCCATACAATATATGGAAATATCTTTTTATCCTTCTTGTGTCACTCCCATATTCCGGATTACATAATTCAGAAGTTAATCTTTGATTCGGAAATAACTTATGGATTGTATAATTCAGAATATATTTTTTAAAAAATGGTATTCCGGATTATATAATCCAGAAGTATGAATTTGAGAGTGGCTTTCAAATTATGTAATTCAGATATGCATTTGAAAAAAGGTTTCCGGATTACATAATCTGAAAGTTAATCTCATATTAGAAAAGACTTCCAGATTATGTAATCCGAAAAATAATTATGCATATGAAAAAAGACTTTCAAATTATGTAATCCGAAATATTAGAGAAAAACATATTTGGAATACCAAAATTTATGGAAGTGAGATAATAACATATGGTGAAAGAAGAAGCAGTACCCATTTAGACATCAACCTGTCTCTTGCATCTAAAGCTCATAAAGTGTAGGAAAAAGAAAATTAAAGTTAAGAAAGTAAGATATCACTATTACCCATAGAAGTAGACAACGCAAACGCAAATACTTCCTGCACCCCATCAACAAGGCAAAGGCCATTACTTCCTACACCCCCATCAATTTCAACCTACACCCAATTTTTATATGAAATAAAAAAATATCATTAAATGGGGTTATGGATTAAAAATACTTTTTCAAAATCCCTTTTCTAAAACACGAATCTGGATTTGGATTCCCAAAATAATTTTTTAAATTCTGAATATTTTTTCTTAAATACTTTTCAGATTTTTTATTTTGGAATTCTTTTTTCTAGAACATATTTTTTCTACATTTCAGAATTGTTTTTAGATAATGTAATTTTGATTTTTGAATTTTATATCAAAACTTACACAATAATCTACTTTGTTTTATCATAATATATTTTTGAATTTCAAATTTTTAATTCTGGAATGAAAAACAATTTTGAAAATTTAAAAAGAAATCAGTTCAGGTCAGAGTTGGTAAGTTGCAGGAAGAATTTGACAAAAGATAAATGTTAGGTTGAAGTGCAAATTAGTTTGGTAAATTGTCTCAGACGATGAGTAGACGGAGAAATTTTTAGGGTCAGTTTCTATTAGGTTTGAGAAATGGGATGATTTGAGGAGTGAATTTGAAGTGATTTGAGTAGAAAATGTGAGGAAAGTTAGGTTGTTTGGATTAAGGTATATTGAAAATGAATTTGTGGAAAAAGTTTATTAAAGTTGGTGAATGATATGATGTAAACGAGGAAATTTTAAATTTTTTAAAATATTATAATGTAAATTTATCTTAATCTTTAAAAATGAAAAATAATTTTTAGTAATTAAAATTTTGTATTTTTATTTTTATTAATTATAAATAATTTTATTATTATTAATTATTAGTATTTATTTTTATTAATAATATTATTAAATATTTTTATTGCTTAAATTTATTTAATATTTTTATTTTTATCATAGATATATATAAAAAATATTTTTATAAATAAAACATAAAAAATTAATGTTAACATTATTATATAAAAAAATTATTTTAAATATTATTAGATTTATATTATATTTATTTTTATTATTATTGTTTGTAATTTTTTTTATTTTAAATTTTATTTCAATTACTATTACTATTTATAATTTTATTACTTTTTTTATATATTATTAATATTTTAAATTTTACGTATATTATTATTATTTTATAATTTTTATATTTATATTATTAATTTATTTTCTTTTATTATTATTTATAAATACTTAAATATATTAATTTATTATTATTATTATATTATATTACCTAACTTTTTTCGGAATTCACTCCTTTTTTTTTTCGCATTGTTGCATCCATTTTCTTCTTCTCTTACAAATCAGCGTCTTTCTTTTTTCACAATTGAATTAAAACAAACGTAACTTTTTTTTACAAATAATTACCTTTTTAGTATTCACACAGATTCAAACAGAGCTTAACGTGAGAGATCAACAATTATGCTTTGAATTAGGAAGTGAAAATAATAAGGGAATTTGAGAAGATTTGAATAGAAAATATAAAGTAATTTAAGGGTTTTGGATTAAGATAAATAGAGTGGAAAGTGTATGAAAAATTTAAAAAAGTTTATGAGTTATGTGATGTGTGATTAAAATTGTATTTTTTTAATTGATAAAAATGTAATTTTACACATTTGTCCTTATATTTAAAAATTGATAAAAAATTAATTTGATTGATTATTTGTGACTGTATGACATGACTGTTATGATACATAGAATAATAGGTGAAGGGTAATATTTTAAAAACTAAACCTTTCTCACCAAATCTTCACAATATAGTAGAGAGTTCTTTTCTACTTTCTTTGTCTTTCCCCTCTCTCTAATAATCACAAACACCTAGATGCAAACAAGAAATTTTCTTACTTTTTAATCTGGATAAAGAGTAATCACTCGGATCAAAAGAGTAGAAAAACACTAACAACTATAAAAATTTAATTATAAAAAAATTCAAGTGATTTTTTTTTTAATAGATGTGACTTAAAAAGTAATTTAAACGAGGAAAAACTAAAATATTATAATTATATATATTAAACAAGGAAAAACTATTTACACATAAATAATGAGATCACTATCATCATCATAATATATATGAAAGTATATTTTTTTTAAGTAGATTTTCTTTTTCTCATATGCCACACACGTTTTCCTTGACTAATTTTGACGGAAGTCGCGTTTGAATATACTCACTTCAACAAAACACTAAAATCATACTTTAACATGATAACTTCAGCACTATTGAATTTTGTATATTGTTGACCATGTTGAGGATTTTGGGGTTGAGAAAGCTCACAACACTTTACGCTATTTGTTTTTCATAGTTGAAATTTTTTAGTGTAAAGAAAAAGAGTTTTTTTAAAAATAAGAAAGTGCCCACTTATATAAATATACAATTATTTTATTATATGAAAATATATTATAGTAAATTGTAATGAAATTCAAAGGTGGTGGTTTAAATGATTTGGTGCTAAAAGTGTTGGTAGATGATTGGAACTACAACTTTCAATTGAATAGGTGAATTGTTTAAAGAATAAAGTTGTGATGGCTTAAATTAGTGGAGTAAATTGTAGCTGTGATACCTTAGTTGAGTGAAGTTCATCATAGCAAGTATGATTTCAGTTCAACAAAGCAAAAAATAACATGAAAGTTGTCTTTGAGAAACTCAACTTTCATTGTAAAAATAAAATAATAAAAGTTGTATTTGTTTTACATGATTTTACTTTTCTTAGGGTCCCTTTGTTTTTAGCGGATAGAAAGGTGAAGTTATACTGTTAAAAAATGTGAAAATCAAAACAATATAATATATTAAAATACAGAAATCGAAAAAGATTTTACTTCTAAACTTTCTTCGTACTATACTTATTTAATTAATTAATTGTAAATTATGTTTTTATTCTTTTTTATTTTAAACACAAATTATTTTTATTTAAGTAGAATTTTAATTTAAATATAAAAAAAAATAATTAAAATTATAAAAAATAATTATTATAAAATAACATAATTAATTATATTATATATATAATAAATTATAAATATAAATAATAATAAATATATTTTTAAGAATAAAGAAATAAATTTATATAATAATTATTAATTACAAAAAAATAAAGATAAAAATATAATTTTATTTAATATAAAAATGAGTTTTTATTAAATATTTATAATTATAAATATTTAAATAATATTTTAATTAAAAATAACTATAAATTATAAATAAATAAATAAAATTAATTTTTTAACAATTTTTAAATGTAAGAGCAAATATGTAAACTTACATTTTTATCCATTAGAAGAAATACAATTTCAATCACACCCATCACATAAACTTTCATAAACTTTTCTCACACTTTCCACTCTATTTACCTTAATTCAAACATTCTAACTTTCTTTACACTTTCTCTTCAAATCATCTCAAATTCACTTTCTCATTTTCTCTCTTTAATCCAAACAAAGCAAAGCATTAGTGTAACTTTCTTGCACCCAAGTTTATAAAATTTTAAAAAAATTAATTTAATCAAAATTATGACTATTTACTCAACTTTAGAATAGATAATTTAGAATACACGACTTTTTCATATATAAACTGAAGTGGTGTTTAGTGTTCTATAAATTCGATTTTTATTTTAAATTTGTGCTTCCCAAACACAACTTACTCATTTTAAAAAAAAACTTCAAATCATTCTGTTAACTTTGAAATAAAATCAAAACAGAATAATAAAAAAATAGGAAAGTCGAATCTCCCCAAACTTCAGTTCCATTCTTTGGTATTTTTTTTAACACATTTTCCGCCCAAACTTCTGAATCATTCTTTTATATTTTTTCTTAATTTTATTTTAAAGTTTATGGGTTTAAAATTAATTATTAGCTAAAAGAATGTGTATTATATTTTGAAATTATAATATATTTAATAATAAAATTATTATTTTTCATTTTATTTAGATGATATTTTTAAATTTTTAAATTTTTGAATAATGTTTCATATTTTTTAATTTCTATATTAATTACTATTAGAGTTAAGTTTTTTGTTAAAAAAATTACAAAAATAAGTATAGTTCAGCATAGAAATAATTATATTAATTAGTTTATTTGTTAAATTTATTAATTTCAAACTTTATTGTGTTAAATTATACATTAATTTATTGATTTAAAATAATTTAAAGATGAAACAGATCAATTAATTTTAGTGCGGAGAATAACTAATGTTATATTAATTTATATTAATTATCTTCTCAAAAAGTTATATAGTAGAGACACAAACATATTCTAAAATTTAAGAAATAAATCTATATATTATATAATTATGAATTATATAAATTAATAATAAAAATTTATGTGTATAAATATGTTTCAGTTTTTTTTTTCTTTATTTTTATTATCATAATAAAATTTATACAATAAATTTAAGTTTTTAAAAAATTAATATATATTTTAAATTATATTAAAATATTTTTTGCGTTAAACACTTTATCCATACTAGCGGGCACACAGGCGCTCTCGTGTCTATGTATTCGCATTTTTTATATGTTCATTTATATTGTATTTATATTTAATATTAAAATTAAAATAAGAAAAATGTTATTTTTCACACATTTATATTAACAATATAAATTTATAATACATTATGAATAAAAAAATGACATTATCATCATCATTATGTAAAATCATTATACCTTGATGTCAATTGGCTTAACCAAGGCGAATGATTGATCATCCTTATAATTGTTCTCGTCTTTACATATTTTGTTCCCTATGAAAGAATGTCAATTATGAATAAATTGTAAAATACACACACAAATATATGCAATATACATATATTGATAATTACCTGTTTGTGTAGATAAATGTGTGAATGCCCTGTTTTGTTATCTTCATTCAACTGGAAGGGCTTCTTATATATTATGTTACCTTTTGATATATATATATATATATATATATATATATATATATATATATATATATATATATATAAGAAATAGTGTAAGTAGAATAATAACCTATACTTATCTTTATGTGTCACACATAAATAAAACGAACAATACCTGATTTTGTGATAACAAAATATCTTTATAAACAACATTTTTTGTAAAATTTCCATCTTCTCCCTCAAGGTGTCCTTCTTTAATAAGAATTTTTGTTGAAGCTTGAGAAACACCTCTTGATAGTGCAACATATAATTGACCATGACTAAAAACGTGTCGTGGAAGGTAAATTCCAACATTAGGTATAGTTTGCCCCTGTGATTTATTTATAGTAATGGCAAAACTTAATTTCACAGGAAATTGTTTCCTAATAAGCACAAATGGGAGACCTGCACTTTTTGTTGTTTTATGTTTAATTCTTGGTAAGAAAGATCTTTTTCCAGCATGTTGACCTGTCAAGATTTCAACATCCAACATGTTCATGTAGAACCCACGACACAATAATCTCGTCCCATTACATAACCCAGATTTAGGGTCTATGTTTCGCAACAACATTAATGGTGCACCTTTTTTAAGCTTTAAAATATGAGGTGGCAAGCCACCTGGAGCAATGGAGTGCAAGTACTCTTGTTGGTATAGACTATGTGTGTCTCCTTCAACTTCATCAAATGACAATAGATTATGTTGTTCTCTTGGAAAATGATCGATAATCATGTTATTAAGTATTTCAACATCTTCATTTTTTGGAGTCAATATGGCTCTCTGAACCATATAAGATGCATCCCATGTATGAAATTGCAATTGGGGAAATGTTTCTTGTATAAGTTTTTGTATTGAACTTTCTCCTTCCCATGGTATTGCTAGTTCATGGGGTATTTTCACCATATCATCAAGAATTGTAGGTTCAATCCCATCTCCAATGCGCATAAGGTATTCTACAAAATTGTGATCTTGCAATGATTGCATGTTTTGTTGTAAATGCAATACCTTTGTGTTACTCCATAAAGGAGACTTAACAATACATGCAGAAATCATTTGTGCCTTTGTACCCTTTTGAACAATTGGTAGTACCTGGCGAAAATCTCCTCCTAATATCATCACTTTCCCCCCAAATGGAGCATCACAATCTAGAATGTCCTTTAATGATCTATCTAATGCCTCTAAAGCATATCTATTAGTCATTGGTGCTTCATCCCAAATAATTGTGGTTGTTTCTCTTAGTAGCTTTGCAAGATCAGATTGTTTGCTTATTGAACAAAAGGAACCAACTTCTACATTAATAGGTATCTTAAATCGAGAATGTGCAGTTCGACCACCAGGTAATAATGTTGCAGCTATACCAGAGGAGGCTGTAGCTAAAATAATTTTTCCTTTACTTTTATAATATGCAATTAATGTACGGTAAATGAATGTTTTACCGGTTCCTCCTGGTCCATCCACAAAAAATACTTGACTTTGCTTACGATGAATTACATCTAAAATGGTATTGAAAGCGATCAACTGATCAGTATTCAATCTCTGTACATTGTCAACATCTTCATTAGGTATTTGTATTGATAACTCTTCTTGTATAATTCTTGGTACTGAAGTATTTTCAAATGCATCCAATGTTAATGTTGGTAAATCAAAATCATTGATTGTTTTACCATGTTGAATAAGAAGTTCATTCAAATCCCTTAATAGCATATTAAGGTTGATGCCCATAGAAGTGCTTCTTAAAGTATAATCCTCTGCCATAAAGATATAAAACTCATTCCAGAGACTTCGAACATCAGTTGGTTCACAAAAAATTAATATGGTCACAAACAACCTCCTTAAAGCATAAGGCATTTGTAAACTTGATGCTTCGACTAAGCATTCACGAATGCTATTATCGCTTTCTAAAAATCCCCATTTTTCAGCTACTTTTTTAAATGTGGGGCAATATGTTTGATTCGGTGATAATAGGTATTCCCAACTGGTTGGCCCTCTTATATGGGATAACAAAATACGCAAGAAGAATTTTTCTCCTTCTGAAGGAGATACAGTATAAATTCGACCAATAACTTTTTTCCTTGACCTTCTTGGGTACCATTCCTTTTGTCTGTTATGCCAACAATAATGTTGTGGAATTTCTCTATACAAATAACTTCTAGAATGTGGATCTCGACAATTTAGTGCAAAGAATTGCATGAGCATGGTTTTGGAGACATTGTCATCATTTAATACATCACTTATGTTCTGATGCTTATAGAAGCGCACCTGATGACGATTTGGTAAATGAATTTGTAATCTTTCTACACTTGGATTCATTCTATAAAGTGTAAATCTAAATATTTTCCATAAAGCCTCCGGAGTGCAAATCCATCTAGCATCAACATATTGTTGGACTTCATCTACAATTGATCCTCTACGAACCTCCATTGCTACTCGATCTGGACCTTTGTACACATACTTGTATAAATATTTAATACTTTTAATGCTACTGCACACCTCAACATTTATATGACAATCATATTTTAGCAACAACCAAGGGTTATAAGGAACCACCCATCTATTGTCAACAGTCACATTTCTATTTATAGATATCGGTGCATTGAAACGTCTTTTGTATTGTGGATATGAATCAGTACCTTGACGTGTTTCTTCCAAGAACTCTTTAGGATATTTTTTCTTGCATTGATTGTGCTTCATACATGGTGATCTCGGATTAAGAGTTCCGCGAGGCCCATGTATCATGTGTTTTAGTACAGCTTCGTGCAACTGTGGTTCTTCTTCACTTTTTGGTATCTCTGCTATAACAATGCTATCATAATCTTTTGGATCACGTAATTTATCATTATCGTGTAAGATAAGTAACATATGCACATGGGGTAGTCCACGTTTTTGGAATTCAATCACATACATGTAACTTTTAACTTTTCCAAGAACTCCTTTATCGATCACATCTTCCTTCAATTGTTCAAATTTTGCACGAAATATTCTTGTGAGCAAGTCTGGACGATCTTGTGGAGTTTGAAAATTTTTAAGTTCTGATGAAATTTCACTCCAAGAAGGATTGCATGTCATTGTAAGGAAAATATCAGGTTTACCATCATGAGCAACAATTGCCATGCCATCTTCATATCGTTGGGTCAAGTCTCGACGACTACCAATAAATGATGATGGTAATATTGTCCTTTGTCCAACATTTCCTTGAATAAAAAAACACTATGAATTTTGATATATTTATATGTAATAGATGTAGTATGTTACAAATAATATGTACCTGTGAGAGTTTGTCCTTCGTGCAAAGCATCTTGCAAACCTTGATACACTTCAGCACGAATATTACTTTGATGATTTCGAATCCATCGTAACCTTCCTGCTTCAATCTTGACATAGTTGTCTACAACATATTGTTGTAAAAGTCGTCCCGCTTGTAATATTGTAGATTGATCATTGGGTCGAATCTACATTGAAGTAATCATGTATGTGTATTAATTTTATGACACAACATTGATAAGTAAATTGTTGGTAATGATATATATAATTGTGTTGGAAGTTACCTGAACCATGTAGCTATAATATTCTCGGCATGAGATACTTTGGCCATTAAGATTTTTTGTGTTGAAATCCCAACCATATGTTCCAAAAGGAAATAATAGTGGATATTGTAAAGGGTCATAATATCCCACAGTTTCTTGAATGTTTATTAAGTTCCCATCATGACTTACAACTTTAATGTCTTGTCCACGTGCCATTGATTCTGTGTCCCCAGTAACAATAATTGCTGCCACTTGAGATGCAGTTGGAAGATTATATTGTGGTTGATTGGCAGGACACTCTTTAATGAGTAAAGTACATTCATGAATATTTTGTTATTGAGCAAGTTGTCTAAATACATGCACAAATGGATTGCACTGATGTAGTATTTGTTGCAACTTATTAACAATGGTTTGATGAAGATGAGGAGTTTCCAACATCCTATTTTGTAATTCATGTGCAGTGTCATAAATGTACAATTGCAAAAAACGTGGCCTAGAACCCTCATTTGGAAAAAACCCTCCAATCCTGTGATACATTGCACCTTGAGCACGAAAACTATATATACCACGACCAGTTGCAACTATATTTTCATCCATGTGAACACCAAGTGAAGTGAATGAAAGCACATGATTGTAACTTCTAATATGTTGTCTAAAATGTCTACTTTCAGAAGAACAACCGGAAAATATTTGAATCAACTCATCCGGAGCAGTAACATGTGGAAGTATGACTTTTCCACCCGAACAACACATATCACGTGATTCATGGTAAAATAATCGTGCATGACAATGTGCACATGTAGTCGGAGTAGACAATTGAAACATTACCATCGCCATAGTATTTCTAAAATTTCAAGCTGAGTTATGCGTCCGTCGAAATCTATATTGCATTCCTACATGTATAATAATTTGTCAATAAAGTTAAGTATTTCATTGAACGTCCATCATGTAAATATTGGGATAAAAGTATACTAACCATGTTCAATGTGAATGACATTTGTATTACTTGGTCCTGCTTCATTATCATTTGATCCTTGAAAGTTATGTGGTGTAAAAGTATAAGCTGTCAAGTTAAATAAATGAATGTGCACATGTAGTCAGAGTAGACAATTGAAACATTATCATCACAATAGTATTTCTAAATTTTCGAGCACAGTTATGCGTTCATCGAAATCTATGTTGCATTTTTACATGTATGATAATTTATCAAAAAGTAAAGTATTTCATTGAACTTTTATCACATATATATTGCGATAAAAGTATACTAACCATGTTCAATGTCAATGACATTTGTGTTACTTGGTCCCGCTTCATTATCATTTGATCCTTGAAAGTTATGTAGGGTAAAAGTATAACATGTCAAGCTAAATAAATGAATAAAATTATATAGAAAAAATTAAAGCAATAATATGTGTTACCTGCATTATTTAATGACTGAGCCAAATGTCGAATAGATGACAATGTCCTTCCTGAAACCAGAAATTGTAATGTGGATAATATTGTTTCTTCTTTCTCTATAAGTTTTTCTTCGTATAGATATTCAATTTGTCCTTTAAAAGATTTTTTTGGAAATTGACATCTTATGCATAAAAGTGTATTAACCAGGTTCCGTAACATATGTGTTACTTGGTGTTGTTTCGTTATCGTTAGATCCTTCAAATATCAAGTTAAATGAATGAGTGAATAAAACTACATACATAATCAAGTTATATAATATTTTTGTTACCTGCGTTATTTATTGATCGAGCCAAATGTCGAATAGATGTCAATCTCCTTCCTGAAACAATATTTGACATATGAATAATATTGTTTCTCGTTTCTCTATATTAGTTTTTCTTTCGTATAGGCATTTTGTTTTTTAAAATATTTTTTGAACATTGACATCTTATGCATAAAAGTGTACTAACCAGGTTGAGTAACATGTGTGTTACTTGGTGCTGCTTCGTTATCGTTAGATCCTTCAAATATGAAGTTAAATGAATGAATGAATAAAATTATATATTAAGAAAATTATTTCAAAATAATATATGTTTTGTTATGTAATATTTTTGTTACCTGCATTATTTATTGATCGAGCCAAATGTCGAATAGAGGTCAATCTCCTTCCTGAAACAATATTTGTCATATGAATAGTATTGTTTCTCCTTTCTCTATATTAGTTTTTCTTCGTATAAACATTTGTTTATTAAAATACTTTTTGAACATTGACATCTTATGCAAAAAAGTGTACTAACCAGGTTGAGTAACATGTGTGTTACTTGGTGCTGCTTCGTTATCGTTAGATCCTTCAAATATCAAGTTAAATGAATCAATGAATAAAATTATATATAAAAAAATTATTACAAAATAATATTTGCTTTGTTAGGTAATATTTTTGTTACTTGCATTATTTATTGATCGAGCCAAATGTCGAATAAATGTCAATCTCCTTCCTAAAACAATATTGGGATATGAATAATATTGTTTGTCATTTCTCTATAAGTTTTTCTTTGTATAGATATTCCATTTGTCTTTTAAAATATATTTTTAAAAAATTGACATCTTATGCATAAAAATGTTCTAACCAGGTTCAATAACATGTGTGTTACTTGGTGTTGCCTCGTTATTGTTTGATCCTTCAAATGTCAAGTTAATTGAAGGAATAAATAAAACTATATAAATAAAATTTAAAAATAATAATTTTGAAAAGTTAAATGTTTATATAACATCTTTGTTACCTGCATTATTGATTGATCGAGCCAAATGTCGAATTGATTTCAATCTCCTTTCTCTATAACTTCTGCTTTGTGTAGATAGTTCATTTGTCCTTTGTTCCATGGTCATTCTTCGTCTTATGTTTGCAATATTTAGCTTCAAGTTTGGTTTTGTCGTTCTACTCTTCATCTTTTGTATTTATATTTTCGATTTTGTAGTGTAATGTATTAAAATGTAGAAAACTAATAAACATTAGAAAAATTATTTAAAAAATTCTAAAATATAAATCAAAACTAAAAGCAAAACAAATTATAAAAACATTGTTGCAAATCAAGAATCAGTAATGCAATGCAAACATACTTACAGCAAGAAAAAAAAAATAGTATGTGACAGAAAATAAATAGCTAAATTAAAAATATTTTCAGAAAATGTTTTACAAAATGTGAAAATAAATATATAAAATATGATAATATTTAAAAAACACTTTGATCTATATATTCAATATTGTTTATATAAATGAAAAAATATAATTAGAAAATATCTTCATATAATAATTCGCAAAATGTAAAAATAAATATATTAAATATAGATAATATTTTAAAAAACATTTTCATCAATATATTATTTAAAAAAGTAGCGTAAAAAATATATCTTTAGAAAATATTTTTCAAAATGTAAAATAAATGTATAAAAAGCACTTATATTTTGCATTTGGTTATGTAATGTATTAAAATGTAAAAAAATACTTTTTGAAAAATAATAAAATAATTAAAATGTAAAAAAATAATAATAAACATTAGAATAATTATTTAAAAAATTCTAAAATATAAATCAATACTAAAAACACAACAAATTATAAAAACACTGTTGCAATGCAAACATACATATAGCAAGAAAAAAAAAAGTATATGAAAGAAAATAGATAGCTAAATTTAAAATATTTTTAGAAAATATTTTACGAAATGTGAAAATAAATACATAAGATATGATAATATTTAAAAAATATTTTTATGTATATATTATTTAATATTATTTATTTAGATGGGAAAAATAGATAGCGTAAATAAAAAATATATTCAGAATATATTTTTTAAAATGTGAAAATAAATATATAAAATATGAAATTATTTAAAAAAAAATAATCCATATATTATTTAATAGTATTTATTCAAATTTTATCTTTATAATATATATGTTTTATTTTATTATTTTAAAAATATATGAGAGGAGATATTTATTATTTTGTAACTTCTTTATTTTTAAAAACTAAATTTTAAATTTTAAATATTAAATATTATATTTTAAATTACCTATATATAAGGGATCTCCTCTTAACTATCATTTAAAATTTAAAATTGTGAATTGTGAATTTTGAATATTTAATTTTTAATTTTTTTAAAAACTAAATTTTGAATTTTAAATATTAAATATTTAAAAACCACTTTGATCTATATATTAAATATTGTTTATATAAATGAAAAAATATAATTAAAAAATATCTTCATATAATAATTCGCAAAATGTAAAAATAAATATATGAAATATGAAATTATTTAAAAAAATATGTTAAATTTTAAATTTTATATTTTAAATTACCTATATAGGAGATCTCCTCTTAACTACCATTTAAAATTTAAAATTTAAAATTTTGAATTTTGAATTTTTAATATTTAATTTTTAATTTTTTTTAAAACTAAATTTTTAATTTTAAATATTATATTTTAAATATTATATTTTAAATTATCGGGATCTCCTTTTAAATATCATTTAAAATTTAAAATTTTAATTTTAATGTTTTAATATTAAATAGTAAATTTTAAATTTTAAATTACCTATATAGGAGATCTCCTCTTAACTATCATTTAAAATTTAAAATTTAAAATTGTGAATTTTGAATATTTAATTTTTATTTTTCTAAAAAACTAAATTTTGAATTTTAAATATTAAATATTTAAAAAACACTTTGATCTATATATTAAATATTGTTTATATAAAAAGAAAAATATAATTAAAAAATATCTTAATATAATAATTCGCAAAATGTAAAAATAAATATATAAAATATGAAATTATTTAAAAAAAAATTTAAATTTTATATTTTAAATTACCTATATTGGAGATCTCCTCTTAACTACCATTTAAAATTTAAAATTTAAAATTTAAAATTTTGAATATTTAATTTTGAATTTTTTTAAAAACTAAATTTTGAATTTTAAATATTATATTTTGAATTTTAATTTTAATGTTTTAATATTTAAGTTGTTATATTAAATATTAAATTTTAAATTATCTATATGTAGGGATCTACTTTTAACTACCATTTTAAATTTAAAATAGTGAATTTTGAATTTTAAATATTAAATTTTAAATTTTAAATTACCTAGGGGATCTCCTCTTAACTACCATTTTAAATTTTAAATTTTGAATTTTGAATTTTGAATTTTGAATATTTAATTTTGAATTTTTTAAAAAACTAAACCCCTAAGAAAACCATAATCCCTGTATGTGTTCTCATACAGTAACCCTCTCATTGGTTCAGTTTTGTAATTGTTCTACTTCTTTGTGTGAGCACAATAATTATAATATTGTCATCATATAATGCCAAAGTAAAATCAGAATATATACTTTATAGTTGAAAAACAACACTTACATATTGATTTCGTGGTTCTGGAACGGAAGTGGTGGTTCTGGAACTTGCGACTTCTGGTAATTTGAATTTGAAAACAGAAAGTTTGATGGGATAAAAGTGAAGATGATCGGGAGAAAAAGATGATAGAAAGTTTGATGGGATATAAGTGAAGATGAACAAGAGAAAAATATGATAAAAAGTTTAATGAAAAGGAGAAAAAGATGATAGAAAGTTTAATGAAAAGGAGAAAAAGATGAACTGTAAAAAAAGATGCAATTGTAGAATGTTTAAACTCTTTAAGATATAAAATTTAAACTTTTCACAAAATGACAAATAAAATAATAAGATAGAAAGATAGAGATAAAATAAAAAAAAAATAAGATGGTAGTTAAGAGGAAAATCCCCTTTATATATAAATATAGATTAAGAATTCATCAATATTATTATGAGTTCGAGACGTCTCATATTAGTCTGATATATCATAACTAAACTAAGGTATACAACTCAACTCAAGGGAGTTCTCAAACTATAATTTTTCTTCTTTTAGTTTAAGATAGCTTGGTTAGCAAGAACTGGTTTTCATTACTACGCCTCCTTCCCAATCAAGCAACAACGTCACCAGATACGTTAACCATACGTCACCAAATACGTCAATATAACACCCTTCGTCATCCATTCACCTATAAATATCTCTTTCTCCTTAACAGAGACACGCACACTTCCACATTCTCTTCCTTAAATACTCTATTTCTTTTCTCATCCAAATATTGTAACAGATTGAAATGGCATCACAAGCTGCTGAAGTTGAGCATCCAAGGAAAGCATTTGGATGGGCAGCTAGGGACCCTTCTGGTCTTCTCTCACCTTTCAATTTCTCCAGAAGGTTCCCTAATCTCTTCACTCAACACATACTCTCTTATTGCAAACAAATGTTAGAACAAACTTAAGAACTAACAGATTCAGTTTTTGCTCTGCAATTTTTTTTCAGGGAAACTGCTGAAAAGGACGTGGCATTCAAAGTGTTGTATTGTGGGATATGTCACTCTGACCTCCACATGGCAAAGAACGAATGGGGCTTTTCAACCTATCCACTAGTGCCAGGGTATATATACATACATATATATACTTTAAAAGTGCTAACTCCAATGCTCCAAGACTCTATAAGGCTTTTTTGTTTATTAAACATTGAACTATACTGTATCAAGTAACATATTCAGTTTGGTTCTAATAATAATAATGTAATAAATGGTGCAGGCATGAGGTGGTTGGTGTAGTGACACAGGTGGGAAGCAAAGTAGAAAAGTTCAAAGTTGGGGACAAGGTGGGTGTGGGATGCTTGGTTGATTCCTGCCGCACCTGCCAAAGCTGTTCAGAAGACCTTGAGAATTATTGTCCACAATATACTCTCACATATGGTGCCAAGTATAAAGATGGTACCATCACATATGGAGGTTACTCCGATTCAATGGTTGTAGATGAGCACTTTGTGGTTCGAATTCCAGATGGCTTACCACTTGATGCTGCTGCACCTCTCCTTTGTGCTGGCATCACAGTTTATAGCCCTCTCAGATATTTTGCACTAGACAAGCCTGGTCTGCATGTGGGTGTGGTTGGTCTCGGTGGACTAGGCCATATGGCTGTAAAATTTGCCAAAGCTTTTGGGGCAAAGGTCACAGTAATAAGTACATCGCCACACAAAAAGGAGGAAGCAATACAACATCTTGGAGCCGACTCTTTTCTGATAAGCCGTGACCATGATGAGATGCAGGTACACACACGTGTATCTGTGTGAATTTGGATAATGGAAATGCACATTCTCTGAGTTAGCTAATGTTGATTATTTTGTAGGGTGCCAATGGTACTTTGGATGGTATTATCGACACAGTTTCTGCCTTTCATCCTTTGTTACCTCTCATTGGTTTGCTCAAGTCTCATGGAAAGCTTGTAATGGTGGGTGCACCGGAGAAGCCTCTGGAGCTGCCAGTTTTTCCCTTACTCTCTGGTAAGCAAGTGATTTAGGAGAAAGTGCAGATGGGTATGCACATATTTAAATCAGCATTTTGATATTAATAAGTTGTTCGTTTCAATTATGTTGACAGGGAGAAAGATAGTGGCAGGGAGTGGGATTGGAGGAATGAAGGAGACCCAAGAGATGATGGACTTTGCTGCGAAGCACAATGTAAAACCAGACATTGAGATCATTCCTATTGATTATGTCAACACTGCAATGGAGCGTCTACTCAAAGCAGATGTAAAATATAGATTTGTGATTGACATCGGAAACACACTAAAACCAAGTTCTTGAATCTTTTGCCATTCTAGTATATGTCAAAGATACTAAGTGACAAATGTGATAGTTTTCAGCCACTGTTGCCTTTTTTTTTAAATGTTTACTTATTTCAATATGTATTTTTGTAATATTGATTACAACAATAATGAAAAAATAAGAACTTCACACGCAGTGTGGCGAAAATACTGTTATATATCTTGATTAACATGATTTTGACCGTATATTTCTTTTATATGCAACAAATAATATAATAAATAAGGAGTTGTAATATAATATAATCCATATAAAAAAGCTTCAATATGGACATTACCTACTTTATAATCTCCTCCCAATGAACTATATATCCAAAGTTGTCCACCCGTCACCCTCGCAGATTACTAGAAATTAATATAAATTTTGGAATGTTTAACTATAATTATAGTAAAAATAATAAATCAGTTATAGTAAAAATCAAGAAATCAATAAATTTAACAAAGTCATAAATCAGTAAAAAAAATGTAATGTTTAAACATGATTATTTTTTTTAAATAATTTCTATTAGAAATTCTTATTTTTAATAGTATTTAATATATAAAATAAAGATATGGATTTTTTTTCAAAAATTTAAAAATGATCATTAAATAAAACACAAAACAATAATTTTATTATTAATTTTATGATAATTTTAAAATATTGTACAATTTTTTAATTATTAAATTTAAATACTCTAAAATAAAAAGAAGATGAAAAATACAAAAAAAATAAAGAAGTAAGTTGGAAAATGGAACTTCTCATGGATTGAAAAATAAAAAGAAGAATGTGGTAAGACTTTAGGGTCCCAAATGCTTTACCCGACGGATGTCCCAATGTAAGGTCCCAAATGCTTTTAGCCTCCTTTTCATTTTCGACAACTATTTTTTTGTGTTAACTAATCTTTGTTTCTTGTTTTGGAGTGTGCAGCACATATAGTCTTCTCTTCTCTTGAATTTGACAAAACTCAGAAGAGAAAATTAATCTACAATTATAAGATCTAACAAACTGTTGTACAAATATAAGATTAAATAATGAAAATCTGAACTATACCAAATATTATATATGAAAAAATTATCAAACAATTTCAAGTATCATCATATTGAGATGTTACATGTGATCCATTTGTAATTTAACACATCAATTTTATTTTTTGAAAAATTATGAAATTGGGTGATTTATTTCGAAAAGTCTCATTTATCCTCAAACTTATACTATTGTTATTTCTGTTTGTATGTATATTTTTTTAAAATGTTTTTATTTCAAATTGTATAGCGATTTCTAACACACAAAAATTTATATAAAAAAATATATAAAATAAATTATTTATATTATTATTCAAATTTTTATAAATATAATAATTTTATTTATAATTTATAATTTAAATATTAAATTAATTTTAAAATACATTGAATTATTTATTATTATTATATATAATATAATAAAATAATAATAATATTTAATAATATTATTAATAAAAATAAATATTAAAATTTAATAATAATAAATATATATAATTATTTATATAAATTAATGATAATAAATATAAATTAAATAAATTAATAATTATTATATAAATTTATTAAATATTATTATTAATAATTATTAATTTAATTTAATTTAATTTGTAACAAATATTTAATAATATTAATAATAATAATAATAATAAAATTATAATAATGTTATTATTAATTATAAAAAATAAATATATAAATTAATTATTTTTTAAATATAAGAATAAATTTGTAATTTTAATTTTTTATTAACTAAAAAATTAAAATTTTAATAACACTCATCACATTACTCACCATGAAAAAATTTCGTGTTCTAAAACTCATATTTTAAAAAACTCATATTTTAAAAAAAGATAATTATTCAACCGTACGAGAAATAATTTATAAAATTTAATTAAATCAAGTCTACACAAAATACTTTATATTTCATTATTTAAATATTTTTAAAGATAATAGTAAATTTTTAAACTTATACTTTACATTTTTAAAAATAATTTTAAATATCCTAACAACCTCACACAGTTTAATAAACTTTTTTCACACATTTATTCTAAAATACCTAAACCCAAATACATAAACTTTTCTCATACTTTCTTCTTAAATCCTCACAATTTTACTCCTAAATTCAAACACTGCTATGTTTGTTTCCATGCAATGAAAGGAGAGCATTTACTGTGCACGAAGAAAGCACGGTTACCGAAAGAATAAAATAGATAAAACACGAAAATCGAGAACACTTTTCACTCTCAAACTTTCTTCGTAACTAAGAACGGATTTGTAAGGAAAGATGAATATATATGTATAAATATAATTAGTTATTTGTAATTTACTTTATTACCCTTTTTATTTTAATCTCAAATTATAATAATGTTTATGTAAATTAAAATTAAAATTTAAACCTAAAAAATAAAAATAAAAATAGAAATTAATAATTATTAAAAAATAATATAATATTTTAATTAAAAAATAATTATAATTTTAAAAAAATAAAACAAATTAATTTTCAATAATTTTCAAATTCAAGGATAAATTTGTAAATTTACATATTTTTAATTAAAAAAAATACATTTCTAATCACATCCATCATATCACTCACAAACTTTCATAAACTTTCTCTACACTTTCCACTATATTTACCTTAATCCAAACAACCTCACTTTCTTCACACTTTCTCTTCAAATAATCTCAAATTCACTCCCTCAAATCCCCTCCCCAATTCAAAGATAGCCTAAATGACTTTAGGCCCCTATATGAACTCTTTACTATATGAACTCTTCAGGAGGATCTAACACTTTCACTCTTGAATTGAATGGAGGATCGAATGATGACCACTAACATCCATCATCATGTTCAAAAATCTTATCAAATTTTGACTTGAATAGTTGATCTAACAATCATGTTCAATGAATTCTCTGTATTATATATCATTAAAGTATAAGAAAATGCGTTTGGGAGGATGAAATGATGACTAAATATCAATCATGTTCAAAAATCTAATCAAAATTTTGACTTCACTAGTTGATCCGACAGTCATGTTCAATGAATTCTCTGCATTCTATATTATTATTATTAAAGTAGTTCTCAATTGAATTACTTTTCTGGGTGAATGTAAAAGTATAATTTTTGTACTAAGAAATGCATTCTGAAGTAAGCAACATTGTCACCTGAGACGTGAAAGACGTCACCAAAGACGTCAATCTAACCCTCTACAATTCCCTTCCCACTTATAAATTCCTCTTTCTCTCAACTGCAGTCTTACCCAAAGACAAAGACACGCTTCCACATTCTCTTCCTTAAAAAGTCTATTTTGGTTTTCTTTTATCATCCAAATATTTTAACAGATTGAAATGGCAGAAACTGAGCATCCAAGGAAAGCATTCGGATGGGCAGCTAGGGACCCTTCTGGCCTTCTCACACCTTTCCATTTCTCCAGAAGGTTCATCCCTTTTCAATTATTTATTAGACCACCTTTCAAAACAACAAAATATGAACAACATTATGATGAAACGAGTTATCTGATCTTTCCAGATCCATACTACGTATTTATAATTGAAAACTACATATATATTATATATACTAAAAACACATTGATACTGACTAAAAAAATTGTTAAGAACAAAGTTTACTTGCACCCAATTAATTCAGTTTTGCTTTCTGAATGTTTATCAGAGAAACAGGTGAAAAAGATGTGGCATTCAAAGTGTTGTACTGTGGAATATGCCACTCGGACCTTCACTTTGCCAAGAACGAATGGGGCACTTCCACCTATCCATTAGTCCCAGGGTATACATCATACTTTAATACCAATTATTGTTTTAGTTCTATATCAGGGTGATACCTGTACGATAAAAGAAAAAACAGTTTTGGTTTTTCTATTTACTATCTAAGAACAGTAGAAATTCTTGATGTGAAGCAGAATGAACTACTTAGATGGTTCACTAGCCACCAGGCTACTCTTACGAACATTGAACTGTAGTATTAAAGGACAAATTTAATTTGATTCTAATTAGTGCTAAATATATTTCAGGCACGAGATAGCTGGTGTGGTGACAGAGGTGGGAAGTAAAGTGGTAAAGTTCAAAGTTGGAGACAAGGTGGGAGTAGGATGCATGGTTGATTCCTGTCACACCTGCCTAAACTGTGTTGACAATCTTGAGAATTATTGTCCACAATACACTCTCACATATAGTGCCAAATATAGAGATGGCACCATCACATATGGAGGCTTCTCTGACTCAATGGTTGTGGATGAACATTTTGTGATTCGCATTCCTGATGGCTTACCACTTGAAGCTGCTGCACCTCTCCTATGTGCAGGGATCACAGTGTTTAGCCCTCTCAGATATTTTGCACTTGATAAGCCTGGTCTAAATGTGGGTGTGGTTGGTCTCGGTGGACTTGGCCATATGGCTGTGAAGTTTGCCAAAGCTTTTGGGGCTAAGGTCACGGTAATAAGTACATCACCCAACAAAAAGAAAGAAGCAATGCAACATCTAGGAGCTGACTCCTTTATCATAAGCCGTGACCCAGATCAGATGCAGGTACATATTATTAGGCCATGCACTAATATGAACTGTACTAAAAAACACATGTCTCTCTCTCTCAATTAACTAGTGTTGATTACTTTTCAGGCTGCAAATGGTACTTTGGATGGTATTATTGATACGGTTTCTGCCGTTCATCCTCTCTTACCTCTCATTGGTTTGCTTAAGTCTCATGGAAAGCTTGTAGCTGTGGGTGCACCAGAGAAACCTTTGGAGCTTTCTATTATTTCACTAATTTTAGGTAAGCATATGAAAATTTATATATTATATTTCCCATGGATGCAGAGCACGAAAACATGTGATTCTACAAAAAGGATATGTTGTTTAGTGCAAACTTCAGATGCATGCATAAAAATTTAATACATCATTTTGATGCTAACAAGTATTTAAAACTATTGACAGGGAGAAAGATAGTGGCTGGGAGTAAGATAGGAGGGATGAAGGAGACCCAAGAGATAATGGACTTTGCTGTGTTACACAATGTAAAACCAGACATTGAGATCATTCCTATTGATTATGTCAACACTGCAATGGAGCGTCTCCTCAAAGCAGACGTAAAATATAGATTTGTGATTGATATCGGAAACACACTAAAACCAAGCTCTTGAATTTTCGCGAGTCACATTTCTGTGAAAATGTGACATAGCAGTTAGCTTACCATTTTTCAAGAAGTTTCCTATTTGTGTTTTGTACTTTTGTTCGAGCAGTTGCAACTTCACAGAAACATTAGCGTTGTTTTTGGTTTATTTGCCATGTTTCAGAATTGAAATGTCATTTTTATAGGCAAAATAATATAGAATTTGAAAGAGAATACAAGACGGAAAGGGTCGGAATGTGAACCACTTCAAATTGGTTCAACCCTTATATATAAAGATACCTATCCTTCAACATACAACATAAAAACTCCTACAAAAACCTCATACACCGTCCACCAACTCTAGACCCAAAACCGAACACGCAATCAAACCATCCTCATGCAAATGAAATGGTCAAGACACCAATCAGAATAAGAGAAGCGAGTAAAGCTTAGCTTGAAAGAAAGCCAAGACCAAACCTTTAATTGAATCACAACAAACAATTCCACATTATCGGCCACTCCCCTTTGAAAATAACGTTGTTCCTGTGCTTCCAAACCTCACTAACTACTGTAATCCAAATCGTTCCTCAGACTTCATTTACCGTGGCAGAAGCATTACTCATCCTAAATTGATGAAAATTTAGCAAAGGTTTGATGTGAAACACTAACGACACACCAAACTAAGCAAAACACTAACACCATACTTTCCAGACTATTCTACACTCAAAAAACAAGTGACGACAAGATTCCTCCTCCACCTCACAAAAACAACACAAGAGACTTTCAACCCTCGCTTTCCTAAATTGACCTTGGTGACAATTTTATTTTCCAGCATCCTCCAAGCAGAGACAAGCGACAATGGTGTGACTTTACACCTCCAAATTTTTTTATACATTGGTACAATCTCCTCCTCAACAAACCTCCTTATACAGTTATAAGTCGATTTAACCGTATACATTGAGCTCCCCATCCTTCCAAACCCACCCATCTTCCTATCCCAATACAGGACAACGCTCTCTTGAAAGGCTGATGACTTTTTACGGCAAATGCACCGCGTTTGTCAGCAGTAATAATTGTCCCTAAGGACGGATATCGATCCCACAAGGAACAATAAATTATCAAGTACAATATTCGCTAAGTATACCAACATAACAATAAAAAGAGTTTAGAAGTGATTGTGTTTGGCACTGATCAATAAGAAAACAAACAAAGAATTAGTTGCTTCAATTGGAAAAATAGGGATGAGGTTTCATCTCTCCCACTCTCATGTATTTTGATTAGCATGTTAATATTGAGTTTTTTTTTTATTGAAATTGATGCCCGTAGAAAATTCATTTATATCGATCTCTCGCATATAAAATCCTTAAGAATGTTTCCTAAATATCGATCCCTCGCATATTTATAAAAACAACTTAGAATCACACTCAGACGTTAATGGCAATTAACATTTCAAGTCTATCGCTAGCACTCAAATATGCTAAGTATTGATGCCAAATCCTAAAAATACCTCTCAGTCAGATTTAAGATTATCAATTTGTCACGGAAAGTTAAAAGTAAAACAACAATACCAATAATCAATCAAGAACTGAATATTAATATATAAGATATCACCTCAATACATAAGAGTTTGAGCAGAAAAACTCCCAATCCCAAAGGGTAGAATTAGCTACGCATACTTTTAGCACCTTCCATTCTCCCAATTGGGTTACAATTCACTCTATGGTGTTTTCCTCTCAATCTGTCACCCTAGGGTTGAGCCTTTACCCCTCTATTTATCCTAGTTTTCTAGGGTTAGGTTGTTTCCTGTGTCGCGCTAATGGGCTAAATGATAAAACATAAAAAAGACCCAATCTTTCTTTGCATCTTTTTCCATTTTGGGACCTTCCGACTTTATCTTTTTAGCTCAAATTATTCTCCTTTATTCCAAATCTTCAATCTTTCCTAGAAATCTGCAATTAACACCAAATTTGGAAATAAAATGCTCTTATTCAAATAAAGCTCATAAAAATGTAAAAAGGTATTAATTCATAAATTAGAGATTATTTTATATGTAAATTAGTAATAAATCCTCATAAGTGCCTATATTTTAATATGAAATATTACTGAAATTAGGCACTTATCAAAGGCCTGGACAAAAAGGTTATCCACAGACTTCTCCCAGTCGAAGAGACACCTTCTCCAAGTAATCTTCCAAACCCAAACACCATTACTCCAAACCCCAAGCTCTGACATCTTAGCGTCTTTGAGGGAGCTTAGGGAAAAGAGTCTCGGGTTAACACTCTTTAACGCCCCACAACCCGCCCAATTATCCTCCCAAAAAGAAATTCCCTCTCCATTTCTTATCTTCCACGAGAAAGCGTCTTCAAAATTTCTCCCTCAACCCTCCAACCTCCACACCTCCTTTCCACCAGAGAGAAAACCTACTAATATTTGAACCTTCTTGGAGACTTCTCCAGTCACCATACTTAGAAACCAAAACCTCCTTCCACAAACCTCCCTTATCCATCCCCAACCGCCTAATTCATTTCCCTAAGAAAGCCTTGTTGAACGCCTTTAAGTCTAAAATCTCGAGACCACCAACCTCGCGGGGTTCGCAAACCTTATTCCAAGAAGCCCATACAATCTTTCTCCCATAACTCCCCCACCCCTAAATAAAATTCCTTTGGATCTTCATAATCTCATTAGCCACCACATATGGCATATTGAATAATGACAAATAGAATAACGGAATAGAAGAGAGAATATACTTAATTAAACAAATCCTCCCTGTAAAAAAAAACCTACCTTTCCACCTGTTTAGTCTAACCTCTAGTCTATCAATCACCCCGCCCCAAAACCTTTCTCTCTTATGGCATCCGCCGACCAACATACCCAAGTACATGAATGGGGTTTCCATAACATTAAAATTTAGAATCGCCGCAAATTTCTGGACCGTTGACTGGTCAAGTCCCAACCCACCAATCCGACTCTTCAAAAAATTCACCTTCAGCCCCGAACAAAGCTCGAAACAAGTCAAAGCTGCCTTAATATTAAAAACGCTTTTAGTATTTGCTTCACAAAGGAACAGTGTATCATCTGCGTATTGTAACATGTTTACCTCCACTTTCTTCCTACCAATCTCCAAACTATCAATCAAATTATTCTCAACTGTCATCCTAGACACTCCTGCCCAGGAATAAAAAAGACGCCAACGGGTCCCCCTGACGAAGCCCCTGAAAACTCTTTAGTCTGACTACCATTCACAAGAACGATACTGAAGCAGACTCTAAACAACACCACACCGACTTAATCCACTTAGCGCAAAATCCAACCATGTCTAACATATACAATAAAAACTCCCAACTAACAGAGTCGTAAGCCTTTTCAAAATCCACCTTAAAAAAGACACACATCATATTCCTTCCCTTCATATATTCTAGAACTTCATTAGCCACTAGCGTAATATCCAATAGACCCCTTCCTTCAAGAAAAGTCAATTGTCTAACGTTGATGACTTTACTTATCACCTTTTTTCAAACGAATGGACAACAATTGGGAAAGAGAAAGTTATCCGTGCTTTTGGAATGAATTCCAATGATGCAATACGGCTAATTATATGAACTATCACACACCTAAAACCTATTTTTTTTATATGGACTCCGCAACCTATAAACAAATATCGCCATTTTTTGTGCGTTTGCTATGACTTTTCTCACGCTTTCTGATCCATCATTTAGGCTACTAAAGTATTAAAATGGAATTTGGTGGAACAAAAATAGGTCAATGAATCATCTCACTTGACACATAGCCCATAAAGATTTGATTGGAACAAGAAGTTATGAGTACTAATAAAATCAGTTAAGCCTATCCATCCTACAAATATGCTTTTCTTCTTTACATACGAGGACACTTCAAATATAGTCAACTCAGAGCACATAACACGAACCTTATTTTGCAAAAGTTGCTAATATATTAATACTCTCAACAATAAAAACACACACTTCCCATTTTAATAAATTAATATTTTATTATTTTCATTCTATTTTTTAATTTAAAAATATTATTATATTATTATAAACAGTGTTAAATATATGTTTTTTCCTATTCATTAGTATTAACAAAAAAATTCTTTGCAAAAAGATAGAGAATATTTCTATGTTGAAGTTATTACTATGTCTAGAAAAGTATCCAAGCATTCTCAAGTTGTATGGAGTTTTTGTGACATCCTGTTTTTATATAATTATATTAATTATTTTATTCTTAATTTTAAATAAAAGTTAAACTTTTAAAACTTTTATGATTAAATTCATATATATATATATATATATATCATATTCTGTCTTGATAAAGTTTGAATATTAAAATATAAATTAAAAAGTTTTTAAAAAAATATTATGACTAAAAAAATAAAATAATTAATTAATTAAGAAAAATATAATATTTAATTATTAAAAATAATTATCTAAAATAACCTTCTTATGGATAAGAAGGAATAAAACAAATAAATAAATAAATAAAATATAAAAGATAATACGGAAGCTTTATACTAAATAAAAGTTATCATTTCTTTTTAAAAATAATAAAATTAAATTAAATTTGATTTATAATAACAAAAGAGGGGGAAGGAAAGATAAAGTTACAAGAAAAAAAAAGAGTATAGAGATTTTAAATCTCCACACATAGAGTTTTCTAGTATATCTCTCCAGTTAAAGGTAAGGAAACTGAGTATAAGTTTTTTTTATATTATATTTAATAAATTTATTTGTATTTTATAAATCTTTATTATTTTTGTATTTTATTTTATTTATCTTTATTATGTTTAATATGTATTAGTTTTATTTTTTTTTTCAATTATACATGGGTTCTATTTATTTATTTATATATTTTTATCTCTAGTTACACCTTTTCTTACTTATTTAGTTTATTCTTCTCTAATTACGTATTGATCATAATTATTTATTTTATTTATTTGTAGTTAGTGTCCTATTTTTTTTTATTTATATTCTGTTATCCTTGCATTGATTCTATTTTTTAATTTAATTTATTTATCCGTCTTATTTATTTATTTATTTATCTCTAATTACACACTTTTTATATTTATTTATATTCAGTTATACATTTGTCATTTTTATTTATAATTATATTGTTTTTTATCAACAAAAAATTATATAAATAAAAGAGACACTTCATATATGTCTAAATCCATATGCATAGACCACAAAAATCTTCCGAAACTTCTTAGGATACAATTCAATCTTACAAAAAAACAAACTAGATGTCTTAAACCCACTATAAAGTATAACATGTCCCCTACCTAGACTTAGCCTGTGCTACTTGAAGATCGGTGTGGCATATAAAGAAACATATACTCATCACAAAGCCAAACCAAGTAAGCACCCTCTTTGTAAACTACTGCACCAGCATTGCAGATCCAGAAAACATTGATTTCAATTAGCCTTAGGTGCTGGAATAAATTCCGCAGCAGCTACATGCTGCATTGGATCTGCACACCCATACTACTACATCACTTACATCACTTTCTTCTGCGTAAGCGCCCTGCCTACAATGTGATCTTCAACCACATCAGTTGTTTGACTCTTCCCTTACATCAACCAGCCGCACATTGGACCATCCACAACATCAGAATTTCTACACTGATTGGATCTACTACATAATTCCATCCAGCAGCTACTACAAAAACCCATCCCGTGCTTGATGTTCGATGTCAGCACCCCTAGTCATGATGTTTTCAAGAACTCTTCATATGTAATTGATCTGCATCATCAATCCAAAGTTAACCACACAAGCATAAAGAATTGGTTCAGCACCAATCCATTCTCCATCCTTGAAGACTTAAAGTGCACTTGTATCTTTTCCTTGAAGAACTCTGTGCTTGGGCCCCCAAGGTTACACCTGGTTCTGGTTATGGTTGGTGGTGATAAGCTATATCACTAAGTCCACCACAACAGTATTTTGGTCAAGTCCTATTCTTCTCCTTTCTTGTGTGTATTTTGCACCAACTTCATTCAAAACCAGCAGCCTTTGCCTCCTGCTACCTCAGCCAATGCAACCGAACCTGCTTCATTAGCCCCTTGGCACATAAATCAGACACAGATGCTAAATAGTAATGTCAACAAGACTAATAAAGGGACTCCAAAGGTTATTCTGCTTCAAGGCTTAAAACTGATAAATGGACAAACGTTGCACTGATTCTGGGACAGCTCACTACTGTGATTGCCATCTCATCAAAACTGGCATATAACAGAGGTGATTTATACCTCTGCTTTCCAACTGCAACTCCCTCTTAATAATTCCACTACCAGTCCTATCTGTCAAACTGCATCCTTACCATAACAGAGGTGATTTATACCTCTGTTTTCCTTTGGTTCTCGTGGTAACTTTAGATACTACAAAAGCATTTCTTAGCCTTTGATCTATTATGAGGTGGACTTTGAGCCTAACTCAACCCCATAAAACCAACTCATGAAATGAGGTTTGCATTCACTTATATACAATGAAATTTCTTAATCTCTAGTCGATGTGGGATCTCCAACATGATCATGTAAAGACAAGACTAATGCTATCATGCTTCCACTCATCTGAATTCACCTTCTCTTAGCCGTTGACACCTTCCCTTGCCCTTGTTGAATTACCTAATACCTATAGCTCCTAATACACAACAGCGAATTCAAGAACCAATCCACGAAGAAGTAATTAAAGAAGTTTATCCTATCTTTCATCCATAACCATGATTTTAGTTGTGCCATCTGAAAAATCTCTTCTAATCAACCACTCCTTGCTTGAAAACAACATTGTTTCTTTGTTTCTAAATCCTCCTTACAATAGTTGTCCAAATTCCTCTTCACACCAAGTTTTGTTTGTTACTAACTTGCACCAGATAAAAATTCTCAAAGTGACACCTCCATACATTGTGTTTAACATACAGAATGTCAATCCATTTGAAGCATAATGATCAAACTCTTTGTGCATACATGCACTCTAGTAACAGGTGCTGACTTGACTCATCCGAAGCTTGACACATTCTACAAGTTGTCGTGTTTACGGACACCCCTCTCCTACTCAATGACACTTTTGTTGGGATTCTATCCAACAAGATCTCCATGTCATAGTTAACACATTGGGTAGTGCTTTAGTTTGCCATAGACACGCGAATATGTCGTTATGAGGTCCTCTGATGTGGTTAGCTAAGATATCATATGCTGATTTTACCGAAAACAACCTTGACTCTTCACTCCCCCACACCTAGATATCCTTTACCTCCCCCTTCACATTGCTTGAGGATAAGTACCTCAACAACTCATCCTCCATCATGGACCCCCATGGAAACTTCACACGCCTCCACCTTAACCTCCACTTCCATTCTGAGTCTTCCTACATGCCTATCTCTTCCACCTTTTGACCTTGATTCAAAGATAAAGAGTACAATCTAGGAAAGAATGCCTTAAGGTTAATGTGGCCACCCCACCTATCCTCTCAAAATCTAGCTTTATCTCCTGCTCCTACTTTCCACCCTAGCGCCTCCCGAAGCCAACCTACACCTCCTCCCTCATTGCAAACCTTAGACAAGTCTCTCCACCACCAGGACTGAAACTTACTTTGAATTCTATTGCTGTTTAAATCTCTGTCATACTTTGAAACCAACAAATCTTTCCATTTTACCCGCTTTTCTGTCATGAAACGTCACTTCCATTTAGCCAATAGGGCACAATTGAACTTTCAGATATCTTTAAATCCTAGCCCACCCTCCTCTTTTGTTTTACAAAAATTCTCCCACCTAACCTATGATATAGATTTATTCTTCTTCTTTGGGTTACCACCCACATCTAGCCTCAGATACTTGAATGGAACCCTCATCTGTGTACAATTTAAAGTCTTTGTATAGCACTGAAGGTTCCTCTCAACATTTATGCCTGCTATCTCTAGTTACATACTAGTCCTTTTTTTCTCTAGTTATGCATTGATCTTATTTATTTATGTATTTTCACCTCTAGTTACACATTATTCCTACTTATTTCTTTATATTTTTATTATTTTATTTTCTATAGTATAATGATCCATATCTAATTATTTAAAGTTCATACTTTAATTATTATTTTATTTTATATTATTTGATATATAAGTTTTTAACTCAAAGAAATATATAAAATAATAATAAAAATAATTATATTATTTTAATAAGTTTGAATAAAAGAAAGTCAATTATTATTATTATTTTTATATTTTTTTATATATTTAAATGATGTGTATAGATTATTGGTATATAAATATGACATTAAATTGTTAAAAAAGTTTCACTAACTATTTTACTTTCACTATAAGAAAATCATTGAATAAAAACTAATTTTATAGATAAAAAATAATTAGTTGCTAAGTGACTAAATTAGAGACTATTTTAGATTCTAAAAAGTTATTGATTTCTAAATTTTTTATTATTGATAAATAGTTTCTAAATTGGTATCTAATTAGTTATTAAGGTTTTGGTACCAAATTTAGAATCTAGAGCAATTGCATTATAATATTTTCTTTAGTAAGATTCTTATGAATGAAAAGTTCAAATTCATAAAGCAAGTAAATAGATAAAATTTAAATTACAACGTCAAAGCTAATACCTAAGGAAGGGTGGTGCTACCAACAAAATCAACTTTCAACTTGTTTTCTATATATTATTTTTCTGATTATATTATTAATAAAAAAATTAAATTAATTTTTAAATTAATATCTAATTATTTATCTAAGTGTAAAATCAAAATTAATTAGTAGTTAAAATATCTAATTATTTATCTAAGTGTAAAATCGAAATTAATTAGTAGTTAAAATGTAAGTAGTTAGATACTAATTTAGAAAAATAGTTTATAATTTATTAATAATAAAAACTACTTTAAGTATCAATAATTTTTTTAAGATAGTATTTAATTTAATTAATATAGTGACTAATTATTATTTATTTTTAAAATTAATTTTTATTTAATAATATTTTTGTAGTGAATGTTATATAATTTATAAATAATAATTTTTTTATAAATAATTATTTTTAATCTTGAAAAAATTAAAATCTCATTAAACATACTAAAATAACATTTTATTATAAATAAGCAATATAGTTAAATAACCCCCAAAATAATGGTTCTTAATTTGTCTTTTTTTTTTTACAATAATGTATTTTTCTTTTATTATTATAAATAAGCAATATACTTAAATAACCCCCAAAATAATGGTTCTTAATTTGTCTTTTTTTTTTACAATAATGTTTTTTTCTTTTACTATAAACTAATTTTGCCTGTGGTGATATAGTTGTCATTGGCACAAGATATTCTCGCAAATACAGATATTATACACAAATTTTCCTTTACACAAATCCTCCTATAACTAATAATTTCTTAATTTGTGTTTTAGAAGAATAAAAATTCACACTTAATCATCATGCCACCTGATAAGTAGTTGCCCTGGAGGTAGATGGAGGAAGCCAATACATTGACTTTCTGCAGAATACATGTAAAACGCATGATGTCATTCTATGAATGTTTCCACAACAAAAAAAGTTGTAAAAAAATAGATTTGAGATCATTTTCACAATAGATTGAAGCTTTTGAATTCTCCCTACCTTTGACATTAAGAAAAAATTATGTTATAATTAGCTTTCAGCCTACCATTTTTCAACAAGCCACACATTGGCATTGACAATATCCCTCAAATTGCAACAAAAGTTTATTATCAACAATGTTTTCAATGGAACGAGTCACTTCTTTTTCTTCTATTGCAAAGAAAACAATTCAAACTACAACTTTTACTCTTATAACTTTTGGATCATCTTTGGACTATCAAATTTTAAATTGTTTAAATGACTTTCTAGAACTTTCCCAATACAAATACAAACTAAAATCTCACTTTTATTTGTCGTATAGCTTCCGCCAAAATTCTTTAATATATCAATACAAGAAGTGCAAGCAATCTCAGAGGTTATGGCAGTTTTTTAAGCAGATTGGTACAATTGTCCTGTTGGTTGCGGTGCAGGACAAGTTTTGTTTGTTTTAGCTATTTTTAAATGAGAAAGTTTAAGCTTGTTACCTGGCACACTATAAATTATGTTTATGCTAGCTGTGAAGCTCTGGTTTATGTTTATGCTAGCTATTAGGTTCTGTTTTTTATTTATTTTTTATGATAAAAAAAGTTTAAAAAATATCTCTTTAATTTTATTATTCTTTGTTGATAAAAAAAAAGTGATGACAGTGAATAGATCTCATATATGATACTGATATTATAATATATGTGATACGAGACAAGAAATAAATTTAACTGGTTTTTAAGGAAGGATTAGTCTAGTTAATAAAAGATTATTTATTATTATTAAAATGTAAATCAAAATATAAAAGAGTAAAATATTTGAAACTTTTATATTAGTAGTAATACACACTGTAGTCATTATATTAACAGAAATAAATAGAAACTAGAGAAATTGAGGACTATTTTTTTCTGTTAATTATAGGATAATGAATTAAAAACGAAAATTATTTATTTAAGTTAGTGTAATATCTTAAAAAATTGACTTGTTAAAAAAGAATATAAGTAAATAGTTATTGGAGGGTTGTATGAATTTTAAGTGTTGACAGGGTATCCCTTCTTACGCTTAGGGCTTGTTTGCTTCTAGGGGTGGCACTGTAGGCGCAGACGGATGTTGGGTGCCACCCCCGTTTGGATTTGTAGATGGGTGAGGGTGAGGGTGAGGATGAGAAGAAAGTTGGGCAAAATGAGGGTCTTCTGAGAAGTGAAGAGAAAGGAGAGGGTGAGTGAGTGAGTGCCACGTAGGATAGAGTGAAATATCATTTGTGCCCTCACTTTCATTTTGGACATATGTGCATCGTAAGTGAAGCATGCATGAGCATCTGTGAAAACACAAGCTTTTCAGCAGTAGCAAATGAGATTCATCAACAAGTCAGGAATTTGTTTGACCAAATTCAAAACTCAATGAATGCATAGGCAAGTTGGTGAGAGAGGGTGGATGAGCGTAATAAAGAGCTCGAGCAATATATATGTGCTTACGAAGCTCAGAAACCTCACAAAGCAGAGCAGAGACAATTCGGTTGTTCACAAAGCACATACATAGAGAGCTTGGAGAGGGTCGTGAGTGCGCTTGGTTCTTCGTTTGTGACCTCAAGTGAGCTGTGTGTGAGTTTAGTTTCACTCTTAATCGATTATCACTAGAAAAAAAAGTAGTTGATAATCGATTATGTTCATCACATAATCGATTATCTGTAAAAAAAATCGTGAGATAATCGATTATGGTCGTTTTTGCACTTGAAGCATAATCGATTATGTGCCACAAAGATTTGGATAATCGATTATGTCGTATTTTGCACTGGGTTGATAATCGATTATGCTTCTAATTTTCCATAATCGATTATGGTCGTTTTTGCACTTGAAGCATAATCGATTATGTGCCACAAAGATTTGGATAATCGATTATGTCGTATTTTGCACTGGGTTGATAATCGATTATGCTTCTAATTTTCCAAATTTATATTTTATGTTTTTTGAACTAATTTTTCAATGATTTTTTTTTTCAGGCACAGTTTGATCAATCTTAGACTTGCATTGTGTTGTGGTTTTGTTCTGCTCTCTTGAGGTATGTGTTTATTTTTTTAAAATTGTGTTTGGATGTTTAGTTTTATTTTGAATTTAATTTGTTTAAATTATTTTAAAGTAGTTGTTAATGAGTTTTTAATTTTAGATGTGAATGTTTAGGAAATTTGATTATCTAAGATTGTATATTGTTAATTGTTAATGTAAAAATTTCATGAAATTTGAATATGTTATTTTTGTGACATGAATTGAATTAAATTTATAGATTGAAATTAGAGAAGAATTGGAGTAATTTAAAAACAGAAAAATCAAATATACTGAAGATTTTTTTTAACATTTTTCAATGTTAATAAATAAATTTATGAATGTATAGATAGTATTTTTTTAAAAACTTTGAAGCGGTTAATAAATAAATTTTTTGATTTAAATTTACAGAATAGACTATTTTTTAGAAATTATTATTTTTACAGAATGTAAATATAATTTTTTTATGTTATTTTTTAAAACAAATATTGTATTAATTAAAAAAAACAGAAAAACATTACATAATAAATTAGAATTTTTAATAATAGGTGTACATAGTTACATAAATTCTTAATGTTATTATGAAAAAATTTAAACAAATATTGTAGTAATTAAAAATAACAGAATAAGATTACATAATAAATTCGATTTTGTAATACTATGGGTAGATAGTTATATTTTGTTAACATTTAATGCTTTTTTAAAAAAATATTTATTTATTAGAAATGATTATTTTTATAGAATGGAAATACAAATTTTGAATGTTATATTTATAATTTTTTTTCATTTAATGTTATGAAAATATATATAATTTATTTCTCATAATTTACGTAAATTATTAATATTATTATTTAAAAATTAAATAAATATTGTAGTAATTTAAAAAGAAAACAGAAAATGGTTACGTAATAAATTAAATTTTTTACTATGTGTACATAGTTAATACATTTATTTATTTATTCATATCTCTGCGTGGGGTTACCTTTAATAATTATTAATCTAATATTCGTCTGTCTTTGTTAGTAGCTGGACATGTAATATTTGACTGTCTTTGTTAGTTATTGGACATGTAATATTTTGCTTTTTGAACTTCTACTTTCATTAGCAATGTAATATTTTGCTTTCTAAACTTGCACTATTGCTTTATGATATTATGTTAACTTCTGTTTAGTTATTTATTGTAGTAATTGCATTATAGATGACATCATCATCCCACAAACGTAACAAAACCCGTAAGGGTAAATCTCCAGCAGAAGATGTTGACGTTCCTCCTCCACCAACGAGGATTCCAGAAGTTCTTGATTATTCAAGATACTTCAGTACCAGGCGTCAAATGGTGGTTTTTGAAAAGAACTTTCACGCAAGAGCAGTATTACCACCAAAAGTGATGCATACTCCATTTTTTGCTGGTCCAGGATTTGAATTCCAAAATCTTCTGAATTGACAAGGTTTACGACCTTTCCTTGGAATTAATCTTCCGTATTATGAGGATTTGGTAAGAGTATTTTATACAAATGCAAATTTCACATCTGTTGGTCACCTTGCCATTGAGATTTGCGGAAAAATGATACACATTAAAGAAATAGATTGGATGACCATTGCTCATATACAGTATGACGGTCTTAAGTTAACCCCTGGGACGATACCTGAGGAACTGAATTTTGATCGAGGTCTAGCATTATCATCCATGATTGTGAAGATGTTGAAGGTGAAAATCTGAAAAATGTCGGTAGCCTGAAAATGAATGACCGACTGTTGCATTACACATTGGTGCATATCTTGTGCCTCGAGGAAGCAACTATGCACAACTACTGAATGAAGATATTTTCATGGTGTGGTTAATCAAGAATAATGTATGCATTAATTGGCCTCATTACATCATGCAACACATCATCAAATGCCGGGATAACAAGATGCCTCTCCCATATGCAAATTTGATAACGAGGATCTTGCAGGTGTATGACTTTGACTTGTCGAATGAACAAGCAATAATGCTATGCTGAAATCATTACTTTGGCAAAAAAAGTATGACAAAATTAAATATATTTCAGGTCAATGGCATATGGCAACTTGGTAGACCCCACCATGCACACGAAGAAGATGATGAAGATGATGAATTGCCAGCACAAGATGTTGAAGGTGGTCAACCTGAGGAGGCAAACCCCACTAAAAGGGAATTGTTAAATCAAATACCCGAATGGACAGAATGGAGGTTACTCTGGCTGACATTCGACGTCATCAAGGCCATTGGGTGTGTTATTATTATGTTATTGTCATTGTTATTTTTATTTCTAATTTTCATGTTGAACATTAATGAATTGTGTTTGTTATTTTTGACAGTTTATGTAATGACTTTATATTATATATTTTGACACCTACTTAATATTCATGTTATATTCTAAATTTTTATTTTCTTTTTAAAATATATTCATTTTTCTATTCATAATAATGAAAATTATTATTAAAATTAATTATATATATATTTGTATATATATAACATAACATAATTTATAACATCATTTATAATATTAAAATTATGTAAATAAATTAACTTAAATAAAAAATAATTCTTAATTAATAAAATGTTAAATAATATAATTATACTTTAATTTTAAATTATAATTAACTAAAATATGAAATAAGATTAATCATTATTTTTTTATATTCAAGGGTAGAATTGTAATCTCACAAACTTTACTATTCAAAATAATTTATAATATTCTTACAACTATCACATCACTCACAATTTTCAATAAACTTTCCTCACACATCCACTCTAACATACCCCAATTCAAACAACCTCAACTTTCTTCACACTTTCACTCCCACTAACCCTCAACTTTTCACTCCCTCACACCCTCTAATCCAAACACACCCTTAGAAAAATTGTATCTTACATGCCATTTGAGAATAAGTAATAATTTTTAATAATAAAAATGACTAGTACTATAAAATAATAGTGGATGTCATTGTGTGACAAGACCATTAAACTAGTTTGAGTAACTAGTTCAAACTTTTGAACTATGTTTATAAAATATGATTCAATATTTCTCTAGAATTTGAGCCCAGACATATAAACTCAGATAACTAGAGATTAGAAAATACATCATTTAATTATAGTAACATCTGGAGAGAACCAAAATTAAAATTTGAACAACGCTTCATCTCTGATTCTTTGAACATGCAGCTTATATAGTGTTTGCCACATCAATGACAAAGCGATATTTAACATCATTTTTTTCTAGTCTCTCCAAGGCAGTGTTCACGTAATCCATTGAAATCACTTCCACATCTGCTGTAATATGGTGCTTTGCTGCAAAATTAATCATCTCTTGAATCTCTTCTCTCCCACCTCCTGCACTACCAGCAATCATCTTTCTCCCTGTGATTCAAGACATTTTCAGTGTTACTCGTTTCCCTCTATATATTAAATAACTGTGGAAGGATACTAGAGGAAGAAGACTCACCCAAAAGCAAAGGCATAGCTAAAACCTCAAGAGGATTGGCTGGTCCACCCACCAAAATCAACTTTCCACTTGTTTTCAATAAACCAATCAGTGATTGGATGGAGTGATTAGCTGAAACTGTGTCAAGAATGGCATCCATTGTGCCTACGGCATCCTAATCACGCACCACAGAATTTGACTAATCAGCTTTTAATCATGTCATGCATTATTAGTAGATTGAAGCAATTGGTGTGTGAGTTACCTGCAACTGTTGTTGGTCTCGACTAACCAAGAATGCATCTGCACCAAGCCTCTCCAGTGCTTCCTTCTTCTTGCTGGGAGATGTACTTATCACAGTGACATGCATATCAAAAGCCTTGGCAAACTTCACAGCCACGTGACCTAGGCCTCCCAGGCCCACCACACCCAAGTGCAATCCGGGCTTAGTAAGCCCATGATACTTCAGTGGGCTGTAAACTGTGATTCCAGCACACAACAAGGGGGCTGTACTAGCCAGTGGCATGGACTTTGGGATTAGCACCGCAAAATTGTGATCAACCACTAGGTTATCAGAGTATCCACCTTGGGTTACTGTTCCATCATGGTAGCGTGCACTGTAGGTTAAAATCATTTTTGGACAATATACATAGAAGCCCTCGCTGCAGTCCGAACACGAACCACACGAACCCACAGAGCCACCCACACCAGCTATGTCCCCAACACTGAATTTTGTGACTTTGCTACCCACCTTTGTCACTTTTCCCACAATCTCATGCCTAAAAGAACGTATTCTCAAATCAATACCAAATTTGAACGTCACACGAAAATATCAAGTCCATATAGTAAAATATAGAGCTCTTTCTAATTTCACCGTATACTTTATACCACATGGTAAGACAAATATTTTACGAGGAATTCTTCCAGATTAACAAAACAAAAAATCACAGATTTTAAGGATTAAAAGGAGATCTTTGAAGAGAAAAAAGTGTCGGTCTCAAAACAGAATAAAATAATACCCAGGAACCATTGGATAGATAGACATTCCAAAGTCGTCCTTCACCATGTGGAGATCCGTGTGGCAAATCCCAGAGTAGAGTATGTCAAGTGTGATATCGTTATCACCATTTGCCCTGTTAATTTTGTTCAAGAAAACAAAGAATTAGTGCTTGCAAATGTTTTTTTTTTTTTTAAAAGAGCATGCAATTTTGGATTAAGATGAATTATACCTTCTGGTAAAGTGGAACGGGGAGAGAATTCCTGAATCGTCTCTAGCTGCCCACCCATAGGTAACAACTTCTTCGTTTTCACATCCTGCTAACACGTTCGACATGTTCAAAACTCGTAAGAAAAAGGGTTTGATAGAATTAATGAAAGAGGCAAAGAATGGCAACTTGTGATGAAGAATTAAATGAGGGGCTGACGATATATATAGTAAGATTTTTAATACATGTGATTATATATAAAATGTTAGCATGTATTTAGCATGGATATTTTATTAATCTGAAAATGTGTAACTATAACTGACCCACCCAGTGAAGTCACCAAGTAGACTAGCGTAGAACATTATGTGAACTTTTGTTTATATTTTCAACTCCATGAGCAACAAGTTTTGTAAAATCAACATCAAAATATCTTAGAAAATAATAATTCAAAGGTGGGAAGTGATACAAATGTCGTATTGATGAATGAGATAGTGAAGCTGGTGTTTTCTTATTGGACGAAATGGCCTCCTCCAATATAATACGGGGCTGCCGTAGCTCATCAGAAAATTCAACCTCCTTGCTCAGTCAGGTCTTCGTTACCGGCTGCTGCTACAGTCCATGGGAAAAACAAGAGTAGTGATATCACACTGCATGCTTCTTCCACACCCTTTCATTTTTTTTTTCTTCTTCTTCTAACTTTTGGTAATTAGATCATATATCCTGACACATGGCGAGTTTTATTATTTTTAGTTAAATTGATGATTAATTTATAATTTAAAATAATTATTAGTTGGATTTTTTATAATTAATGTTAGAAATTAATTTATAAATCTTTATTAATAATAGTAACTACTTTAAATACTAATAAATTTTTAGTTTATAAAATAATATTTAATTTTATTAGTATAATGATTAATTATTATTTTTATTTTATTATAATGAAAGTTTTGAAAGCTGCAATAAGATGGAAATTTATGCAGTAAGACAGCTGACTGAAATTCTATTTTGGAGGTTTTGATGACCTATAATTAGGAAACATGCTGCTTTCGTTTTTGTCTCATTTGGAGAAGTATCTGGGCTAATTTTGGGATACAAGGTACACTTGCCTACTTTTAAGAGGTAAGAGGTACAGTGTAATCCCAAAAATAGGTAACCCTAAACCCCTAAAATTATTACATAAAAATAATTTTAAAATAAAAAATAATTAATTATTATATTAATTAAATTAAAAATTATTTTAAAGATTAAAAAATTTATTGATAAAATAATTTTTACTATTAATAAATAATATAAATAATTTTCTAAATTAATATTTAATTAATTATTAATGTTTTAACTACTACTTTAAATCTAAATTAATTAATAAATAATTAAATATAAATTTAAGAATTAATTTATCTTATTTATTAATAATAATAATTATTTTAAATATTATTATTTTTTAATTTTTAAAATAATATTTTATTGAATATTGGCATACCTGATAAATATTTTTTATATGAATTTAAACATATTTTAAATGATTAAATTTATTTAGTTCATTTTTTTTATAAAAAAAAATTAAAACCCAAACCTAGGATCTTAACTTTAAGAAAGCTTCTCGAAGTACCTTATAAGTACTTAGTGAGGAAGATATTTGGAGGAATTTTGAAATCTTATTAAGAAACGTGTCAATTTTGGTTTCAAATTCCTATAAAATATTATATAATTATCATTTCTTTAAAATTGAAATAACTATTTTTAGTCCATAATAATAATAATTTTAAAATAAATAAATAACATTTATTTTATGTTTGTGGCGATACTATATCAACATTTGTATGGTTTCAAGAAATAGATTTGGAGTAGAATTTAAATATGTAGCTAAAACTGCATTAAGGAATAAATTATGAATCATGGGATTTCTTTTGGCTGCTATCGCCATTAGATACTCAAGTTTATAGATTTTATATAAACAAGTAGTAGGATTTGCGGAATGAACTTTTTAGGCTGATCACAAAATTTGTTTTTCTAATAGATTGGAATATCTTCCAAATACTTCTATTTATTATATTTTTTATTATTATAAAAAAATTAACACTTATATACATATTTTATATTATTATTTTATTTGTTAAAGATTACATTTAACACATAATTAACGAGGAATTTGAATGATTAATTTTAACGTATACATTGTCAGGAAGTAAATTTTGGTAGGCTTCTTTCCTGATATTTATATACGAGTTGGTATATTTTTGAAGTATTCTTTCTTTTTTATTTAATTTAATTCTTTGTTGATAAAAAAATTGTCAAGGAAGTAAATAAAATCAATAAGCTATTTATTATTAATTTATTTAATTAGTTTATAAATTAATTTACTTAATATAAGGGGATTTGATAAATATATAGATACATTTTTTATTTACTATTTTTTTAATTTTAAAAAGATAATTAATTATCATATTTCTTTAAAAAAATTTAGATTTTTAATTTTTTTTTACATAGTTCAAATTAAAAAAATTAACTTTCTAAATTGAAGTAACAAATATTTCACTACAAGAAAAACTAAAATTACATACAACCTAAATCCGTATGTAAGACAATAAATTTGTATGTAAAACATAGTTACATACGGATTATATACAAAAAAAATTCGTATGTAAAACTGTCGTAGGTAACTGTTACATATGAATTTTAGGATTTGTATGTAATTACATACGGATAAATCCGTATATAAAATCCGTATGTAATTACATACAAATAATTTACATATGTATTTATCTGTATGTAATAGCGGAAAGACTTACATACGAATCCGTATGTAACAGTGTATATAACAATATCCGGTTGTTTAATATTTGGAAGCTCGTCACATTCTACACCGACATATATTCATCAACATTCCACTTTTCAGAATTCATTTAAAGACAAATATTCACACATTCAGATCTACCCATAAATACAATACTATTTCCAAATATCCAAATGTATTTCATTAAATCAAAACAAAAATCTAATAAAAGGAAATTTAAGTCATTTCAAAGTTTTAAAGAAGCTAATAATTATTATAATCTTCACCAGGTGAATTTTGTTGTTCATCATGATTACTATCATGTTGCACTTCATTATTATCTTGCATCTAATTTTGTTGAGTTAGTTGCGGGGTATTTGGCTGCTGAAAAATATGTTGTGCAGCTGTTGTTGTTTAAGTTGGTAGATATTGCATCATCAAATCTTGAAAGGATTGAAACCTTGTATTCATGTGTTGAATCTGCTGCCTAAGTTCAACAATTTCTTCTAAATCAACTTTCTTATTACTAGAAGATGCTTGTGTTTCTTGTAGGTAGCGATCAACAGAGTCGTTCTGACGATCGACACGTCTAACCCCATATACTCGTCCCTTGTACCTTCCACCTACAACTTCTAACCAACAACAATTTCTCAATCTTTCCTCCTCAGCAGGATCTAATGGAGTAGATATTGAGGTATACATAGATTGTGACTCAGATAATGCTTGAGACAATCTACTTTCAAAATCTTTCTATTAAACTGAAAAATATTTGTTATCATAGTAATTAATGTATATGAAAAAAAAAATTAAATAAATTTGAAAAAAAACTAACATGTGTCCGCCTCGATCTATCATCTACAAAATCCCCATTGCTCTTCCGTATATGTGTTTGTTGAAACATTTCATCAACATGGACCAAGCAGCCAAACTCCTTTGTTTATAAAGAAAACATTTTATAAATTAAGGAGGTAATAATTAATCATAGATTAATATAAAAAAATTTATATGGAAATCATACCAAACGAATAGCGTGTTCATGCACACTAAGGTAGTGTTTGGATTGGGGGTGGCACTGTAGTGAAGACGGATGGGAGTGTGCCACCCCCGTTTGCTTCAGTGGGCGCAGGAGAATGAGGGTGCAGGTGAAGAGAAATTGGTAGCTTTTTTTGTTACTTCATGCATTAAAGAGAAAGGAGAGAAAGTAAGGTAGAAAGCCACGTAGGACGGTGCCAATGACAATGCTACCCATGCTTTTTCACTCTCTTTTTCACTATGAAGCACACAGTGGCTACCCATTGCACCACGACAAAAATGGCACAGCAAGCATGAGATTCCATGCTTTCATACTTTGCATTGTGCTGAAATAGGGGCTTGTAGAGGGTCGTGAGTAAGCACAGAGGTGGTTCACTGAGTTTTAATTCATTTCGTTCCATTCATAATCGATTATGGGTGAAAATATAGCAGTGCACATAATCGATTATGTTATTTAAAATAGTTCATAATCGATTATGCCTAATACATAATCGATTATCTGGAAAAAAAAAAAATTGGCAACTTAATCGATTATGTGGGCTATGTTTTTGTGCTGATAATCGATTATCCTAGAACATAATCGATTATTTTGATTTTTAAAGTGTATGCATAATCGATTATGCATGTTAAAGCTTTGGATAATCGATTATGATGCTTTTTGAACTGTGGCCGTAATCGATTATGCATCTTAAATGTGTGGGTAATCAATTATGTGCTGTTTTAAACAAATCTCATAATAGGTTATGTTCATGTTTTTATTAGATTTTTCATTTTGTGATTTTTGCTTTAATTTTTTAATACATTTTTTTCAGGCACAGTTTGATCTTGTTGAGAGTTGATTTCTGTTGTGATTTTGTTATGCTCTCTTGAGGTATGTGTGATTTTTTTAAATTGTGTTGGATGTTTATTGTTTTTGGAATTTAATTTTTTTAAATTATTGTAAAGTAGTTATTGATGTTAATTAGTTTGTAATTTTAAATGTGAATGTTTAGGAGAAATAAAATAGTTATGATACTAAATTAATTATTGTCTTAAGTTGATTATATTTTTTTTGTATTGTTATGTAAAAAATTTGTAATGTTTTGAATATTTGTTTTGTGGAATATGAATTGAAATTATAGGTGTGAATCTGTTTTGTTTAAATTTTGTTATTAAATTATAGTTAAGATTTTTTTTCATTTTGTTAAGGTGTTAATGAATAATTTTTTTTATATCAAATTAAGAAATTTACAGAATAGAAATATTTATTTAAATTATTATTTTTACAGAATGAAAATATAAATTTCTAATGTTCTGGTTTTAATATTTTTACCTTTTACATAGACATACGTTAATGTTATGAAATTTATATAATTTATTTCTCAATTTTAAATTATTTTTTAAGTTATAATTGAAACTTACAATTATTTTAATTATCAAAATTATGTTCAAAATTAATAATATTTTTTGATTATTTTTTTACACACATAGATAAAAGTATACTTTATTATTATATATAACATAATGTAATAGAAATTAAATAATATAATACTAATTATTTTAGTTAACTTAAATGCCCTTTAAATTAATTAATATTTCATTTTCTTATTTATTTATATACAAAGATAAATTTGTAATCTTACAATTTACATTATTCAAAATATATTAAAATACTCTCACAACTATCACATCATTCACGCTTTCCAATAAACTTTCTTCACACATCCACTCTAACATCCCCCAATCCAAACACCCTCAACTTTCTCCACACTTTCTTTACACTTTCACTCCCCCACACCCTCAACTTTCCACTCTCCCACAACCTCTAATCCAAAGAAAGCATAATGGATCATCCAATGTGCAGACATCCACCTTTTTCGGACAAACGATTCTTTTTAGTTGTATCACATTTGGATCGAGACACAGACATGTTCCACTGTTCCAAGAGGTTGTTCCAAACACTATTGTCAATCCATTTGGGTCGTTTACCTTCTTGGCGAGTATCTTTAAACATTTGTGAAAGGGTGTGAGAAGCCTTTGTATGGAAATTTTTCTTAACTTTTTCCTCGTCCTCAACCTTCCATGTGACCTTCTCTGCAAAACAACAAGAATCATCAATCCAAATTGTAAAATTAAATTTTTTAAAGGGAATAAAAATAAGTACCTTAAAACGTTGAAAAAATAGATCCCGGTCACCCTTCGGGATTGCCCCCCATGTTTACCATGGCGCACCAAATTGTTGCTTGATGGTGGCAGTGATAGCCTTTGATGCAATTTTTGACGGATAAAACCTAAATTCTAAAACAAAGTTAGTCAAAATTATAAGACAATAATAGTAAATTATATAAATTGAATTTTATTATATTCTTACCCTCTCCTAATAGGTTGAATTAGAGGGCGTTCACCAGCTGAGAGGACCTTGTCCTCTAAGTTATTGGCTGTAGAAGCTGAGTACGTCCCTCCAAGATTTGTATAGAACTAACACGTAGATATGGTGTTAATGCAATAACATATGCTACTAGTGGGATAGATCCATGAGTTGAAGAAGGAATAAATGTATTGGGTTGACTGGATGATGCATTTTGGTTGTTAAATCGTGATAACAATTTTATCACATTATTTTTTTTCCCTTTTTTTGTTGTTACTCGGTGATGGTTGATCAGAACCTCGTGATGACATCTACATATATGGCATGAAATGATAATGAAGGTAATATAAGTTTATCAATGGAGAAAAATATGCTAAATATAGTTTAATAAAAAAATTGAAATAAACATGCAAAAATTTCATCAGCAAAACATAAACCTCAAATTAACTGGAGTAATAAACAATATGTTAACAACAACAATACAATACTAGTTCCTACAATAGATATTATTTGTTAACATTGGCTTCCTAAGTCTATTCAGAGTTAGAGATGTTAAAGTCATCTCCATATTCATGTTCACTTTCTCCCTCTTCATTGTCTTCTTCCCATTCATTTGTTTCTTCATATATCTGATCTTCAAATGATGATACATTGTTTATGTCCACTTCTTCAAATTTCATTACATATACGAAATTGACATACTGATAGAAATGTAGGTTTTAAACAAGAGGGGGGTGAATTATTTATTTCGCAAATATTGAAGGTATAGTGAACAGATTTCACTTAACAACAAAAAATCAACTGGTTGTTTTTGCGAAATAATTGGTTGTTTATAGCAGCAGATATAAAATTCAAGAAAATACAGATTTAAAGAGATAAGGGATAGAAAGATTCACACAGTAGATTTATATTGGTTCACTCTTAGCCAAGAGGTACATCCAGTCCCAAGAAAACCTTTGAGTATTCCACTAAGCAATCAAACCACCTTGATTACAACACACACACACCAAAGTGGTGATCTTGAACCCTTCAAGAACACACCCCACCTTTGACAATCACGCCACAGAATTCAGAACACCTTCTGAATCTGCACACCAACCGTTCTTACAGAAATACAATTTTTAAGATAGAATAGGAATGATAACACCTGATACAATCACAAATTGAAAAGAAGAAACACAGTGCAATCCTATTCCACTCTTAAAAAGAATCCAAAGCTTGAAGAAATCTTGGAAAAACTTGATTTGAAAGCAATAATCTTAATCAATAACAACCAGGAGCATAAAACATATTATATATACTCCAATCAGTTGTTAAAAACATTTAATGCAAGAGGCAAATCAATTTTAAAACAATTAAAAGAGATTGAACTAACTTAACAGAATCCTGTTAAAAAATTCAAAAACCAATCGGTTGAATTTTTGAAACAACCGATTGAATTTGTTTGATAGCAAAGTCAACCAAAGTCAAGTTGTTCCAAATCCTTTTCAAAAATCTCTAAGTGTAAAACAACCGGTTGAAACGACAATTCAACAGGTTGATTTTCCACTTCTCTTTGAAAACACATATTTTTTCAAAAAGCTTAAAATCAAATAAACTTGGATCAAATCTATGAGTGGATTACAAATTCAAACTACCCAAAACCCACACACACAAGCAACAACAAAGTCTTCAAGCAATTTTCACAAATTTGGATTCATAAAAGCCTATCTTCAACACATACAATAAAAAATATAAAAATAAATTAAATAATAACTTGATTTAAGAAATAAAAAATTTAAATCACTAAAAAATGAAATATAATTTAATTAATACTCACTAGATAAACTCATTTAAATAAAATGACATGTATAAAAAAATCCATATACAACTTAAAAAGAAAAAAAAAACTAGAAAACTTAATAAAAATATTATTATTTAAAAAAATAATTATATAATAATATATTTTGTTAATAAAAACAAAATTAATTTATATAATAAAAATTACATAATTATATATTTTTATCTTTACTAGTTAATTTATTAAACATTTTAAATTTAATAAGTTAATTTATCAATTTATATATAACTTATAAATTAGAAATTTATGTGCTATTAACTAGTTTATTACTTAATTTTGTCAAACATATTTTTTTAACATAAAGTCAATAATATTAGCGGTTATACTTATATTCGTTAATTTAATATAACTAATAATTTTTTCTAGTATTTATTTTAAGATTAATAAAGAATATTTATATTATAAATTTGTTTATTTTTAGTATATCACATGTTGATATTATATGATTGAACCAGGGTCAAAAGGTGGGGAGGTAGGGTGTGGGATGAGTGGAGTGGTGGTGGAGGTGTGTCAGGTTGGAATACGAATCCACGCTGGAGGTAGAGCTTTTAAGGTACATATCCAACACCAACATGAATAAGGAGGTAAAGGACATACAAGTGTGGGGGGAGAGAGGATTCAGGGTTGTTCTCGCTGAAATCAGCGTATGAACGCTTACTAAATCATGCTAGAGATCCACATAATGTTATTTTCAATTGCTTGTGGAAGGTTAAAGCATTAACTAATGTACTCACCACGGCTTGGAGGGTCTTGTTGAGTAGAATACTGAAACTAATGAGTCTAAGTAGGAGAGGGGTGGCGGTAAACTCTATCACATGTGCAATGTGTCAGATTTTGGATGAATCAAGTCAACACCTATTCTTGTAATGCATATATACTCAGAGTGTCTATTCTATGTGCATCAGGTGGATTGGAATCCTGCTTGTGCAACACAATGAACTAAAGTGTCATTTTGAGAATTTTCATCTGGTTTAGATCAGTAACAAACAAAATTGGTATGAAAAGGTCTTTGGACAGTTATATTTAGAAGTATATGGGAAAAACGCACGCGGAAACAATACACACAATCCCGAATCAACTGCAGAAAAATAAACAACACATTGCAACCTACATCCACACGGACAACTATTAGATTTTCATTATATCCTGTTGCACACAAATTACAAGTACAATAATCTCTTTAAATAGAGATAAATAGAGATAATAAAGGGACACAATGATTAAACCCACTCACTAAACACATGGTGTCTACTCAGTCCAACTCAATTGGTCCTGGCTTCATACCTAACTGTATATGGATCAAAGAAACAGTATATGGGATCAAAGAAACAATGTTGTATTCAAGAAATGGGTAGTTGATGTGGAGGAGGGTTTTCAGATGGGGCAACTCAAATCTGGGTTATGGCCGAAGCATACACTCTTTTAATTATTCCTTTGTGGACTAGGTTTTGAACCCTATGCTATATAGTAGAAGCTATAGGTGATGTGAATGGTTAGAGGAAGTAGGTTCGGGTGTCAGAGGTTAGAATAAGAGGATGTCTAGTAGCTGAAGACACATGTGGAAAGGTCTTCCCGCTCAAAGCCAAGGGTGTCAAAGGTGAGTAAGGAAGCCTAGAGGCAGGCTTATGCAGGGGAGCACCTTACTCAAGTGCTGCAAAGGTCAAAGGAGTGCAAAATTGGCAGAAGGAACAAGGTTGTTTTTTATGCAGATGCTGCAAAACCATGTTTGAAAGGTGCCTAAGTAGTTGCTGCATAAGTCTGTATAATTGTGCAGCAATTAGGGAGCTCTGATGCTGATGTTACAAGGGTAAACAACCACTTTTTGCTGCCAAAGACATCAAGCCATTTAGTTGGAACATGGTCCTGAGTTTTCCAATAGCTTAGGAGCATCTATGGAGCTCCATGAATGAAAGAAAAAGCATAGGAAGGTTTTGAGAGCAGAGTATGTGTTGTGCCTGTGGGAGCAGGACCTTTTCTTTGATATTTGTTCTAGTGTTATGGTTGAGCATAGTGCAGAGTCATTGGGAGAGGGTGACTGGAATGAGGTAAAGGTGTTGAATGAGTGGTAGAGAGGCGCCTCTGAAAATCAGAAGTTATAGTGGGAGTTGCAGATCACAGGTTCTACTTGGGCTGGTGAGCCATTTTTGTAGCCGTAGTACAGATGCCCCCAAGTCTTGCTGTGGAATCCACCAGTTTCTCAACATCTTATAATGCTTTCAATGTTGGTCGCTTGGTTGAGATGAAGTTGTAGTATGCTGCAGGTGGAGTAATACATGCAGTTGTTGGGTATCGAAGCACTTATACTTAAGATTAAGTAGTCTTTCTTTCTGTAGCAGAAATGATGTCTCTGCAGGGTAATGCAGTTTTGGAGAAAAAGGTGGGAGCCGCAGGTATTAAGCACCTCAATTTTGCAGCATTGAGGGGTTTTTAAGCATCAATAGAGGTCTCTTTAGGAAGATATTTGGAATCACAAATGTAAGGGATGTGGTGCCGCAAAGGAATGGTTCTATTTTTTTGCTACTGTTGAAATTTATGCAGAATTTTACTGCTTAACTATGCCATATCAAACACTAAATTATGTGCCAAAAAGATGATAAATTTTGCAAATGATGGATATTATGCAGAATTTTGCTGCATAACTGATGTGCCAAAAAGCTGAAGCCTATATCTGTTTCTATGTTTTGGTCTGAAGTTAGGTGAGGTGCTTTTTTTAGCACTTATTTAAGAATTGGAATACCCTCTCAATTTAATTTAAACTTTGTGATAAAAAAAATATCATACACTAGTATATATGTGTTTGAAGATTAGTTAACTTATTATTCAACATATAAGTAGTTAATTTATTTAAAATACAATCTATAATATTAGTTTATATATATATATATATATATTTATTTAATCTCTAATTAATTTTTATAAATAGTATATAGTTAATACTATATACATAGCATATTAAACAATATTAAATTTTAAACATCTTTTTAGTCCTTTAAATTAACGAATTTTAATTTTAGTTATTATAATTTTTTTTAATTTCTTCAAATGCGTATTTTGATTTTAATTCTTATAAAAAAATATTGCTACTTAATTTTCATTTCTTCAAAATTTCAAATAACTATTTTAGTCTTTAACATTCAATAAATAAATAAATAACATTATTTTATGGATTTTAAAAGTTGTTTTTGAAATATAACGTATTAATATTATATTAATGTCATGTGTATGTTGGGATAATAAGTTAACCCATAATAAAAAAAATATTTTTTATGATGGTTAAAATGTATCCTTTTATATCGAGTCTAAAAGAATAGTCATAAAAAATATATTAAACCATCATATTTTTTATAATAGACAATATTATATGTTATTTTTTTATAATAAATAATATTTTAATCGTCATAAAAATTATTAATAAATTAGACATAAAAAATAATTTTTTATGATAAATTTAATAATAGTTGTCATAAAAGGTTTATTTAAAAAAATAAATAATATTTTGTTATTGACCAATTAAACACACCATCAATAATGTTAATTTTATATATTTATTTATTTAATATGTTGTTAATATTTTTCTAAATAGTATAGAATTATGCACTTGCACGTGTATTTAATATATTAAATAATCAATATTTAAATACATTTTCAGTTCTGTAAAAGTAACGAGTTTTAGTTTTAGTATTTATAAATGTTTTTCATTCGTGAAAATTTTGAAATATTTAATTTTAGTCATTAAAAGAGATTTGAATTTTGTTTTTATTCCTATAAATATTTCTCTTTGATAGTCATCTCTCAGATAATTATTTTTCAATCTCTTATATTCATTTTATAAAAATAAATAATATTTATTTTATGAATTATATATATTTTTAAAATATTGCATAAGTGGTATTATATAACACTAATTCACGTTTTTTGCAAAAATTACTTCACATTTTTTTTCAGTTAATTCGTTTAAGATACCATCAATAATGTTAATTGTTGTATATTTACTATTTTAATATGTGGTTACTATTTTCTAAATAATATACAATTAAAAAATAATTAATATTATGTGCGCATATGGAGGACTAGTATTTTTTTTATAAAAACTTTCATGTTAGGTATCACTATGCAACTTGACATCTCAACTAGAGTGTCACTTCAAACAACAATAATTATTTGTCATCACATGAAAAAAATACTATTAAAAAAATACAAAAACATGGGGGGATTAGACCAAAACTCACATGCTAACAAAAATGATACATAGGTAGACTATACATATTCATAAAGAATTATAAGAACATACTATATGAAAGCTTATTATACCAATGAAATGGTTCTCTATAAATAATTCCTAAATTAGCCAACTTATGAGTACATGCATTTCCTTCACGGAAAATATGAGTAACCCTAAACCTAATTTTCCCACAGTAATTAAGACAAGTATTCCATCGGTTACAAAATATGAGTAACCCTAAACCTAAACATTAGTCCTAGCAGTAAATGCAACACAAACCAAGACAAAATCACATTCAAGCCAGACATTAGTAAGCCTCATCTTTTGAGCTTCCTCTATAGCATGTATAACTCCATAAAACTCAGCAACCATAGCAGTCTGAACTTCAAGAAACACAGAGAAAACACCAATAAACTCCCCCATACTCCCACAGAAAATACCTCCACAAATAACAAGACCAGGATACCCCTAACAGTCTCATCAGTGTTAATTTTAACCTAGCATGGTGAAGGAAACTCTCATCTAACAAGAAGAGGACGAAAAACTTTACCACTACGAGTATTAATACCAAAAAACTTTATCATGTTGAAATCCAACATATCATTCTTCATTGAAACTTTAGATGAATTTCCCACTAGACAAGTTAAGTCTTTAATTACCGAAATAGCCCTAGAAATTTCAATCTTATCTTGAAATCTAGCATAATTCCTCATACACCATATAATCTAAATAGAAAAAGTTATCACAACAAGCTTAATCAATTTAACCAAAGGATTATCATCACTCTTAATAAAAGAAAGAAGATCATCCTTATTAGTGAAATGAGAAGTGAGAAAAATCTATTGAATCGAACTCCAAATATGCAAAGCATTAGAACATTCAAAAAATAAATATTAAATAAATTCCTCATGTTTTTCACAAAGCGTACACATAGAACATACAGGCAAACCTTTATTCTGAATATGTTAATCTATAGGAAGTCGCCCATGAAAAAAATTCCAGAGTACTCAAGTTTTGGAAGGCGAAATAGATGAAAACCAAATGAATTTACCCCAACCACATGGAACTCCTGGTTCCAAGAAAAAAATCATAGCCGATTTAAGAGTGAAACGACTAGACTCATCTAAAATCCAATTAGGAATATCCTGTTCCTCCCTAACCGTGATATGATTAAAAAAAATTAGGCATCTGTTGTAAAGACAAGGGAATATTCCAATCACAACCTGTCCAAAACTGAGAGACTGTATCAGGAATGCTAGCACCATCAGATAACCCTGCAATATGAAGTAGTGGAACACCATTTATCATTCCATAAATTAATAAAAAGTACTTGTATCAACAGTCCAAGAAGTATAATCAAGTATAGTAGAATAAAACTGCTTAATTACAGGTCAAAGAGATGAGGATCTATAAACCATTCTAAATTCGTATTTTGATTTAAGAACCCTGGCTTTCAAGAGAAAAAGGCCAAGGCCTGTTGCTATAAGCAAAGTTCCAAGCAAGCTTAAGAAGATATACATTATTTTCATGATGAAGATTAATAATCTTCAAACCTTCATTTTCAAGAGGAAAACAAATCGTATCCCAATTCACGGTGACTATGCCTTTTTTTCGGAATATCACAAGTCCAAATAAAATTTCGACATCACTGCTCAACTTGGTTAAGAAGTGAAATAGGTCATTTATACATATTAAAGCTATAAGCTAGAAATCCAATAATCACCGTATTGACCAACTGAATCTGACTCATCATGCTAAGAGATTTACCTTTCAAAGATGCTAGCTTCAATTTGACTTTATCAGCCAAATGTTGAAGAAATCGATACTTTGGAGCACCAACACATATTGGAATTCATAAATAATTGAAAGGAAAACAATCATGACTACAAGAAAGAATACGTTGAATTTTGGTGACAAATCTTACAGAATTATCCATGGTAAAAAAACTACTTTTAGAGTTATTAACATATTGGCAAGAAAAATCACCATATGTTTTAAGAAAAATACTCAAATTTCTAAGAGACTTAATATCCCCCCACAGAAAACAAATATGTCATCATCATATAAAATATGAGAGGGAGTGAGATAACCTTGAGGACTAGCCATATGTAAAAAATTTTTATCATTCACAAGCTTAGAGATACATCTATTAAGAACTTCTTCTGCAAGACAGAAAAGTAAAGAAGACAAAGGATCACCTTGTCTGACACCTCTATTACAAGGAAAAAAAGACCCACCAATCTTTCATTTATTTTGATAGAAAGCATAGTTGAACGGAGAATTGTACTAATCCAACCGACAAATGAGGGGTGAAAACCAAAGCGTGTCAAAACTAATAATAAGAATTTCCAACTTAGGGTGTCAAAGGCTTTGTGAATATCAACTTTGTAAGCCACATTACCTCCTCCTCTAACATTTTTATAAAGCATGTTAATATCTTCATAAGCAATACCAATGCAATCCTGAATTTGTTTACCCTACACAAACCCATATTGATTAGGAAAAATGATTCTAGCAGCCACAAATGCAAGTTTATCTGCAAGTATCTTGGAAATAATCTTAAATTTGAAATCAGCAACAACAATTGGCCTGTAATCTTTAATGGTGTCAACACCCATAATCTTAGGAATAAGAGATATCACATTACTGTTCATTATAGGGAGAACCCAATTTTGTTTAAAAAACTGTTGAACAACATTGCAAACATTTGTTAGAAAACACCATCAAAACCATCAGGACCAAGAGCACTATTAACATTAAGATTAAAAACAACAATCTTGATTTCCAAAAAATTCAGGACATTTAATCAACATCATATTCTTCTCAGAGGAAACTAGCTTAGGAATATAAGAATCAATAAAATCCTCCATATTACTTGTATCCGGAACATTAGAAATAGACTTAGCATAAAGATTTTTATAAAATTCCAAAATATGATCCTCAATGAGTTTAGGATCCTCAGTAACCTCATTATCAATCCGTAGACGATGAATCCCACTAGAATTATTTCTCCTTTTGACCACCACATGGAAAAAAGTCGTATTTCGATCTTCATATTTGAACCATAACATCTTAGCCCTTTCTTTCCAAAACAAATATTGACAGTGAAGAACATGATCAAGCTCCTCCTTAGCAATCTTTTCTTGGCAGAGAAGCCCATCAATATCAGACAAACTAGCACTCTCTAAGTTTTTTGAATACCAAAGTAGACCCTGCTTAAGAAGAACTACATTGTGAACATTACCAAAAGAATTTTTATTCCAGTCTCGGAGTTCAATTTTCAACCTTTTTAACTTATGTTGAAAAATAAACATAGGACAACCAACAACCTTATTAGCCCAAGAATCATGAATAAGTTTTAGACATGAAGTGTCCGGAAGCCACATAGAAAAGAAACGAAAATTACTAACCTTCCTCAAAGAATTACTAGCAAGACTAGCAAGAATAGGAGAATGATCAGAACAATTTTTACCAAGAACCTAATAAGTACAAGAATCTCATTCATCCAGACACACTCCATTACATAAAGCCCTATCCAATCTTCTATGAATTCTATGCAACCCTCACCTTCCATTGCACCAAGTATAACAAGATCTAGTAAAAGACATACAAGAAAGATCATTAGTATTAATCCAATCAAAGAATTCATGCAAGAAACCTAATTAGGAGCCACCCCCCTTTTACAGTCATCCACCGAGAGCACAATATTAACATCTCGCATAATACACCAAGGTCCTGTGAAGGAACTAAGATCCCTCCACAAAATCTCTTTAGCCAAGTATGTGTTAGCACCATAAACACCTACAAAGCTAAAACATTTATAATGCAAAAGGCAAGTTACAAAAATAAACTGATCATTGACCAAGAAATTTTGGACAAGATTAGGAACCGACAAACACCAAAGCTTAGCAGCTTTATTAACAATAGGAGACGTAGTCACCAAATGCATATTAACAAATTTGAAAAGGACGTTGAAAGCATTAGTGTACGACATCATAGGTTCAACAAGAAAAACCAGGAGGGGTTTATGTAATTTAAGTAAACTAATCAACATCTCCACAGTTTTGTGGTTTCCCAGTCCTCAAACATTCTAGAAAAATGAAGAGACCTTCATTGCAACGTTGTAGAGAGAACTGTCTTAGCAGTTTTTTTGGATTTGGCAGTCCCCTTAGGTGATCTCCCTGATTTTTTTTAGTGCAAACTATTTCCTCCCCAGTATCACTGGCATCCTCCTCCATCTCGTTAGGATCAACCCAAAATTTTGAAACAACATTTGTAGTTTCCAAACCATCAAGAGATGAAAAGTGATTTTGCAAGACCAACAATAGTGCTTTAACATCCCCAAGAGATTTAGCCTTCCAAAGGGAGGTATGAGGCGACGAATATGGTACAATCACAATAGCAAAGACCTCCACATGATGACCATCAATTGGAGTCGTAATTGGTGCTTTAGAATCTGCAGGTGATTTAGCCCTTCGAGGAGAGGTAGGATGCAACAAAGATGGTACAACCACAGGAGCAAAGACCTCCACATGATGATCATCAATAGGAGTCGTAACTGAATCTGACTTTGATTCCTTGGTTTGTAAAACAACAGGTGAATTCCTTAGCATCTTCGGTTCTGGGAAATCCAAAGTGGGAGTGGACAACCCCTGTCTGGATGGGGACCTATCATGATCTGAGGCATCCTCAATAAGAGGCATATCTGCAAAATCATCCTCCACTCCACTTGTTTTATCATAAGCAATGTGATTTAAGAGTGACACTACATTAGCCCCGCCAAGAGCATCAATGTTCAATTTATCAATGGGGCCTTCCACGAGCTTCGGCTGCAGATCTTTCTTCCGATACTCTTTACGTTGTTTAGAAACTATGGTTCTCACCTGTTCCCGTTCATCAAAAGTTGTCTTCTGAGAATGTTTATGTTGAGACCCAGAAACACGACCCTGATAATGAATTTCCCGACACTAAGCAAGCTCATGCCCAATCATTTTATAATGAGAGCAAAATGGAGGGAGCCACTCATATTCCACATCTGCTACAAATGCGAAGTCTGAACGTTCAACCAAGAGGTCATCAGGGAGAGGGGACAACAGATCAATATGCACCAGCACTCTAGCAAACATACCCCTATTTTTTCTCATAGTATGCTCATCCAAAGACAAAGGAGTATCAAGACCTCTGATGATGGAAAATATCGCCCTTGGTTTCCAATACTCCAAAGGCAATTTGTAGATTCTAACACAGGTTTGAGTTTTGGTACTCTTCATGGTAGATGGAACAAAGTCTTTTGTCTAGGCAAACAATCTCAAGAAACCAGGAGATAACTTCAAGGAACTCATCCCGAGGGCCCATTGCATGTCTTCTAAAGAAGCAAACTCAAACTCATAGAAACTTTTCCCAAAAGGAATGACTTTTCACGGTCCAAGAGTTTTCCACACCGGCTGCAACTTTTTAGTTAAATCCAGGTGTGCGTGAGAGATTTATCCCCCTTAGATAGAATAACCCGACCATGAAGATGGGTCTTGCAATCCTCAAGACCAGCCAAATAATCTACCTCATCAATTCGGACAACAATCATGTCTCCCTTAATACAAGGAATGGGTAGTTGGGACAAAGGAATGTCACGTGTATTTTCCAAAGTCTGAGATACTTCTCGATCCATTAAACAATTCCATGGGATAAGAAAACCCTTATAACTATGGGGGACTAATATATTAGATAATATTAAAGTTTAAATATATTTTAGTCCTCTAAACTTAGCTAAGTTTGAATTTTGGTCTTTATAAGTTTATTTTATTTTTCATGTGTATTTGAAATAATTATTTTTAGCCTTAAAAAATATGTGAATTTGGATTTTATTTTCTATAAAATATTTTTACTCCACTGTCTTTTTTAATTTCAACTTAATATTTTCAGTCCCTAATATTATTTTAAGATAGATAAATAACATGTATTCATATACGCTTTAAATGATGATCACGTGATCAATATTCAATTCATACCACTACAAGAAAATCACTAAATATAAACAAATTTTATATAAAAAAAATAATTAATTGCTACAATGACTAAATTAAAAACTATTTTAGAGACTAAAAAAATTATTGGTTTCTAAATTAGTTTTCATTATTGATAAATAGTTTTTAAATTAGTATCTAATTAGTTACCATGGTTTTAACTACCAATTATTTAGATTTTAAATTTGGTAGCAAAAAACTTGGTAGCTAATTAGATACCAATTTAAAAACTATTTATCAATAATAGAAATTAATTTAAAAATTAATTTTTTTAGTCTCTAAAATGGTCTTTAATCTAATCAATATAACAACTAATTATTTTTTTATCTATTTAATGATTTTCTTGAATTGTACTATCACTAATATTAATTTGTTATTAGCAAAAACACATGGTGGTATGCGTGTTGAATAAAGTAATTGCAGGAAAATTAATACGTATATGTATTATATGCTTAAGAAAGAATTACAAAAAGAAAATTTTGGGAAAGATTTGTTTTTATCAATAATAAATAAATGAATTAAAATAGACACGTGAGGGAATTCCGACCTTATCCCCCAACTAATCTCTAAAAATATAATCCACAAAACATAATAGAGTGCTCCTACAAAATTAATGACAAAAGTTTCACCTAAAAAGCAATACCAAACAAATTCTACCAATTAGACTAAACATTAAGATACACCTAACATTAAGTTATACCAAACATTAAGCTATACCAAACATTAAGACATACCCATACTCCACTCCCCTAGAAAGAATTAAATGCACCACAGAGGACAACCTCATATTCAGTACAGATATATTTATTAATTTAATAAGTAAATTTATAACTTTTTTTTAGGTTTAAAATTAATAAATAATTAATATAACATTAAAATACACGTGTATTAAATATATTAAATATATTTTTTGTTTTTTAAACTTAATGAGTTTTAATATTGATTTCTTATATTTTGTTTTTGTTTTTCATATTTGTAAAATTTGAAATCGTTATTTTTAATCATTAAAAAATTAAAAAAAAATTAGTTTTAATTTTGGAAAGGAATTAAATGCACTATAGAAAATCCCCATATATATAGGATAGATATATTGATTAATTTAATAAGTAAATTAATAACTTTCTGAAGCATACAATTTAATAAATAATTAATATTACATGGATACACAAGTATATTAAATATATTTTTAGTTTTTAAACTTAATGAGTTTTAATATTGATTTCTTATATTTTATTTGTTTTTCATCTTTGTAAAATTTGAAATCGTTATTTTTAATCTTTAAAATAATATAAAAAAAACTTTGTTTTAATTTTGGAAAAGAATTAAATGCACCATGGAGGAAATCCCCATATATAGTATAGATATATTTATTAATTTAATAAGTAAATTAATAACTTTCTGAAGTATACAATTAATAAATAATTAATATTACATGGATGTACATGTGTATTAAATATATTTTTAGTTTTTTAAACTTAATGAGTTTTAATATTGATTTCTTATATTTTTTTTTGTTTTTCATCTTTCTAAAATTTGAAATTGTTATTTTTAATCTTTAAAAAAATATAAAAATGTGGTTTTAATTTTGGAAAAGAATTAAATGCATCATGGAGGAAATCCCCATATATATAGGATAGATATATTTATTAATTTAATAACTAAATTAATAACTTTCTTTAGTATACAATTAATAGATTATTAATATTACATGATATACACGTGTATTAAATATATTTTTAGTTTTTTAAACATAACGAGTTTTAATATTGGTTTCTTCTATTTTTTTTTTTCATCTTTGTAAAATTTGAAATCGTTATTTTAATCTTAAAATAATAAAAATTTGGTTTTAATTTTGGAAAAGAATTAAATGCACCAAAGAGGAAATCCCCACATATAGGATGGATATGTTTATTAATTTAATAAGTAAATTAATAACTTCACATAAATAATTAATATTACATGGATATACACGTGTATTAAATATATTATTAGTTTTTTAAACTTAACGAATTTTAATATTGATTTCTTATATATTTTTTTTGTTTTTCATCTTTGTAAAATTTGAAATCGTTATTTTTAATCTTAAAAAAAATATTAAAAATTTGGTTTTAATTTTGGAAAAGAATTAAATGCACCATAGAGGAAATCCCCATACATATTATAGATATATTTATTAATTTAATAAGTAAATTAATAACTTTCTGAAGTATACAATTAATAAATAATTAATATTACATGGATATACGCGTGTATTAAATATATTATTATTTTTTTAAACTTAACGAATTTTAATATTGATTTCTTATATTTTTTTTCATCTTTGTAAAATTTGAAATCGTTATTTTTAATCTTTAAAAAAATATTAAAAATTTGGTTTTAATTTTGGAAAAGAATTAAATGCACCATAGAGGAAATCCCCATAGATAGTATTGATATATTTATTTATTTAATAAGTAAATTAATAACTTTCTGAAGTATACAGTTAATCAATAATTAATTTACATGGATATACACCTGTATTAAATATTTGAAATAATATTCAGTATTAAATATATTTTTAATTTTTTAAACTTAACGAGTTTTAATATCGATTTCTTATTTTGTTTTGTTTTTCATCTTTGATATCGTTATATTTAATCTTTAAAAAAGTATAAAAAATTGGTTTTAAGTTTGGAAGAGAATTAAATGCACCATAGAGGAAATCCCCATATATAGTATAGATATATTTATTAATTTAATAAGTAAATTAATAACTTTCTGAAGTATGCAGTTAATAAAAAATTAATATTACATGGATATATACGTGTATTAAATATATTAAATAATATTAAGTATTAAATATGTTTTTAGTTTTTTAAACTTAACGAGTTTTAATATCGATTTTTTTTTCCTCTTTGTAAAATATGAAATCGTTATTCTTAATCTTTAAAAAAAACATAAAAGTATTGGTTTTAATTTTGGGAAAGAATTAAATGCACCATAAAGGAAATCCCCATATACTATATAGGTATATTTATTAATTTAATAAGTAAATTAATAACTTTCTGAAGTATACATTTAATAAATAATTAGTATTACATGGATATGCAGGTGTATTAAAGATATTAAATATATTTTTTATGTGTTAAGCTTAACGAGTTTTAATATTGATTTCTTATATTTTTTTTTCATCGTTTTAAAATTTGAAATCTTTACTTTTAATCTTTAAAAAAAGATAAAAATTTTGGTTTTAACTTTGGAAAATAATTAATTGCACCATAGAGGAAATCCCCATATGTAGTATAGATATATTTATTAATTTAATAAGTAAATTAATAACTTTCTCAAGTATACTATTAATAAATAATTAATATTACATGGATATACACGTGTATTAAATATATTAAATATATTTTTAGTTTTTTAAACTTTATGAGTTTTAATATTGTTTTCTTATTTTTTTTTCATCTTTGTAAAATTTGAAATCGTTATTTTTAATTTTTTTAAAAATATAAAAAAATTTGGTTTTAATTTTGGAAAAGAATTAAATGCACCATAGAGAAAACCCCCATATATAGTGTAGATAGATTTATTTATTTAATAAGTAAATTAATAACTTTCGGAAGTATACAATTAATAAATAATTAATATTACATGGATATACACGTGTATTAAATATATTTTTAGTTTTAAACTTAACGAGTTTTAATATTGATTTCTTATGTTTTTTTTTCATCTTTGTAAAATTTGAAATCGTTATTTGTAATCTTTAAAAAAATATAAAAAAAATTGGTTCTAATTTCTATGAAATATTATTCTTTGATTGTCATTTCTCAAAATTTAAATAACTATTTTCAATTCCCAGAATTCATTCTAAGATAAAGAAATTATATTTATTTTGGGTAAATTCCCTATCTAGCACCATTTACACTTTTATTTTCCTATCTAACACTCTTTTGTTTTTATTTCCCTGTCTAACACCCTTTTGTTTTTATTTCCCTATCTAGCACCATTTCAAAAAATAAATAAATAAATAATTTTTTGATAATTTTAATTTTGAATGCATTAAAAAATAAATATTTTTAATATTTAAAATAGTTAGAAATATAATTAATGAATAAAGAAATAAATTTTTACAAAATAAAAATAAAAAAGTAATAAATTTAAAATGTTTAGTTTAAAATTATTTTTTTAAGAATGAAGAAAATAAAAAATTAAACCCTACAATAACATAAAAGTTGAATCTATAAACATAAATTAATATTTATTTTTATTATTATTAATGATGTAATCATGTTAATTTCAAGTAAAAAATACAGGACATAATTATAAAAAAAATCAATTAGTATTAATTAATAGTGGACACACAAATAATATTGAAGTGTCTATCCTAAATGCAAAATCCTAAAAAAAAACTAATGCAAATGTTACACTTAATGCTTAAAAATGAGAAGAAAAAATTACAAAAATAAATAAGTTTAGAAAATAAAAACAACAACAATAAAATAAAAACAAAAAAACAGAAATAAATAAAGAATGGCAGAAAAAAAGTAATAACTAAAAACATAAAAGATATAAAATAAAGACAAAACAAAATAAGATAAAGATAAAAAGATATTAAAAAGATCCAAATAAGATAAATATAAGAGATATAAGACGATATTAAATAAGTATATGTTGACTATGAAAAGAAAAATAAATGAAAGATGATTATTCATTTAATATTTTCTTCAATGGTACATTAAATAGTTTGTGCAAAATGAAACATAATTAATGACGAGAAGTGCACAATCCAGTAATACACACAAGTTCTTTATGTGTATCTTGGTGTTTGACAATATGAACATTTTTTTGTTCAATCTCTTATGTCCATATCAATCCTTATTCAACTTGGTTTTTTTATAAGTATGTCCTGTATTTTATACTTGAAATTAACATGATTACATCATCAATAATAATAAAAAAAATAAATACTAATTTATGTTTATAGATTAAATTTTTATGTTGTTGTATAGTTTAATTTTTTATTTTATTCATTCTTAAAAATATAATTTTTAAACTAAACATTTTAAATTTATTACTTTTTTATTTTTTAATTTGTAAAAACTTATTTCTTTATTCATTAATTATATTTCTAATTATTTTAAACATTAAAAATATTTATTAAACATTAAAAATATTTTTAATGCATTCAAAATTAAAATTATCAATTTTTTTTTAATTTTTTTTTTTTTGAAATGGTGCTAGATAGGAAAATACAAAATAAAAGGGTTAGATAGGGAAATAAAAATAAAAGAGTGCTAGATAGGGAAATAAAAACAAAAAAGTGTTAAATGGGAAATAAAAATGTAAATGGTGCTAGATAGATAATTTACCCTATTTATTTTACCTTTTTAAAAGTTTTCTTTTTAAGTATGACATGTATGAATAATATTAACATATATAATTTGAAATGATTTCTTAACTTATTATTCAATAGTAGATAAGGAATTAGTGTCATATAATAATAGAAAAAAGTAACAAATTTTAATCTTAAAAGAGTAAAACACAAAGGAGAAGTTTTATAGAGACGTAAATCAAAATCATGACTTTTATAAAAAATAAAAACATATTTAAACTGTAATATTAATTAATGTATTTAATATCAAATATGTGTTTAAAAATGAAAAAAAAATATGCTGAAACAGATACTTGATCATTAAAGACATTAAATAGAATTATTAATTAGTTGTACATTAATTATTAGAGTTTATATGTGAGTTGATTGACAAAGTCTGATTGGGTTAGGAAGAATTGACAGATGTTGGGAGTTGGCATCATAAATATGGTCTCTGCTGCCCTCATTTTTCTCCCACAACCTCTTCTCACTCTGCATTAACAAAAAGTGCAAAGTTTTCACTCTCTTTTTTCTTCTGCAATTCAAATGGCTTCACAACCAGAAACAGAGCATCCCAACAAGGCTTTTGGATGGGCAGCACAGGACACATCTGGTCATCTCTCCCCATTCAAGTTCTCCAGAAGGTATATGCACCATGCAAATCTCCTTCTACATTATCTTCATCTTTTCCAATTACTTTTTTTCAATATTTTTTCTTTTGTTTTGAAGGATATAATTTATCTATTGGACAAAGAATAAATTGTTGACTTAAATATGTATTTTGCTTTTGTTTTTAACATCTAGATCTCAACATTTTTTATTGAATTTGATTTTATAATTTTTAATCTGATTCGTGTTATTTTGTGTTTGTTCCTTTGTTCTGTTGCATTGTTCTAATTCTCATGACATTTTATTGATCTTGAGTTAGTTTAAAAAAATATTTAACAAGGACTAAAAGGCAAATGATCTACACATTAGAAAAAATATATTTTCTAGAAATTAAAATAAAATAATTAGGGGTATAAGATTTGAATAGGGAAAACAACAACTGAATAACTAAAGTAATTTCTCCTCCTTGCAAGAATGTACTAAGAGCAACAATAATAAAAAATGTTTGCAATAATCATCAAAGAAAGACCAATAATTTTAATGTGAAAAAACTCTCCTAGTGTGAGAAGTAAAAATTCAAAACAGTCAATCAAGTTCTATCAAGATCAAATATAAATATAATTTTGGTTTTTAAATTTAGTGTTTTAAAAAGCATGGGGTGCTTGAAGAAAGTATGAAAATACAAGAATGCCTTTTAAGTTAAGTGAGACAAGTTGAATACCCAACCCAATACATAGTACAAGTTAAATTTGACAGCAGAACAAAAAAAGTTTTGATAATTTTTTATTTCTTGGTTTGCAGAAATAAATGAGCATCTTGAATGATAATTTAAATTTTGAAATGAATTTTGTTATTTTGCCAGGGCAACAGGGGAGAATGATGTTGCATTCAAAGTACTGTACTGTGGAATATGTCACTCAGACTTACATATGTTAAAGAACGAGTGGGGCGTCTCAGTCTATCCTCTTGTTCCTGGGTACGTATATCTCAATATTATGTGCTTTTTGTTTTCCTTTGTTAAACTATCATTTCTTATTTGTGGAGATTCATTTTTAGATAATTTGTGAGGATGGTCAGTTCTAAATGTAAATGAAGGTGAGTTCATCATGTAACATGTTAAATTTGATTGGAATTTGTGTAGGCACGAGGTTGCTGGTTTGGTGACAGAGGTGGGAAAAAATGTGCAAAAGTTCAAAGTTGGAGACAAAGTTGGTGTGGGTTGCATGGTTGGATCCTGTCACTCCTGTGAAAGCTGTAGTGAAGATCTTGAGAATTACTGCCCCAAAATGATTCTGACATACAATGCCAAGTATGTTGATGGCACCATAACATACGGAGGCTACTCTGACTCAATGGTTGTAGATGAACAATTTGCGATTCGCATTCCAGATAACCTACCTCTTGATGCTGCTGCTCCTCTCCTGTGTGCTGGGATCACTGTCTATAGCCCTTTGAAATATTATGGACTTGACAAGCCTGGCCTTCATATTGGTGTGGTTGGTCTTGGTGGACTAGGTCACATGGCTGTCAAGTTTGCCAAAGCTCTTGGAGTTAAGGTCACAGTAATCAGCACATCTCCCGGCAAAAAGAAGGAAGCCATTGAGAATATGGGGGCTGACTCATTTGTTGTTAGCCGTGAACAAGATGAAATGATGGTAATTATTATATGCAAATTGTTTTGTTTGTCACTGGTTACATGTTGTGTGTGCTATAAATTTGCTTCTTTGTTGTAAAGTAAAAGCATTACTGTAAGAAATAATCACTCACCAACTTCCTATGTTCCTCACTAAATGTCTATGCAGGCTGTAATGGGAACCTTTGATGGAATCATTGACACAGTTTCTGCTAACCATCCCCTCGTGCCTTTGATTGGCCTGTTGAAGCCTCATGGTAAATTAGTCATGGTTGGTGCACCGGAGAAGCCTCTGGAAGTTCCAGCATTTTCTTTACTTATGGGTAAGCAAATGTATACAAAATAATATTGAGAAAAATTGCAGACAAATGTCAATGGCCACAAATGAATACAGAACTCTTCATATTTAAGTTGAAAGTATAGTGATGAACAGTTTTTGCAACCTTGATTTAGTTTGTATTAGAATGAAAATGTGCTTTAGAGTAATTTGGAAACTTTAACTGTAATTGGCAGGGAGGAAGATGATTGCTGGCAGTGCAATGGGAGGGATAAAAGAGACGCAAGAAATGGTTGATTTTGCTGCCAAGCATGGTGTGAAACCTGACATCGAAGTTATTGGCATGGATTATGTGAACACTGCAATGGAGCGCCTCCTGAAAGCAGACGTGAAGTACCGATTTGTTATTGATATTGGAAACACGTTGAAGGCAAGTTCTTGAATAATGAATATGCATGCGTGTTTCAGACTTCAGAGACTGAACGTTGGGTGAGAGAAAAAGATTGAGTCTGAATTTTCTTTTGTTTTTGTTTTAGCATTATGTGTGTTGTCGTAGTGAGTTTTTAGTTTGAGGATTATCTGTGATATTCCTCCAGAAATAAGAAAAATGTGGGGGGGGGTGAAATTGTATGGCGTTACATTTTAAAGAGAGAAATTCCGCGTGAATCTGGAGTTGTTTTTATTTTAGTTTGCAAGAATAGGTTCGGTTAAACAATTTTATAATAGTTGAGTCACATAATTATTTGTCTTTAATCTCGTACAACGTTTTCGACATATCAATATTCTTAAAAGAAATACTCATTTCTCTTGTTTTGAGGAGGAGATTGAAGAAAACATAGATCACTTCGATCATATCAGTGAATAAATCTTAAATCTTGATCTGATTAATGAAATAGTAACATTATAATATATAATTCACTTGTTTATTAAAATGAAATCAAATTCATATTAACAAGCTATCATAAATGAGATTATAGTTGAAACTATAATTACTACTCCTGATGGTTCCTATTGGACCGGAAAATATTTTAAGAAATTCTACAATCACTAATTTAAATCCATTGAACATCAATTCTAAATTATTGAAAAGTCTTCAGAATTCCATTTTAATTTTATAATATTCTTTCTTTACAAAGGTGTTTTTTCATAATTAGCGGACCGTTTGATGGAAACTAATACTCATTGATTCAGATCATTCAAATAATCGATGAAGTAAGCAACCGATTAGAAATAATCAAAATGAAAAAGATAAAAAAAGTAAAATTAGAGGCAGAAAAAAGGCAATATCTAAAAGATGTTTTTCATTAAATTTTGAAATTGGTAAATGCTCATGTATAACGTCTAAAACAGTTTTTGAAATGTTTTTTTTTTCAATTTTAATAAGCAAATGTTCATGCATAAAAATTGTTTAAGGAATTTAATTAATTAATTATTGTAAGCTTTCTTATTAAAACATATAGCATTATTGAACAGTGGCAATGGAGGATACCATGGACAAGTGACTGGTTTGAGTGGAAGAAAGACATGGCCATTGATTTCGTGAAGGAATTAGAAGGACGTGAATGATGAGTGGAGATAGAAGGAGGACAAATCCCTCCCAACTATATTCGGTGAGGTCTGCTTATAGAAAGCTAAATTATAGTGTTCGGGGGTTTAAATATGGAGAATTATGGAAAACGAAACATTACCTCAGCCCAATTTTTTGCGTGGCATATAATTATACATAGGTAAAGTTGTTTTTTTTTTATAATAAATAAATAAATAAATAATAAAAATATTTTAAAAATACCTTAACTCTTATACAGTGAAAGGTACATATGGGATTTGATTTTGAAGATAGAGGTCGGTGGAAAGTAGGAGATGGGAAAGAAATCAGATTATGGGAGGATAAGTGGTTGGAAAACATCCCTCTAATGCATAAATTCCCTAGATTATATTTAATCTCCTTGGATACTGGTTGTACTCTGTCACAAGTTGGGAGTTGGAGTAATAATGGTTGGTCCTGGAAACTGCGGTGGAGAAGAAATCTTTTTGTGTGGGAATCCAGTCTACTTGATCTTCTAATGCGGAAGTTGGATACCAAAAGGTTAACAAGAGAAGGTGGAGTTAAACCTGATAAATGGCTATGGAGGGATGTGGATCATACGGATTTCTCTGTGAAGGTAGCATATAAGTGCCTCATGGGGGAGGAGTCAGTAGTGGGGGAGGATCTGTTCGCGAATTTCTGGACTTTAAAGACCTTACCTTCGGCACATTTTTTGGCTTGGAGGGTGTTACGTAATGCTATTCCTACTAAGGACAATCTTTCGAGACGCGGTATACCTTTGATGTGCGATCGGTGCCCTCTGTGTGGTGTGGAAGAAGAGTCGGTAAGACATTTATTTTTTGAGTGTAAGATTTCTTGGAGAATTTGGGGTATGTGTCTCACGTGGTTGGGTTTCCTGTTGGTGCTACATTGTGATGCACAAATGCACTTTAGGATGTTCAAACCTTTTGGTCTGAACCACGCAGTTACCAAGTGTTGGGGGGGTATTTGGGTAGGTTTTGTGAGTGAAATTTGGAATCACAGGAATAAGGTTGTGTTTGAGAATGGGCGGGTGGATCTAGTGGAGGTTTTTACCGTGACACAAAGGAAGACTTGGTCTTGGGTCACAGTAAAAGAAAAATCGGTTGCATTCTCTTACTCAGACTGGTGTTTGGATCCTATTTGTTGTATGAGGTATTTGAAAGTCTGATTTTTTTGTGTTTTTAACTAACGTTCTTTCCTAGTTTTGGTAGTTGTGGTGTGGTTTGCGCAGGTTCCTTCGGTAACTCCTATATGAATGGCTAGACTGAGGCTTGGAAAGCTTTAAGTGGTTGTGCAGGTTGTTTTGGTATTTCCTATCTGGCAGGGTCAGACTGATGATTCTGCTCTGTATTGCGGTTATCTTGGACATTTTGTTTGGCAGGGCCGGACTGAGTTCTTTGCTCAGAACTGCGATTGGAAGCTGTTACGTTTTTCTTGCAGGCAATATCTGGTCTATGTACTATCCTCGAAGGATCGGTTTGTTGATGTTAGTTTTTGGATTTTTGGTACAGTTTGCCTGTTACAAAGATTTGGCTTAGTTGTTGGGTGATGTGTCTTTTATTATCGAGTTTGACACTTGGTTATGGTAATTCAGCCTGATGGCAAAAACCTCTTGTATATCTTTGTTTGAGGGTGTAACCTTTTTGGTGGGTTGATGTAACTGTGTTTGTTGGGTTCTTATATTTTGTACTGGGATTGTGTATTGTTGGATCATTAGTTGGTAGGGTACTAGATTACTTGTATTTGGGGTTTTGTATAAGGGTTGGGACACCCCTGAAGTTATTTTATTTATTCTTTGTTGATCAAAAAAAAAAATGATGGTGTTACCTTACATTTTTTTTTGGCTGGTACAGAGTAGGAAAGTATAGTCTTAGACTCTTTCTTCTTGCACCTTCATAGGTTCTTCTTCTACCCCATACAAAACGTGAAAATACCTCTTTATCCTTCTTGTGCCACCCTCATAGAATAGTTTTCGGATTATGTAATCCATGCATTTGAAAAATGACTTACAGATTATGTAATCCGAAAGCTAAAACTTCTGGATTACATAATCCAGAAACTAATCATGCATCTGAAAAAAAGGCTTCTGGACTATATAATCTGGAAGCTAATTACGAATTTAAAAAAAAAAATCTGGATTACATAATCCAAAATATTAAATAGGGGTATTTTTGAAAATATGAAAATTCATGGAGGTGAGAGAAAAATATATGGAGTTGCAGGAAGAAACAGCCATACTCTTATTTAGTTTAGGCTTGTTGAAGGTGAAGCCCAATTGGAGGCTTGTACTCTTTTTTTTTTTGTTCTAATCTTTGCTAGAAATTTTTTTGAGGTGTTACCGTACTTGCACAACTAACTTAGATAATGTATATAGTTTTATTGTATTTCCTTAAGCATTTTGATTATTTTATTAAATTTTAGGTACCATATTCTCCTTAGTTTAACGATGTTCATGACCAATGAATCTTGATAATTGATTTATTAAATATATTCAGTGATGACCATTCCAAAATTTTGGAATTATATTTGACTTAAGACTATGAAATACAACCTTAAGTAGAAAATAGTATTTTCAAGGTATCTTAAAAATGCGATAAGCATTAATTATCTACTATCTCTTTATGAAGAAGTCTTCCTCTCATTTTTTATATAAAAGGAACTTGTGAGTTGTGAGAAAGAGAAATAAAACAAAGGAGAAGAGCAACATAGAGAGTATATGAGATAATAGATATCCACCATGAGAATAGAAATCCTAGTGAAATGTTAGAGAGACTTTGTATTCCATTCTTTTTGGGTGAGATTAAGTGGTAGTCTCAGAGAGTGAGAAAAACAAATTTTGTAATCTTACTTTCATAGTGAAGACATTTTCTGGACTAGGTTCTATAGACTTTGCATATGAAGTTGAAGAGGTTTTTCAAATTAAAAAATTTTGATGTCATTATTATATTTTGTTTTATTTTCTATTATATGATTATACTTTCACAATGCCCATTTTATATCTATAAAAAAAGAGGAAAATTTTTCCAAATTCACTAAGACATTATAGGAGAATATTAGAGTCCAAACTAGTTATTTAAAATAAATAAGAACTCAAAAAAAATTGGCCACCCTTCACTAATAACCCTTCACTAATAGAATCATACTCTTCAAATAAATTTTCAACATCGAACTTTTAATGGGATTTTGTTATAGTTTTGTATCAGTAGAATGGAATAATAATAACAAAAAATCAGCAACCTATCCGTCTCTTAATAAAAATACAAGAAGCAAGAAGATAATGGTTTTATTCTTTGATCATAATTTCATGATTCCTATATGACAGCAAAATTTGATATTATGCATGCTTGTCTGCAAACTACAGTATGAGAGAATCCTAATGCAAACTGCTCTACTACAAGTTCTAGGCAGAATTAAGTTTGTTTAGAAGTCGTTGGAGGACTTTCTAATCGGATATAATCATACATAACTCCTTCAAATAGACCTTTGACTATTGACTGTGTCAAATAGATGATGTTATTTCCTTTTACCAGTTGATTACTATTTACAGCTACAGTATACAACTTATACAATCCATGGATGCCGTGCCTTGCTATAGCATTGTCATCGCCAATTTGCGGTTCTGTTGAGAAGTATGGAGGGTTTTCTTTCGGTTTGTTGAACCTAACCTGATCATCCATCTCAAAACATGTTAGACACCATACTCACAGCTGAGAAAAATAAACTAAAATCAATTATGGAAGAAGTAAATTCTTGTATTGTACCTCCAATTGGGAATTACTGGCGGATGCCAGGGCCAATTGCAGTGTGTAGTTTCCTCCCTTTATGATATTTTCAAGCTGGAATTGAATCTGCCATGTGGTTGCCACGAATTGGCTTTCTCCTATGCTCCTGCATTCATCAGTGTAATTTAGAGGAGAAAACTCATAATGCCAATTACAGAAAATTCTATACATTAAACAAAATCTACCTGGTAACTTGAGCATAAAACCAATCCTTGTGATAGTCAGAAACACCGACTGTGAAAATGAGATCATTTTTCGGATACAAATCAGTGTAACGTGCCCACAAGCCGTATTGCCTAAACCTGTCACAGTAGAAATACTTTGAGAAAAACTGAAAATATAGCGTGCATGTTAATGGAAGTTAAAATTAGTAGTTGACAATGAGCTTTGGGCTAACCTGTTTATGCTATCGTTTAGGTATAATCTGTTCACGAGCTTTGGGTTAGGGTCTGGTACATAGAACTCCGCAGCTGACCTATCTGGGATCCCAATTTCCCATAGAGTAGGACCATTTCTTGGAGGATTGAATACAAGTGTACCCAAGTGGATATTGTCTCCTACACCACATATTACATACAAGTTATAATTAATTTGGGTATTTGCTATCATCTTAAAAGTTTAAATTATTGAGTGAAATTGTAAAATCACACAAACGATTTTCTATTTAAATAATTACAGCTTGAAGGGTTAACTTTGCACAGGTTTATTGTACCTTGGACTGAAAACTTAAGGCAACAAAAATGGAGTATATTCTAATGCCATGCCATGAATCAATTCCTCCAAAAGTTTAAATCGTAGGATAAAAGCATGCATATCTATTCTATACTAAACATACATGAGAGAAGAAGATACGTTACCTGGTTTGATAACATTAATTTGATATTTAAAATCTCCTATGAAACCAGGGACCCATGCATACAAGTTGTACTTCCCAGGTACAATATTTGTAATTGAGAAGCTTCCATCTTTGTCAGTTTGAGTCCAGAATTGATAACCCTGTGAATATCATAAAGAGGTCAAACACATTTTAGCTGAATGCTTCACAAGCCATTCAAAGTTCAAGAAATTCAAGCTCATTGACTCCTATACCAAATGTACCTTGCTTTCTGTTTGCCATGATCCTTCATCTCCAGGTAAAGCTAGACCAATGTAAGAACTTTTAGCTGGTTGAGCCACCCCTCCCCTGATGAAGAATTAGATAAAGCAATTAGGAATTAACCTCACCTATAAAAGTTGATCCTATGGAATCAAAGAATAAAATGAAGGTAAATAAAGGATTAGCATATATACCCATCTTTAACTTGAAGTCTTCCTGACAACGTTCCCCGTTGATTGGGTGGAAAGAAATCTTTTGATCCAATGAAATCATAAGGCCATTTTTTTTCTTCATTGGATAACTAATTTACCAAACAATTGTGTCATAATATAATACTTCACTCGAATAATTTATAATTAATGATCATATGTGAGTGTTAAAGGTCATAATAATAAGAACCTGTTGTACAGCATCTGACCACAGAGACTTGAACGGAGTTTTGATTGGAAAAGAGTTGAGGTAAACAAAAATTGGCCCAAAAACCTTTTTATAAGCCTCCCCTTTAGCAAAGTCCATGATTACCTTCTTGCCACCATAATGAGTGCTAGTAAACATCTGCACACACAAAAAATAAAAAAAAAGTTAGTAGAACAATAACAAAAACAAAAACAAAAGTAAAGAAGTACTTCAACTTTAGTTTCACCTCGTGGGTTCTATTAATATGAATGAGAATATTCAAATATTGATACATGTTCAACATAATAGTATTATATTTTTCTGTACATGTTTAATACCATTATTTATGTACTTAATATAAGAGAAAACTCTGTTGATGCATTGAGGGGTTCGTTAGGTCTTACGGAAAGAGAAACTGGGCCAACATGAGAAGTGAGATCTTGCTTAGTGGGCCCAGCATTGCGGAACTCATTACTGGGAGTTATCACCCAGAAACCCACGGGTGCTGAATCGTCCTCTGTAATCCACCCATGAACAGAGTTATCTTTGTTCTCACTCGAGTATTGGTATTTATCATCAACCTAAGCCCAACAAACACGTGTTCGTATCATAAACATCATAAGCAACAACAACAAAAATCAATGTCGATTCAAACAGAGGCGTAAGCAAAAAAGAATTACCTCTCCTCGAATCTGTGGGTCAGTTGCTTTGGTTAAGAGAACAGCTTCAGGATAAGCCAGGACCTGCCCCGTTATTCTATCTTCTGCAGTTGGCATCTTCCTTTGCCTGGTATCAGATATGGCCATATAGTGGAACCTGCATCATTGGTATCGTTGGTAATAAATAAACCATTCTTTCAAATTACGAGTCTACGAAAATTACTAACATTAATTTTTTCAAAATCAAAGGCAAATGTTTCTTTTTACTTATCTGACAGTAACAGTTTTCTACTTACCTGCCATCATCGAGTTTGTAAACAATTCTAACTTGATACACAGTAACTGCAGGAAATCCTGGTGGACGAGTGAATATTGCGTATGAATAAAACCCAGAATCGCCACTTCGCAATATATACCTGCACGAAAATAAGTTTATAGCAAACAATGTTGACGAGCTAATTCTGCATTTGTTTCAAACATTAAGACAAAATTTAGGTTTGAAATCCACACCTTATGTCTATGTTTATGGGGACACTTGAGCCTTCCAGGGAAGCAGTCCATGTTTTTAGAAATGAAACCTCCACCAATGTATCGCTTTCTTCGATGACTGAAAAATTTGTCCCATGGATTCTGCAGCACAGTATCAACCATTAATTTGTCTCTTGAATTGCAACAGTACACAAACCATGCATGCATGCATTATAATGAGATGAATGCCTGAATTTTTGTTTTATTATTAATGTATCATATCACTAAGCAAATACAACAATGGAGTTGACCAAATTTGAAGATAGAAGAGAAAATTAAATAATATATTCTAAAATAATACAAATATAGTGTACCTCTCAAAAAACGAAGGTTTTCCTGCTCCGTTCCAAACAACGTCCAAGTACCTATAAATATGAAAGCCAGATTATTTATACATGTCAAACAAGCATATACTTTTATGCTTTTGAAGAAAATCGATCATAACTTCAATGTAATTTATATATATATATATATATATAGTTATATACATACCCTCTATCATTTTCATTATTTTTTTGAGAAAGGATATTCGTAGCTCCGTCATAGTATAGTCCAATGATATAGCCTCCAGGTTTTGACAAATTGAGGGAAACTATGCCGTTGTCAATCACTACCTGAAAATCATCTCAACACTTAAGCTGTTAAAACATAAGTATTTGACGGGAAAATCAGGCCAATTAATGGTTACTTCTTTCTTTTTTTTTTGAATATTTTAAACGAATTCTATCATGGAAAAGAACAAGTATCACCTGCGTAAAATTGTTGGTATTCAGCTTGACAGGAGAAGGAGGAGGAGCAGTCTTCAAACCTTTTCTGCAAGTTGAAGTATTGCAGGAAAAGAAGAGAGTTAAAAATCAATCAAGTCATTTCAAACTGCGACGTTGTCATTTGACAATATTCAAATAAATAAAAAATGGAACAAATGGACAGTCACACTGAATTGAATGCATAGTTGTGCAATAGTTTAGTTTCTACAATTTTTTATTAGAAAAATATAAAATAATCAATGTAAAAGATGTATGCATAATTTGATATTTAGTTTCTACAGAAAGGTTTATTGTTTTTCTTTTCCAAGCTGTATGTTGTGCTTAATTCTACTTGTAATTCCTGAAAAAGAACGTCGATGGAAACCTAGGTATTGGAATGGAAACAAAACACAATCGCTTTCATCACTTGATTTAAAAAGAAAACAAAAAACATAAATAAAATATGTTGATCATTGATTGAAACATCAGAAATCAGCAAGAGAGAAATGGGAAAAAATCATTTATTTAATTTTTTCGTTATATTAATCAACCTAAAAACATAAAATACACTTATTTTTCATTTAAAAAAAAAACCTTCCATTTACTTCCAAACAGAGTAAAATATAGAGAAAGTAACTTCATATGTTTGCGAGGAAAAATAATAAAAACTCTTAGACTTCTTTTTATCTTTATAATAACAACAAAAGTAAAAATAATATAATAATGAGTTTAAACTTTGTACGCTATAATAAAATTTTACATACTGTTAATAATTAATGAAAAATATTTATATATAATTATGAAAACAATTATTAGAAAAAATCAATAATTTTCATATATGAATTAAATAATGATATAGATTAATAACTAATTAAATTTACACCACGTTATCTTGAAGGAGGATAAAGATGAAATTTAATGTCAAGGGCAGTTACTTTAGACAGTTTGGCAACTTAAGTTGTTCAATTTTGAAAAATGATTTACGTTCACCTATCTATGCGCATCAATTAATGTAAAACTACCCTAGTCCCCACACATATCTATATTTACTCAGTTACTTTACTTTTGATATGGAGTAAAGGTAAAAATAATTCATCTTAATATATATAATTAACATAACTAAATCCAATTCTTTTTTTAAGAAGTTTTTTTTTATCTTACTGATCAAATAATTAGTTCTTGCTGGAGAAAGAGAGAGAGAACAGAGTTAAAAGGTGGTAGGAAAAACATTAAATTAAAGGTTACCATGTCTATTTTATATGGAAAATGATAGCTTACATTCCATTTTTAGCATAAAATGCAGATGAAAAGAGAAATGAAACAAAAGAGAAAAAACAGACAAGTAACTAATATAAAAGCTAGTGAAAAACATCAATATGCAGATATAAACAGGCAAAGTAACATGTATATATATTTTTATATATATAAATATATAAATGTGAAAAAGACAAACTTCAATTCTAGGTGTATGGACTTTAAATTATTGTTATGTTTTGAAAGGAAGATTTGGTTTTTTCTGAAGTAGACCATCAGCCTATACTATTATTATGAAGAGTCTGTTTGAATAATGCATTTGCTGAGACTTAAAAAGACGTTAGAGTGAATTGCATTTTCATCAAATTTTACGTCATTAAATGCAGGCCATGAGGAGTATTATGAAAACATAAAGGAAGCATTTGAGTTAGTCAAAGAATGCATGGAGCGGGAGAAGATGTGGATTCAACCTCACCAATAAACTCTTTCTCATCATGTCCTTTTTCTACCAAAGTAAAGGGTGCAAGTGAAAAGCACCATGCACAGAAACCATATGTGTATAAAAATAGTATAAGTTAAATAAAGGCTATATAGTTAAAGTTCTGAAAATAGACAAAAGCATGACTGCTATATGGAATCTTCTAAAATGATTAGCAGTAAGTAATTAAATTTCATGATGTTCCTTCTGAGTGCGTTTTCTCATCTCATGATGATTTCCTTTTCGTTTATCCAGGCACACAAAGATAAGCATAGAAGAAGACAACATTGCTAACTATTAATGAAGAAAAGCAAGAGTGGGGAGAACCTAAATGAGACACTCTCAGAAGAGTCCGAGCAGGCACCGAAAAAGATTAAGCTAAGAAGCACAGCCATTCTAAACCACCATTGGAGAGGAACTTGTTTCCTCATATGAGTTTCCACCATCATCTCTTATCAATACGATCCTGCAAATAACTTGAAGTTTCATTTCAGGTTAGAAAGGTCGAAGAATATGTCAAAGACTGCTAAAATGAGCTTTAATATGCTGTCAGTGGCAAAAAATCTGAGAGCACTGTTACATACTGTCATGTGGCAAACAAACTTGACGAAACAAAAAAAGATCAACCTAGTACTCAAATTCTGAAGAACACATACAAACCTTGACTTTCACAGATGTCTTTCCCGCAAAAACCGAGTTGCAGAAAACCATATACGTATGTAGGAGATGAACCGTATTTTTCTTTGGAACTGGTTTCTATAATAAATCTCTTTGGAACCTTAATAAGCACCTTAAAAAACGTGTGGGAAGTGAATGGCCTTATTATATATGTATACAAATACTCCTTTTAGGTCCACGTGAACTTTTAAGAAATAATTATAGGTTAAATTTGGAAAAGGTAAACTACTGGGTATATCGTAAACTCAAGTCCTAGTAACAGCCTTTCTAAATATCTAATAATAACACTTTGCAACCGCTATAATTCAATTAACAAAATTGACTTAGTTTTTTACCATTAATAATGAGTTTTTGTTAAGGGCTTTCGTGTCGTTATATACCAGAATGACGATGTGCGTACAATTAAATTAGTCGCATGCACGTATCAATTTGTCAATAGATATAATTAAACACCGAAAATTTTATAGCCTAATTATATTCCAACATGTTGAGCGAGGGGCGTTTGGTACATACCTAATCCTTAGCATTAGAAAATAATGAAAATTTAGTCATTAATTATTAGTATTAAATGAACCACTTATTATTATTGAAGCCTACATGATATGACATATCTGGCTTTAATAGCAATCCCCTAAGTGAATTATATTATAGGTAAGAAAAACCTGAAAAGTTGAACCTACCCCAGTTTCAAAATCAAAACCTATTTTTCAACTTACTCTGTTGTAAATTCACGAAGAAAATTTAGCATTCAGCTATATTTATTTACTAGGATGGGACCATTTCTCAAATGATTTAAATTAATTTATTAATTATTTGCCAACAAAGAAAAATGAAGAAAGTTTAACTCGATTATTTAAAGAGTGTGTGAGTAGTTATAAATCATATATATTATGCCCATTAAATTAATTTGAACACAGGCAATGCCTTATGAACTCAACCACTAAATGATTTCTACTCTCTGAATTACATTTATCACATGTGTAGAAAGTGGGACACAGTCAAAAGTTATAAGATTAAATAAAAAACAATTATTATTAGTAAACTTTAAGAAACAAGAAATGGACACAATTCATGACATAGTATAAAAGTGACATGTCTTGTTAGTTAGGAAAGGTGAAGGAATCGTAGTAGAAGAGATAGAAGACAAGTGATGATGAGGTATAAAAAAGAATCAATACTTGACAATTAGCACACGTCAAAAATATTTTTGACTTTTTTAAAATTCAGGCAATGCAAAATAGCATAGTGGACTAATTGTTAAGGGCCTTAAGAAAAGAAAATTCAAATTTATTAAGAAAAATAATTAACTGAATTAAATTTCACTAATATCATAATATTCTTTTTTTCTAAATTGTCCTTTTCATAAAAAAATACATTATTATGGTGATCTAATGAAAAAATTAAACATTGATAAAGTTAGAATAAATATCATTAAATAACATAAAAGTAGTTAGTTTTTTTTATATATTTTAGGTGGAAAATGTGATTTTTTTTCTCATAAAAAAAAAATATAATAAAGGTAGACTTGGGGGAATATACACCTTGTGATGAAAGTTTGTGGGTGGGTTGTGATTTGTTAAAATATTTTCTTAAGAATTAATTATAGAGTAAATGAAGGTACACAATATTTTCTTAAGAATTAATTATAGAGTAAATGAAGTAGATACGAAAATACGAATTTATATATTAGATAATTATTAATTATATAAATTGATAATAAAGATTTATATGTTTGAGTTTTTTATGTTTTTCATAGTTAGTTCAAAAGGATTTGTTTCTTATTTTTATAATCATAGTAAAAAATTATACAATAAATTTGAGTTTTTAGAAAATCAATGTATTTCTCTTATTTAAAATTGTTTATATCATGTAGAACGATCAGAAATCTAATAAATATTTTTTAAATTGGATATCACCAATATGTGTTCTATAAATGTTGTACGAGTGCTAATGTCTTATATGTGTCCGACACGGACACATCATTTAAGGAAAATGTTCTAATTTTATAGGAGGAAGTTTAAATACTTTCTTACCGGATAAGATAATATTTGTATTTTTTTTTAAAAAAAATAGTTTTTCTATAAAAGAAATATATAAATAAATAAAAGGGTAACCATGCCGTAAAAGTGTTAAAGATGCCAGAAAATGATTTTTCGAAATCAAATTTTACTTTCAGAAATGTCACATGTACACGATAAGTATGGTTTATTTTTAATCATAATTTTAAAATTAAAAACTAGCATTTTAATAAAAAGCCCTTCTGTTGCGCCTTCACTCTCAAAGGACCCTTTTGCCATAAAATGGAATTACTGAAATTTTTAATTCAGATGGAAGGTGTGAAATACGATGTGGATATAATCCAAAATAATTAATTATAAAAAAAAATACATATGATTTTTTTCTTAGAAGAAATAAATGCAGAATTATAAATAGACAGTAAAAGATGAATGAGTTGATAATAGGTACCTGATCTATATACGCAATTAACAAATTATTCGATCCTCTTCTTCCCAATAACCATGAGCAACTAACACAATGTTGGACCAAAATCAGTAAAAAAGAATTATAATTCCACACAATTACAACAATTAACAAATAACAAATTTACTGATAAAAAAACAACAATTAAAAAATAATAAAATAAAGATAAAAAATTATAATTCTTTCTTCATTTGTCTTCGAATAACGTATATTACTTACGTGTAATTTAATATTTAGTAAGCCTGAAAAAATAGTTATGTTGGGGCATGTGTATATAACTTTTTGTTATTGGATTACCCTTAATTATTTTTATTTGTTTAATTTCTTCTATACAGATAAAAAAAATATATTTTGTAAGCCTAAAAGAAAGTTTACGTAAAACATATGGATAAAAACAAAAAGGCATGAGACAGAAGGAAAGTGAAAGTGTAGATTCAAATGTAGATTTGTATAATATATGAATGACTAACACAAAAAAGTTAAATTGGTTTGATATATTCTGAATTTAAAAAGGTTAACACACTTTTAAAATATCTTATTTATTTAATTCATTTATTGTGGAAAAAAAAAACGTATAAGAGAGTTGAGATTTATTCTATCGAATCTCTTGTTATAGTGTGGGAGTTTTAATTTAAAGAGGTTATGTAAAAAAAAAAAAAAAATATATATATATATATATATATAAAATAACATAAAAAAAGAGATAGATGGGTACATATGATTATATATATATATATATATATATTAAATGAGATAAAAAAAAACAAAACAAAGAATTGTATGTACTTCACCATTTTGATAGAACAAAATAACATAATAAAAAAACGAGATAGAGCAAGAAGAAAAGTAGAACAAAAATGGTACAATCTGATTTTATAAACCTGTGACAGAAGTAATAGAACAGGGGCAGAAAGAAGTTGATGTGCTGTTCTCAAAACTAGTTCCATTATATATATACCGCCATTATCCTACCTACGTATACTAATTATTAAATACAATACAAAAATTATTAATTAAAATTAATTTAAAAAAAAATTAATTATATATTATCTAAATTAGATATTATTTTATAAACTAAAAATTTAAAGTATATAAAATAATTTACATTATTAATAAAAATTATAAATTAATTTCTAAATCTAATTAAATATTAAAATTTTAACTATTAAATTCTTTAAATTTTAAAGTTAATAATTAAAAATTTCCTAAATAAATAATAATTTAAAAATTAATTTATAATTTTTATTAATAATATAGATTACTTTTATATATCATTAATTTTATAGTTTATAAAACATATTTAACCAGTATAATAATTAATTATTATTTATTTTTAACTTTTATTTAATAATTTTCTAGTAGTGTGTTACTATACTAAACTAATATATTATTAGTATTAATTAATTGTAAAAAGTTAAAATTCATTTAATTTATATTTAACTTATTTAATTAATAATAAAACAGATATATTTATTAGTAATAAACTTTTTTGTCAGTTACCTACATTAACTTAGATATTTCATAATTTAAACTTTTAAATGCACTTCTCTATTTTAATATTGATATTAATTATTTTTATTAATAAAAATTATTAAAATTAAAATAAGACATTTAAGAAATATCCCTATATAAAAGAAAAAGATGTAACAGGGAATCAGGCACCATACCAAAAATGAAAACACTTACACCATATTCATACAAACTAATATACTGGTAAAAACATGAATATTGTTGGTTAATCCTCCAAAAGATAGCACCAGTCTGTTTCTCCAATTTAGAGAATCAAAGTAAGTTAGTTTCTCCAATTTAATATTAGGATTAAAAACATTTTCATTTTATTTTTAAAGAATAACATTTTCTATTAAAAATTAGGAAACAAAAATAAATTAATTCCAAATTTGACAATTATGTGTTTCTTTTTACAAACTTTTTATGAGTATTTTAAAGAGAAAAATAAAACAAAAATATAAATAATAATTTTCATAAATTAAAATTAATTAGTGCATAAATTAATTTATAAAAGTTTCCTCGAATAAATTCTTTAAAAGAATAACATTTTCTATTAAAAATTAGGAAACAAAAATAAATTAATTCCAAATTTGACAATTATGTGTTTCTTTTTTACAAACTTTTTATGAGAATTTTAAAGAGTAAAATAAAACAAAAATATAAATAATTATTTTCATAAATTAAAATTAATTAGTGCATAAATTAATTTATAAAAGTTTCCTCGAATAAATTCTTTAAAAGAATAACATTTTCAATTAAAAAGTAGGAAACACAAATAAATTAATTCCAAATTTGACAATTATGTGTTTCTTTTTACAAACTTTTATGAGTATTTTAAAGAGAAAAATAAAACAAAAATATAAATAATTATTTTCATAAATTAAAATTAATTAGTGCATAAATTAATTTATAAAAATTTCCTCGAATAAATTCTTTAAAAGAATAACATTTTCTATTAAAAAGTAGGAAACACAAATAAATTAATTCCAAATTTGACAATTATGTGTTTCTTTTTACAAACTTTTTATGAGTATTTTAAAAAGAAAAATAAAATATAAATATAAATAATTATTTTCATAAATTAAAATTAATTAGTGCATAAATTAATTTATAAAAGTTTCCTCGAATAAATTCTTTAAAAGAATAACATTTTCTATTAAAAAGTAGAAAACACAAATAAATTAATTCCAAAATTGACAATTATGTGTTTCTTTTTACAAACTTTTCGAGTATTTTAAAGAGAAAAATAAAACAAAATGTAAATAATTATTTTCATAAATTAAAATTAATTAGTGCATAAATTAATTTATAAAAGTTTCCTCGAATAAAATCTTTAAATTCTTATTTTATTTTTTATCTGAATTAATTTCATTTTTCTATTTTCTGTAATTTATAGAAGAATTTTTTTTAAAAAAAAAGTCATAATGATCTCTTGTCATATTATTATAAATTTAGTGAAATAACATTATAAGTTACGCAAATTTTTGTGAAATTAACTTTTTTTTTAATATTTTTATTAGTGAAATAAAACATTATACTATTTTATTATTCGCAGTTTTTTATCATATAAAAAAATTATTTTCTTCCTTTCTCAAATATATAATTTTTTTAATTCTTTTAAAAATTTGTACTTTCAATACATTTTTTATTTATTTTTATCATTGTATATTGTATTTATTAAAAAAAACTCCTCAAAAAAACATGATTCCTTTTCAAACTCTAGATTACCAAAATCAAACATACATAACCAACAACCAATCAAACTCCACAAATAAAGAGAAATAACAATAAATTAAAGTTTAATAGGTAAATCTCTCACCACTTCAATCTTCTTCCATCTCCACTTTGAATAAAATGGATGTGTTGAAACTTGTGATATGGTTGAATTTCTCTTGTTTTTCTCTTCAATCTTTTTAGCTGCGAGCAACATAAGGGATATTTGGATTGATCTTCCTCCTAAAGGATTTGTTCACACAATTTTAGAGAGGATTGTAGTGTGGACTATGTATGGTACAACTCAATGTTTCAAATTTTGTGAGAGTGGAGTGAAGCAATGAGAGTCATTAGAGATGAAAATTATTTTCTTTGATATGTTAGATTGACTGTGGAAATTCGGATATGATATCTCTTTCTCCAAATAAGATTGTGCCTTAAGCATTTAAAACAAAAAATTAAGAGAAAAGTGTGAGGGTAAGAGAAAGGAAGGGTGAGAGTTAAAATATTTTTGAAAGTATTAATGAAAAAAAAAACTTATAGAGAAAGAAGAGATACAATGAATATGGACAACTCAATGATAAAATGACAAATGCTTCTTACATAATTTTATAAGGATAAAATCGATAAAAAAATTGAGTACAAATAAGAAAAATCTTCATATTATATATATATATATATATATTATATTATTCTCAAATATATTTTCAGTTATGTTTTAGTTTTCAATTACTATTAATAGGAAAACGTTTTTGTCTCTTTGAGAAAATGTCTTCTAAACATTTTTGTGTCTCATTAATGTTTGAAATTTTTTCTTATTTTATTTAATTTTATTCTTCAATTGAATTGAAGCAAATAAAAAATTTTTGAATGTTAAATGACTTTAAAAAAGTGATAATTAAGATTCTTTTTAAAACAGAGGTAAACCTATCAAATAATGAAATTTGAATTATTTATCTTTTAGGATGAATCCTTACCTTAAATCCTTATTTTACATGACTGTTTATTACAAATTATTTAATCATGAAAGTTTGAAATATCCTGAACATATATACTTTTTCAAAATGTCTTCAATCAAATTGATATGTATAAAAAACGAAAAGAATTAAATCTGTGTGATGTATAGAATATTTTATTTGTCATTTTTTCCTGTTTATCATTTAAATCCATTTTTTCTAAACAAATTTTTTCAAAAAAATATTACAAATAATTTTCTCTATCTATTGCAAATATTTCTCAATTTTCTTTAACCATAATCGATTTCAATAAATTGAAAATCTACTTATTATTAGTATCTCACATTATTTGGAACAAAATGATTTTGTCATTATTTTTTATTTATTTTAATAATCAAGCTCAATTAATACAAAATATTACAACTAGGTCTAATTTAACAAAGTATTTTTTAAAATATATTAATAAATGTTCAAATAAAGTCACAAATTAAAATAAAAGTTATTTCTACAAACTTTACATAAAATAATCATTATTATTAAAATAAAGATGGTTGAACAGTAATAATTGTTAATAATGACTACATTTTATTACATTAAATATTTATTTATTTGAAAATTTAAATTATTTATATTTAAAAATGATTGAATTATTTATTATATTTAATATGTAATGATTTGGTTACATATAATTTTTAATTTTATTTTTTATTTATTATAGATGTAATTGAATGATGTTGTATTGCATAATCTATTTAATTTATTAATATTATAATGAATGTAATATTATAATTTATTATTATTATATTATTCTTAAATATATTTTCAGTTATGTTTTAGTTTTCAGTTATGTTTTAGTTTTCAGTTACTATTAATAGGAAAACGTTTTTGTCTCTTTCATAAATTCTCTTCTAAACTTTTTCTGTCTCATTAATTTTTTAATGTTTTTTATTATTTATTTAATTTTATTCTTCAGTCAAAATAATATTTTAATTATTCTATTAATTTTTTTAATCTTGTTAGTTTTTAAATAAAATTTTCTTTTTGTTAAATTTCCTTTTATTATTCAATCAGACTTAAATTGTAGATGTTCAAAAAATTTATTAAACTTTTTTGTTTCTCATTAATTTTTTTTTATCTTTTTATTTATGTTAAATTTATTTTTCAATCAAACTTAAATTTCATTTGTTTTGAAAAACTTGAGTAAAATATATTTTTTCCCTATGCTTTCAATTTATTATTTGAAAAAAATGAAAAATCTAATTTTATTTTGAATGTATAAAAGTTTTAATTAAAAAATAGTTTTTGAACCGTTAATAGCTTTTTTTAATAACTCAGTGACAATTTCTTAATAACTGTTAAAAATTCTATTAAAAAGAAGATTGAAAATCGTCATTTTTAAAATATTAGAATTTCAATGATAAATGCAATTATTCTTATTTATATTGTAATTATCATAATTTTATGAACTTTTGCTTTTATATATGTATTATATTTTTTTAATCAACAAACAATAAATTAAATAGAAAGAAAATGTTCTAATTTTTTTACAAAAAATATATCAAATAACTTCTTTAAAAACCTATATCTAGCGTTTGAAATAAATATCCGATTTATAAAAAACCGTGGATTTGACTTAAGCTTCTCCCACACAAAATTATATTAGCGTGAGCTTAACTTTCAAAGTTGGCAATTTCTCCCTCCACCATATCAATTTCAGCATGCACCCAATCAGTTCTAGAAAATGACAAAAATACCTCTCCTAAATGACGAAAATAACCTTACATAAAAATAGAATAAATTATTTTTGAAACTTTTATCTGAAATATTTTGGATTTTAATTTTTGGAACATATTTTTGAATTCTGAAATTTTTTTATCCAGAATGTATTTTTAGTTTTGTGTTCAGAATTTTTTTTTCAACATATATTTTTTTGTTTCTTAATTATAATTATTATTTTGGATTTTTTAATTTGGAATAAGGGTAGTTTTGGAAATTTAAAAAATTGATATGGTGGAGGTTAAAATTGATATGGTGCAAGAAGAATTTGCCTTCAAAGTTTCCACAAGTGCGTGAGTTTATCCAACGGAAAATGTTACACAATTTTTAAATAAAAGTGGGCTAAGCGTAGGCTAAGTGGCCACAAATTAGAGTGTGGGCTAAGCCTTCTCTTGCCCTTGTATAGAAGTGTAGGCTTAACCTACAAGTTTATCCTTTTTTTATTGAAAAATATTTTAAACTTTTCAGATTATAATTAAAAAAAATATTTTTTTATTAAAATAAATCAATTTTAAAATTACATTAACTAATGTAAAATTTAAAATTACTCTATTTCTCTCTTTCTTATTGCATTTATCCTATTTTTTTACCTTTTTTTTATTTTTTTAAATATAATTATGAAAGATATAATTATTTTAGGAGTAAATGAAGAAATGTTTTTCAAAGATATAATTATTTTAGGAGTAAATGAAGAAATGTTTTTCCTAGTAAAAAAGTTTTATTTATAACTTTTTCTTTTTACTTTTTACTAAGAAATGTTTTTCCTTAGTAAAAACACTATTGATATCTTTTATTTAGAAAATACAAATAATTTATTAAAAATAATCCATTTAAAAAATATTTATTAACAGTTTCATTAACATCTAACAATATATAATTATTTTACTATTAAAAGCATTAGTTATCAGTTAATAAATATATATATTAAATAAAATTATAATTTTATAAACATACTTTATTAATATATGCAAAGGGTCAATTTCTATAAATAAAATGTGTAATGATATGATATGTTAGCAATTTTTTATAATAAATAATTTTTTTTATACAACTACTCTTATAAAATGTCAAAAAATGTCATGCATTTTTTTTATACTACAACTCTTATAAAACACAAGTATTGAGGCATAAATTTGAACGTGTACAAGGTTGAAAATAATACTTCATATTCCATTTAAATACTTACTTTTGTTATATGTTCTGATGAGAAAAGATACATTTTAACAAAAATAGAAAACTTACATAAAGCAAGCCAGCAACCGAACTATATAAAGAAACAAGAAGACTACTACTACGGTAACTACATTACAAAAAAGAAATGAACATAACATGAAGATGATGGTTCAAGAGATGTCTCAAATATCTGAACCCTAACGAATACTAAGCATGTCACGTAAATTAGTATTTGGTTTTATCTAATCACCCATCAAAGAAAAATAAACTTTTTGATCATTTTATAACATCAATCACTAATGTTTCAGCAACTTCTAAATTTCTCCAAAAGCAAATTTAGGGTGGTTAGGAATTAAGACTAACTTCAAAAGTGAAACTAGATCTGCAATAATAAAAAAAAAAGATAGAGCTTGTGGAAGGGCTAAGCAAAACTAAGCTCTGTCTAAACACTAAAGCATAAACCTTAAGAAAGGCATCTCACCCAAAAGTTGTGTATCCTTCCCCTGATGATAAGGCTCAAGATGAATTGCACAAATGACCTACCCTCAATGAGGTAATGAAACATAATCTAGTTAATACAAGGAAAAGCAAGTTATAGTACCATACACAAATATTGTTTTAAGAAAACTTACAAAATGATGAACTCAAGGCAGGGGTTGATCATCAAAGTTTTGAGCATAGTGAGGGTGAACCTGACTTGCGCTTGTTGAGGTGTCACCCTGTTGTCGCTCCATCATCATGGTTAACTTTTGCTCCATGAACTTTATTTTATCCTCCAACATTGCACACTTTTGATTTGCTTGAGCAGCTATTTGAGTTGCTTGTACGACTCTTTCATTTGCTTGCATCACTTGTTGATGAAGTTGTTCATTATGAGAAAAATAATCACTGGAAGGAGCAAGTATTGAAGGTTGGGTTAGGGAAGACACTCCATGGCGAATGTTGGAAGCCAAGTCTGCAGTGCCATAACATCGACCTCTACTCTTGCCTCCAACAACATCCTTCCAGCATTGAAGTTTTATTGTTGGATTGATCGGTTGGCTGTTGGAAGTTGATCCTTCAGAGTTTTCTGATTGGAGGGCTTTCAATCACTCATGGTAGGTTTCCTAGTTCATTGTGAAAATTGTAAGTGGGACAATAATAAGTTAAGAATATAAATCATGTATACAAAAGTAGAGTAATAACTTACGTAAGTCTGTTTGGCACGACTATCTACCCATAGTCCATCCTTCTTAGTGCGTGTGGTTATGAATAATTCATCGGGTTGAACCGGTCGGCCAAATTTTCATTCCTAAAATAAATGGAAAAGTTACCAATATTAGATATTATCTACTAAATTTAGGCTTATGCAACAAAATATAGATACTTACTAGGCCCAATGCAATGTTGATGTGTGATTTACGACCAATAGAGTGCAATGCCCCACCTCGAGTCGATGACCTATTCAATTTATTTTGGATTGATTGTTCTTTGAACTTTTTCGAATCCCAATAGTCCAAGAGACCAATCCATGCTTGTTCACTAATCCAGTTAGGTCTAGTTGCTTTCATCCTAGCTTTACCAAGCATATCAGAGAGGCGTTTTCTCACCTTTGACTCATAAACTTTTCTAGTTGCCACTCATCATGAGGGGCCAAGTCACTAGAGTCTGTAAAAAGAATAACAAATTTAAATAAAAGTTAATGAATATAATAAATGCTTAAATGGAAATGAGTGAAAATGCTATGTTAATATCACCTTAAATTCAGTCCACCATTTAAGTTGGACTTCCTCTGGTGTTTCGTCATAGTGATAGTAAGGACCCCTAAATTGTGACCTAATTGCATGTCCAATTGCCTTAGTAGCACAATGATTAGGTGTCCATCTACAAAACATGCAAACCAAAATGTTAAACAGGAAGTATAGCAAACAATTCACAATAAAGTTCAATGCGATAATAAACTTACCCTTTACCCACTGGTCGAATGATGACCCTCCCACTACCATCATGTTCTTCATCAGGGATATCATGGGGTGTCGTGGGTTGTACTGGCGTATCAGGGGAGGGTTGCACTGATGCCTGAGTAGGCTGAACTGATGTATGAGTGGGTTGCACGGATGCCTGAGTGGGCTGAACTAATGTAAGAGTGGGTTGCACTAGAATTTGAGGAGTCACATGAACGGATGGAGCACTAGAGAAGTGAACTAATGAGGGAGTAGATGTGGATTGTAATGGACTATAAGTGGGAAAAAGTGTCGGAGTAGACAAATATTGGACTGCTGGAGCCACGGGTGATAGGACTGGTATAATACGAGAGGTATAAGGAGGAACATTGTCCTATCGCACTGAAGAACGAAAGGATGAGGAGGGGGTTGAGGAGGAAGGGTCGAAGAAGAAGAAGGGGTCAAAGAAGAAGAAGGGGTGGAGGAAGAGGGCGTGAAGGATTGAAGAAAACGGGATTGGGGTGATGGGCCAGAATAAGGAATGAACCCTAGTTTTATTGCAAGACGACCATGCATAGATGTGTGAACTCCACGCCTAGCATTGTTATGTCTGATAACAGAACCATCCCTTCCTCTAGTCCTAGGCATTTTTCCTGAAAAAAAAATGGCATCATAAAAAAAGAAAGCATAATAATCTGACATAATTTGTTCACAAAAAAGAAAGTGGAAACAATTTAACGTATAATGTTACCTGGAGACATGTTTTGCATGATTATAAAAAACAGTGGAACTGATTTTTAGTGTTTGAACTTGGGAGAGCTAGCTAATGAACATCAAAACCAGGTCAACTTTAACAATTAATTTGCAATTTTATACTTGTGTATCTAGATATCCTGAGATTTAACAGACTTCTCCTTCATACTGTAAAAGGTAATAAGAATGAGATTTTTCTTGAATTATTATATTTGACCAACTAAAATAATTGAGTGTAAGGTAATAATTAAAGTGGTGGAAGAACTGACAATGACTGACAATTAGAAGTCACTTCAGCTACATATAGTAGTCACATGCTCATAAACCTGCACAAAATTCAAGAATTAAATATTTGCTTTTTATGTTAACCTTGCAAATCAATATGCTTCATATAATTCAAGAGTATGTTCCTCGAAGTAGCTAAGACTCATCAAAGAAAGTATAGCCAAAATGTCAGAAAACATGGTGGAAATCCTAATATGCACTGTCTAGCTAGTGCTCTTTTTCCAGAAAAGTGGACGTTCCTTCTAAAATAATGAGGTATATTTGTTGAAGCGGAAAATTACAATTCAAACAAGAAATTAAGAAAAGAATGCTCACAAATCTCCTGGATTTCAAAAGATGCAAAACTTCAACTATTTTACATGAAAATAATATAAAACAGAGCATTCACTACAATGTAAAATCAATGAGGAGAAATATAAGATAAGACAGAGAACTGGTTGAGTAAATAAAGGTAGCCATACTTTCGATGCAACAAATTGCAATATAGAATTGTGCATGAAAACAAATGAAGTAAGACCCATGCAATTAACAGAATGTCCTACTTGGTCTAATTCATGCTTAACATATACAAGGATTATGTCGTAATATTGTCTATTATAGGATCCAAGCTACACTAACTAAATACCAGTAATTAGGCAATGTGGAACTTTGGTACACTAACTAAATAGATGTTACAACTATCAAATGCTATTGTGTCTTAGTTTTATACATCTTGTTTTGTTTTATACTACTGTAAAAGGGTATGAATGCATTTGATGTTACTGCATTCACTTCACCATAATTTTTCCTTTACTTTTTTCATAGTATAACCATAAATTTGTGGGGTAGAGTTTATTAGTTATCGTGTGTTATCCACTAGAAGACGAAGGATTAGTATGCCAATTCCTTTTCCTTTGATTTATGAACCAGTTATTTATCTGCTTTGGTTGCAAGCCTGTTTCCTATACCAACCTTGCCTTGTCTTCTTCCTGAAACAACATTCACGAGTGCAACTAAATGTATCAGCAATCATCGATGAGACAAAAGGCCAATAATGCCAACGAATACATATAGATTAATCCTTATAGTTAGGTACATTATAGTAATCTTATCCTTTTCCACTCAACATAGTTATCTCCTCATCATCATTGGCACTAAAAACATAACAAAGTTAAAAATGAAGATGGTCCACACATGACTAGACAACAATGGAGTAATATAAGTTCATTAATATTCTCTTCGAAGATAAGATTTTTTTTTAAACAAATCTTCTAAAAAACATTAAGTGCAAGCAATGATTGGTGCTAATGTGTAAACTTACCGTTGGATATGGCCCTTTGGAATGTGACTGCCACCAAGCTTTTAAAAGGGAAGTGGTGTCACCTGGGAGCTTCTCGGCTCTTCTCTGAATTTCTTCTCTTATGTCCACAATATTCTCCTTGTAACCCTGTTCAAGAGCAAGAAGTTTTGTAAAAAAATTCAAACTCGTCAATTGATAAGTACAACAAAACAAATTTTAGTTAAGTTAAGATAGACTTTGATAACATATCAGTAAGTGTAATTTAAAAAATCAATTTATCTATAAAGTTCATCCAATATATATCAAGAATTTTTTCTACCTCTAATTAAAATGGATCTCCAACCTTATATAATAACTTTTTAGATCATGCTTCAACTCCTGCCTAACACGCTCCATCAAAGATCTTTTAGTTTTGGTGGGAACAAGAGGTCCAAAGCTAAATAAGTTATTTAGCAATGTTGAACTACTTAATTAGCCAGAAGCTATTCAAAGTCCCAATTGTCCATGTCATTGTCATCATGTTCTTCATCATCTTGACTTGATTCATTGATTTCATCTTCATCATCATCTTCACATATTGTTTCCATAACATCATCATTGACGAGTTCAACAATTAATATGTAAGCTAAGCCTTCTATTTCCTCAATTCTACAAATTGGTAACACATTAGGCATTTCATCAAACTGATAAGGTAAATCATCTTGTATGTTATTAACTTCAACATGACCTCGGAGTTTTGTTGTGATTGCCACGCTCCAACCACGCAAGTTCCTACATATCTTTGGATAAGGCACATAGTAAACTTGTCTTACTTTTTGTGGAAGAATGAAGGGATCATATGGAATATATCTTTCACTCATCTTGATTTCTACAATGTTATATTCTGAATGAACTTTGGTGCCTCTATTATTGGTTGGGTCAAACCAATCACAAAAGAAAAGAGGAATCTTCTTCCTCAAACCAAGATATTCTAATTCATAAATATGTTTGATGACACCAAAGAAGTCATCTTGTCCTCCTTCTGTTACACCTTTTACATGCACCCCTCAATTTGTGGTTTTCTTGCCTTCACTCCATGACTTTGTATGGAACTTGTATCCATTAACAAAGTACATGTTCCACAATGTTGTAGATGAACTAGGTACTCAAGCTAATGCTTTCATGTTTGGGTCAATCACCCTATTCCTCTTATCATAAACCTATGAAATAGTTACATAGTTGTTAAATTAAATAATACTTACGTAGTTTTTAAACCATTCTGGAAAATGTCTATGTATATTCATTGAACCCTCTTCGTTGTTGTTGTTAACTTGTAATAACAATCTTGAAATAAATAAGTAATCAGTCATAAACTGCAATTTAAACATAATCAATACAAATTTTGTTGTTGTTAACTTACTCAAGTATTGGTTTAACTTCATTGCAATTGATGAGGATATGTACATGGGCAAAACGATATTCATCATCATTTAGCCAATATTCTTTGCATGATCCACTAGGACGACCACATTTGTTGAGAACAGACAATGTTGATTCAACTCCCTCATTTGAACTAGTTCGAGGATCATTTCTCAAACTTGTATTTGACAACAAGCTTACATGTTGGAAATAATGAGAAAAAAAATGTTATTTCACGGTGTAAGTAGAATGCACATATTTAACCTTATACCTTTGCTAAATTAGCCACTGATCATTTTGCATCTCTCATCAACCTACACCACATGTTAAGTTTTAAGTTTTGAACAATAATTATGAACAATAAAACTGAGGATTGGATGATTACCTTTCAAATGAATACATCCATCTGTATTGGACAATACCACCAAGTATTGCCTCAGTAGGAAGATGAATAATCAGGTGTTCCATTGAATCAAAGAAACTTGGTGGGAAGATTCTTTCCAATTTACATATAATAATAGAAATATTCGCTTTCATTCGAATTGAATCATCCATCCTCAGAGTTAAAACATAAATCTATGAAAAATCGACTTATTTCAGCTATCGCATTCCAAACAAATTCTGGTAATGAACGAAATGCAATTGGTAATAAACACTCCATGAAGACATGACAATCATGACTTTTCATACTAGGAATACTCCCTTTATCAATGTTTGTACACCTGGTAATGTTAGAGGCATATCCATCAGGCATTTTTAATTTTGTAATCCATTTATAAATTGATTTTGCATCTTTTTTTGTGAAAGTGTAGTTTGCCTTTGGCTTTCCTAACTTCCCATTTCGTAACTGAACCAATTCCAAGTCACCACGTCCACAAAATTCAGCAACATTCATTCTTGCCTTGTGATTGTCCTTTGTTTTATCCTTGACATCCATCATAGTATTGAAGACATTATCAAAAACGTTTTTTTTCAATGTGCATGACATCAAGATTATGTCTTAGCAAATTGTGTTTCCAATATGGCAGATCCCAAAAGATTGATCTTTTTGTCCAATTATGATATTGTCCATACCCTAATAAGGTATCAAATGGACCATAAATCACCTTTGGAAAGTCTCGAATAAATTCCCACAATTGCTCTCCATTTAGGAAATTAGGAGGCTCATCCAACTCAATCATGTTTTTCGTAAATCTCCTCTTGCTTCTCCTAAATGGATGATCGGTAGGAAAAAATCGACGATGACAGTCAAACCAACTACTTTTACCACTATGTGGTAATGTAAAAACTTTCGTGTTCTCCATACAATGAGGACATGCTAATTTCTCTTTAGTCCCCCATCCTGACAACATGCCATAAGCTGGAAAATCATTGATTGTCCACATCAAGCAAGCTCGCATGACAAAGTTTTCTCTTGTAGAGATGTCATATGTCATTACACCTTCATTCCACAATTGGTTAAGATCATCAATAAGAGGTTGCAAGTAGACATCTATTTTTTTAGTTGGGTTACTTGGGCCAGGTATGAGACAAGTTAGAAACATGTACGGTTTGGTCATACACATTTCAGGGGGCAAATTATAAGGAGTAAGAAATACAGGCCAACAAGAATATGGGGATGTTGAAGCTTGGACATAAGGAGTGAACCCATCGGAACATAAACCAAGTCTCACATGTCGTGGGTCAATAGCAAAACTTGGATATATCTTATCAAAGTGCTTCCAAGCTTCCCCATCACATGGATGTCGCAGTAGGCCATCTTCTTTTTTGTTTTCAAAATGCCATCTCATTTGCTTAGCAGATTCTACTGATGCATACAGTCTTTGTAATCTTGGGATGATTGGCAAATAAAACATTCTCTTCCTTGGAATTTGTTTGTATCTTCCCTTATCACCCTTAGGAGGAAAATATCGAGGAAGATGACAAAATTTGCATTCAGTTAAAAGGTTGTCATCCTTGTAATATAACATGCATCCAAGTTCACAATAATCAATTTTTTGGGCTTTTAACCCAAGACTTGACACAATTTTTTTAGCTTCGTAGTACTTCTTTGGTAGGCAATTATCTTTGGGAGCTACATCAACTAACAATTTTATGAAATGGTCTAAACATTTTTCAGGTTTATGTCAATTTGTTCTAGCTGCTAGTAGTCTGATTGCTACTGATAATTTTGACTCGGTGGCACCATAAAAAATCGGTTCATTTGTAGTTGCTAACATATTATAAAACCTTTGGGCTTCTGCATTAGGTGACTCTTCTACATATTCATCTTCATTGTCCATGTGACCATAATGACTTGTTATGTCTGCTTCTTGCATGTATGAATCATACACCATATTGGTCATTAAACCAATGTTATCATCAGGTTTCATTCTTCCATGGCCACTAGATGCATAACCAACATTGTCCTCACTTAACATCTATTCTCTTTGTTGAACCCATACTGTGTAGTTAGGTTTAAAACCATATTGTAGCAAATGAGCCCTCACATGAGATGGTGGAAGAATTTTCTCACAGACACACTTTATGCAAGGACACCTTATCCCTCCTTCTAAAGTATTAAAAGTTTGATCCATTGCCTTTGAAACAAATTCACTCACTCCAATAATGAATTGTTTGCTAAGTCTCCTTGAAGGATCAAGTCGTTCATACATCTAACTTCGATCCATTTTTCTGCATGGAATATATGTATATAGTAGTGATGAAATTATCAGCCAATATAGCACTGCTCTATGAGTAGTGATATATAAGAATTATCAAACAAAACTATCATACCATATCACAATGGTGTGAAATCAGTTTTGACTTGTAAAGTGATTTTCAACTCAAAATATTGGTAATAAATTGGTTGTAAACCAGTTTTGTTTTGTTTAATTGGACGGTCTTGTGAAGCCACATGATTTGTGTGTTTGCTTCAATAATATATTAGATAGAATAAGCAAAACCTAAATACTTATCTCAACTGAAAAACTACAAAATTAACCTGAAGGGCTTACCACTGGAGGAATCTTATAAGTGATTTTTTTGAAGGAGTTGAAGTCCTTATGTGTTTAAGAGAATCACCTGCTAACCTGTAAGCATAAACAAAATATATAAAATTCATTTTGCATAAACAATAGTCTTGGGCATTATGAAGATACAAAAATAAAAATATATTTATTTTAATGGAAACATAAAATAATGTGTAACACAAATTATTAAAACAATTAAAAGTATTTAATATATTAAATATTTCTTATTTAGTAATGTGCATAAAATATTCATTAACAAATAACATTCAAATAATTAAAATATTTACTAAAATATATTGAATGCTAGTTAATATATTAAATATTCTGTAACTAGTATTTTCCTAGATATTTCTTAATACGTTTGTCACTTTTTAAAATAAGAATAAATAAAATAAAGTGTTGTTATATTAAAAAAGATTAGAGATTGTTTAATTTATCCTATTAAATAATTCACATATACTAGTTTCAATTAATAAAATCATAAGTGGGACCCATACATTTTAGATAAGAAAGTTATAAAAGACAAGAAAGGTATTGTGGTCGAACCATATGATTGAGTGAGGTGTGTTTGAAGTGGAAATTCTATGCAGGCAAAGATATTACTGCAACACCAGCTATATACTAGTACCCTGTAAATTGGACAGTGTCAAGGTCAACTCCCACTGTTGTTGGAGATTTATTGATTGTTGGAATCTATGGCCCTGCCGTTGTTATTGGTCTCAAAAGAACAAGTGGTGAACTTGTGTGGAAGAACCACTTTGGATCATCATCCTACAACACTCATCACCATGTATGGGACATTTTACAACGGGTCAGTCTAGCCTTCTTTCCTTAGAGGCTTTACTAATATTTTTCTGTTCAAACTCTCACTTCTTCTATTCAATATCATGACAAGCTTGATTAAGGAGTGTTTGGTTCTCCACTTTTTTGGTCATTTACAATACTCTAATTCAAAAATCTTATTTAGGGATAATACACTTAAATTTATCCCTTAAATTAACTGTTGGTACAAAATCTATACAATTTAACTCCTGCTTCGTGCTTAAACCAAATATACAAGCCTGTTCCATCCTTGAACAACCTATTACATATGATACTGCAATTAATCTCCATAACAATCATATAAGAACTCAAGATACAGTGAGAGATAGAAGCTGCTAAACACATTAAAATGATAGTAAGTGAATAAGGCTCAAGCATAGCAGAATTAGTTCCTATCAAAGACATTAAAACACAGAAATTGCCACAACACGAATAGGACCATGAACAAGATAAGGCAACAAGGTTCAACCAGTTGCAGAGCAAAGCACACTAAACAAGAGAGACACCCAACAAGCCCCAACTAGTTCCCCATACCTCAACTGGGAACAAAGATCTATTGCATCTTTCAAACCAGAAACAACATCAGAGACGGAAAAAACAGAGCCGACTAATACCATAGTAAGAAAACATACTCTTCACTCCCAACAAACATATATTGCAATACGACCTCAAAGCACCCAAACCCAAGACACACAAAAACACCCAACACAGCCCTTACTAAGTCAACATCATACACCAAACATCAAATAACAAGACTAAATCTGAAACACACATCAGACCATAGAAATAACAATAACTTAACAGAGATAGAGAGTTTTAATTAGTCACACTCCTCCTAGTCAAGAGAAATTTGCCGAAGAGCAGCATTTCCTCTATCAATGACCTACAAGGAACTTAACATCAAAATCATTCGAGAACTTAACATCCTCTTAAATCAACCCCTTAAATCAAACAATGTAGGAAAAAATTGGTAAGCAGAACACAAAAAAATGAGCGTGCATCACCACATCAAACACAATCCACGAAAATCACAGAGAAGAAAATAAAGTGTTAGGGAAACTACTGAAAATCAAGAACCTATGGTTACAAAAATGCGAAACTCACTTGTCAAAGAAGAAGAAGAAGGAGTGGAGGAAGAAATCGAAACTCACTCGTCGCACGTTCACGGTTGTCGCATCCCACGGTCACGTTCACGGTTGTCGCATCCCACGGTCACGGTTACGGTCGTCGCATCCCACGGTCACGGTCACGGTCACGATCGTCGCAAGTTCATGAAGAAATGTTCAAGCTCCCAATCTAACATTCGAGTTCGCTCAACAGTTTTCAAAAAGTTTTCAAATAAAATAATTTTATTATTTTTAACTTTAAAATCATAGCGTGGGCTAAACCTTCAAAACTTTAAGTAGCATAGCGTGGGCTTAACCTTCAAAGGCATAGCGTGGGTTTAACCCCCAAAAATTTAAAATTTTATTATTATTTATATTTTCAGTATGACCGTTTCACCAATGCAACCCTTTTTTTATTTTTTTTTTAAGTTTGCGTGGGTATAACCCACACTTTCTCACATTTTATTTAAATTTTTTTAATAATGAAGACTTATTTGACTTTATTTAGTTTCCACATGGTACCATTACTTCTTCTTTTTTTCAGCTAAATGAAAATTTTCTTGTATTGATCCAATATTGTTATGTTTATATGTACTATATATAATGATAATTTTACTAGAATCATATTGTTATATGTATGATTTTCTTTTTTATTATATATTAACGATTATTATAAAACTTGTCTTTGTATATCGTTTCTATTATTAGTTTTGTTTTATGTTATTACCTCTATTTAACAAGATAAAAAAACTCAATTTAATAACTTTACAATAAACTATTATACAACCCACAATCAACAACATGTGAACTTAATGACGAAATAGTTTTGGAACCGTTATATAACGTTTCTTAATAACTTAGTGATAATTTCTTAATAACTATTAAAAAACTCTCTTAAACAAAGATTGGAAATCATGCTGTTAAAATATTAATGATATGTTTGTATCCATGAATATACTCTGCATGTGGATGGACAAAGACGAATTTCTTTAATTTGTATCCAATTATTTGCACGGATAGGAGCGAGAAAAGATGAGTGAGGAGATACAACTTATATATCATTATTGAGTTGAAGAGAAAGTGAAATATTATAGGAAGCCATGTAGGATCCTTTTAATTTTTGTTTTTACCCCAAGTATACTTATGGCAGTAGTATTTGAATACCAGACATTCTCAAAACTATTTTTCTTATATTAATAATAAGAAAAATCATTATTAATATTAATTTTCTTATAATATATATATATATATATATATAATATAACATAAATGAAATAATCATAAATAATATTAAAATTATCTAATTACATTAATTTAACTAACAAAATTAATTTAAATTGATAAAATGAAAAATAATATAATTATATTTAAAATTTTAATTTTATTTATTTATTTTAATTTTACATTATTTTAATTAACTAAGATATGTATAAAATTAGTTATTATTTTTTTATTGGCTAACATAAATTTTTTTATTTAATATATATATATATATATATATAAATAAATAAATAAGGGTAAATTTGTAGTCATATAATTTACAACATTAAAAATAATTCAAAATACTTTTACAACCCTCACATCACTCATATAATTCTATCAACTTTCCTCACTCATATGTAGGCTTATTCAACACTACCTTGTAAATTTGTGTCCCATTAAAGGTCGTCTCTAATATAATTCTATCAACTTTCCTCACACATCCACTCTAACATATCTCAATCCAAATATCCTTACAATCATCACATCACTCATATACTTCAATAAATTTTCCTCACATATCCACCCTAACATATCTCAATCCAAACACCCTCAACTTTTTTCACATTTTCTTCTCAAATCCTCACACTCACTTCCACTTTCTCACATAATCTATAATTATGGTAGAGTCTCCAAAAGAGCGTCGCAAAGAGTAAACAAGAGACTCTACATGGGACTAGTGTGTGTTTAGTACCCCAATAGAAATGAAAGCTAATGTTTTAATGGCTATGCATTAGAGACGACCTTTAATGGGACACAAATTTACAAGGTAGTGTTGAATAAGCCTACATAAAGAAAAACATATTATTTAATTATAGTAGGCATGTGAGACACTAAAATGGCTATAAAATTAAATAATTATTAAGAAGTTTTTTTCTACCCACTTATATAGTCGATGTGACTCGTGTGAGATTATATATTATGAGTGGTCCGATAACGGATCGATAGAAGGTGGCCTGATAGGCTCAACAAACAATCATTAGGATACACTCGAAATAAATCTGATACCATATTAAGAAGTGGACTTTAAGTCTAACTCAACCTCATAAAATCAGCTTATAAGGTGAGGTTTACACCCACTTATATACTATGAAATGTCCTAATATCTAGTCGACGTGAGATCTTCAACAATAATTAAACTTAGCGTCGCCATTGCAGACATTATGTGAGAAAATAAATGTGAGTAAATTGTCGTCATTGGGAACAATACCGGGGAAACAAATATTAGTGTCGCCTAGACCTACGCTAAATTTAATAAAATATTAACTTGCATCCACTTTGTATTTCCATTCTCGATGCAGTATGATTTTGCAACTTATTTTTTAATTACATGTACTTTGTGTCCACATTCTATATGCTAACTTATTATTATTATTTTAATAATTTTTAACTTGCATCCACTTTGTGTCTACATTTTAGACTCAATATTATTCTGTCACTTATTTTTTTTATTGCATCTACTTTGTGTCCCCATTCTAGATGTTAACTTATTATTATTATTTTAATAATTTTTAGTGTGAGTTAAAGGTCTCCATTGTGGACACAATGTTTGACATTTATTTTTGTGTCCAACTTGAGTAGACTTCACCCTTGATAATGGTTTTTTCTTATAACCCTCACTTTTTGTTGGCAACTAAATTGGATTTTTCTTGTAGTGTAAATGCCCAAAGCGTTAAGTAAAAAATGACGTAGAAAAGAATACTCATTGATAGGGTCATCCAAGAGTTGCTATGAGCCAAAAAGAATACTCATTAAGTCAAGAGTGATTTGTGTCAAGAATACTCAAGGAATTAACCAATTGTGACTATAAACCCAAAAAATACTCGAAATATATTTCACAATATTAATCTCCTTAGTGAATTTCAGTATGTTAATTGAAAATACATAGTCTGTTGCTTCAAATGAATGATTATAAATTCTTGTACTAATTAAGGAAGGAGAAATTATTGTGAATACACAATCAATCTTTATTTAAAAATCTATCTTTATTTAAAAATCTTTATTTAAAGTGTTTCAACTAATGTTTTAAGTTGCATTTGTCAACAAGAAATATCATTTGACGAATTTGTTAAAATAAGCGAAAAAATACGTAAGTCAAGGGATTCAATAAAGGTATTGAGTTGTGCCTAATAATAAGATATATCAAATGAAAGATTCATAGTATGATCACATGATGAATCGAAATATTGTTTGTTTATTTCCAATCAGACTGATGTTTTTTTAATTTTGATATAAACACGATTTAACTCTTCATTCTTGTATTTTTTTTTCACTAGTCATCTCTTATTCAAAAACTAACAGAAGTACAATATGTCTTCAATTGATACCTCCCACATTTTGTTGCGAAAATTGTAAAATGTCTTCAATATTATTCTCACACACCTCATTGATTCAACTTACATTTCTATTGGTTTTCAAGTAACACAAAAATACAACAATATGAACTTAAATAAATAAAAAATATGCATTCAAATATCAACACAAAATACAACAATAGAAATCTCATGAAATATAAACACTAATGAACTAAACATATAGAAAGTATTTAATCTGTCAAAAGTGTTCAAATAAAATTCAAGATTTAATATAAGGATTGTCATGTCTCTTTTTATTTTTAAAAGGAAATGTATTAACTAAAATTAACTAAAATTCTAATTTTACTGAAATTTTAATCTTCATTTTAAGGTTAATTTTAATTTTAATCTATCTTACTTTAATTAAACTAAAACCAATTCTAATTTGTAGTACTTTAAATTTTTAATCTTCTTTCTAATTTGAATCTTAATTTAATTAAAAATAATTATCTAAAATTATAATATTTATTTTAATAATTTAATTTAATTAAAATTGTCATCTCATTTGTAATATTAATTCTCTCTCTATTCAATAAAAGTTCTAACATTAGTTCCTTGGGACTACATTTCAGTTACCCACGTAAAAGCAGCTTGCAATCGAAGAGAATAATGCAAATGATTAAACAAAGGAGGAAGATATATTATTAATGGAAGAAAGCAATGAACCAAACCAACAAAGATTGAATTATAAGTTGGACACAATCTGCAAAGGAAAAGGCTTGGCGAGCGGATCTACAAGTCTGCTTCGAAAAACCAGTTAAGAACGTCATGTGTTTCAACCAACTCACCGGTGGCGGCAGAGAAACCAACTCTGATCCACTCTGGCAAAACAGTTCTCAAATCAACAACAGTAGAGACAGTGGCATTCCTATTGTCCCCAGGGTAAACCACAAACACACTAAGAGTTTTGGACTCGGAGTTATAGTTTAGGCTGGCACGTGCCACAGCATTATCCGGTTCAAGTTCACTTGGCCATGCCACAGTTGCCACTGACTTAATAGAGTCAACATCGATTCCAATGTGAGGAGAGCGAGAAGTTGAATTGGGGTCCCAATCATTGGTATAACTGTCAAACTCAATAGCCACTATTTGGTTTTTGGAAGGATCCAATGCAGTTTCGGGGCTGAAAAGTCCAAGATAACCGCCACTTGAGTTTTTAGGTAAGTGAAGGTCGGCCGGTGCAAGAAAGAAGGCAAAACCATCAGCATGAAGGGTTGAGCCATTAGGGTTGACGACAAAGGAGAAGCCAGAGGTGAAGTCCGCGAGTTCTCCGTTGTTTTTGTCCCAGAGGTGTATTGGTGTGATATGCACTGCTCGGCCAACACTGTGTGGTACTGGTTTACCAAGTTGGTCGGTGTTGGTTAACCTTAGAACCCCATCAGATATTGAGGCATTGCCCAGTAATCCTATGTTTGGGTCATCTTGGTTGAAAAGAGAGAAACCGAAGGAAACGGTTTCGTCTGCCGAGAGTGGGGATGGTTGTGCAGTGTGATGTTGTGGAAAGAGGAAAGGGATGAGGAATTTGATAAGGAGAATGGAGAGAGGACTTAGAGATTTTGAGTTGGGGAAAGACATTGTGTGATGCAGGAAGCAATGATGTGAGGAATGAAGTTACATATAGGCCTGTTTGGCCAGCTAAGAATGTAAATTGGAATACAGTTGCCTCAAATATACGGCACTCAACTCACTATATACTGCCGTTTGCCAACTAATTAAGATGGAAAATCCGAGGAAATTCTACAAAAGTTTGATTATACAAGTCCACAACATGATGGTCAGCAAAACTTTGGATATCTCTCTTCCTAAAATGACCAGGTTATAAGAAACATTGAGGAATATACTCCTGCATTTTGATAAGTAATCTATGAAAACAAAATAGATTAGTATATATGATATATTTTGGTAACACCTATGTGGTCATATTTAACTTGCCTTCCAGCATAAAAAAAATGTATACAAGTCCTTTTTCTAGGGAACCAAGCATATGTAAATCAGCTTGCTGATAAAAAAAATGTAAAGCTGCTAAATGTAGTTTACTTTGGAACCACATTTGTGTAAAAGAGTTAGTACCCCTTTACCATGTATACATATATGATTAAAAAAGTTCTTCAAATTAGAAAGCTCTAACTTTAGGTGAATAGAATTTTTATTCGTGTAATCCCTGTGTTTATCATCATCTGGATGACACTATATGTGTGTGTGTAGGAATGTGATATTTTGTTAATTTATATTAGTCGATGATAACAAGGTATAACTCGTATACTTGGCCGGATATTAAATAGTTTAGAAGTGTAATAAGCTGTATGTTGTTGATTGAAAATGAGATGCTTTATTAATATAGAGAAAAACGCATACATTAATTATTGAGTGAAACAAATAAAATCTGTGGAATTGAAGGACAAAGATATCTGGAACTACTAAACCTTGAAACCTCGATAATAGGAAAGCTTCCTTGCTCTTTTCGCCTAAGTTTGACGACGGCAAAACTATGTAATTTGCCTAAACAGTCCAAATGAATGTATTTTTTAGTTATTTTTCCAAACATACTGCAAAACCCAGGAGTATAAGTAGCTACGTTCTTGCCTCCTTCTAAGCATCAAGCATCAAGCATCAAGCATCGTGATCATAAATCATTCCGAACAAGAAACACTACAATGGCCCTTGTGTTCTTAGTCCTTTGCCTCTCGCTAATTAGCAGCGCCAAATCAGACTCATTTTCTTTCAACCTACCAAGTTTTGAGACGGGTGTTAGAAGCATACTTGTGGGTGATGATGCAAAGACAGTAGGTGGAGTACTGCAACTCACCAACAAGGACACAAGCGGGAATCCAACTCAACACAGCGTTGGCCTCTCAGCTTACTTTGGACCACTTCATCTCTCTGACACTAAAACTGCAAGAGTTGCAGACTTCCACACCGAGTTCTCCTTCGTTGTCAACACACATGGTGCATCACTGCACGGCGACGGCTTCACCTTCTTTCTTGCATCAATCGATTATGATTTCCCCGACAACTCAAGTGGTGGGTTCCTGGGACTTTTCAACCAGGAAACAGCATTCAACACCTCCATAAACCAAGTGGTTGCTGTTGAGTTTGATAGCTTTGCAAATGAATGGGATCCCAACTTCCCACAGTCTGATTCTCCTCACATAGGAATTAATATCAATTCCATTAGGTCCGTGGCAACTGCGCCATGGCCACTTGATATTCAATCACAGGGATCAATAGGAAAGGCACGCATAAGCTATCAATCTTCCTCCAAAATATTGACTGTCTCCGTGGCTTATCCAAATAGTTATGCCAAATCCAACGCCACTGTTTTATCGTATCCCGTTAATTTAGGGACTGTTCTGTCAGAATGGGTCCTGGTCGGTTTTTCTGGGTCCACCGGTGACTTGGTTGAAACACACGACATTCTTTCCTGGTCTTTCAATTCCTTCTTGTAGAACAGTCCAGGTGGAGGGAGAAGAGAATAAAGTGCTTGCCCAGAAAATGATGATGCTCTTTTATGCTTTGATTTGTTGCCCCTGTGATGTTTCTGTTTCCTGGTTCCACAATAAAAGTTCGTTTCAAATTATCAATTTAATGATATTTTTTAACATTTGTTTTAGTTTTATCTTAATGCAACACTTTTTTTTTTCTGTCAAATCAACGTTATGCCATAACACCAACCATTTATACTAGAAAATATCAAACATAGTTAGTAATAATTTTTAACAATAAATAAACCTTTTAGGGACGACTGAAAGGAAAATTGAATGGAATGAAGTTTCTTCAGGTTCTTCACCTTATCGAACAAAACTGATAATTTCAGAGGTGAAAATCCGATTACTGCTTTGAACCCATCAGCAAACACAATTACCAACTATCAAACCAGTGTTTTGGAAGTTATGAAATGAAGACAACGTTAGGGTTCTAAAGCGTGAACGATGGGTACCGAATTTAGGAGAAAAGCGTTAAATTTTGGGGAAATAAAGTTCGGATTAGGAGAGTTTATTCGGTCTTTTCGTCTCTTTGATCGTGTTGTTATTTCGGTCATCCAGTAATACATTTGTCCTCAGATTCAAGTGGAGCGTTTTGAGTGTTAATGTAGAGTCTATAAAAGAAAAATTGTCTTATCTTTAGCCTAGATATTCATCCCAGGTCATATGCCCCCAAGCCCTAGTAGTATGGGAACTATACGCAGGGTCTTATGGTTGATATGCTGTGTTGGTTGGAACCTCCTATTGACTTGTCGCCATGTGATTTGCTCATGTATCCTTGAAGCCGAGTAGTGGAGCTCTTTGCTGCGTTCGAGGTGTATGGATGTGACATGGTGTCAGAAAGTTGATATGGACCATTGATGTTGTAGTGATCCAACAGTGGAAATTAGATGTGACGGTTCGTATTCGCCTTCTCCGCCACCTATAAATAGGGGTAGTAGTGGGTTCCATTTTTCACGCGTGAATCGTGAATTTGCTCAGAATATCCAAGAGCCGAGTGAAAACTTCTCACTAATTTGTGTGTGTTAGTTGAAGAGTCTTCGGAGGTAACCATGTCTTCCCTTTCCGTCATCACTTCATTTTCGTCTATGTCTGAGGCTCCAAGTAGGGAAAGGCCAATGGCCATTGATGTTAGGTCTAGCGACAACGAGAACTTTGAGAATTCTTCTCGAGCTATCGGTCCTCTTAGTAGGGATAACTTAGAGCCTGCAATGTCGTCATCGTCTTTGAGTGCATACGAGGGGGAGGAAACCCGAGAGGCCTATTATGTGTGGATAGATAATAAGGTTCGTGAGGTGTTTTCTAAATATACTGAAGTATCGATGCTTCAGGCTTTCGTTGAGAGTGTAGATATTGTTTTGGAGGGTGTGCCGAATGGTGCCTTAGCGTTGCGTAAATGTAGGGAGTTTGAGATCGTTTGCTTAGGTAGGGAGAGAGAAGCTAAAGATTTTTTTTACTTTTATTCTTGCTTGATCTCGAACATTCATGTCCGCTTTCCCTTTTATGAGTTTACCTTGGAGATGTTGTGTATCTTAAACGTAGCTCCTACACAGTTGCATCTGAATAGCTGGGCCGTGCTCCAGGCTTTTCGGTTGCTTTGTGAGGTGATTAGTCTTAAGGCCACTCCTAGGTCTTTTTACATTTTTCGGTACGAGGCGGGGAGACCGAATAGGTTGGGTATATATCTTTAGTCGGTCGATTGAAAAATAGCCTCTTGCTCCTTTCACCACGTCTTATAGGTTCAATAAGAAAAACCAAAAGGGGTTTATGTAGTTTAAGTAAACTAATCAACATCTCCACAGTTTTGTGATTTTCCAGTCCTCTACCATTCCAAAAAAATGAAGATAACTTCATTGCGACGTTGTGGAGAGAACTTTCTTAGCAGTATTTTTGGATTTACCAGTCCTCTTAAGTGGTCTCTTTGGTTTTCTTTTAGTGAAAACTATTTCCTCCCCAATATCACTGACATCCTCCTCCATCTCCTTAGGATCAACCCAAAATTTTGAAACAACATTTGTAGTTTCCAAACCATCAAGTGAGGAAAAGTGATTTTGCAAGACCAACGATAGTGCTTTAACATCCCCAAGAGGTTAGCCTTCCGAGGGAAGGTATGATGCGACGAAGGTGGTACAGTTACAATAGTAGAGACCTCCACATGATGACCATCAACTAGATTTGTAGTTGGTATGTTAAAACCTGCATGTGATTTATCCCTACAAGGAGAGGTAGCAACAATCACAGGAGCAGAGACCTGCACATGATGAGGAGTTGTAACAATATAAGGATCACCTCCCACATTTGTAGATTCCAAACCCTCGAGAGAGGAAAAATGATTTTGCAGGACCAACAATGGGGATGGTATAATCACAATTGCAGAAATCTCCACGTGATGACCATTAATTGGAGTATTAATTGGTGTTATAGAATCTGCAGGTGATTTAGCCCTCCAAGGAGAGGTGGGGCGCAACGGAGATGGTACCGCCACAGGAGCCCAAACCTCCACATCATGATCCTCAATAGGCACATGAGACTCTGAGCCCTTCACTTGCATAATAGCAGGTAGCATTCCCTGATTTGGGAAATCCGAAGTGTGAGGGGACAACCCCTGCCTAGATTCATTATCTGAGGCATCCTCAAGAGGAGGCATATTACCAAAATCATCCTCCACTCTGCTTGGTTTATCTGAAGCAAGGTAGCCCAAGGGAGACCTAGCATTAGCTAGGGGTGGCAAAGCGGGTCGGCTTGCCCCGCTTAGGCCCACAACATGCGGGCCGGCCCGCCCCGCTTAGGCCCACAACATGCGGGCCGGCTTGGCTCACCCTGCATACAAAATGCGGGTTGGCACTAGCGCAGAAATGTAAAATAAATGCGGCTATTTTACATTTACAAATGCGGTTATAGAACCGCATTTGATCCGCACGCATTCGTAAATCGGAGATATACAAATGCGGTCATAGAACCGCATTTATAAATTAGATTTACAAATGCGGTTATTTAAAATAACCGCATTTGTATATTATTCTGAATGAGAGATGAGGGTTTAGGGGTTTAAGATTTACGAATGCGGTCTTGGTAATAACCTCATTCGTAAATCACATTTACGAATGCGGTTTTGGTAAATGACCGCATTTGTAAATAGGTAAATCACATTTACAAATGCGGTTTTGGTAAATGACCGCATTTATAAATAGTTTTTTTTTTTAAAGTGCAGTTTGTATTGTGCATAAACCATATAAATTAATAACCTGCATAATAATCAAACCCAGCCAGACAAATACAAAAATATAGTAATCAATTGAAATCATCAAAATGTACATTTACAAGTAATCAAATTACATATACATAAAACCACTATTGTTTACCTATGCTAGAGTTATAAAAATTTATGAAATATGTGGACCAAGAATCTCTAACATATGAAATGCCTTCCTCATTCATTGGTGTTTCTTCTGTGAATAACTGCATTGCAAAGTTGACATAAATTAGTTTTTAGATATATATATATATATATATATATATATATGTTCAAGAATTATAAAAATGATTTAACATATATAGTACTTCTTTCCAACCAGTTTTAACACCTAGTCTTATAATGGTAATCATCCATTACATAATGTAATAGCCACACTCATAGCTTCCTGGTTGTTTATTACACTATAATTCAATAAAAAGTAATATGTTAGTATATTGATAAACAATGATAATAGAGAAAGAAAAAAATTACAAACCTTTATTCTTATCCAGTTCAAATTATTTGAACTTGATCGACCTTTTAGGATGTTATATCCACGCCATGAACTGGTTAATACAAAAAACCTCGTTAGTAGATGGTTAATTAGTAACATATACAAAGTTCAGTTTATAATGTACTTACGTATCAATGATATCCTTAAATTTTGTGGGAATCTTCTTGTGTAGGGAACAAAACCATACAACAGTCTTATCAACCATTGATAAGACAAGTAACTGCCAATGATGCCTATATCATCAATGAAAAGAGTTAGTAAATATTTAAAACATGAAATAATAATAATTGATGACATATAATTAAACTTACTCATTAATATAAGGGCATAAATAAATTTGTTTTCCCTCTTTTTCCAGGGTGTTAGTGATGTATGCTTGAGTCTCAAATGAGTTTGGTCCAACGGGATTAGTATATGCAGGATCTAAGAATCCATACATATTTTCCTTCCCCTCAGTGATACAGACTCTATGCAAAAACCTACAAGTTTTTAGTTAAAGCATAATCAATAATAATTTAACATAAAGTAAATTGAATAATAGGTAAAGATACTTACATAAAAAATTGAATTATACTTATATTGAGCTCTTGTTTCCCAGATATAAATTCTGATAAATCTGTGTTGTAAATCATCAGTGGCAGTTCAGTGTTTATTTGAAAAAATGTATCATCCCACGGAACTGGAAAAGGTTCATTGCCAATCTGACTAGCAATGAGACGTAAGGAAGTTAGAGGATCGTCAACTGGAACCTCACTCTTCTTTTCCGGACTTGGTGGCCGAAAAGGTTTCTACAAGATAAACAACATTTGTATTAAATTATATGTAATATATAAATATAAATAAAAAATAATATAATGAAATGAAATTATTACATGAGGTTTGGGCATAGATCGAATGAGCTCTCTGGGCCAGGCAACGAATGTCTGAAATGCATCGGCCACAGTGGTTACCTCATCTAAAGGTAGTGGAACACGAGCATCAGGAAATCGTACTTTTTCAACTCTTACCTTTGCCACATCAGGGGAGAGAGGAATGTTATGTAAGGTGGTGGCATTTTGATAGACTTTTCCAAGGGCCACCACCCGAGGAAGTTTGCCGCCCACTACCAGTAGCTCACAATCCTCCGTCTGCCCATTGATATCATCCCCTGATGTTGGAGGAGCCGCACAACTCCCCTTTGTGCTCTTGGGAGTGGGACTAACAAGGGGTTCAATCGGCTTAGCACAAACTTGTTGCGATAGAAACTCTTGTCGCATTCGATCATTCTCCTTTTTCATCTCTAGCCACATCAAATCAGTCTCCTTTCTCATCTCCTCCATTAATTCTTCACGTATCTTAGTCTTCATTTGAGTTTCGTTCTCTTTGGAGGAGGAGGATGACTGTCGTTCTGAAACTCCAAAATATAGTTTAATTCTGACCCCTTGTCCAGCTGCACGAACACGACCAGAGTGCTAAGGCGTCCAATTGCTTCAACCAGGATATCGTGACGACCTTCAGCAACAAATTTACCGTCGGATTCCAAGGAATCCTGCAAGAGTACACAAAAATCATATTTTCAAGCATTAATATAATTAATGCTTTAAAATAAATGAAAAAAAAACTAAAAATAACTTACAATTTTTTCGATGATAACCCCGGATTGCTCAGAACTTGGTGCACCCAACTTTTTAATTCGGGCCCTCTTCCATTTTACATGGCGAAAAGGTGGTGATGGAGGAGAAGTGACCCCTGTTTCAACATTCTCAGTCCCCTGTTTAGATATCTCCTTTTCCACCATCAGTGTTTGCTCAAGTTTTCGATACCCCGAACGAGACATAACGTGCGGGGTAAGATTCTTCAAAGCTATCTCTTGAGCTTTCTTCCGACGTCCTGTCATAATTGAAATAAACAAACTGAAGTAAATAAGATAAACTTATTAATGTTATATAAACAAAAAAGTTACTTCACTTACCCTCCAAGCCTCATTTTCACGGCTTTCTTTAAAAAGACGCCATGTCTCTTCATCAATATGTTTGTACTTTAAACATGGATTTTCGTCTTTAAGGTCGCCAAAAATGTATCTTGAAGTCAGTCTTGACTTAAAGGTACGAAATTTGAGTCCGATATTGGATATAATCTTTGATCGAAGCGGTCCACATCAGGAATTTCAAAGTTTGCCTGCAAAATAACATCAGCAAATTAAAATTAATCAATGAATATTAAAAAGCATTATATCAAAATGTAAAGCTTACCAGAACATCTTCCCAGATCATGTTATGGTCAACCTCTGACACCTCATCCCATGAATTAATCAGAATGGAGAGCCTCTCACGAGAAACAACTCCAAGATAGCTCATAAACTCATCTGCCTTATGACCAAAAGCCATTCCAGTGTTGACGTCAATGTCAACACGTGTCTTCTCACCAGCAGCACGTCTCAATGCGAGACGCTTCAATCTAGTAGGTCCTCTGCTGCCTCGTATGGATCGAGGTTTGAGTGGGGTCTGATCGTCATCCATGTCTCTGTTAAAAAAATTAGGTAACAAACATTAGTTAATCTGCATCGAATTAAAATCTTATAAAAATAATGCATAAAAATATAAATCTAAAATGCTTATTTACAGGTTGCATGGGGGTTGAAAGTTCATATGTAAATTCCTTCACTGTGGTCTTTACGGGTTGCATGTACATCATCAACTACATCGTCATCTTTATTAATTATCTTTGGTGTGAATGAACAGGGGTCACCATTTTCAATATCATCTATGGTCTCCCCTTGTTTTTTGCCGTGTAAAACGACATACCAATGTTCTGACGTAGGATCTTTCACGTAGAAAACTTGAGATGCTTGTTAAACCATTATAAATGGCTCATCTCGATACCCTATCTTTCGAAAGTCCACTAGTGTGAATCCTGAATCATCAATTTTAACCCCAATTTTATTGTCAACCCATTTACACTTGAAAACTGGAACGGAAAACTTAGTGTAGTCAATCTCCCATATCTCTTCTATAAACCCATAGTATGCCATTGATCCAAGTACTGGATTTGTATCTTTCGAAGTCGAAAACTGCATTGACTCGGCTTCAAGAGTAACACCAGAATTTTGAACTGTACTCTTTTCATCCATGGACTTCGTGTAAAATATACAATTATTCACTTCATACGCTGTACATGAGATGAAATCAAACTTCAATCCAGCAGCCAACTAGGTCAAGGTCTCTGATGCCGTTGAATCCTTGAACACCTCGTCTTTAAACCAAGGCATGAAAGTTCTATTATGTTCCATCAAGACCCATTTCTCTGCTTGTCTTGGGTTATTTGCCTTCACAATGGCTTTATGAGCTTCTATGTAAGGTACAACTTCATCTGTGTTATTCAATATGTACAAATGTGCTTGCAAGACTTCTGATCGAGATTTGCTTACAATATTCACACCACATAAACATTTACTTGTAGAATTCCTGTGGTGCCATGAATTAGTTGGAACACCTATTGGATTTGCTTTTGTCATGTACTCTGAACAAAATTCAATACTTTCTTCAGCTATGTACCTTTCAATCATTAAAGTCTCTGGACGATAATGATTTTTCACATAACCTTTCAAAATTTTCATATACCGCTCAACAGGATGCATCCATCTTAAGTACACTGGTCCACACAATCTAACCTCTCTTACCAGATGCACCACTAGATGAACCATGATGTCAAAAAAAGACGGAGGAAAAAATATCTCCAATTCACACAAGATAACAACAATTTCATTTTGAAGTTCATCTAGTTTTGAGGGATCAATGACTTTACAACAGATGGAAGAGAAGAATGAGCACAAACGGGTTATGGTATGTCTAACATTTTTTGGTAAGATCCCACGGATAGCTACTGGCAACAACTGTTGCATCAAGATGTGACAATCATGAGACTTCAACCCAATTAACTTCAAATCTTGCATTGACACTAGGCTTTTCACATTTGAGGAATGTCCTTGTGGCACTTTCACACCTTTTAGACATTGACAAAAACTAATTTTTTCATCTTTTGACATTGTGTAACAGGCTGGGGGCAAATATGTACGCTTACCCATTTCTATGGGTGCCAACTCGTCGCGTATGTTCATCTCAATCAAATATAAACGAGCATTTAGACCATCCTTCGTCTTCCCGTTAATGTTAAGAAGTGTACCAATTAAGCTATCACACACATTCTTCTCAACATGCATTACATCTATACAATGTCTGACTTCTAACCTCGACCAGTACGGAAGATCAAAGAAGATTGATTTCTTCTTCCAAATATTTGTCATAGATGACTTTTTTTTTTACTTACCGAAGGTGTGGTCTATGTTATTTACCTTTTCGTAAACCTCAACACCGGTTAATGGAGTTGGTGGACCACTACCCTCCGGTAAGGATGATGACTTCTAAGAAACCTCCGATGCCGAAGATATACTGTTTTCCTTCCATGTTTCAATTGTTGAGAAGCAGTGTCTTCTTCGCATATTGGACACGCTTTGTGACCCTTAACACTATAACCTGATAAGTTACCATATGCCGGAAAGTCATTGATGGTGCAAAATAACATGGCATGAAGCTTGAAAGTTTTATTAGCAAATCCGTCAAATACTTCAACACCCTGGTCCCACATTAACTTCAAATCTTCAATTAGGGGACTTAGATAAACATCAATATCATTCCCTGGCTGTTTCGGACCGGATATCATCATAGACAACATCATGTATTTTCGCTTCATGCACAATCCAGGAGGTAAGTTGTAAATAACTAGTAATACAGGCCATGAACTGTGATTTCTACTCATATTACCAAACGGATTCATTCCTTCTGTAGCTAAACCAAGTCGGATATTTCTTGATTCTTTACCAAACTCTGGAAAGTCATCATCAAATTTCTTCCATTGAATAGAATCAACTGGATGTCGGTACATGCCATCGCATTTCCTCTCATCTGCATGCCATCTAAGATTCTTAGCATCGTCTGGGTTTGCAAACAAACGCTTCATCCTTGGAATGATGGGAAGATACCACATAACCTTCATTGGGGGTCCATGCTTTTCCATCTCATCAATAGAATCATCATCTTTTTGTTTCAACTTATAAGGTGATAACCCACACCTCGGACAACTTTTCAACAATTCAAAATCTTTCCGGTATAATATACAATCAGTAGGACATGCATGTATCTTTTTGTACTCCATACCCATTGGACAAAGAATCTTTTTGGCCTCGTAATTACGATTAGGTAGAGTATTTCCCTCTGGAAGCATATCCTTCAATAGCTGGAGCAATTCCGTGAAGCTTTTATCAGTCCATCCGTTTATTGCCTTCAAATTCATCAATCTTAACACCGCCGACAACCGTGTGAAGTTAGTTGATCCATGATACAAAGGAGTCTCTGCATCTCTTGACATACTTCCATATCCATGCGCTTTTGCAAAACACTCAGCTCCCATATCACGAATCATGTCCTCCAATCGATCATCATCTCCATCATCGTGTACTGCTTCATCCATGGTAGAACCCACATATTCTTCAGTTACGGAAACACGTGGTAAGTTTAATAATTCAACATGCCATGTCCAAGTTGTATAAGATCGAAGAAACCCATCACATAGCAGGTGTTCCCTCATGATATTCACATCCAGTATCCTTCCATTCAAACAGTTAACGCACGAACACCTGATCTTTGCTCCATCATGACCACTAATAATCGCGTTACGCTGCACAAATTGTATAAATTCCTCTACTCCCCTTTCGTACTCATCACTTATACGAACAGCATTAATCCAACCTCGATCCATTATATATTCTGGAATAGTTAGGATTTTCTAATAATTAGTATTCTATCTCACACATTTGCCGAGGGTCGAACACCCCCGGACTCAATCCAAACACGATAATTCTATTCTAAAAGTAACAACTAACATAACATTAAACTTTTATTAAAATGTAATTAACAACTAACTAAATATATAATATAAATTTAAGAAAATACAAATTATATAATACAAATTTATATATAATAATATATAAATTATAATACACAAAAATATAAATTCAAAATATTAAATAAAAATTCAAAAAAATTTAAATACAACACCAACCTTTCCATGAACCAAGTTGTTGGTGATCAGCGAAGCGGTGGCGGTGGCGGAGCAGGGACAGATCAGCAAAGACCAATGGAACAGTAACCTAAAATGCAAATGTGCCAACGAAGTAAGGAACGAAAATGCCAATGCCAACGAAGTAAGGAACGAAAATGAATGAATGAACGAAACTTACAATGGTGAAAATGCAGAGAGGACGCGAGCGCAAGAACAGTGGAAACGAAGAGCGAAGAAGAAAGTGAAAGTCTGAAACTGAGTGGCGCGCTTCAAATTTTAGGGTAAAAAGAATTTACAAATGCGGTTCTAGAGTAAAACCGCATTTGTAAATCAAATTAATTTCAAAAATGTCACCGCGTTTTTTACAAATGCGTTTAATCGCAAACCCGCACTTAATAAGGAGTATTCTTTTAATCTTTTTGCACTAGTGTGGTTTTCATGACCCGCCCCGCATGCGGGTTGGCCCGTGGGCTTGCAGGCCGACCCACTTTATTTTTTTTTAACATAAAGGAGGACTGGAGGCAATGGTAGTGTGCAACAATAGAGCGGCAGTAGCACGCGACAGATGCAGGCGAAGCCACGCGTAGTTGCAAGCGAAGCGAGCGGCGACACTGCAAAGGAGAGTGCGTCGTGTGTTGTGTGCGTTTATTGGAACAGCGTAATTGCATTGTGTTTTGAGTGAAAACCTAATTTTCTTTCACTCAAAGTTGTCACTCCTCCACTGAACTATTGTTGTCAAGTCAATTATTTTTTTTTATTATTTTTTTGCGGGCTATCGGGCCAACCCGCCCCGCCCCGCTGCTGGCCCGTGCGGGCTGCGGGTTATGCGGGGTGGGCTAATGCGGGTCAGCGGGTCAGCGGGTTGAAAACGTTAGCCCACCCCGCGTTTTTTACCACAGGTCGCGGGCCGACCCGCGTGGCCCACCTCACATTGTCACCCCTAGCATTAGTTCTGCCAGGAACATCAATGTTCAATGTGGGTCCTACCACGAGCTTCGGTTGCGGAACTTTCTTCCGATACTCTTTACGTTGTTTAGGATTTGTTTCCCTCCCGTGATTCCATTGATCAGAAATTATCTTCTCATAAGGTTTATGTTGAGGCTCAGGTACACGACCCTGATCATGAATCACCCGAAACTGAGCAAAAAGGAGGGAGCCACTCATATTCCACACCAGCTACAAAAGTATAGTTTGGACGTTCAACCCAAATGTGATCGGGAAGAGGGGACAACATATCAATATCCACCAGGATTCTAGCAAACATACCCCTATTCTTTTTCATAGTACTCTCATCCAAAGAAAAAGGAGTACCAAGACCTCTGATGATGGAAAAAATCGCCCTTGGTCTCCAATACTCCAAAGGAAATTTGTAGATTTGAATCCAAGCCTGTGTTTTGGTACTCTTCATAGTAGCTGGAACAAATTCTTGTCCAGCCAAACAATCTCAAGAAACCCAGAGATAACTTCAAGGAACCCATTCTGAGGGCCCAAAGCCTAAGCAAAGTTTTCCTTTGGCCAAGCTTAGCATATACATTCTTCGCAGAAGATACATCACAATCTTTCAAAACAATTCCATGGGATAAGGAAACCCTTGGAACCCTCTGTCATTCTCAACGGCTAACAAGTTACTGCCAAGAACCGCATCTTGCACACACCGCACCACCACCGCACACCAGTCGCACCAGAATGTCGCGTACTCCTGACCATCGCTGCGCTACCGCCTAAGCCCAAGTTGTCACGCGTTCGTCACACACTGCACATACGTCGCGCTCACGCCCACCGCAGGTCGTCCCACGTCCAGCAACAGCCAGAAGACGTGCGCTCTGCACATCCAAAACCGCGTCGTGCATCTCTGTGCAGAGTTGTCGCCCCAATACCTACGTGCCACCACCAGCCTGCAACGACATCGAACGAGCATTTTCGAACAACCGTTGTGCACCGCTGCACTAGAGTTCCTATTTTCGTCGCACTAGGTTTCTTGTCCAGCGTCACCGCACTAGGGTTTATGTTGCGATCCCAGTTACAAAGAATAATTGTGTATATCTTTATACTGTTTTTTTATGCATAACCATTTTTAGTTTTGGGGTTGTAAGGGTAGTGGGGCTCTTTAATAGTTTAAGATTCTTGAGCTAAGTGGTGTTTCACTTAGTTTGCTTTGTATAGATGATTGCTTAAACTATGAGCGACTTATGTATAAGAGTTGGAACACCCCTAAAGTGTCTAATTTTATTTTACTAATTCATTGTTGATAAAAAAAACATATACATAACAAAGGTTTCATATTGGTAATAGGAGAATATATCACACTAAAACTAGAAGTGTATTAGTATATATTCATCCTGTAACTTGGAAGAAAAATATGAAATGTGAAAAAATATAACTAGAATTATACAAGCATAAGCACTTCAGATGTAGTGTATACCTTGTTAGAATGTATGGTTTTAAACTAGAGGGGGGCGAATGATTTAAAGAGGGTTTTCGCAAACTTTTAAGTCTAGAATGAAATTCTTTTAAGAAAACTTGATTCAGAATTCAGTTTGCCTATTTAGCACAGCACCAGAAAAACAATCAGTTGTTTCGCAGAAACAATCGGTTGTTTATACCAGTTCACAAATATAAACTGAAATTAAAGAGTTCAAGGGATAGAGAGATTGTACACACAGGTTTGTACTGGTTCACTCTTAAACCAAGAGCTACATCCAGTCTTCCCAGAAACCACTAGGGAATCCACTAAGCAATCAACCCTAGATTACTTACAACACCACCAAAGAAGTGACCTTGATCCCCTCAAGACACACAGTTCCTTTGGCTCAGCACAAACACTACTAAGAATGCTGATCTTGACAACCTCAAGAGCACACAACACTTCTCAACTTCACACACAGAGTTTCTTCAAAGTACAAAAGGATTACACTTGTTACAAAAAGATCTAAAATCAATACAAGATGAAAATTATTCCACACTCTCTTGATCCAAGCAATCTCTAAGCAAACTTCAACTCTTCAAAAGCCAAAATCAGTGAAAAACTCAAATATGTTTTTCTTTGATTAAATCTCAGTTATTGTTTGTTACATAATCTGAACAAACTATTTATTGCTTTCAAAGATTGGTCAAAGCATTTAAAACTGGAGCGTAATCAGTTATAAAATCATTTAATGCTCGGTCAAAGCACAAAACAGTTTTTTGTTATGGTCCCAAAACAAACAATCGGTTGAATACTCAAATCAATCGGTTGTTTTGGTTTGACAGCAAGACAACCATCAAAAACAGTTTTCAACCTTTCTAAAAACACCTAAGTATAAAACAATCGGTTGTTTCGACAAAACAACAGGTTGTTTTTCACTTAGTTTAAAAAACACTTTCAATTAAAAGGTTTAAGATTGTTTAAGCTTTGGATTCAATCAAGAGTAGATTTACACAGATAATCTACCCCAGATCCTATTCTAAAACACCTTAGCAACAGCAAGCACAACCAGCCTTCCATCAAACTTCACAGGGTTTGAATTCTTCAAAGCTTGAACACACTTGATTCAACATAACTAACGATTTTGATGTAGTAAGAATAGAAAGTGAGAGAAGAGGTCTGAATCTGAGGGGTAACTAGAGTAAAGAAATTAGAGGCTTTAATGAATTCATTAAGAATAATAATTTGTTTGACATGTCACAACGGTTATTTAACAATCAAACTAAAAGATTTCAGCGTAGACCATCTAACACAATGATAAACAATCTAAGGCCAGAGAGACTATAGTATTGAAGTTGTCAGGTGACCACAAGTTGTTTCCTAACAAATTCAATAGTGAGTGCAATGAACAGAATTCAAAACCTACATGCAAGCAATAAAAATTATAGTAATACAATACACTAGGAGGAGTTTTGTGTTTGTTTAAACGAAAAAATAGAATAAATGGTGTATATGATGATTGAAAAACATTTGACTTTGAAGTTCTTCCACCAATTATTTTTTCACAAGTTATTTAAAGATTATTATACTTTAATTCTTAGAGGGTCCACTACTAGAAAATTGTTGAATGGTAACCGAAACCAGACACCGAATAAATGTGATCACAATTGATGACTAAAAATTATTTTTGTGATTTAATGACCAAAATAATGACTAAATTTTTAGTAAAAAAATTGATTGCAAAAATGAGTGTCTATACTAATGTATTTATTATTTTTTTATTTTACCTTTTATTTCTAACACTTTATTCCCCCCAAAATTTAACGCTTTTCTCCTAAATTCAGTACCCATCGTTCACACTTTAGAACCCTAACGTTGTCTTCATTTCATAACTTCCAAAACACTGGTTTGATAGTTGGTAATTGTGTTTGCTGATGGGTTCAAAGCAGTAATCGGATTTTCACCTCTGAAATTATCAGTTTTGTTCGATAAGGTGAAGAACCTGAAGAAACTTCATTCCATTCAATTTTCCTTTCAGTCGTCCCTAAAAGGTTTATTTATTGTTAAAAATTATTACTAACTATGTTTGATATTTTCTAGTATAAATGGTTGGTGTTATGGCATAACGTTGATTTGACAGAAAAAAAAAAGTGTTGCATTAAGATAAAACTAAAACAAATGTTAAAAAATATCATTAAATTGATAATTTGAAACGAACTTTTATTGTGGAACCAGGAAACAGAAACATCACAGGGGCAACAAATCAAAGCATAAAAGAGCATCATCATTTTCTGGGCAAGCACTTTATTCTCTTCTCCCTCCACCTGGACTGTTCTACAAGAAGGAATTGAAAGACCAGGAAAGAATGTCGTGTGTTTCAACCAAGTCACCGGTGGACCCAGAAAAACCGACCAGGACCCATTCTGACAGAACAGTCCCTAAATTAACGGGATACGATAAAACAGTGGCGTTGGATTTGGCATAACTATTTGGATAAGCCACGGAGACAGTCAATATTTTGGAGGAAGATTGATAGCTTATGCGTGCCTTTCCTATTGATCCCTGTGATTGAATATCAAGTGGCCATGGCGCAGTTGCCACGGACCTAATGGAATTGATATTAATTCCTATGTGAGGAGAATCAGACTGTGGGAAGTTGGGATCCCATTCATTTGCAAAGCTATCAAACTCAACAGCAACCACTTGGTTTATGGAGGTGTTGAATGCTGTTTCCTGGTTGAAAAGTCCCAGGAACCCACCACTTGAGTTGTCGGGGAAATCATAATCGATTGATGCAAGAAAGAAGGTGAAGCCGTCGCCGTGCAGTGATGCACCATGTGTGTTGACAACGAAGGAGAACTCGGTGTGGAAGTCTGCAACTCTTGCAGTTTTAGTGTCAGAGAGATGAAGTGGTCCAAAGTAAGCTGAGAGGCCAACGCTGTGTTGAGTTGGATTCCCGCTTGTGTCCTTGTTGGTGAGTTGCAGTACTCCACCTACTGTCTTTGCATCATCACCCACAAGTATGCTTCTAACACCCGTCTCAAAACTTGGTAGGTTGAAAGAAAATGAGTCTGATTTGGCGCTGCTAATTAGCGAGAGGCAAAGGACTAAGAACACAAGGGCCATTGTAGTGTTTCTTGTTCGGAATGATTTATGATCACGATGCTTGATGCTTGATGCTTGATGCTTAGAAGGAGGCAAGAACGTAGCTACTTATACTCCTGGGTTTTGCAGTATGTTTGGAAAAATAACTAAAAAATACATTCATTTGGACTGTTTAGGCAAATTACATAGTTTTGCCGTCGTCAAACTTAGGCGAAAAGAGCAAGGAAGCTTTCCTATTATCGAGGTTTCAAGGTTTAGTAGTTCCAGATATCTTTGTCCTTCAATTCCACAGATTTTATTTGTTTCACTCAATAATTAATGTATGCGTTTTTCTCTATATTAATAAAGCATCTCATTTTCAATCAACAACATACAGCTTATTACACTTCTAAACTATTTAATATCCGGCCAAGTATACGAGTTATACCTTGTTATCATCGACTAATATAAATTAACAAAATATCACATTCCTACACACACACATATAGTGTCATCCAGATGATGATAAACACAGGGATTACACGAATAAAAATTCTATTCACCTAAAGTTAGAGCTTTCTAATTTGAAGAACTTTTTTAATCATATATGTATACATGGTAAAGGGGTACTAACTCTTTTACACAAATGTGGTTCCAAAGTAAACTACATTTAGCAGCTTTACATTTTTTTTATCAGCAAGCTGATTTACATATGCTTGGTTCCCTAGAAAAAGGACTTGTATACATTTTTTTTATGCTGGAAGGCAAGTTAAATATGACCACATAGGTGTTACCAAAATATATCATATATACTAATCTATTTTGTTTTCATAGATTACTTATCAAAATGCAGGAGTATATTCCTCAATGTTTCTTATAACCTGGTCATTTTAGGAAGAGAGATATCCAAAGTTTTGCTGACCATCATGTTGTGGACTTGTATAATCAAACTTTTGTAGAATTTCCTCGGATTTTCCATCTTAATTAGTTGGCAAACGGCAGTATATAGTGAGTTGAGTGCCGTATATTTGAGGCAACTGTATTCCAATTTACATTCTTAGCTGGCCAAACAGGCCTATATGTAACTTCATTCCTCACATCATTGCTTCCTGCATCACACAATGTCTTTCCCCAACTCAAAATCTCTAAGTCCTCTCTCCATTCTCCTTATCAAATTCCTCATCCCTTTCCTCTTTCCACAACATCACACTGCACAACCATCCCCACTCTCGGCAGACGAAACCGTTTCCTTCGGTTTCTCTCTTTTCAACCAAGATGACCCAAACATAGGATTACTGGGCAATGCCTCAATATCTGATGGGGTTCTAAGGTTAACCAACACCGACCAACTTGGTAAACCAGTACCACACAGTGTTGGCCGAGCAGTGCATATCACACCAATACACCTCTGGGACAAAAACAACGGAGAACTCGCGGACTTCACCTCTGGCTTCTCCTTTGTCGTCAACCCTAATGGCTCAACCCTTCATGCTGATGGTTTTGCCTTCTTTCTTGCACCGGCCGACCTTCACTTACCTAAAAACTCAAGTGGCGGTTATCTTGGACTTTTCAGCCCCGAAACTGCATTGGATCCTTCCAAAAACCAAATAGTGGCTATTGAGTTTGACAGTTATACCAATGATTGGGACCCCAATTCAACTTCTCGCTCTCCTCACATTGGAATCGATGTTGACTCTATTAAGTCAGTGGCAACTGTGGCATGGCCAAGTGAACTTGAACCGGATAATGCTGTGGCACGTGCCAGCCTAAACTATAACTCCGAGTCCAAAACTCTTAGTGTGTTTGTGGTTTACCCTGGGGACAATAGGAATGCCACTGTCTCTACTGTTGTTGATTTGAGAACTGTTTTGCCAGAGTGGATCAGAGTTGGTTTCTCTGCCGCCACCGGTGAGTTGGTTGAAACACATGACGTTCTTAACTGGTTTTTCGAAGCAGACTTGTAGATCCGCTCGCCAAGCCTTTTCCTTTGCAGATTGTGTCCAACTTATAATTCAATCTTTGTTGGTTTGGTTCATTGCTTTCTTCCATTAATAATATATCTTCCTCCTTTGTTTAATCATTTGCATTATTCTCTTCGATTGCAAGCTGCTTTTACGTGGGTAACTGAAATGTAGTCCCAAGGAACTAATGTTAGAACTTTTATTGAATAGAGAGAGAATTAATATTACAAATGAGATGACAATTTTAATTAAATTAAATTATTAAAATAAATATTATAATTTTAGATAATTATTTTTAATTAAATTAAGATTCAAATTAGAAAGAAGATTAAAAATTTAAAGTACTACAAATTAGAATTGGTTTTAGTTTAATTAAAGTAAGATAGATTAAAATTAAAATTAACCTTAAAATGAAGATTAAAATTTCAGTAAAATTAGAATTTTAGTTAATTTTAGTTAATACATTTCCTTTTAAAAATAAAAAGAGACATGACAATCCTTATATTAAATCTTGAATTTTATTTGAACACTTTTGACAGATTAAATACTTTCTATATGTTTAGTTCATTAGTGTTTATATTTCATGAGATTTCTATTGTTGTATTTTGTGTTGATATTTGAATGCATATTTTTTATTTATTTAAGTTCATATTGTTGTATTTTTGTGTTACTTGAAAACCAATAGAAATGTAAGTTGAATCAATGAGGTGTGTGAGAATAATATTGAAGACATTTTACAATTTTCGCAACAAAATGTGGGAGGTATCAATTGAAGACATATTGTACTTCTGTTAGTTTTTGAATAAGAGATGACTAGTGAAAAAAAAATACAAGAATGAAGAGTTAAATCGTGTTTATATCAAAATTAAAAAAACATCAGTCTGATTGGAAATAAACAAACAATATTTCGATTCATCATGTGATCATACTATGAATCTTTCATTTGATATATCTTATTATTAGGCACAACTCAATACCTTTATTGAATCCCTTGACTTACGTATTTTTTCGCTTATTTTAACAAATTCGTCAAATGATATTTCTTGTTGACAAATGCAACTTAAAACATTAGTTGAAACACTTTAAATAAAGATTTTTAAATAAAGATAGATTTTTAAATAAAGATTGATTGTGTATTCACAATAATTTCTCCTTCCTTAATTAGTACAAGAATTTATAATCATTCATTTGAAGCAACAGACTATGTATTTTCAATTAACATACTGAAATTCACTAAGGAGATTAATATTGTGAAATATATTTCGAGTATTTTTTGGGTTTATAGTCACAATTGGTTAATTCCTTGAGTATTCTTGACACAAATCACTCTTGACTTAATGAGTATTCTTTTTGGCTCATAGCAACTCTTGGATGACCCTATCAATGAGTATTCTTTTCTACGTCATTTTTTACTTAACGCTTTGGGCATTTACACTACAAGAAAAATCCAATTTAGTTGCCAACAAAAAGTGAGGGTTATAAGAAAAAACCATTATCAAGGGTGAAGTCTACTCAAGTTGGACACAAAAATAAATGTCAAACATTGTGTCCACAATGGAGACCTTTAACTCACACTAAAAATTATTAAAATAATAATAATAAGTTAACATCTAGAATGGGGACACAAAGTAGATGCAATAAAAAAAATAAGTGACAGAATAATATTGAGTCTAAAATGTAGACACAAAGTGGATGCAAGTTAAAAATTATTAAAATAATAATAATAAGTTAGCATATAGAATGTGGACACAAAGTACATGTAATTAAAAAATAAGTTGCAAAATCATACTGCATCGAGAATGGAAATACAAAGTGGATGCAAGTTAATATTTTATTAAATTTAGCGTAGGTCTAGGCGACACTAATATTTGTTTCCCCGGTATTGTTCCCAATGACGACAATTTACTCACATTTATTTTCTCACATAATGTCTGCAATGGCGACGCTAAGTTTAATTATTGTTGAAGATCTCACGTCGACTAGATATTAGGACATTTCATAGTATATAAGTGGGTGTAAACCTCACCTTATAAGCTGATTTTATGAGGTTGAGTTAGACTTAAAGTCCACTTCTTAATATGGTATCAGATTTATTTCGAGTGTATCCTAATGATTGTTTGTTGAGCCTATCAGGCCACCTTCTATCGATCCGTTATCGGACCACTCATAATATATAATCTCACACGAGTCACATCGACTATATAAGTGGGTAGAAAAAAACTTCTTAATAATTATTTAATTTTATAGCCATTTTAGTGTCTCACATGCCTACTATAATTAAATAATATGTTTTTCTTTATGTAGGCTTATTCAACACTACCTTGTAAATTTGTGTCCCATTAAAGGTCGTCTCTAATGCATAGCCATTAAAACATTAGCTTTCATTTCTATTGGGGTACTAAACACACACTAGTCCCATGTAGAGTCTCTTGTTTACTCTTTGCGACGCTCTTTTGGAGACTCTACCATAATTATAGATTATGTGAGAAAGTGGAAGTGAGTGTGAGGATTTGAGAAGAAAATGTGAAAAAAGTTGAGGGTGTTTGGATTGAGATATGTTAGGGTGGATATGTGAGGAAAATTTATTGAAGTATATGAGTGATGTGATGATTGTAAGGATATTTGGATTGAGATATGTTAGAGTGGATGTGTGAGGAAAGTTGATAGAATTATATTAGAGACGACCTTTAATGGGACACAAATTTACAAGGTAGTGTTGAATAAGCCTACATATGAGTGAGGAAAGTTGATAGAATTATATGAGTGATGTGAGGGTTGTAAAAGTATTTTGAATTATTTTTAATGTTGTAAATTATATGACTACAAATTTACCCTTATTTATTTATTTATATATATATATATATTAAATAAAAAAATTTATGTTAGCCAATAAAAAAATAATAACTAATTTTATACATATCTTAGTTAATTAAAATAATGTAAAATTAAAATAAATAAATAAAATTAAAATTTTAAATATAATTATATTATTTTTCATTTTATCAATTTAAATTAATTTTGTTAGTTAAATTAATGTAATTAGATAATTTTAATATTATTTATGATTATTTCATTTATGTTATATTATATATATATATATATATATTATAAGAAAATTAATATTAATAATGATTTTTCTTATTATTAATATAAGAAAAATAGTTTTGAGAATGTCTGGTATTCAAATACTACTGCCATAAGTATACTTGGGGTAAAAACAAAAATTAAAAGGATCCTACATGGCTTCCTATAATATTTCACTTTCTCTTCAACTCAATAATGATATATAAGTTGTATCTCCTCACTCATCTTTTCTCGCTCCTATCCGTGCAAATAATTGGATACAATTAAAGAAATTCGTCTTTGTCCATCCACATGCAGAGTATATTCATGGATACAAACATATCATTAATATTTTAACAGCATGATTTCCAATCTTTGTTTAAGAGAGTTTTTTAATAGTTATTAAGAAATTATCACTAAGTTATTAAGAAACGTTATATAACGGTTCCAAAACTATTTCGTCATTAAGTTCACATGTTGTTGATTGTGGGTTGTATAATAGTTTATTGTAAAGTTATTAAATTGAGTTTTTTTATCTTGTTAAATAGAGGTAATAACATAAAACAAAACTAATAATAGAAACGATATACAAAGACAAGTTTTATAATAATCGTTAATATATAATAAAAAAGAAAATCATACATATAACAATATGATTCTAGTAAAATTATCATTATATATAGTACATATAAACATAACAATATTGGATCAATACAAGAAAATTTTCATTTAGCTGAAAAAAAGAAGAAGTAATGGTACCATGTGGAAACTAAATAAAGTCAAATAAGTCTTCATTATTAAAAAAATTTAAATAAAATGTGAGAAAGTGTGGGTTATACCCACGCAAACTTAAAAAAAAAATAAAAAAAGGGTTGCATTGGTGAAACGGTCATACTGAAAATATAAATAATAATAAAATTTTAAATTTTTGGGGGTTAAACCCACGCTATGCCTTTGAAGGTTAAGCCCACGCTATGCTACTTAAAGTTTTGAAGGTTTAGCCCACGCTATGATTTTAAAGTTAAAAATAATAAAATTATTTTATTTGAAAACTTTTTGAAAACTGTTGAGCGAACTCGAATGTTAGATTGGGAGCTTGAACATTTCTTCATGAACTTGCGACGATCGTGACCGTGACCGTGACCGTGGGATGCGACGACCGTAACCGTGACCGTGGGATGCGACAACCGTGAACGTGACCGTGGGATGCGACAACCGTGAACGTGCGACGAGTGAGTTTCGATTTCTTCCTCCACTCCTTCTTCTTCTTCTTTGACAAGTGAGTTTCGCATTTTTGTAACCATAGGTTCTTGATTTTCAGTAGTTTCCCTAACACTTTATTTTCTTCTCTGTGATTTTCGTGGATTGTGTTTGATGTGGTGATGCACGCTCATTTTTTTGTGTTCTGCTTACCAATTTTTTCCTACATTGTTTGATTTAAGGGGTTGATTTAAGAGGATGTTAAGTTCTCGAATGATTTTGATGTTAAGTTCCTTGTAGGTCATTGATAGAGGAAATGCTGCTCTTCGACAAATTTCTCTTGACTAGGAGGACTGTGACTAATTAAAACTCTTTATCTCTGTTAAGTTATTGTTATTTCTATGGTCTGATGTGTGTTTCAGATTTAGTCTTGTAATTTGATGTTTGGTGTATGATGTTGACTTAGTAAGGGCTGTGTTGGGTGTTTTTGTGTGTCTTGGGTTTGGGTGCTTTGAGGTCGTATTGCAATATATGTTTGTTGGGAGTGAAAAGTATGTTTTCTTACTATGGTATTAGTCGGCTCTGTTTTTTCCGTCTCTGATGTTGTTTCTGGTTTGAAAGATGCAATAGATCTTTGTTCCCAGTTGAGGTATGGGGAACTAGTTGGGGCTTGTTGGGTGTCTCTCTTGTTTAGTGTGCTTTGCTCTGCAACTGGTTGAACCTTGTTGCCTTATCTTGTTCATGGTCCTATTCGTGTTGTGGCAATTTCTGTGTTTTAATGTCTTTGATAGGAACTAATTCTGCTATGCTTGAGCCTTATTCACTTACTATCATTTTAATGTGTTTAGCAGCTTCTATCTCTCACTGTATCTTGAGTTCTTATATGATTGTTATGGAGATTAATTGCAGTATCATATGTAATAGGTTGTTCAAGGATGGAACAGGCTTGTATATTTGGTTTAAGCACGAAGCAGGAGTTAAATTGTATAGATTTTGTACCAACAGTTAATTTAAGGGATAAATTTAAGTGTATTATCCCTAAATAAGATTTTTGAATTAGAGTATTGTAAATGACCAAAAAAGTGGAGAACCAAACACTCCTTAATCAAGCTTGTCATGATATTGAATAGAAGAAGTGAGAGTTTGAACAGAGAAATATTAGTAAAGCCTCTAAGGAAAGAAGGCTAGACTGACCCGTTGTAAAATGTCCCATACATGGTGATGAGTGTTGTAGGATGATGATCCAAAGTGGTTCTTCCACACAAGTTCACCACTTGTTCTTTTGAGACCAATAACAACGGCAGGGCCATAGATTCCAACAATCAATAAATCTCCAACAACACTAATGTAGTCCCATTAATAATATATCTTCCTCCTTTGTTTAATCATTTGCATTATTCTCTTCGATTGCAAGCTGCTTTTACGTGGGTAACTGAAATGTAGTCCCAAGGAACTAATGTTAGAACTTTTAGGATTATCAGACAAAACATCTCAAATACATCTCAAGGTCTTCTTTAGAGTTAAGATTATCTTATTTCTTGAATTGTTTGTCCAATTTTCGTGGACACTTTTAGGTTTCCTTCTTGCTGGAATTTTGAGTTACAATAGCACTGGACTTGAAAAAATATTCTGAGCAATTGATGCAAGATTTTTGAGTAAAAGTTTAGATTTGAGCCCTTCAATATCTGTTAGATATTTTGTTAAAAAGGTGCATCCAAATTCAATATATAAAAATTCTGAACAGGCGTTTGCTTTTTGGAAAAAAAAAATTATTTGGATTATTTCAGGTTTTTCTCAAGTTTTCTTACGTACGACGAAGTCATAAAATGAGTTGATAATATGTGGTAAAACTTTAAGAGGTCGGATTCATTAAGAAAAAAAAATATCCTTCTTTAGAGAAAGATTCTTTCTAGCACTGAGCTGCAGCCAGACAGTTGATCGGTCGGGCATAAATCTAGAAAGCGTCATCACCAGAATCATTCAAGTCTTTATTTTGATTTTTGTAATCTGTTATAGAGCTATTCCTAAACTTCCTTTTATGTGCTACAGTTTCTTGCTTCCTTAAATTTTGGCTTGTCAACTTTTATCACATTCTTTATTGTCTAATTCCATTTGAGCTTTTTAAATTGAACTTGCTTTTCTTGAACTTTTATTGTTTTCCTTTTGTTGACCTCTGTGATTATATTTTGTGGAAGAGAATTTGGATTAAGGGAGGATTAAAGTCGTTTTTTGATTGGAGTCCCCGGCCAATAAGCAAGAGGTGTTGATCTAATGAGAATACTAAGTGAAAGCTTGACTTTAGTTAGAAATTATCACTATTTTACGGTAAGTGTATCATGTTAAAAGTAATCAATTTGTTTGTAAGAACGAATATTTATTAAATAGGAAACAATATATAAAAGTTTGTTGTGTAAGAGCCTGCAAAAATGTAAATAAAGCAAAGTGAGTTGTTTGATTCAATTTGGAAAATTGGAACTCTTTTATATTTTGAAAAGCATAATAATATTTTACCGGTCGATTGATATTGATGTTTATATAAAATTCATTTATATGGATTCCTGCAAATAAAATTATTAAGGTAGTCTCCTAAATATTAATTACTCGTATATTTATAAAAACTTTTTATCATTACCAAATATATGTTAGATAGTAATCTTATATTACGCATTAGTAAATAATTGCATTAATTAAATAAGAAATGTATTACTTAATTAAATTATGTACTTAAAAAGTATTATTATCTTTATGTGAAATATTTTTTTACTTTAATTATATTAATTAATATTTTTAACGTTAAAGTAGTTACAGTTAAGAATAAGGACAAAAAAAGTAGTTAAAAATGTAAAGATAATAATAATAAAAATACTCTTTTTTTAAGAGTAAGAAGTAAAATTTATAAAATAAAAATAAACAACAAGTATAAAATATTCTCTGTTGAGTTCTATCAGCTAATAAAATTAACTCTTTCATTCATAGCATTACGTTTTTCAATTTTCATTCATAAGATAATTTGGCTGATTTTTTCAGAAAACTGCTGGACCAAAAATCTGTTCATATGAGCCCATATAAGGCCCATTAATTTCAATTATTTTGTGACAAATGCTCCCTGCACCCAATCATTTTTAACCTGCACCCAACATATTTTTTTAATTTCCAAAAATGCCCTTAATTCCGGAAATAAAAATCTGGAATTGAAAATAATATATTCCGGAAAAATAAATTCGGAAGTAATTATTGAGTTTCGGAAATAAAAATCCGGAAACCAAAATTAAAATTCTATTTCGGACAAAAAAATCCGGAATTGAAAAATAATACATTCCGGAAAAAAAAATCCAGAAAAGAAATAATTGTGTTTCGGAAATAAAAATCCGGAAACAAAAATAAAAAATCAATTCCGGATAAAAAAATCCGTAATATAAAATTTCGTTCCGGAAAAAAATATCCAGAACACATATTTCGAAATTTTTTTTAGGACAGTTTCGTCTTTTCCGCTAAGATCGGGTGCAGTGATATGGTGCAGGAAGCAATTGTCTTATTTTGTAGTAGTCAAGCCCGTTATCAATTATTCATTTAGTGAAAAGCAGTGAACCCAATTTTTCGACTGCTTCTTCCTACACCTCCCGTACATTATTGTGCCACCTCCAATAAGTTTTAGTATTTCAAAAATGCCCTTACATAAAAAAGTTAAAATATATGAAATTCATGGTGTCGTGTAGTTTATATTTTAGATTACGTAATCTAGATTTTTTTTTTCAAATCAAGGATTAGCATTCACATTATGTAATCCATAAGCTTTTTCTAGATTCAGGATTAACTTCTAGATTACATAATCCATTTTAGATTACATAATCCAAAAATCTTTTCTGGATATGAGATTAGCTTCTCTATTACATAATCCATAAGCTAATATGAGATCCAAAAAATATTTTAGGATTATGTAATTTAGATTAATTCAAAAACTATTTCTGGATCTAAAATTAATTTCGAGATTATGTAATCTGGATTTTTTTTTAATTTCCTTCCAAATTCTATAAATTCAGAGAATACTTTTAAATTCAAAAATATTTTCCTAATTATATAATCCAAAATATTTTTAAAAAACGAAGGACACCCAAATAAGTGATAAACCAATGCAAGAAAATAGTAGAGTTCCTTAGGAGTGACTGGATAAGATAAAATGAAGGGAAAAAATAGGTGAAAAAGATGTGTAAGACTTTAAAAATTTATTTATTTTCTTAATGAAAAACAAAAAAGGTATTTTTACATTTATTTAATGTAAGTTGTCGCAAAAATTATAGAGGTCCAGGAAGAACAGTTTTCTGATTATAGTCCATTATGGAAAGCCTGTTTTCTTCCACATAATAAAAAATTACCAAAGTCCAAGGACAATTAGGTAATAATATATTCAAGTAATAGTACTGAATAGCGAAAGCCCCAAGAAATAGAACCATAGGAATTTTTAATTTTCTATTTAAATACAAATAAAAAATTCAATTTTAATAATTCAAAATTTTAAATAAATACAAATGCTAAATTATTTAATATTTTACTTAAATAAAAATCTAAATATATTAAATTTCTAAAATATTCAAAATCCTAATGTAAATACAAATGCTAAATTATTTAATATTTTACTTAAATAAAATTCTAAAATATATTAAATTTCTAAAATATTCAAAATCCTAAATAAATACAATTCTTAAATTATTTAATATCCTATTTAAAAAAATATAAAATAAATAAATTTTTAAATTATTTAAAATCTTAAATAAATGTAAATACTAAATATTATTAAATGTCCTGTTTAATTAAAAATAAAAAATATATATAAAAAATTTAAAATATTCAAAATCCTACATTACTTAATTACTTGATGTCCTACTTAAATAAAAAATATGAAATAAATAAAATTTATAAATTATTAAAATCTTAAATAAATACAAATTCTAAATTATTTAATATTCAATTTAAATAAAAATTTAAAATATATAAATTTTTTAAAATATTTAAAATCTATAATAAATATAAATCCTAAATTATTTTAAATAAATAAAATATAAAATAAATAAAATTCCTCAACTATTCAAAATTCTTAAATAAATACAAATCTTAAATTATTTAAAAATCTTCAGTAAATAGAAATCATAACTTATTTAATGTCATATTTAAATAAATATATAAAATATATAAATTTTTAAAATATTAAAAATTATAAATAAATACAAATGTTAAATTATTTAATGTCCTACTTTAATAAAAATAAAAAATAAATAACATTTTTAAATTATTTAAAATCTTAAATAAATACAAATTTTAAATTATTTAATATCCTATTTAAATAAAAATCTGAAATATATAAAATTATTAAAATATTCAAAATCCTAAATAAATATAAATTATAAATTATTTAGTGTCCTATTTAGATAAAAATCTAAATATATAAAATTTCTAAAATATTCAAAATCTTAAATAAATATAAATTATATATTATTTTATGTCCTATTTAAATAGGAATTTGAAATATATGAATGAAGGCAATATTAATTATGAGTATGGAAAATTCATTATGCATATGAAAACATAATGAAGGAAACATTCATTATTGATTATGTATATGAAAATATTGATTACCTTTAAAAAAATAATTAATAATTATTCTTTGTAAAACAGTGATAATAGATTATGTGTCCTCTTGTTGTGACCAAAAGGGTAAGAAAGTAAAAGAGACATTGTGTACGAGGTTTTCTTCACATTTCTCCTTCCATAAGTGATGAATTTTTTCACACTTTTTCCACTTTTACATGCTATCATTTTTGCTTGATTCAGTATATCTAAACCATCCTCGTCCGCGTAAATCCATCCCCATCTACAGTTGACCCTTAAAAAAAATTCAACCCTTATATTTAACATATAACAGCAAAACTAACAGAAAAATAACAAAAAACTTAAACTAAGTGATTACAAGTGCTTATTGCACTCTCTTATAGTTCTTTTCAACCTGTTCTAACAGAAGAGATGCACATTGACCTGTGTTATATTTCATATTACTACATGTCCATGGTGTTCCACACCATCCTCCAGGTGATGGAAGTTTTTTTGTACCACCTTGCTATGAGATCTGCCTCTACATTGAATTCTAGGTGTTTTGATTCACAGCATTTGTTGAAGCATCTCCTCCTTTTCGCCTCCTTACTTTGATTGCTTGTTCATAGTAATCTTGTAATCACCCTTAACCTAATCATCTAGCATCATAAATACCTACACCACAGCAGAAAAATTCCATTTGATTTATAATAAAAATGACCCTCCTAAAAGTTACATCTCTGTCAGTGTCATTAATTTTATGTTCTTGATCCTTTGGGGCACATATTTGCCCATAAACGATTTAGTTTCCACTAACAAATGTTTTTCTGCCCCCATTACCTCTACAACCAAGTTCGATCATCCCTTAAATAGTTTATTTTAATTTATTTATTATTAGCTATAAAAAAATACAGTATGTAAAAAACAGAGTTTCAAAGAATTTTGTTTACCTTTCTCCTTTATTAACCATTTGTGCAGGGACTTGAAACACACTGTTGTAATCACCCTTATTATATTAGGTCTTTAAATATATAAGTTCTTTTAGTTGCACTTTTTTTTAAAAAAAAATTACTAATGTGAAAGATGAATTGTACTTTCAAATATTTATTTAAATTTTTGTTTGTCTCAAGTACTATAGTGTGACCATATAATAGATATTAAAATTCTGTTTGCTCTAGTGAGAGTAGAAACAATGTAGTGGAGACCAAGAATGAGAGCACTCTGATCAAGAAATATAAGAACAAAAGAGTAAAACATTGTAATTTTAGAATGGAGGACGCGAGAATAGGAAGTTTAAAGGCGTGAGTTATAATATTGTACTTTTTAGAACTAAAATGTTTTTGGTGAAGCAAAACTAGTGGTTCATAATATTGTTTATATCAACTGTACATCAAATTAATCTACAAGTGGTTTTGAGATTGATTCCTCCTACAAGTGATGTGCAAATTTAGTTTTTAAAAGTCATAAAAAGAAATATGTCAACATTTGAGATTGATTTAAAGCGGACAAATTCAAAAATTACTTTTGTGTTAGAATAAAGTTTATACATAATTTATTTTCTAATTAAATTATGTACATTTTTTTTATCAATAATAAAAAAATTAGAACATTTGAAGGATTCTTCAATCCTTATATAAGAAGTCTAATCTAAAAGTAGTGTTTCTTGATGGACATAGATAAAAAAAACAAAGATTCAAAATAGGAACAAAAGTTATATCATGCAGCAAGTCATAAAATAAAGTTTTACAACTTAACAAAAAATAATATAAAAAATATTACCCATACCTACTACGAGAAAAAACAAACCTCCCATTTAAAATCAAATTAGAAAATCTCGTATGGACCGAACCTCCACTTACCTCATTACAAAATTTCAAAACTCTGCTATTAGAACAAAGTATGTACCCTATATTTTAGATCGGTTACTGAGAATTAATGCAGAAAATTATATTTTAGATCATACCCTTAAAACTAATAATATAAAACTGCTTTTTAAATGTGTTCTTTATCAACCAATCTATAATGTTTATCTTGTCATTGTTACAAAATTTCTTATATTACGCATTAGTAAACAATTGCAGAATGACAAGTGTTAGTGACATTCAGCAAAAAATTCTCTAATTGTTAAAATTTTGATGTATTAGTGCAAAATATAGTCGTCTTAGAAAATATTCTTTTTATACAGTTACGACCGTAATGAAATGCTGATAAAAAAACGAGGGAATTTTATCAAAATGGTGCAATTTTTTATTAGATTTACTTATAAATGGGCAGATTCAGAAAATATTATAAGAATGGACATTTTTTTTGTCAATGGTGTAGGCAACATAAATTAAATTCCTTAACCTTTCTACTTTTCTTCTTTTAATTAAAATTTCCAACCGGATTGGCAACTTTAGTTTAAATAAAATTGAATACTGGATTGGCAACTTCAATGTATTTAAAATTGAATACTGGATTGGCAACTTCAATGTATTTTATTTCAATTAAAATTATCAATTCAATTGTCAAGTTCACTTGATTTTTTTTTTTAAAAAAATGATAATTAATATTTTTAAAAATAAAAATATATAATTAAAAAAAGTATTTTATAAATAATACCAAAATTTAATTTTTTTTATTTAAGAAAATGATATATAAAGTTGAATAATTAAAATGAATATTTTTTACAATAATTTTAAATAAATTGGATTAAAAATGATTTGTTTGATAAATTAAAAATATTTAGTATTTTTTAAATATCGTTAAAGTTAAAAATACACTTATAAAAATGTGATATAATTTATTTATAAATTTTTAGATTATATAATATATGAAAGTATAAATTATATAATATGTAAAAAGTAATAATATACATGTATTTATGTAAAATAAATGTATTAAAAATAAAATAAAATATTCAATATAAGTCATTAAAAAGAAGATGATATTAAAATATTTGATGAGAACAATATTACAAAGCATGACTCTACTGTCTAAATGGACAATTTCCTCTGTTATGACCTTCATTGCGACAGTAAGAACATTTTTTTGTCTTGTTCTGAATTGATTGATCCATTTCATTATGCAAACGAGTCGTAATTGATTGTCCCGAGTTTTTACGTCTCATGTGGGGCTCTGGTATGAAATTTGGCCCGGTATAAGTAGACCAATAATCCTCGTTTCGAACGGGGTGGAATTCAACTTGATATGCCTTTCTAATCGTGTGGAGGTTGTAAACTGGATCAATGAATGTCGTCATTTGTAAATGACAAGAGGAACAAACGGTAATAACATGACGACAGGAAAGTCGAAGAGCATGGAAGTGGCCACAACCACACCACCAATCATTTAATCTAACTGTATATGATTGAGGTCGCCGACCATGTTAGGGGGTGGCTAATTCTTGGACATCAAATTCAGAATTTTCTGCATTAAACCTTTCCACAAAACACATAGACGAATCTTGTTGATTTTTTCTAAGTAAGGTTGTGATATCTTCTGAATAATAATGACCTGCGCGTAACATGGTGTCTATTTTGAAGACTCGTTCAACAAACCATGTTTTTGTTTTTTCAAAAGTTGCCTTAACCAAAGCGGAAATCGGCAAAGAACGAGCTCCCTGAAGCACGGAGTTAATGCATTCTGCTAGATTTGTGGTCATATGACCATACCTCTTTCCCCCATCATATGCTTGAGTCCTTTTCTCTAATGGTATGCGATCTATCCAGGAAAATGCTTGCTTGAACTCAGATCGCATAACTGATAGCTTTGCCTGTACTATCGATTGTTTCATCTCATAAGCTGTCATAAAGAAGTAAATGAAATTAGTTAAATGGTAAAAGATCGTAATTATCTGTGAGAGAAGGTAAAGAATGTCATTACCCATGTTAATCAATTGTCGTTTCAGCTCAGCATTTTTGAATTTTTTGTTGAAATTCGATGCGATATGGCGTATGCAATACACAAAAACAAGGTCGTCTCCTTCCCATCCAACTTCTTCGGATTGTAATACTGAAATTATATCGGTTCCTCTATCAGTAATCATGCACAAATTCAGTTGAGGTGTCACATATTGTCGCAATAATTGGAAGAACCAAATTAAAGCCTCCCGAGTCTCGCCTTCAACAATCGCAAACGCCAATGGAAATATGTTTTGATTCCCATCTTGAGCGGTTGCGGTCAACAATGTTCCATGGTATCTTCCGATTAAAAATGTCCCATCAACTTGTACAATGGGCTTGCAAAAATTGAAACCATCGATACAAGGCTTGAAAGACCAAAACACCCGATCCAACGTGTAACACGAATTGTCTTGAACACCATCAACCATACAAGGAGAAGCAATATACTGCACAATTGTCCCTGGATTGCTTTCTTTTACTGCATCCAACCATCTAAGAAGATCATTGTAGGACTGTTCCCAATCGCCAAATGCCAAAGCAAGAGCTTTCTGTTTTCCCAACAAAGCTTTTCTATACGTGATAGTATAGCCGTGCAGATTTTTTATTTCTGCAATTAAGCTTTTAATTGGGACGGAAGGGTTTGCTTTGACTGAAATCAGCACCATGGACGCAATATGGGTTGAATCCAAATTAACATGGTCTGCCGTAAGATTTGTTGACAAACAAGTATGTTATGCATCAATTTTTTTTATCTCCCATTGACTTCGGATTTTACTAAAAGATGCTCGTAATCTCCATTCGCACCCTACATCATGATGTATGCACCGAGCCACATATCTATCTGGCTTTGATTCCACGACAACAAATTTGTAACCGTTGTCTATGTGGTATCGTTTTATGGCATTCAATGTCGCCTCCTTTGATATGAAAGACATGTGTTCATTGAGTTCACAATCGATGTTATGTCCGGATTGACTGCCAGACAGAATATATTGTGAAGATCTGTTGAACTCATCTTCATCATCCAAATCAAAGTCGTAGTTATCTCCATCTTCACTTATGTCGTCCACGATGTCTGTAATTATTGGTTCTCATGCTGGCTTAGTGACGTTCCACCGACATTCCACGTGTCCATCTGCATTTTAAAAAAAACATGATAAATAAGAATCTTACGGAAAATTTACATTACCTTTACAACTTTCTTTGAACTTTAAACTAGAAGGAGAAAATAATATATCTCACAAACCTTGTCCTCAATTTTTTTAACTTGGATGCAGAAATCAAGAGAAGAAAAAGTGTAAAACAAAGAAGGAATGCAAGGCTAGAGAGTTGCATTGTTGTTCCATTATATAACAAATGTTCTGTATGAGTACAATAACTTTTATTCATAAGTCAAGTCCTCATGTAATTGTGACAGAAAGCCATCACTCCACGCTACACTTGGTTTATTTTTATTTTTTCTAATTTCTTAATAAAGAAGTTGACTTCACCATTGACAACTTTGGAAGAAGTTGCATTCACCATTGGCAACTTTGGAAGAAGTTGCATTCACCATTGGCAACTTATATTAAAAGTTGCCTTCATGGTTGGCAACTTTGTTTGCAATTTCGTGCACCCCCAAGCAATACTTTATTTTGTGTCCAGTTTTATGTCATGGCTATAGTTTTCATGGCAGAGATTCTTTTTTCATGGCAGAGATTCTTTTGAAAATGAAGTTTGAATTCAAACTTTCATTTTTTGAAACTCACACAAGCAACTCTATTTAATAGAGTCTGTGTCCTGTGCAAAACACTCTCAAGCTTTGCCATTGTTCCAGAGTGCTTAAGGGTGGCATTCAATCACAAAGGTAAGTTCTCTCTAATATTTTAATTATTTATTTAATTGAAGTAGCAAGCATATACACATGCTAACAAAGATTATTAGTATATTTTACCTCTCATAAATTGTTTTTGTATTTTCTGTGGATGGATCTGTATGTATTTTTGTATTACATGGTGGCATTACTCATGAACCCTTGTTCATTCCAGAAGAAAATTATATCTTAGTTTTAACTAAAATTTAGTTCTATATATATGAGAGAAAATTACATGTAAAAGAATTTAGTTATAATAATTTAGTTCTAATGTACTAATATCTTTAAATTTGTAAACAAAATTAACTACTTGAAATCTGTTTTAAAAACATTAACAAAACTCAACTAATATTTTTTATTTTTTATTTTCATACAATGTATTCATTATAGCCAATAAGTAAGAGTATTTTATAAACAATAAGTATTTTATAAATAATAAGAAATAGAATAAGAATCTTTGATGGAGCAGAGAAAGAGCCAATGGGCAAAAGAGTTATCCATGCTATTCTCCACTTGTTATCCATGTGCAGAAAAGAATATGGTTGAATGAATTAAATGACAAAAAAGGTACATGTGATATAGGTTATATTTTACCCTTTACTTTGGTTCTAGCCTTTGAAACATCAACCATTATGTAACATCACAAGTGTACGTTCGGGAGATGTATGGAAAAGTGTAAAAGGAAGAAGAAAAGTGTTAAGGAGGTGGTGATAGCCATGGTTTCTGGTGAGAGGGAACATAAGTGAATGAAGTAGCGAATGACTTATCATTAGGTTAGAATTTTATGGAATATTAAATGCAGTGTTCATTGTTAGCGAAAGACCATTGCAAAACCTGTTAATACTTATATTTATATTTTAATACTTATATTACTTTGGTTTTAATAATGCAAAACCGTTCCATGGTTTTAATACTTATATTTTATATTTTAATAGTTATCCACACAAACAATATTTAATATTTAATACTTATACTCTGTTAAAGGAATTTAAAAATGATACTTTAAAACATGAAATTTAATTATTATCAACTTATAAAAAAAGGCAAGTTAATATAATTAATTGATATTAAATATTGACAAACAATTGCTAAAAAATATATTTTTATTTTATTTTTCTTATATTTTTTATTGTTTGTACATAATATATTACTTTCAATCAATATTTTTATAATATGTTATACTAAGTACTCTTTAATTAGTATGTGTAAATATCTTTTCGTTATCTTTAATTTAAGAAAATTAATTTTTATTGATAATATCATTTTAATAGGAATTATCTATAAAGGTATTCTAAAAATTGGTTGTATTTTCAGGAATCATTTTATTAGAATTTTATGGCATCTCATCGTCTTCCCGCGAATATGTCTATATTGCGACTCCAAGAGAAACATGTTACTAAATATGTATGGGAAGGTAATGAAAGACTATTGAGACCCAGAAGACATGCAAGTTGGGTACTAAAGCATGAGGATATACTTGACCAACGAGTCAAACGGTTAATTGATCATTCTGGTTTTGGACATTTGTTAAAATTTAAGCACATTGACTTCAACCATGTACTAATTACAGCATTAGTGGAAAGATGGAGAACAGAGACTCATACCTTTCACTTTCCTCTCGGTGAAACAACTATTACTTTGGAAGATGTGGAATTAATATTGGGTTTACCTATTGATGGACAGGTTGTCACCGGGATTACTAGTGGTGATTTAGTATCTTTATGTGACCAGTTGCTCGGATTTATACCACCATCAACAGCGATAAAAGGAAATGCAATTAAGTTGTCTTGGCTTAACAACACTTTTCAGGAACTGCCACATAATGCAACCGATGATGTTATTGCTCAACATGCTCGAGCCCACATATTAACACTTATTGGGAGTCTATTGATGCCTGATTCTTCAGGTAGTAAGGTACATTTAATGTATCTATTATTGTTGGCTGACTTGAACAACGTAAGGAATTATAGTTGGGGGTCAGCTGTATTGGCTTCTCTGTATCGTGCGCTCGATCACGGAATAGACTTTAATCAAGATAATATTGGAGGTTGCACGCTACTTTTACAGTGTTGGGCATGGGAACGCCTAACATGCATTTCTCCACAACTTCAACCATTGACCAATGAAGAAGTTCAACAAGGAGTTGGTTTCCCACTCGGTAAAAGGTATGTTATTTTTGTATTAATTTTCGAGATAAGAAAACGAAGTTCTTAATATTTCTTTGCTTACGTTAGGTGGACTCGGAGGACGCATAGGACGCACATAGGAGGAACCACTGTTCCACAAATACGAGCAATATTTGATGGCATTAAAGCTAAAGAGGTTGTGACAAATATATAAACTAACATATCATTTTAACTAAATATTTCATATTACTGATGTTTCAAACATTTATTTACAGTTTCTTTGGACTCCATATCGAGTGGAATATGTTAGGCGCTTGATCACTATTGAGGTTTCCCCAACTGCACGGGCTGTAGTTCCTCTCATATGTTTTGCAACTGTTGAATTTCATCAGGTTGACAGGGTTATGCGTCAATTTGGATTTCGACAGAGTATTCCAAGTGACCCATTCAACCTTGATCAACTTCACAAAGAGGATATGAGAGGACGAACTTATCGATATTGGCCACAATATCATGTCGCATGGATAGCTATGTGGAATGACCGTCGTAATCATCTAATTCACGGAAATCAGTTTAACGGAAATGGTCATTTGCATGACAACTCAACATACATGCAATAGTACATCAACCATACTATCCGCTACATCACGCCTATACAGTCATTGTCTGATGATGATGTAAGTTCAATTACAAAATTATTTATTATTCTTCATTCACTTATCCAAAATTAACACATATTTTCAAAACAATATGATATGCCACAGGAGACTACACAACCTCACTATCAACATCATGTCGGGTCTTCTTCTCAAGTTCAATCATTTGAACAACAATCTTTTCGTCCACCAGGTGTTCAACCGACCCAGTTGTTCGAATATAGGGATCAATCTCACATGTCATTCCAATCATCATTCCATCAACCACCTTTCAACTACTCAACATTTCCATCTCAACAACAATTGTTTGTTGGCCCGTCAAATCCCTTTGCAAGCTCTACCATGACACCCCCATCTGCCTACAATCCAATGTCATCTATGCAGTATTATCGACCAACAATGCCTTCACAAGTGTCCGCAAATCAGAGTGATGACAATGAAATCGAAGGCACTGATGATGGCATTCCACCTCCGCCCCCTCCTACCCTTAAGTTCGAACAACAGCCACAAGGACGACCACAAAGACAACGAAGAAGACCACCATGTGGCACAGCTTCTCATAGATGACAACTTTTCCTATATTTCTATTTTCTAATCATGTATAATATCATTTTATAAATATTGTTTAAACGCTACCCTTTTTATTTATAATTTTATCAACTATAAACGTTATTTCACATACATAATTTCAAATTTTTAAAAACAACAAAAATATTTTTAATTTTAATAATATTTAAAAAGTACTAAATATTTTACATTTATTACACAACCTATTTTAAATCCAACTTAATTTTAGGTAACTTTGTTTTTTGTGAAAACAAAATTTAGTTTAATTTTTTAATATTAATTATCTATAAAAATACATTTTTTCTCAATATTCTTATTTTTATTCACTTCATGTAAATTTAAATAATTTTTAAATTATTATTATATACATCTTTCATTTTTTTAAAATATTAATTATTTTAAAAAATCAGCTAAATTTGCCAACAAAATTGGAAATTTCATTTGAGATAAAATACATTGAAGTTGCCAATCCAGTATTCAATTTTATTTAAACTGAAGTTGCCAATCAGATTGGAAACTTTAATTAAAAGAAAAGTAGAGAAATTAATTAATTTAATTTATGTTGCCTACACTATTGGCAACTTTGACAAAAAAATGTTCATTCTTGTAATACTTTTTGAATCTGTCCATTTACGTAAATCTCAAAAAAAACTGCACCACTTTGGTAAAATTTCCAAAAAAACGACCATAATAAAATGATTTTTTTTTATCAGCGGTAATGAACTGACTTGTGCTAATGACGATTTTAAAATGACTATAGTAACGAAATGAAAATTTTCAAATTATTATAGACACTCACGTACGGGTATATTCAACATCAATATTAGTTAAATAATTTGTTTATAATTATTTATTTAATTACTCATTAAAATATTATTGATTGATTCAAATATTAATAACATTATTAAAATCAGTGGTGAAACATCAGTTCTCTATTATCATCACACGACCTTTGTATGCATCCTTTCTTTTGTGTTTTCCATTTGGAGTTTAAAACAGAGCAAACCTAAAATCAGAAGTGTTTCGTTCTGATGAATGTCAAATGTTTCGTCACCCACAGTCCACATATACAAGTAAAAAAAAAGAAGAAAAAAACCCACTAGTTGTCGAATGTTGATATGCTAGCTTGTAAATGCTTTTAAACCCACCCCATGTAAATTTCTTTAGCCGTCAGAATCATATCAGCAATCTGCATCATTGTCCAAAAATAAAAAATACACAAGCAGAATAATTTTTTATATATCTGATGATAAATTTATGTAATTAACTGGGTTGAGGATGGCATCGAGTGAGAGAAACCATTAACAAGCAAGATTCAGTTCAGCATGCATGGTAGCTAGCTAGCTAGGTTTCAGAGATGCCCTCATGGTTCAGTTCTACTACTTTTGAGAGCCACGCTGATGAACAGTACACGTAAATTGATGATAGATATGGGTGGGTCATGAGAATCATAATTGGACAGGAGAAGGGACACACATGCAAGTGAGGAGAAAAAGTGTGATGTGAGGGTGAAGAGTGTAGTGAAAAATGATTAAGTTTCACGTGGTTCACTGATTCCATGCCGCTAGAAAAAGAAGGTATGAAGAGGCAGAATGAGCAGTAAAATAAAGCAGCATTTTCCAAAGCTGGAATAGTAAGCAATAAAATAGTGGATAAATAGGTTCCGTACACAAACTGATGATTGACACTTGGCTAAGCTCCTTGACTAGAGCACTGAAGTTGCGTCAATCAATCCGCAGTAGACGTTACGTACTTGGATCGAGGTGCCATCTGAAAATTAAAATTCCGGCGAGATCGAATCTTATTGGTGAATGGGACGTTGTTCACTGTTCACGTGGGTTGGGGAAAGGATGTGTGGAAAGGTGGAGAAATTTGGAGACAAAGAGGAAGCTTTATGAGCATTTGAGAACTACAAATTGTACGCCAAATCGAGTATTTTTAAAATTACTAGGGACCTAAAAACCATGATGTATATTTCTAAGAATAGTAGCGCGTGGGGATGTCCCAGTTTCTTTACGGTTGCCGCAAACAATGGTACCATTTTGCTCAACCATCGTCTTAGCTCCACACACGCGTGCCAAGGCTTCCCTCGATTGCCGAATACTGTTCTATCAACTGCTTCCTACCCACTTCAACTCACTTTCTTTAACAATTCAACTCTTCTTAACCATGATTTATTAAGATAAGGTCTAATTATAATAGGTGTGAATTTTATCTTACTAAACTCTATTTTCTAAATTTAAGTTAAACAAAAACTTTACATTCTTGAATGTTTTCTGGAAGAATGCTTGATATCTTTTAACATGATAAGATGTGTTAAAAAATTGATTTAAATAATATATATATATATATGTAAATATTATCTTACCAAACCAATTATGGTATACATATCAGTTTAGATTTATTGCTCACGGACAACTTTGTGAAATGGACGAGTCATGATGTGATCTACTTCATGTTGTGAATGTTGGAGAAGAGTAGTATGTTGAGTATTAAAAAAGTCTCTCCCATAATTAGGTTTCATGTTTATATTTAGGTTTTGGGTATTTTATTGTCTTTCGTGCTTATGAATACAATTATGCATTGTTCGGAGATCTTCGTATTGGCACAACTTAAGGTCTGGTCATGGTTCACGAGTAGGGTGTACGATGTCTCGTTTACTTACGTTCAATGGTGCTTGGACCCATTGGCTTATTTGAAGTCAATTAAAAAGTAAGGGTGACGTTAGGGGTCTTTGTGAGTGTAAGTTTATGAGGGATCGGGAGGTACAGTTTATTTCTTATGACTTGTCTTTTATTTTTTTTGTTTTTCGGGCTGGGTGTTACTAACGTTGGTATTTGGCCAACAAAGGGGTTTGGTGTTTGTTGCAGAAGGTTTGAAGTTGTTAGGTAGCTTTTGGTGTTTGAAGGTCGGCAGGCAGGTAATGTTTTTGTGGGATTTGAAGAGAGTGGGTTCATTTTGGCGTGATATTGTGGGTTTGGTTGTGGGTGAGGATTTTTTATTTGTCTTTGTGATTTGTATCCGTGCTTTTAGACATTTGGTTGTAGTAGGGTTGTTTTGTGTGTGTTGTTTTGGTTAAAGACTGGTAATAAGGATCCGGATAGAGTAGTAGCGAATTCCTTTTGATGTGTTTTGTCATTCCTTTCTTTTGAGGTTTGATCTAGAGGTCTGTAGAGCCTGAAGATTGTTTGTTCTCAGGTGTTAAGCAGGTTGGCCTTAACCACTTTTTTGTATAAGAGTTGGGACACCCCTGAAGTATCTGTATAAGGGTTGGGGCACCCTTGAAGTGTCTCACTTTATTTTATTTATTCTTTGATAATAAAAAAACAATTATGTTTTGATATATGTATCCCACCTTATAGTTTAAAGGTCTACTTGATGTTGTTTTCTCATGTATCTAATTCTTCTACACTTTTCTTTTGTATCACTTTCAGTTTACACTATAAGTAAAATGTATTTTAGCGACCATCAAAATCGGTTGTTAAATTGATTTACGACCGAAATAACGACCAAACAAAAGTGGTAAAAAAAACCCTAGTGCTTCTTGATTTTCTGTCTATGGCATTGTCCTCATAGTGCTTCTTCCTTTATGTCGGTCTCCCTCCATCTTATATCCCTTGTCTTTGTGACCACCACTTGACCACCTGTAATTATCGTATCTGCATCACAACAACCTTAAGCAACATCTATATATGGTCGGATTGTTCTAAACAATAGAAAACACATAACCAAAATATGTTATCAACTTAAGGAATGTAAAAAATTTAAAGGATAAAGCACCCAATCAGAGAAGGAGAAATTAAAATTTCTCATTTTCCTTTTCTTCTAAGACCAAGCTTATAGTTTTTTTTTTTTTTTTTATCGGCACCAAGCTTATAGTTGTGTCAAACTAAAGATTTCTTCTGCATCCACCTTTCCTTCTTTAAAAACCACACCATTTCTTTGATTCTAGATGCTCCAAATCATCGCTACCCAACCCCCTTTCCAATCATGGTTCCCTTTCTCATTAAGTTGAAACAAACCAAACTGAAGCAGATGGTGTTTCAGTTCATTGTGATAAATTGATTTTTTTTTATCAGTAACGAATTAATATGAATTAAAGGGATACTTCAGGGGTATCCCAACCCGTATACAAAGCTAAAAATGGTTTAAGATATAAACTATCTTAAAACCCCTCCAAAAAACAGGATCACTTAGAATCCAAACTTTGCTTCATAAAGAACTTCCCCAAAACTACCCCTGCACTCTTAAAGAGAGAATACTACCTCTATAAGATAATTAGTCACTTCCTCCACAACAGATAAGTACATTCTTTGTAACCCAAGAAATTCTTCCCAACACCGACGTACAAAGGAGAAAAAAGTGGTACAGCCCTCAAAAACCATTAATATTTGCTACCTACGGCCTCAACATCATAACAGGGATGTTGATTTTGCACTTGAACAAGCAGTCCAGCCTTACCATTTCTTTAGCTTTATGTCATTGGAATCATACTATAGAGATCATGAACAACACACAAAGCTTAAGCTCGCTAAAGCATGTCTGCAATTGGACCAGCACATAGTTCAAATACTATCTGCAAAACAACATGTCACATAGCAGAATGGCGCTACACCATCCCCCTAACCCACCATACCAGACTTAGTTCAGCATAAATCCAAGACACCTAACTAGATCATACAGCAGGTACACTAGCTACACAAGGCAATTACATTCTACACAAAGCTAGAAAACCAGTCCACACACCATCCTACACAGCAACCAAAAGCCATAAACCCTGACCAACCAGCAGCTACAAACTCCAAAAACAGGATTATATACACCCCATTCCTCACCAATAACATTGTTGAGACCTACTGCAATTCAAGGCCCCTTACTGCCTAGCTTTGGTCTTCCCCTTCAACCGTCCAGCAGCTCCATCCACAGAGAAAACCTTCACAGCAGCTTCCGCACTGCATCAAATTTGAGTCATGTATAAACCTTCCTCACCTTATGGTTGATTGTCGCACCATCTATTTATTAAACCAGAAGTGCACTTTTAGACTAAGGTATTTAACCTTAGTCCTCTTTAAACTACACTCCATCCTCCATCATCCCGACCATGCTTCCACTGCATTCATCAGCCACCTTAGCACTCAATAGAATCCAATGGCATAACTATGCACAAAGTGCTCAACTAAGAAATACATCATCAATGTATTCAATCCTACTTACATGATCTACTTCGAATCTGCTGCACCTCACCCTCCTATTTAGACTCACCTCATCTTTATTTCTTCCTCCTCTACAACCGCTTATTTAACACTACTAATGCAGTACATTGGATTCAAAACCCAGTCTGCAAAAGAGTAGTTAAAGTTGTGTGCCTTATGCTTCATCTATAACTACGATCTAAGCTAGGCCTTTTGGAATACTTCTTCCGCATCTACAACTCCTTGGTTAAACACAAATGAGTTTCTATGCTCCCATAAACACCAGACTATAGCTGCCCACACCCCTTTCCACACCAAGTTTTGTTTATTACTACTCTAGATCAAGTGAAAGCTCTCAAAATGGGTCATTAAATCATTATTTTGGACAAACAGAATTCCAATTCATCTAAAACACAAGGCCCACACACATAGAGCATATTTACACTCTAGGAAGAGGTGCTGACACAACTCTTCCTTAGATTGACACAGAGCACATACAGTAGTGTTCAATATCACGCATCTCCTACTCAAACACTCTCTAGTTGGTACTCTACCCAATAGTACTCTCCAAGTTGTGATCACCACATTAGGGAATGCCTTAATCTTCCATAGGTACTTGAAAGCATCAATATATGGACCCCTTTCAGGCTTATTTAGGCGTTCATATGCAGAAGTCACCGTAAAACACCCGGATTCATCACCTTTCCACACCTGAGTATCCTTTCCATCCTTTATTATGGTGACCCTTGAGATGTGCATACCAAGCTCGATTTCCATAAGGATCTCCCACTGAAATCTGTCACGCCTCCATCTTAAGGTCCATCTCCACACCAATTCTTCCCACACACCTACCTCTTCCACCTTTTGACCCTGGTTCAACGATAGGGAGTACATTCTAGGAAACATGGATTTGAGATTAGCATTTCCAACCCACACATTCTCCCAAAATCTTACTTTATCTCCACTCCCTAATTTTCAACCAACTTCTTCTTGAAACCACTCATCTCCTCCTCCTTCCCTACATACCTTTACTAGATCTCTCCACCACCACGATTGGAATTTAAGTGGTGTTTTAGTTACATCATGTTTCAGGCCATACTTTGAATCCAGACACTCCTTCCACCTCCCTTTTTCGTTTGAGATACAACGTCATCTCCATTTAGCCAAGAGCTCTATATTAAACTTTCGAATGTCTCTAATGCCTAGTCCTCCTTCCTCTCTTGGTTTACATAAGTTTTTCCAACTTACCCATGACATCGTTCTCTTCTCATTTCCCCAGCCCCACAGAAACATCCTTTGAATACTAATAATGCTTTTGCATACCGACTCCGGAGCTTTGAACAGAGACAGGTAGTACAGCGGTAAAGCAGTGATAACAGACTTGATTAGACAAATTCTTTCTGCCATAGATAAGAATCTTCCTTTCCACACATTATTACCCCACTCACTTTGAAACCATCAATCATACATGAAAAACCATCTTATATTCTACAAATAGGTGACAGACCACCCGTTTCCTCTACCAGATCACATAAAGGACACATAAGGGTTGGCAATGAAACACCTCCTTTGCGTTGAGAGCTTGAGGCTCATTGGACTTTGAGGAGTTTGAGGTACATAAAATTTGGATTCTTTTCTTGTAAGAGTAAGGCATTTCCTAAATGTACATTTTAATTCATTTATTCTTAGGTGTTGCATTGAGAGCTTTAGGCTCATTGGAGTTTGAGGAGTTTGAGGAGTTTGAGGTACATAGATTTTGGACTCTTAGACATTCCCTAAATGTACATTTAATTCATTTATTCTTAGGCGATAAAAAACATTTTTTGTTAGTTTTAATGAATAATTTGTTTAGATGGATTATATTGTTTAATATTTGATTAATTAAATAATTTAATATTTCAAAACATACACATTTAGTTAATAGAATAATAAATTAAATTAAATAATAAGTACATTATTATTATTTAATAATTTTAATCAAATTAAAATTAGTCTTAGGTTCAATATACATAATGCAACATGAACAAAAAATACAACGTAACATATTTATATTTGGTTGGATTGGGTCAAATTACACTACATAAAAATCATTAAACAAAAATTAATTTTAGATATAAAAAATAATTAGTTGCTATATTGGCTAAGTTATATATTATTTTAGAGACTAAAAAAGTTATTGGTGTCTAAGGAAGGAAGTTTCTATTATTAATTAAATTTATAAACTAGTTTCTAAATTTGTATCTAATAACTACCAAGATTTTAACTATCAATTAATTTATATTTAAAGTTGATAGTCAGAAATATTTGTAACTAATTTAAAAACTAATTTATAAATTTTATTAATAATAGAAATTATTTTGATACTAATAAATTTTTAAGTATCTAAAATATCATCTAATTTAATCAATATTATAGTAAAAAAAAATTATCTCTCAAATTCGTTTTTATTTGATTGTAGTACTTCAAGATTGTAGGGTGCTTCAAGACATCTGACCCAATAAATATTCTTACTAAACATAATAAAAAATATCAAGCATGAAATGGTATATAATATTATCTCTATCTTTGAAATTTTGTACATATATACACAAACTATATATATATATATATATACATATATATATATATACATATATATATATACATATTTTAAAGAAGAAACTTATTTTGTTCAATTTTAGTGTATACAAAATAAGATTTCTAAGTATATATGAATGTATATTAGATAATAATTATCAAAGTCAAACTTTAAAAAAAATCCTATATTATGAAAAGCTTATACTTATATTATTTTTTTATCAACAAAAAATAAAATTAATTAAATAAAATATTTTAGAGATATTTTAAGCTATAAAAGATGTTAGAGATTAGATAGCCTCAGTTCCTTTACATGTTTCTACCCAATCCATATAGTCATACATGTCATAAAAGTCCTCTTTTTGAAAACCTAAACAGTTTTTGTTTTTCATATCACTCGTGATTGATTGTCTAGCTTTTAAGGGTTTGCAAGTTAAGGTTAGAGTATTTAGATGTTTGTATTGTATTGTAACATGCTTGAACTAGTATATATTTATTAATTTTTTTTCTAATAAAAAAAATATCACTCATGATCTAAATAATTGGACTATTTGTATTAATTTCACATCTTGGTTACATATTTTTGGTTAAATTTGTCTGTCAAATAATTACATGTTTTATTTTATTTAAAAAATAAAAGAAATAAAAATTGAAGAATTATTGTTTACAATTTTTATCATATATTTTTAAGATCAAATTCCTATGAAAGAATGATAATCTCGATTTTTATATGCAAAACGAATTATATTATATCCGTCAAATAAAACAAAATAACTAATGAAAACTTTTTTTATTTGAAAAACTTATAACTTTTTTATCACTCACCCAAGAACTCAAGTTTTAGAGCAAATAGAATCAATTCCTCAACATGCATATGGTAAGTATTTAAGTGAAAATCTAAAGATGATACTACTATTAGTTTTTCACTAATATTTCAATTACGCTATTAACTTTGTCAAACCAACCCTGTCTAAGTTTAAATAAAGCAAATAATTTATTAAATTAAGATATTGACAACAAATTTACTATATAATAGGTAGAATTTTATTCCATTGCGCTTATAGTATTGATACATTGTATATATATTCTTAAAATACAAAGAATGTTTCTTTTCGTAAATAATATTTTTTACATATTTAAATTTAAAAATATTATACTTAATGGTTATAAATAAATGAAAAATATAGTCTGAGATGTTGGAGATCCCACATCGACTAGAGATAAGGACGTCCACTTTGTAATATGAGAATCCTTAAAGTTGGATATAATTTTTTATATGATATATTTAAAAATAAATATTTATAATAAAAAATAATTTATAATTAAATAATATAAAAAAATATTAAAATAATAATATTAAAAATTTTAATCTAGTTATATAAAAAATTGGAGGTTATATCTAAATAAATATAGTTGAACTGGATCTATGAGAATGGTGGTGACAGTGAGTAGTTAGTAACATAGTAAGCACCTTTAACGTGTCAGAGGCTTATACGGCTGGCGGCGCCATAAAAATTCTCAAAACTATTGAAGCAATACATTTTATCCTTGAATACTTCACTGTGCAAAGTATACAAACTAAAGTCACAGGTTTTATAAGTGATCCAATTTTTAATTTCCCACCCACATAGTTATCTGCCCCACTGTCTACTGCCACAAACCTGCTTATACCTTTCACCCAGAAACTGCTTTTTCTGCTTATAAAATGGAAACCCAGCGCCACACCATTCTTCCCTTGCACCATCTTCAATAGAGTTCACAACCAAGTAAGAATCATTTCATTCTCTCATCACAGCTTTACTGAACTTTGTGTGTATCTTCACTTTTTCTATTCACATAACTATATGCAATTAGATAATTACTTCAGAAACCCTAAAGTGGGAAGTGAAAGCTAGAATGGGAAGGGGCAAGATTGTGATTGAAAGGATCGACAATTCCACCAGCCGGCAAGTGACTTTCTCAAAGAGGAGAAAGGGATTGATCAAGAAAGCCAAAGAGCTTGCAATCCTCTGTGATGCACAAGTTGGCCTTCTGATATTCTCCAGCACGGGGAAGCTTTACGAGTATGCCAGCACCAGGTTTGATCACCATCACCTTTTTTAATTAATTGCAGTAAAACCATGGGTATTTATGTGCTTACGTACTGCTCCCACTCTTTCTTTGCTGCCATAGTAGTTTGATACATAAATATGCTTATTATACGAATAGATCGGGACCAAAAAGTTTATCTGTTGTCTGGACCTTAATTAAATCTCTATTTGATTGACTTCCATGTATTTTAGGTCTCACTTAACCTATAAATCTCTCTATCTTGAAGAACATAATGCAAAAAAGATAAATAAATGCATGGCTACAAGTTAAGGCATGGGGTTGATACATATAGTAAGAGAATCTTGTCTAATCATGCAATTATATATCTGCACAATTACTACAATTACAGGATTATTATTCGGATGCTAGACAGTCCTAAATGGACATGTGTATTCATATTTTTTCCACCCAAAATGTCATATGAACTAACAGCACTTTTCTCAAGTTTCTGACAATGGATTTTAAAGCTGATGATGGATCAGAATTTAACCTGCCAGAGATTGTAGGATATTGGGAGAGTATCATCTTGGAAACATAATAAATCTGTGTTCATTATGCTGAAGTCAATAATGAAAAGAGTTGTAGTTTGAATATGATAATATTTTTAAGGGAAAATAGATATCCTTAATTAACCCAAAAAAATAAAACTTATCCTTAAAGCTCATGAGGATGTAACTTCATATCTCTGAATCCAAAAGGTTCCTGTTTGCTCATCCAAAGGCAGAGACCCCGGAAAAGATAAGTATATTATATTTGTGTGGACACCTCAAATGCTATTTGACACTTATTGTGAAGAGATAAGAAGAGGGAAAAAAAAGTGTAGGTATGATACATGATATAACATGACAGGAAGTGGGAAAGTGGGAGATAGAGATAGATGATAAGTATTAAGTAGGTATTTGGAAAATGGTATATTGAAAAAAAGTCTCAGCTCCATGACCTATATTATCTTCAACATTAATATATATATTCTTGAGTCTCATCAATCCAACCTAGCTATTTTTCTCAGAAAGTATTGGAAATTCTGTATACCACAGCAATTTCTTTAGCTGTTAAGGGAAATGGTCATCTGAACGTAATCATTGGCCAATAGAGCTGTAACCCAAAGATTGGTTTTGAATATGATGCATCTTTTACTTATGATGTCCCATCAAACTAGTCATTTCTAATTTTAGAAGGTTACATATAAAAGTATATGTTCAAAACGATTTTAGCTGATACCATGCCTTGGATCAGTCGATGTCAATATCATTCAGGATGTGGATGTGATAGGTAGCAGCACATTTGGTAGCATGTCCCCTCCCATAAGCAAATGATCAAGTCCCATTTAGGATCCCTATCATTGGCAAATGCATGAACCAGATAAAGTGATGTCACCACTAATTTTGATATAGACAACCTTATCAGATAATTAAAACCTAGCCATATAACCAACTTTTGGTACATTGCCATTATTATTATTTTGGTTTCTTTTATATATATATTTGACCAAGTGGGAATGAGCAGTGTTTTACAATGATCTTGCATTCTTGTTTCCTAGTCTTAGAGCATGCATTGAACCTTTCGCTTTCAACTATAGTTCTAACGTCATGTAAAATAAGGATGCGTTGTGGATAGTTTTTTTTTAAAAAAGATTAACTTTATATAATGTATTTTTTTTTTCTAAAAAAACAGTTTTCTAGATCCAAAAAACTTTGCTATTCCTTTTTTTTTCTAATTTCTTTATAGAATTATATATATTTTTAATCACTGTACTTTTAGGTTAAATTTGATTTAGTCTCTTGTCGAAACTGTACATTAATTGTTTTCTTATACTTTGGAAAATCTTAAAAGATCATTTTAAGCAAACTGTATTAGCTTGTTTGTCAGTAGTAAATGGATTTCAAAAATGGGTTTGACTTTGACTATTTGTGTCAATACGAAAGTTTAACCGGTGAAATGATTCGAGTACGGTAGGAATTTTGTATAAGGCTTAGAATATTCTTGAAATGCTCCATTTTATTTATTTAGTTCTTTATTGATAAAAATATTTAAAAAATATGTTATAATTAATATTTTTTTTATACTTAGCTCTAATTTTTTAGATGAAATAAAAAAAATTCCTATAAAAAATGTTTACAATATTTTAAAAATATATTATAATTAATATTTTTTTGTTTATATTACAAAAATACATTATAATAAATATTATATATAAACTAATTTATATAAATTCTTATATATAATTTGTATAAATTTTTATTTTGAACTTGTACATAAATTAGTGCTAATTTATAAATAAGTTTTTTTCTTCTTTTAGAAGCATTTGTGGTAAAATATTTTTAGAATATAATATTTGTTTCATTTAGTGCATTCCCAAATTTGAAGAAAATAAAATTTAGATTGAGAAGATAAATTATTCATAATACTTTCTAGAAAAAGTACATTTTTGATTTTTTTTAAACTTGTAAGTGATCTATACTTTCAAATTGATAAATCTAGTTTAAATATAAACAAAGATATTAATTATAACATACTTTTTAAATAGTTTTATATATAAAAAATTAAAGTAAATATATTTTTAGTCCTTGAACTTTTATGATGAGGTAAACAAATAATCAAAGTCATATTTCTTATAACTCTTTTTTCCACGTGACAAACAAAACTATTGTCATATGTTTATGAACATCTCTTCCAAATTTCTAAAGTACAAAGAAACAATTAGGCTTCCAATTTCACCTAAAAGTAAATGGATTAAAAACATAGTTAACTCTTCTTTTTAAATATGTATTTTTTAACATATTTTTTAATTAAAAAATATTTATTCTTTTAAGTTAACCATCAATCATATTAACACAAATTAATATTAGCACTACAAAAAAATCATGAAATAGAAACCAATTTTTAGAGACCAAAATAATTAGTTGCAAAAGTAACTAAATTAGATACCATTTTAGAAACTAAAAAAAATTGGTTTCTAAATTAGTTTATATTATTGTTAAATAGTTTATAAATTGGTATCTAATTAGCAATTAAGGTTTTTGCTACCAAATTTAGAAACTAAATAATTGATAGTTAAAACTTTGGTTGCTAATTAGATACCAATTTAGAAACTATTTAACAATAATATAAACTAATTTAGAAACCAAATTTTTTTTAGTTTCTAAAATGATTTCTAATTTAGTTACTATTGCAACTAATTATTTTGGTATCTAAAAATTGGTTTCTATTTCATGATTTTCTTATAGTGTTTATTTGTTCATAAGCGAATAATATTAAACTAATTGATGAAAAAAACCTAATTTATTTAAAAAAAATTGTATTTGAATGTCTCGCAAAAATTATAGATGTGTAATAAATTGTTATCTTAACGTCACTATATGTTATACCTCAACTAACGTTGTTTTTTTTAAATAAATGTCAATTCAAAACAAATATAAATAAATGTCAACACGGAAAAGGTTGAGAGATTAAGACCAACAAATTTTTATTAGATATTAAAATCAAAATTTTGAAAATGTTTAAGAATAAAAAGATAGTGAATCACATTTTAATTATTAATTAAACTTTATTAAATTGCAAAGCTAGTTCTAGTTAACTTTAAGGATCCATGCATACCATTAATATGACTAACTGTCTTTATTATACTTTTTTTTTTAAAAAGTTAAAACCTAATACAAAACAATATATTGAAAACAAAACTATTTCTTTAAAAATAACCATGTTTTTTTAAACTTCTCACTGAAAGTTTTAAGAGATTACTACTTTTTAAAAAATAAACTATTCAAATTGATTATATTGTGCTTTATTATTCGAAATTAATTTTTAAAAAAACCTTTAACCATAATTACGCAATAATACTATAATTATATGTGTATGACTTGGCAGCCTGCTGCAAGAACAAAAACCTTTTGGTTCGAATTTCATAACTAGACAGTGGAGGGAATCCCTAAATTTTATTTTATCCATAGTTGTGTAGATATAGTACTTCTCATTAAAAACGGTTCAATTAATTTCAATTCGAACCTATAACAAAATGAAACTTAGTCTAAATCGAGATAAACCAAGTAACTGATAATTTAAAAATATAAAGTGTTTAGTATGTAAACTCTTTCCTTGTGACCTAGCTCAATAAGTGAAGAAAAATATGTTGCTTGTGAAGCGAAATTATTTCATTTCATGTGTTATTATTATATACAATGTTTGGATTTTTACTTAAAATTTGAAGAGATATATGAAATCTTAGTTATCTCTAATAGGATAAAAGAATTGCTTCACTTTTGTTAGGTTGGGGCCAAAATCGCATCTTAAACAATCTTGTCACAAGTATAATTTCACATTTAAAAAAAATCAAGAAAGCCTAATTAAAATTAAGAGAAATTGAATTGTAATTATGTGAGATATGCTTGGAGTACATTAATAGACGGATAAAGAAAACTACAATAAGAAATTTGGTGCAATGCAGAGTGGATGCACATGGAAAAATAACAAAATGAATGAAAAAAAATAAAAAAAAATATATATATATATATATATATATATTATCAACTAAGAATAAATTAATTAATTGAGTTATTTAAGGAATACATCAACCTTATATAATAAAAAAGACTGAAGCAAGAGACCTCAACACCTCAAAAACTCATCAAGCACATGAGTGTCAACCTCCAAATGGTTGCCAAAAGGGAGTGACAAACCCGCAGCCAAAAAAACAATGAAAGTCCTGCCCTTATTTGAGGGACTAGCTATTCCTTACAACAAAAACCAAAAGTTTGATCCTAATTCTGCACTCCCTACCCAGTTCCAGCAGTGACATAAACTCAATGTAGTGTAAGCATATGATAAATGTAAAAATGATTGTGTGAAACTGTGAATTGTGAATGCAACAAAAGTCTTAAATGTACATTATTTTCCCTAAAAGAAGGTTTAGGTTATTATTTTACCTTAGTCTCAATTAAAGAATTTGTTCTAGCGTGTCCAAAAAATATGTATTACTTAGATGTCAAAATTAAAGATAAATTTATAAAAACCTTATGTCTTTAATCTAGTACTAGTGGAAACATAGGCACAAATGCGCATGTGTATTGATTTTTTTCTCTTTTACTCAATTTTTATAATAATAGAAATTTAATATACATACAGAAATAATTTTAAATGAGTCAAAATTGAAAAACAAAAAATAAAAATGGAGGTTATTTTATTCAATAGATAAGATTTTGTGTGGAAATGTGTGAGAGTATGTTCTCTATTTCCTCCTGTTGTTGTCTTAAAATAAGGAATTAAGGAAAGAGTGAGAAGTCATATAAAAACTGTACATTAATATTAATTTTAAAATAATTTTATTTTTTAAATAATTCATATAAAATGACAAAATACTCCATTGTATTAATAAAATGAGATATATTAAAATTGAAAGAAAATTGTATAAAAAAAACAGTTATAATGAGGAATCCCCTTTATATATAGGTATAGATGACAAATCAACACAACTACAATATATATATATATATATGATAACTCCAATAATGTTAATGGATATGAATTCAAAATATTGACACTAAAAAAAACTATTTTTGTTTTCTTACTATAATGTGTCAACAAATATATATGAATTAGAGTCAAAATTGATGTTAAGTTATAAATATCTTATTTTTCTAATCTACCTTAGGACAATATAATAATCAACCTTTGAGTTAAACACAAATAATATTTTAGATTCAATAACCCTAATATTGTTAACGAACTTGATATTATAACATTATGTTAAAAGAAAAACTTAACTCCCTCATTATTCATTGTTTTTTTTAACTATGAGACATATTATAGTATATGCAGACAGATTTGTATCACTTAGAATTAAGACTAAAGGTATCCTATAAACACCCTATCTTTAATTCACGAAAAGATATTTGTATATGAAAGCTTTAGATATAGCAAGTTTCAAATGTTAATAAACATAAAATGAGATAATGCTAACCATTTGTTATCTTTAATCTCAACATGAAAATATTTTAGAACACTAAAAACTTCACATCACTTAATTTGTCTTATGGCCAAAATATGTGTTTTATAATCACCTTTTGATGATTATACTCGTGCATGAGCATAGTTTGAGATAAATATTAAACATATTGGCAATGTTTAAAAAGTCTAAAGCAACCTGATAAATAAAAAGTGATAGATAGTAAAAGTCACGAGAATTTATGAGCGGAGAACTATATCTTTAGATTATTTGATAAGTTTTGTAAGTGAAAAGAAAACTACTATAAGATATAACCCATAACAAAAATGATGTATCACAACTAAAAAGCTAAATTCTTAAAAAAAAATATCAGCAATAAACATAAATAATATATACAAATGAATCATTTTAGGAGTGATAAATTCATTTACAAAGAAACAAAGACACCATAACAACATAATATCTTTCAGACAACTGCTCAAAATACTAACCCTGCCAAAAAACAAATTGCAACACCAAACTAAAGTGAATAAAGACAGACTAGAGGATCAACCAGTCAGAAAAAAGAAAAACAAACAGGGGATATTTATAAGAGAACCAAGACTAAACATTTAATTGAGCCAAAAAAAATATCTCGAAATAATTCAAAACTTCACCTTTAAAAATAATCTTATTCCTATGACTCCAAATCTCACTAACCACCTCAATCCAAATATTCTTCATCCCTAATAAGATCGACTTTGGAGCATTACACAACCGGAACTGCAGAAAATGAGAGTGAACATGAATGGGGACAACCAACGAAATGCCTAATCATGCACAACAAATATTCCACACCATCCAGGATATTCTACACTAAAAAAAAATGATTTAAATCCTCCTCTTTAACCCCACAGAACCAGCACAAAACACTTCCAATCACAATCCCACGTCTATGTAAATTGACTTTAGTAGCAATCCTATTTTCCAGCACCCTCGAAGTGGTAACCTAAGCTGAAACCAAAGCCTTAGTTCTCCAAAACAAATTAAACATCCTCGACCCGTCACCCTCATGGACACCTCAAAAAAACCCATAAGCCAAATTAACTTAGAATACCTAACTTTCTTCTATCCAGGGCACGAGTAGTGCACTCACTACCAAATACTTCAAATGAAATGGTCAGGACCCAAAAATTTGTTTTTCCACGGAGCAATTAATGCAATAGGTTATTTACTAAATAATATACCATAAAATTAAGGAAGTGTCTTTAAAATTAAGGTAAGCAAGAGACTTTATTTGAATCTTGGACAAACAAAAATTTTCAAAAGACTAGAACTTTTAAATAAAGAACAAATATGGGCAAGATGTGTCTTTAATGTTTATTTTTTTTAAGATACTTTATTTATATAAATATTTATTAATTTTAGTAATGATTAATTTTAACAAAATTTAAGAAGTAAACTTCAAGTTTGAATAAATCTTATATAACCACCCATTTATATGCTTCTTATCTTCAATATTTCTAATATCATATTAAAAATTAAACTTAATCTTATAAAATCAACTTATAAAATTATATTTACACTCATATCAATGTGAGATCTCTAATGATTGATATTAAAAAAAACCCAACCTTTGTTAAAATATGCTCTATTAATCACTCATTCTCCAAAATCTAAATCTTAAAATTCAACTCTACTCATTAACTATAGTTGCACATTTGAAGATTAAGATGGTTAACGTCCAAATGTCGTATATATTCTCAGAGAACTTAGTGTGTAGTACACTTTCTATAACTATTATTCAGAACAATTCAACGGCAATTTAGCAAAATTTAAAAACAACAATCATCTCCATCAGAGTCCATGAATTTTTTTATCAATAAAAAAACAATTAAATAGAGGAACATGAATACTTTACGCGTACTTCAATGCTCATACAATTAGATAAAGAAGCTATCTAAACCTTCAATTTATGTCCACAGAAGCAAAGGTAAGCAAATTGTGTACATATTATTATATGCTCTATATATACAATGAAATTTGCAGCAACAGTGGACATCCAAAAAAACTAAACAAACACCCTTGCAATGCTGTTATATGATGAGCACAAATCTGCAAAAATGACATTCTCACACCCTATTGCTATGTATTATATTCAGTACTGCATCATTGTCATTTGCCTCTTCTGTTTCACTCTAATACAGCACTACATAAGCTGTTGTTGGGTGATTCAAGAGACAGTACAAAATATTCCCTGAAACTAACATATTGTTCTATACTCTCAACAAGTGCACCCACTTGTTTCCTTGGGCTTCTTCCTGTCTTGTTATATACAGAAGATTGTTTCAAAAAATCTGAAAATTAAAATCAACTTCTGCGTTATAAACTAATTAAACACTTATTCTTTCTTATTTTCCTCTCTTAATAAGGCTTAAAAGAAAAGTTTCCTCCTAACATAACATGATGAGCTCATAAAAAAATATATTAACCACATGCAAATGTTTAAGCTGATAAAAAATTTATTAACCATATGCAAGTAGAACTGCACCAAGATTGAATTGGAGCCAATTAGTAAAACTAGAAACAGGTTCAGTGCATGACCGAGAGTTCTTTGCAAAAGCATTTCACAATGTAACGAATCCACAAGTTATCTTTTAGCAAGTCACGTTTTTTAAGAAGAAATAGCAGAGAGATGCAGATTATGCTATATATAAAAGTCACATCACCTCTAATTCAAAATTTAAAACAATATGTGAGTTTTGTTGACTTCAATCCTCAATTTGGATGGCAGTACACTTAACCTTTATTATTTATTATATTGATACTTTACTATTTCTCATGGAACCCAATTTATTGGTAGGTATATCTTTTGGTGGTTTGATGTGATTTGTTTTCGTTATGTCTTCTGATACATCTTTTCTTTATCAGTGGAATTCTTAATTTTGTGTACAAAATAAAAAAAATGGAAAGATTTTTTTGTTACCAGCGTGAAATCTATGATTGAGAGATACAATACATGCAAAGAAGAACAACACCATCTGATAAATCCAGAATCCGAAGTCAAGGTATGTTCCTGCTAATCACTCTTCAGAATTCCCTTACCCTTTTCAGGCACAAATAACAACTATAAGCAAGATGTATTTCAAATATCACTTATGTGTTTGTTGTTGTTACTCGTGTATTCATTGAACAGTTCCATTATGTACGAAGTAATCTCCAATATGAAAAATTTTTCACCGGACCTCAAAATCGAACTGTACATGGTTCTGTTCTTACATTTTAAGAGAAATATCAAACCCCTCTCCTGTAAATGAAATAATCATACTTTGGCCAATCTCTCCTTTGTAACAAAACAGTGACAAAATTGTTCATTTTATTTCTCATAGCTCCTGGATTTCTCATTGATCAAATTTTTCAATTGCATACTAAGCATGCAAACAACACAAACTGTTATAGCTGCATGATCCATAAACCTTATGATCAACACAGAGAACAGTGATTCAAAAATAACTTACATAGAACAACCTAAAAATGAATGAACAAACTTGTGATTATTACATAACAATTAGTTCAACCTCCTTGCATATAATCACAACTACAAATCTATATGGGATCACACCTAGCAATCATTGTAAGTATCACAGACTGTGAAATGAGATTAAAGAGCTTAAAAGTGTTTTTGAATAAAAATAAATAAATATTTACAAAGTTAAAATGTCAAAGCCAATGAGTGTAGTTTTTGCAAGCAAACAAGGGTCTGCAAAACGAGGAGCTTATGGTCATCATCAAATTGATAGAATGTAATTTTTTTTAAAGTAAAAGTGATTTCTTAAACTTGGAAAGGAATTTTGTGCAAAAAGTATAAACCATTTCTTCTACAAATATGCTTTCTACAAATATGCTTTCTACAAATATGCTTTGAAGACAATATGTTTGAAGATCTCACGTCGACTAAAAATAAAAAGTCGACTAAAAATAAAAATATTTCATAATATATTAGTGTATACAAATCTCATCTCATAAGACAATTTTATAAGATTGCGTTAGGTTTAAAGTTCACCTTTTAAAATGTTATTTAAAGTTTATGTTAATAAAAATTTGTTAAGGTCATCATTTATCAGATTACTAATAAATTTCATTGTATATTAGTGGATTGTTGAGTTGGACTTAAAATCAACTTTTTTTTAATACAATAAACTGTGAATTTGTGGATTGTTTTTTCTTATAAATTTGTGGATTGTTTTTTCTTATATATTGTTTGTATTACCCATTTCTACTCCAAGTCACACTTGAGTTTCGAATATCTAATTACTAGAATATATTCAAGCATTAAGCCAAGTTGTGTTATAATATTTATAATTGGAGATGCCATATAGTATAACGAGTTGTATTCTTAAATAAAGAAAAAATTATTTCCAGTTCAAATCATTGTCGTGTTGATCTTAGTTTAACTTTATTTTCGTTGAGTAACAATGCTAAACTATTGTCACTTATTTCAGTTAATGATATCAATTACAGATCTAAAGTTTCAGACTTGATGAACTACTTGTAGATCTTCAATAATAGTTATACAAATTAATCACGTGAAATTAAGCATATATAAAAGCAGAATAGAAGTTTCCAGCCTTTAACTCTAGAATTAAAACCGTATATTTGATAAAATGGTCCTTATGCACCCAAGAACCTGTTTGGGATGAAAAAATTGGAAATAGGTGAGGAAGGATTGGAGACAGAATTTTGAAACAGAGGAAGGTATAGGATAAAATTCATCCCTTATTCCCTTTCAAATACAAATTATTTTATTTCCTCCAAATTGGAGGAAAAAGGAAAGGGATACCACCACAGTCTCCTATAGGGAGTTAAATAATAACAAGGCTTTTTAAACTAAAGTTCTATGTTGCAGTTAGATTTTCATGTTTTACTGTGTTTGTTAATTTTGGGAAACTATATATGCAAGATTAGTAATTTTGACTTTTTCCTGTAGTGGATATTACTGTCGTAGTTTTCTCTATTTAAGACAACTTCATTTCTTAGGGATATGAAGGCACTGTAAAAGCAACACCTGACAAACTCTTTCAGCCTTTTGCTTGATATTTATAAATATATTGTGAGTAGTCTTACAGCATTCCCTGTATATGGCTCTATATTTGATTCTAAATATGACTATCAACCACTAAACATAGTGATTTCATATCCATTATGGGGCATGTTGAAGCATTTGTTTTGGACTTAAGTAAAAAATGATGACAAAACATACCTTGCATTTCTTTTCCCTCAGAATTACTTACGTATACCATTTTACTTGATTTTTGATAGTTTTGGCAGAGGGAGGCAGAGATTCTAAGGCAACAACTACAGATCCTACAAGAAAACCATCGGTACAACCTTTCTAAATTTAGTTAGCAATTCTTTACATGAGTGGAACTTATAAGCCTAAGATTGAATTATATAAGTGACGACCTGTAGATTGAAATCCTCTACTAATGTATCAGCGAGTTTATAGATCACAAAATGCACAAGAAGATCCAAGAAATGAAAATGTAGACTCTTCTAGAAAATAAAACATCATGACGCATGACCTACTATGAAGAAACATAGACTTAAATATTTGAATATGCACAAAATACTTTCTTGCTCTTAATCACTCACACAAGTAGTTCTTTTTTTTCAGAATAACATGAAAAATAGTCCATGAAGAAGCAGCACTCACTTTTATCTCCATCTTAGACTACTTACAATAAACATTAATACTATGTCTCACCAGGTACAATCCATAAAGAAGGTTGTGGCAGAAGTGATGACCTTCTTACTTTACTTTTTCTTCTCTAAATTAAATCAAGGAAACTTCCATGTCAATCCTGGGATTATGTACACAGTACAATTGAATACAAATCCAACTGCATGGCTCATTATCAATCACACACTACTTTAATACACCACATAAACTCCAAAATAGTAAAATGAAAAAATATTTTTCATTTTTTCTAATAGCAGATAAACCAACGGATTCACACATCTCATTAAGAGCCCCATGCATAAGAGCACTAACATTTTCAAGATACAGGCAATTGATGGGAGAACAACTTTATGGTCTGAGTGTCAAAAACCTACAAGATCTAGAGAATCAACTGGAAATGAGCCTCCAAGGTGTCCGTATAAAAAAGGTGAGATGCTTTTTAAATTCACATGAGAATGAATGGAATGGAAGTAAATTTGCTTGCTTGATTAATCTCATTAAGGACCAAATCAATTAACAAGTTTAGTCAAATTCTGCAGGAACAAATTCTAAAAGATGAAATCCAAGAGCTGAACCGAAAGGTCTTTCTGAGAAATAACTTTTGTTATTCGTCTCATAACTTGTATAACATTGACTGATCTTTACATTTTTCTTTTCACATACAGGGAAACCTTATCTTCCAGGAAAATGTGGAACTGTACAAGAAGGTAAACCTCATTCACCAATACCACACACTAATATGCATAAAAGTGGTGATACTTTAACATTGACACAGATGCTTAATAATGAGGCCTGATGTCCCAGGTCTATGGTACAACCGATACAGCGACAACAAGCAGAAATGCATTTGATCCACTTCCATATGGTATGCATGTAGGAGGGCATTCACAAGAATTAGTCCAACTTCAGTTATGCCAGCCTGAACAAGAAGCTTATGACACATCCGACACTGCCACAAAATAATGGTCAAGTCTAATTTGTTCTAATATATTAGTAATGCGTTTGGAAAAAGAAAGATATATAATGATATTGCAGCTCAATAATGAATCACGCAACTCCAAAGAAGTGAAGAGTTATAGGCCTAGGGGATGAATGTTACTCACTTTACTTTCCTCAGAGAATACCTGAAGAGAACAATGCACTCCCTGATATTGTATTGGTTATATAAAATCTAATAGCAAAATGACATTTGCTTGTAAATCTTCATATGAAAAGAAATCTTGAATAACACAGCATGGACATAAATTTTTCCTTCTTTAACCAGTTGTTGTTGGAGGAGTAAACCATAGAATATATGATATCCAACACAAAAATTCTCTGTTAACCATACAAAAACACAGAATAAAATACTAAGTTGTGCTACTTATTAGTTTTATATATCTCATATACATAGAAAGAAACCATAAATAGAAGAAGAGGAAGAAAAGAATTCAAGATAGCACTATATTTTATTAATCAAATAATTGTTACACACCTATTCATATTATTGAGTATTCTACACTTATTCATATTATTGAGTATTCTATTTATAGAGTAAAAAAAAAATAACAAGTGCAATTACAATTCATAAAGCAGATATAACTGAAAAACTAAAATATTCATATGAGATCAGATTTATCATCTAATAGCGCCTCACAAGTTGAAGCATGTATATCTTTTATGTTCGGTTTGGATAAGTTGTCATGAAATAACTGATGATGCAAAGATTTGGTCAACTTATTAGCCATTTGATTAGAAGAAGAAACAAGAATGAAATGAATGAAGCCTTCTTGAAATTTAGTCTAAACGAAATGACAATTGATTTCAATATGTTTTTCTCTCTCGTAAAATGTGAGATTCTTTGTTATGCATATAGCAGATTTATTGTCACAATAAACGACAAAAGATTCAAAAATATTAGTATGAAAATCATGACATAAATATTGTAACCACCGAAGTTCACATACAAATGAAGTTAGTGTTTTGTATTTTGTCTCTAAAGAAGACTTCGACATTGTAGACTGCTTTTTAGACTTCCATTAAATTAGAAAGTTTATCATAAACACACTATAACCAATGATAGACCTTCTAAAATCAATCCAAGTTCCCCAATCAAAATTAGAAAAAACTTTGATAATAATTTGATTATTACTGGAAAAGAATAGATCAAGACTAGAACATCCTTTCAAATGTTATAATATATTAGGAGTTGTTGTCATATGATGTTCTCATGGATTTGAAACAAATTGACTTAGCTTATGAACCACAAAACTAATATTAGGCCTAGTGGGAGAAGTGATAGATTTGCAAGCCAAATCATTTATCAAAAAGAAAATCTATACGGAATTTTCATTGATCGAAAACAATACCAGAAGGTGAACGACTTATTTCTAATTCCAATAAATAGTAAAGAGTACCAAGGTCTTTAATACTAAATGAGTTATAATATGAGTTTTAACACGTTGAATTTCTTAAATATTATTGTCGACCAACATAATGTCATCAAATATATCAACAGAAATAAAGAATGAACCTGCACTTTGAACATAACCAAGTTGTATTACAAATTGATTTCTCAAAATACTCAAACCTTCCATTTGGATATATCCTTTAACAATCAAATGAGTCTTGTATGAATACATAAGATTTTTTTTATTTAATATTTGTAAAAGAAAAATCAATGATATCCAATATTGTTTTCAGTATGTCTACAATTATTGAGGCATCAATCAATGTTATTTTTTATTATTTTGATAGTTGAGGTTTTTTTTCTGACTTTCTTTTATCAAGTTCAGCTGACAAATAATTCATGTTGGGTGATAGTTTTCAAGTTACATAAAAAAAAAAGGACAGCAAACTATATTGAGAAAAATTAACATTCATGTTGATGATAAAAGAAATTACCACAAACATGGACAAAAAAAAATCACAATAGAACGTTTATTGAAAGAATATATAATTCACATATACAAAAATATAAACTCTCCCAATATTAATTGAGAAAAATTGAACTAATATCAAATAAAAAAATAACAAATTTCTACAACAATAAAAATCTAACCATTTTAATCACATAAGAATTTTTGTTAACGATAACAACAAAAAACTCTAACTGATATCAAGTGTAAAGTAATCCTCCCATAAGAATTTTAATTACGTCGATGACAATCTCAACCAAAATTAATTAAACTAAGAGAAAACTATGACAAACAAAATATAAATTTGGAAATATAAAAAATTTAAATAAAATTTAAAATCATTTAAATTTTTTTAGCAATATAGGTACTCTAATAAAATTATAAAATTTTAATTTCTTCAGAATTTCTATCCAAAGATCATATTTTGCTATAATACATTCTAAATTCTCAAAAAAAAATTACTCATTATTCTCTGTATAAAGTAAGGATGTCATATGTATATCTACCTCCTACTGCACACCTGCACTTGTCACGCAGTTTTCCACGTGTGTTCCAACGCAAACATTACATTATAATTGTGGCAAAAATTGATACGTTACCTTTCTTGGTCTGTGTCAGTCAATGTTGTGGAACTATTCGTAGAAGGGAAATAAATTTCTTATATATATTGGAAAATTTGTTTATTCACTACTTTTTCCTTCAGATCTTTCAAAATTTTTTAGTCACTCCAAATATTCTTTATATATTATTTTGAAACCGAAATATGATATTTTATGAGTTATATAACAATGGCTATTTTAAATAGACACAAACATAAAAGATATATAGTTATTTTAAATAAGATGTTTCGGAAAGTCGTTTTTGTAACTTTTTGAATGTATTATAGAATAGACTTTTTGAACTATCTCCTCTGTAAAATATTAACAAGGCTGTGAAAAACAAATTTCAAAACATATTTATTTATTGAAAAAAAACAGTAAACATGGTTTGTTTTGTAACTATTTTAAAATGTATTACTAAATAAAAATTATGAAAGTAGATGTGTTTTAAAAGAACAACATTTTATGTAACAGATTCAAATATCACTACAAAATATAAATAGATGACAATGTGGGTCACTATAGTTGGGTCGTTCTACAGTCTAACAAAACTCTTTATAATTGTCAAGAACTTTTTTAGTTTTTATTATTATATATAATTGTTTGATTGATATAATTCAATATTTTTTTAATTATTTTATTAATATTAGTGTTGGAATCTAACTTCCATTAGATATTAAAATATTTTAAATATATAATATATAAGTTATTACAAAATTTATCTTGTAAACCAAATTTACAAGGTTGAGTCAAGTTTAAAATGTTTGTTATCGGATCATCCAGTTCATTTTTTAATAATTAAATTTTTAAAATAAATTTAAATTTTATTTATGTTTTACTTTAATATTTTTATGTAATATTTTTCTTATTTACTTGTAATTATAATAAATTTTTTATTTTTTATTTTTTAACGGTTATACTTATTATAAATTTTTATTTTTTATGGAAATACTCTAGTTTGTGACGGAAAAATTGTCAATAGTTTTATTGATTTTTTTAATTTGTGAGAATTGGTCTTCCAGCTCACACATATGTAATTGTACAGACATATCATTAAACAAAGTAATTCAGAAATTTTTATTCAATCCAACCTGTTATAACTTGTTTTTTATTGACCAAATGTGAGACAGATTAAAATGAGATAAATCAACCCACGTTTTCACCATTAAATTTAAATTTTGGAATACATGTATGTTATCCAAAATGTTTTATACAATGTGAATATTTAGTATGTTTTAAAAATATAATATTTCCATTATAAAATATGTTTATCAACTCCTGAACATCACTATAAGAAAAAAAAAACGACATGGAGGTAAGATTAATTTAGGAATTTTGAAAATAAAAAATCTAGGATGGGATGTAACGTAACTTGAAGAAAATGACTTTTGTTTGTACGATGAATTTTTGGCCTAATTTAAAAGGCAACGATTTGGACTTTTGAGGAATCTAAAATACTAAAAGGGTCCAAATTACTGTACGATAATGCTTGTGTTGTGTGGAAACACGGTTGGAATCTGATCTTCGTTTATACATTGCTAATGTTTGTGTTGTAAAGGATGTGAACGATGTCCAGGTGTGGAGGTGCGAAGAGTCCGGGGGCTACACAGTAAGGTCGGCTTATGAGTGCTTAGTGGACTCTGAAAGGGGCCCCCAAGTAGAGGTGTTCAAGCTTTTGTGGAAGGTCAAGATGTTCTCCAATGTGTTGACCACGGCTTGGAGGGTGCTTAGGGGCAGAATTCCGACAAGAGTGGCGTTGAGTAGGAGAGGCGTCCAGTTAACCTCTGAGTTATGTGTGCTGTGTGGAACTGTTGATGAATCGTATCAGCATCTCTTTATTGAATGTGAACAGGCTTGGAAAGTATGGACAATGTGTTTCAAATGGATTGGAATTGATTTTGTGCAACATAACGACATTGTGGCCCACTTAGAGAGCTTCCATCTGTTCCAAGCAAACCATAAGCAAAACTTAGTATGGAAAGGGATGTGGGCAGCTGTTGTGTGGTGTTTGTGGGAACATAGAAATGTAGTCCTTTTTAACCAAGGTGTAGTAGATGTAGAAGAAGTGTTATATAAGGCCCAACAAAGGTCGTGGCTTTGGTTGAAACACAAAGGGAATAGGTTTTCGTACTCCCTTACAGATTGGATGTTAAATCCAAACCCCTGCTTTTCCAGCTATAAGTAGGAGGATGTGGTAGCCAAACTGAGTGGGGTTTTGGGTGGCCCAGTCTGATTGTCGTCTTGGGAGAAGGAGGGTCGATTGTCTCTTACGGTTGAGTAGGGTGGCAGGAAGGGCATCTGTTGACGGCTTTGTTCACGAATTTGCTGTAAGAGGCTTGGCGGGGTGTGGGAGCCAGTGATGGAGGTTAAACAGTTAAAAGAAATACTCTTAGAGTGCGGAGAGGTGAGAAGAATGGGAGGTGTTCTGATCCTCGTCAAGAAGAGTGGGTAGTGGGGCGGTTTGTTCTGCAGTGGCACTGTCCTGGATGGAAGATAGCCTTGGTGGAGGTTTGCTATGGACTGTTTACGTGTGCATAGTGTGAAATCTCTGCTGATAGGGGTGGTAGGCGTAGGGTGGTGCTGGACGATGCCCCTACGAAGAGCTTGGGCTGATGGTGTGGGGTGGGACCAAAGTAGAAGGAGTTCTGAATAGCAGCTATATAATAAAACTCTGCTTGGGCTACGTCAACTATGGCTCTGTGTTAGTTTTTAATAAAAGTGTTGTGGATGCGGAAGAAGTCTTTCAACAGGCCCAGATAAAGTCATGGTTATGGTTAAAACATAAAGGAAATAAGTTTACCTACTCTTTATCTGATTGGGTATTGAACCCAATGATTTGCATTAGTAGTTATAAGTAGTTTATGTGCTGCAGTGGAAGGTTTAAAGTTTGATGGTTGGTGGCGGAATAGAGAAAGGCAAGGGAGATCTTGTTGGCAGAATGAGTTGAGGTCCGAGGAAGGTGTTGTTTCGAGCTGAGACCGGGTCGATGAAACGGCGATCTCCATGCATGTGTAGTCGGTGGTCGTCGAAGGTATACAAAGGTCAACAGGATCGCCGATCGATGAAACGAAGATCTCCATGCGTGCGTAGTCGGCGGTCGCCGAAGGTATGCAAAGGTCAACATGATCGTCGGTTGATGAAGCGGCGTTCCCATATGTGTGTAGTCGGTGGTCGCCGAAGTTATACAAGGTCAACATGATCGCCGGTGGATGAAACGGCGATCTCAATCGATGAAACGGCGATCTCCATGCGTGCGTAGTCGGTGGTCGTCGAAGTTATGTAAAGGTCAACATGATCGACGGTCGATGTAACGACGATCTCCGTGCGTGCGTAGTCGATGGTCGTCGAAGTTATGCAAAGGTCAACAAGATCGTCGGTCGAGGAAGCGGCGTTCTCCATTTGTGTGTAGTCGGTGGTCGCCGAAGTTATGCAACGTGCATGGGTAAATCGTCGCTTGGCGAGGTGAATGTAGGTGGCCTCGGTTATGGGTGTTTCGGTAAAGTTGAATGTTGCTTTGAGGTAACTTGGTTATTTGTTTGGGTATGGTCTTCTCACTTTAAGGTTGTTCTGCTCCAACCATAAAGGAGAGTTTCTTTTGTGGATGATATAGGAAGTTCAGGGGTATCCCTTTAGTTTTATTTATTCATTGCTGATAAAAAAAAAACTGTACGATAATTTTTTTATATTATTCTCATAAATGGAACAAAATTATTATCTTACTTCACATTTTGTACTAAAATTTAAAACGATAGACAACATAAAATTTAATATTAGCAACCATTTTATAGATAAAAAGTATCTAAGTTATTAACTATTTTAGTTATTTTCTCATTGCTTACTTTTTATATATATATATATATATAAAGCAAATTTGTATCTTATTATTCCGACATATAAGCATGTATTACTTATCACAATGAACAGAACTAAAGTGCAGACTTCTTATATAAGAAACATATAACACCCCAGAAAATAACATCTAACTATTATAATACAAGTTCTACATATTTTTATACAAGTTTAGAGTTTTTCAAAACATTCTTAATACATGATTAGGACATATAAAAATACAAATATTTACAATATAAGTTTCAAAATCAGAACCCTAAAGCTCTTTAGACCCTCCGACACCTGTAAGATCATTTGCTCGTCTACAATCATCGTAGTTCAAACACAACAAGAAAAGCAAGGGTAAGCTAGTGAAAATAAAATTTTATAATATGCACAATTAAAATCAAAAGAGAAAACCAAATTACATTATCAATTTCTCAAATTATTCAATCTTCTTCAAATCTCAACAATAAAACAATCACATAGATCTCACATTGATCTACACATCCAGAATATTCAACAAACAACGTCTTTCGGAAGACCCGTATTAAGTAAGTCCTACCAGAGACTAACACCTGATCCAAAGATTACTAGCGAATCCAACAAAAAGGATCAGGGTAAGTTCAATGCAACCCAAGTCGTGCATCTCATATGTCATTGTGTGCATGAACTCCCCCATCAGCTTCTCACCACTTGATATCTTAGTCTATGTGACTTAGATCATTAGTGAAGCTCAAAGACCTTTGTTACCACATAGGCATCAATACTTAATACACAACAAACATCAGTCTATACATTATCCCCAAATGTATGAATTCAATTCCACACCATTTCATCATACAATATCATTCCAAACACGATCCACAACATTCAAGAGCTTAATTAACATAAAAAAAAAAACACTTAAATATTAAACCATCAAAATCTAATATTTTTTTGCAAATTTAAATAATATATAAACATACAACACGATATATAAACACACAACATCCCTCCAAGAGAAATTGAATATTGGGACCACGTCCCTTCCGCATTCAGATTTTCTATCCTGGGGTGTTATTAAAAAATAAATTTAGCTTCCCTTACCTTAATTACTTGCTTTCCAAACAACTTCTATAATTTTATTCCCCATAATCTGGATAAGCTTCAAGATTTACGGGTCTAATGCAAGTTATCCAAACAGAACAAAAATTTAGTATATAGTAGAATAAGTTGAGAGGATTAAACGTCTCAACTGACCTCACCAAGATTGATGACTAAATCCTAAGGAAAAATATAGAACAAAGGATATTTAGAGTAAAAATGAACTTACTCTGTTTAAAAAACTGATCGGGTAGAAATGTTCCTTAACTCCTCAGCTACAGCGTGGTATGATCAGATTCGAAAATAGATGAAGATTGGAAGGGAAAATTAAGAGAGAAGGGAGAGATCTAGAAAGGAAAAGAGAGATAAGGAAGAAAAATAAATGGCACAGGGGGAAGGGTTTTGTGGCTTTTGTGTATTCTTTTTTTAAGAAAAGTTACGGCGTTACAAATCACAAATTAAACTTATTAGATTTATCAGGTTTAGGGTTACTCATATTTTTCGTAAAAGAAATGAGTTGGTTAATTTATGATTTATTCATAGAAAAACTTTTCATTGATATAATAGGTTTCCATCTAGTTTGTTATTATACTTCTTTATATGAACCGATATGGTCTACCTATGTATCGTTTTTGTTAACATGATTTTTTTTTATCTAGTCTTCCCATATTTTTGTATTTTTTTTAATAATACTATTTTCATGTGATGACAAATTATTGTTGTTAATTGAGGTGTCAGTCAAGTTGCATAGTGATATCTAACATGACAAATTTTATTTAAAAAAACATAAATTAAAACTCAAATCATAAATATATTATACTAAAATCATTGAATAATAATTAATTTTAAAAATAAAGATAATCAATTATTATATTAAATAAATTAAATACTATTTTATGAACTAAAAAAATTATTAATATTTAAAATAATTTATATAATTAATAAAAATTTATAAAATAATTTTTAAATTGATATCTAACATTAGTTACCAAGATTTTACTTATTAATTACTTTAAATTTTAAATTAATCTAGTGTTAAATAGTAATTTAAAAATTATTTTATAAATTTTTATTAATAATAAAAATTATTTATATATCAATATTTTTTAGTTTATAAAATAATATTTAAGTTAGCCAATATAATAATTTAATATTTTTATTTTTAAAATTAATTGTTATGTATTATTGTGAAACTAAATATTTTTGCATACTTCTCTTATCTCAAAATAAATGCATTTTTAACCTTTAACAAAGTTCATCTTGACAAATGTTCTTAATTTTGAATGAGTAATAAATTTTTATTTTTATTGCCAAATGTAATTGTAATATATTTTTTACTTCAACAAATTTAGTATGGAGAAAAAATAATAATAGTTGAGAGAGAAAATTCTTCAATATTAAGAGAGAGAAAATTAACTTATACTTAGGGTTTAAAAAATAATCAAAAAATTTAAATTCAATCTATAATTATTTAAATTTATATTATTTTTAAGTTTATTTTAATGATTTTATTTCATATCCAAATACATATTTTGGATTAAATCCATTTAATTAGATTTCAAATGAATATAAATTAGATAATATTTTTATTTTGAAAATTCAAAATTATTGTGAATTTGGATAAATTCAAGTTATGCTAGGTTAAATCCAAGTAAGGAATGACGGGGAGTTGGACCCAATTCATGTAAGGTTAAGCTAAGTTGGGTCAAAGTTATGCAATGTTATACTAAATTGGATATAGGACAAGTGAGACCAAATCATGCAAAAGTCAAGTTGAGTTAAAATAAATCCAGTTTGGGTTGGACAAAGTCAGTCCCAAGTTAAGTTGGTCTGACCTCAAGTCGAGTCAGGCTTAAGTCCAACTGGACTAAGTTAGACTTATGTCAATCTCAATTGAATTTGGCCCATGTCAAGTTAAGTTGGACAAAAACCATGTCAAGTTGATGAGGTTGGGCCCAAATCAAGTTAGATCAAGTTGGGTTCAGGTTAAATTGAATATGGTCGAGTCCACATTAGGTTGAACTAAGGTAGTTCAATATCAAGCAAGTCAAGTTGCTGAAAAAAAAAATCAAGCAAGTCAAGTGAGACCTAGGTAAGAATAAGTCAAGTGGGCCCTAGGTCGAACCAAGTCAATGGGGCTTAGATAAGGCTAAGACAAGTTAGGCATAATTGAGTTAGGTCTAGGTCGGGTCAAGTCATCTCCTGACAATGTTTCGTGGTTTAGATTAATTTGAATCATCTTGGGTCCATTTTGGGTTGAATAGGCTTGGGCCCAATTCGAGCTAATTTGGCTTGAATCTTTGTTAGGCTAAGTCGACTTGTGTTCATGTCAAGCTGAATTGAGGTGTGCCTACATCAGGACAAATCAAGTCAATGCCAGGAGCCACGTTGAGTTGAGACATGTTGGATCCAAGTCAATATGAGTCATAAAAAGGCTCAAGTCAACTCAGGTACATGTCAAGCCAAATGGGCTCAAGTCCACGTCGGATTGAGTCAAATTAGGCCTAGTTTAGGCTAAGCCAAAGTGAGTCTATGTTAGTTTGAGTTGGCCCCCAAGTCAAGTTGAGTCAGCTCATGCTCAGGTTGGACCAAGTTTATTTGGGTCAACCCATGAACAATTTGGACCAAGTCAGCTTGGGTAAGTCTGGGTCCACGTCAAAATTGAGTTAGATCGACCAAGGCCTGAGTTTGGTTGATTCAGCTCATGCCTAGAGCATGACGAGTTGGGTCTGGCCTATGTTAGGTTGGGTCCAATTTAGGAAAGGTTGGGGTTGGGTTTAGTCGAGCCCAAATCACACAAGGTCAAGCTAGGCTCAAGTAGGTTAGGTTGGTTCAGGCTCATGTCATATTAGGTTGAGTCAAACTCAGGTCAGGTTAAACTAGGTTGGGTTTTATATCCGAGTCATATTGGGATTGAGTTGGGTTGAGTCCAAGTTAAGTTGGATCGAGTCAAGTTAAGTTTGTGTTAGGTTGGATTGGGACTTGTCCAAGTTAAGATGGGTTAGACTTGGTCTTGATCAAGTTAGGCTTTTTAAGACTGAGCTGAGCTCAAATCAGGGTGAGTCAGATTGAACTTAAGTCATATTGGGTTGCATAAAGCTAAAGTCAAATAGGATTTAGTTGAGCCTAGTTCATGCTTGGTTTGATCAAGTTGAATGTAAGATTTGATTTGGTGGTATTTAATGTATGTTAGGCCCATCTTATCAAATTGAACCCAAATAAGACCAATTCAATATAAATTTAAATTTAATTTAAAAATCTATACAAAATAAATTTAATTTAGTTTAAATTGAAATTGAAATTTAGAAGATTAAATTCAATTTGATTTTAAAAAAAATGAATCTAGATTTTACATTCAGTCTATTTTATTCAATCTATTTTATTAGATCTAAATTTTAAATATAGTTTATTTATTGAATTTAAATTTGGATCATATATTGAATTTTGAAAAAGATAATCCTTCTCCCTTAGTTTCAAAAAACTATAGCTATTTGAGTTTAATGTATATGCATTAGGGAACTATTATATTTTTATACTAACTAATTAATATAACAGTTTCGTAAAATGTAATATTATATATATATATATATATATATGTGTGTGTTTTTTTTTTGGGGTATAACTAAAAAAATTACAAATATTATCTTAAATTGGTAAAACAACCATAATTTGAAACAAATTAAATTGTTAAAATAATTATAATTTTATATTAGAGCCACGTAACATCTATTATTTATAAATTAAAGTAATTAAGAGTATTATTAAAAAGTAAACTTTAAATTGAATTAATTTTATAAAACTAATATGTAAGATAAAGTTTCTACTCGTTGTATTATAGGTTTGTCATATTTTAGTTTACATAGAATCTCCAATATATATCTTCATGAAAGATAATTATTATTAAGCTAATTTTATGTTAATTTAATATATCATTTACAAATTAAAAAGAGAAAAAAAAATCAAAACAAAATAAGTAATATAAAAAATGACTAAATAAACTATAAAAATGTAACAAGGGTTAATCACAAAATATGCGCTCATATTTTTTAATATAAAGTTTTGCCATTATAAAAGTTAACCATTTTTTAATCATGTCTATGTATCTTAACAAGATTCTAAAATTTTTATAATTTAAAGAAAACGGAAAAATGGTTAGGTGGCCGTAATATTCTTCTTTCTTTTTTCTTTTTTCTTTTTCCTTTTTCATTTTGTTCTACAGCATCTTTCAGATCCACTTCTAATTTCATATCAGATTTTGATTCTTGGAATAATTGTCCCTTTATGTGTTAGAATAGCAAGAAAAACTCTAAGTGAAGTGCAACTATGCTACCCAAAACCAAAAAGAAAAGTGTTAAAATGCAGATTTCTGTACATAATAATTCCCAATACCACCATGTTCTTTTTGTACATGTGATTAAGTTAACCATATATACCCCACAACCACACCCCATGGTCAAAACTAGAAACAACAAGCTAACATGCTTAGCTCATTACAATGGCTTTTTGAACCATACATCATATTCTTTAGGCCGTCACTGTTAGAAAGGCATTAAATTGCACACTCCAGAATCTGCATTCTTCTGTCTTGATAATCCAGAGAAAAACTCAATTGCAGAGCATCTGCCTTTTTCTCCTAATGAAAAATATGAAGGGGTTTCTTAGTTGATAAAACATACTCTATTTCACTGACTACAAAGTGCTAGCTAGCATCATGCGATAAAGAATAGATTTTTTTTGGAGAATCCAACCATTGGAACAAAGCAGCATTCAACATAACACAACCAGAACTGAAGCAATCACAAGATTGCTTAGTAAAGTAATATTACTGCATCAATCAGTACTACTGGTGGATCCAATATATACAGAAAAGTTTTCAATTAAAAGAACTTTGCTATTGTGACAAATATGAATGAGATACACCATATACAATCTTGAAGAAGGAATAGTTTGTTTGTTTGTACCATACACTAACTAAAAGTTAGCATGTGTCAAAACAACAGGCCATTTCAATGTTCTTCTTACATTCAAGCCTAAACAGGTAATAGCCAGAGTTACACAATCAATGATGTAAATCCCACCTAACTTCTTGCAGCCCTGGCCTAGGTTCATCAAGATGGCAACCCTCATCGAAGTTCTGGGAGTAGCTAACAGGGTCATATTGAAATGACATAGGTTTGGATCTACACAAGGTCTTGCTCTCCCTCATGAACCTTCTGAGGATGTTCCTCCACCTTCTCACCCTCTTTCTGGGGTTGCTGCAGTACTTGATTCTTGAGTACTGGAACTCGTTGTGGATTGGCAAGCACGAAGGGGACATCATGCACCCCGGCATGTAAGAGGATCGCTGCACTGTCATTGTGAGATCCTTTTCCATTGGTGTGGAGTTTGACATGTTATCCTTCCTTTTGAGGTGTGTGTCTGAGTGTGTATGCTTCTTTATCTTCTCAATTATTTTCTTTAGCTAAGAGTTGGTTTGAGGAGCCTATAATGCCTTTAAGCTCTTACCATTTGTGCATAGTACCATATGCTGTAAAAGGGTAATTCCCATTCAAAGTTTTCTTCTTCTCAACTTTTTTAAATGTATGTTAATTTACTCTGTCATTAATTATATAACATGGTACTTTGTCTTATTCTGGTTATAAATTGGAGTTAACAATATGGATTAGAAAATAAGTAGCCATATGTGAGTGACAAAAGAGCAATCGGTGTAAGGCAGAGAGCCAAATCTGAAAATCAATGAATTGAATTATTATTAGGGAATCATCATATTATTATCAATTATTAGTTTGACAAAATGAAACAGAGATATTAATTCGTTCTTTTTTTAGGGTAAGAGACAGACAGATATAAGATCAATCACTAAAGATGAATAATATTTTCTTTCACTGAACCGAAACTTTCACCCAGTAAGAGTAACAATGGTATCTTTCAACACATATTTTTGTACACTGATTACATATTTAAGGGAAAAAACATTATGATTTTGGGGTTAATGGATATGGCATTACACAAATTAGAAATACAACACCATATCATGATCAAAGATTTTCAATTTTCCAATCAATGCTAGACAAAATGGTGGGATTGATGAGGACATGCACCAGCCCTTTCTGACTGGAAGATTAGAGTAATGGAAAGGAGAAAGGAAAAGGACAGAACATGAGCCAAGCAATTCCTTGGAATAATTTCTTTGTAAACCATTCAGTAACGGAAACATTCGAGAAAAACTTTGTGAAAGAAAAGGTAAAAAAAATTAAGCAATGACAAAAAGAGCTACAAATGATGAGGATGGGGGCATGTGAATTTGGTACAATCACAGCTCCACAAACCACACCTAAAGCTGTATTTGTGTGGGGACTTGGGAATCTGTCGTGTCTCTCTACCTCACCAAGTGGTGAAGAACAGAGGATAGTGTCGTTAGCTAAAAGGTTTTGAAGGATAAAAAACCTATTGAACCAAAAATGTTTGTGGAAGCATAACCTTAATCATTTAGTTTTAGATTTTCATAGCACTCTTTCAGATTACTTTAGTCCCTTATCATCATAAAAAAAACTGATTTGAGTGGTTTGTGACATAGTAAGTATGATTCTTTGTTTGGATGCTAGAAATTTGAATTTTTGTGTAGACTTATTGTCATGAGCTACGTAGACAAGCATAGGGCTTATCTGGTGGCTATAAGAATCTTATGCACATGTTGAATGTGGATAGAAGATGGGAACATAAAGATTGTGAGCCCACATGCAGGCACCTAGTAAATGATAAATCCCTATCTCAAACCTTGTTTCTTTCCACTGCCCCATTTCAAATCAAGTTATTATAATTGCATATAAAGTTGAATGAGATTGAATAAAATAAGACTTCAATAGCTATAAACAATTACACACTATTATCTGGTTATAGAAAAAAGAGTTTAATATTGTTATTGTTAGTTCATTTTCCTCATGAAATAAAGTTATTACTTTATTGTTTAGATATCTATAAATATAATAATTGAGGGATCATAAATAAAAATGTTTGTCACCTGTTAGTTCTGGAAAATTTGAGAAAAAGATATAAACTAATAATCAAAACAAAGTTTGCCAAAAAAATATAGATGGACTTGTTCTCTATGGAACACATGTGGTTATCCCTATACACGTTGCATGACTCAGCTATCAACTTACATACATTGTCCCACTAAAGAAAATTCTCTAATTTTTCTTGACTTTATTTCAGTGTTTTTTTAGAGTGAAAAAGTAGGTGAGAGAGGTGAAAACACATTTTTTTTATTCTTCGTTCAAATGAAGAGATTGGTAGTGATTTATTGATTCCATGTAGGATTTTTATATTTTAACTAAATACCTTGTGCATGTATTTTCAAATTATTAATAATATAAATTATTCAAACTATTAATAATATTAATTATTTTATTACTATTATAATTATTAATATAATTATATATAATATAAAAAATTAAATATTACATAAATTTATTTAAAAAATTGAAAAAAAAATAATTATACTATTAATAACAATATATAACTATAAAATAAAAATAAGAAAATAAAATTATAATATTAACAAAACATAAATAAAATACATAATTAATATTATAATTTTATAATATGATTACACTAAGTTTAGGAACTATGTTGATAAACTAAATGCATTTCTTGTATCTATAAAAGTTCAGAATACGGTTATAAGTATATAGTTTTGAAAAGTCAGTTTTTCAATGTATATTATATCATTATCTTATTATTTCAACTTTAATTAATGAGGTATTATACCTAGACTTCAAAATATTTATATTTTCAAGGGTATTATGCATAACATGTATTTTTAAAATACAAAATTGTTCGTTTTGTAAAGCATTAAAACGTATTTCTTTAGAAGATTTATTAACCAAGTTTTCAAATTGATACTTAATCACAGATAATTGGTTTGTACACTAATAATGTTTTTATCAATTATATGGTAGTGATCCACTCAAAAGACATACTAGTTACTATATTTTTTCTTAATAGTTTTACATGTTTCTCATTCATATTATTCATGATTCTATTGATATTAAACAAAATGGGACTAGAAATGGTCAATTATTCATTCTAAAAAAATCAAACAGTAATATTTTAGCATTGCAGAGGTATTCTACATAACAGGTCCTTTTAGACTAGAAAATTGTTCAGGATGTGAATTATGAAAATTGTCATTTCTTCACAGTAAATCATTCATATAATTATTATTTCTCTATTCACATTGCAAAAGTATTTTACATATAACAGATGGTATTGACTATACTTAAAAGAGATAATGCAGTCACTTTTTTCGTCAATAAATATAGATCTTCTTTTAGAGGCTTTAAAAATAAACATTAAGATTGAGAAATCACTAACCAAATTTGTAATTTTTATTTATTTATCTCTAACCATTAAGATTAAGATTGAGAAAATTTTGTTCAGGACGTGTATTCTGAAAATAGTAAGTCTTCACAATAAAAACATTTAAACAATGATAGTTCATCTATTGACATTGTATAACAAATGGTAAAGAATTCACTTAAAAGATATAATGCAACTACTTTAGTCAACAAATATAGATATTTATTTAGAGACATTGAAAAGAAACATTAAGAATGAAAAATCACAAACCAAAATTGTAAATTAATATATTGTTTTTTGTTATTTATCTTAAAAAAAATTCCTGAAGTATTATGTAATGTGTTTGAATCCTTTCATTTTGTACCCTATTTGAAAATTGATATATCATCATGGATAATATACAATGTTTAATGTATTCTTTGACATGTATTATATAAATTTAAGTTATATATGTTCTTATATTATTTATTTATTTTTAAATAATTTAAAACGATTGAATGTTTATATAACACTACCAGAAAATCATCAAATAAATCAATTTTTAGAGACCAAAATAATTAGTTACAATATGAACTAAAATAGAGACTATTTTAGAAACTAAAAAAAAATTGGTTTCTAAATTAGTTTCTATTATTTTCTATTATTGTTAAATAGTTTTTAAATTGGTATCTAATTAGCAACTAAGGTTTTAACTACCAATTATTTAGTTTCTAAATTTGGTAGCAAAAACCTTGGTTGCTAATTAGATACCAATTTAGAAACTATTTAACAATAATAGAAAATAATAGAAACTAATTTATAAACCAAATTTCTTTTTAGTTTCTAAAATGGTCTCTAATTTAGTTACTATTGCAACTAATTATTTTGGTTTATATAAATTAGTTTTTATTTCATAATTTTCTGTAAGTGTTAAAACAAATATCATGTTCTCAACATATTTATCTACAACAAAATCACATTTTTTTAATCATTTAATTTTGTTAGGTGCCTAATTTAGTATTATTTTTAATAATTGTGGAGGATGATTTATTCTATTAAATTATTTTTACTTAATATTTGAATTTTAATATTTTGTACCATGTTTTATTATCTCTCTTTTAATTTTATTTTATTTATATTATTTCTTTTATTTTAGTTATTTTTTAATTACTTTAATTCTATATTTTTATGTCTTTTTAATTAATTTTCATATAAAATATAATATATGTGTATATATATAAATACTTTCCATAATTTATAAAATTTTCATTTTTAAAATATTATCTTACAGTAATTTTAATTTATTTTTTATTATTTCCTTTATAATATAATGCAAATATGAGTTCTCTATATATAATATAATTAAAAATACATTTAGTTGAATCTATAGATATGCCTTTTTTCGTTAAAACTTAGTATATAATTAAAATATCTATTTTTAAAATTATATATAAAATTATATAGATAATATATATATAATATTTTCTATTTAATTAATAGAATGAACAATTAATTTAAAATCTGATGTCCATTTTCTATTTTCTTATCGTAGTAAATTTAGTTTCTTTTCAATATTATTTTAAAGTTGATAAATAAACTTCACAAAATTAATTAGGAAAATTAAAATTTAATTTATCAAACAAAATATACTACTTACAACACACAAATCCCTGGTGTCAACTATTCACTTTAAATTTTATCATTGATTAACAGTGTGTTTTTAAACTTAAATAATTTTTTATTCACAAAATATTGAAGATAAAATCAAATCATCCACTTTTTTTCTCATATTCAATTGTAGGATAGAATATTGTTTTACCAAAAAAAAAAAATTAGAAGACATCATATTAGGTAAAATAAAATAAAATAAAATAAGGACAGAAAAACTCAACCAATGACACTAAAGGTGATTCATTGTTTTCAACTTAAAAGATATTGTGGTATGGTAATATTTTGTTCCACATCTTCACTTAAATTCATGTTTCTATCTCTAATGTTGAAAATCTAATCAATGAATTATGTGATATGTTTTGCACTTTCATTGGTTTTTGTCGTGTTTACACTACAAGAAAATTATGAAATAAAAACCAATTTATACAAACCAAAATAATTAGTTGCAATAGTAACTAAATTAGAGACCATTTTAGAAACTAAAAAGAAATTTGGTTTCTAAATTAGTTTATATTGTTAAATAGTTTCTAAATTGGTATCTAATTAGCAACCAAGGTTTTTGCTACCAAATTTAGAAACTAAATAATTGGTAGTTAAAACCTTAGTTGCTAATTAGATACCAATTTAAAAACTATTTAACAATAATAGAAAATAATATAAACTAATTTAGAAACCAATTTTTTTGTTAGTTTCTAAAATAGTCTCTATTTTAGTTCATATTGTAACTAATTATTTTGGTCTCTAAAAATTGGTTTCTATTTCATGATTTTCTTTTAGTGTTAATCTCATATTTTGTTAAAACTTTAAAATTTTGTAATTTTTCCATAAATTCAAAGTAATTTATTAATTACTTAACCACATCATGTATTGATCCATTTTTTAAAACACACAAAGTTTGTCTAAAATCACCTAAAAAAAAAACTTTACCACCGAACAACTTTTCACTATTTTCTTCATCTACAATTTTCATAATATATTTCAAGTTCAATCAAATGCTTCAAAGCATAATTTATTCATCATTGGTGTTTCATCTCATATAACCATATTGATTTTCATAAAAATCTAACTCAAAGACTTCCTTAAACTATGTTACAGGTTGATTCCTCTCTTGAATCAACCTGTAAAAATGGATTTATATTATTTTCTCAAAGTGTAGAATAAGTTGCCTTTCCTCATAAAAATAATAAAGAACACCACTAAAAAATTGTTCAATAGTGAACGAAAGCAATGACCGAAAAATGTGGTAATTATTTATTACAAAGTGGACTTTAAGCATAACTCAACTTCATAAAACCAGCTTATGAGATTTGGTTTGCACCCACTTATATACAATGAATTGTCTCAATCTCTAGTCGATGTGTGATCTCCAACACACTCCCTCACGCCGAGAGTGACAACTCATGCGTGGGATAACATAATATGGGTGGACCGATAACGGTCCGATAGCGGGTGGTTTGATAAGCCCAATAAACATTCGCTAGGATGGGCTTTAAATGACTCTGATACCATATTACAAAGTGGACCTTAAGTCTAACTCAACCTAATAAAACTGGCTTTTGAGGTTGAGTTAGGCTTAAAGTTCACTTCTTAATATGATATCAGAGCCATTTTCGAGTCTATTCCTAATGAGTGTTTGTTGGGCTTATTAGGCCACCCGTTATCGGACCACCCATAATATGTTATCCCACGCACGAGCTGTCACTTCGGTGTGAGGAGGTGTGTTGGAGCTCACATATCGACTAGAGATGAGGAAATTTCATAGTATATAAGTGGGTACAAACCTCACATCATAAGCCAATTTTATGAGATTGAATTAGACTTAAAATCAATTTCCTAATATTATTAGTTACCAAAAATTATTTTTACGATTTCATAACTGAAATAATGACTACATTTTTTAGTCACATAAAATCAGTCATAATTATTATTATTATTATATTTATTAATATTATTAATGTTAACATTACTATTGTATTTTAATTATTATGCATATCAGAAATGGATTTCATTTCTTTTGATTCAAGATTGTGTTTCAAGTTTTGAAAAATACATCTATGTACACTGCATGCGTTACGAAAGTAAACTCGTTCTTGGATTCTAAATGTAATACGTCTAAATTTTGTTCAAAGTTAATATTTATTTAGAGTTTGCATAAACATTTATAATTACTAGTCTAGAATTTATTTATTTAGAAATTTGAATTATTTATATTGAAAAATTGTTGAAAATTTATTACAATTAATATATAATGATTTGTTGACATAAGACATTCATTTCTTCAATCTCCTCCAAAGTCTACACATTACATTATTACATTATGTCAAATCGTTCTAAAAAAATTATATTTTAGATTAATACCATACAATTTTATAATATTTTTATTATTAATTACTTTATAATGTTATTGTTATTATTCTAATTCAAATATAGTATATAAAAATAGTTATTTAATATGCTATAAAATAATTTTTATTAATAAATGTTAAACTCGTTCCGAAAAAAAAAATGGTGAATCGCACGGATTCAAAGAGAGGAATGTAAAAGAATAAAAAATGGAATAAAATTGAAAGCATATTGTCTGTGGTGTAAAGTGGTTTTTGTTTTATTTTATTCACTATATTCTTCTTCATTAATTGATAGGTTAGGCCCTGTTTGGTGAATTTTTTTAATAAGTTTGTCCGTGTTAGTTAAAATCAATTAAGTATATGACCCAATATACTTATCATCACCATTAGTAGTACCTGTAAGAGATGGCTATGATGTAGGTTGTACATGAGTGACCCACCATATATGATTTCTGATTATGACCTTTCAAGCTGCAAAATTGTTCTTCTAAATGCCAGACAATCAAGTCAAATTTGTGCAGCTGCAATTGGATCAATACAATTCCAAAACTTCTCCATATCCCACTCATCACATGGACATGAAAAAGACAAAAAGTGGTGGGATTATTAATATTTATGAATATTTTACTTTATTATTTTTAAATTTGATTATGTAATCAACAAGCTGGAATAGCTCAGTTGGTTAGAGCGTGTGGCTGTTAACCACAAGGTCGGAGGTTCAACCCCTCCTTCTAGCGTTTTCGTTTTTTTTCTTTGCATTGTTCTTTATTTTCTTTTCTTGGGCTCATGTGGGGGTGGAGCAATTTTTTTTTTAATATTTCGGAAATTATATAATTCAGATGTCTTTTTTTTAGATGTGTGATTAGCTTCCTGATTACATAATCTGAAAGCTTTTTTCAAATTTAAAAAAGAGTTCCAGATTTTATAAACCTAAAGAACACTTCCGAATCCAAAAACATATTTCAGATTATGTATGGATGGCACAAAAAAAAGATAAAACAGTATTTTCACAGTATGGGGTGACACAAGAAGGAATGGAGGTGTAGGAAGAAAGAGTAAGGAGCATATCGTTGTACACACAGGCTTAGCCCAATCCGAAAGGGCTTTATCATCATGTTTAAATTAAGGCAATTTCTTCCTCCATCATATAAATCTCAATTTGTATCCAGTGAAATAATGAAAATGTGAATAATTTTTTTTAAATACATTTTCAAATTTAAAATTTCAAAATACATTTCTAATTTTTTTTTCTGAATTTTCTCTTTCAAAATGTATTTTTTGGATTTTAAATTTATTTTTCAGAATATAATTTAATTTGGTTTTTTTGAACTGTATTTTTTGAATTTTAAATTTTTAAATCCGAAATAGAAAGTAATTTTGAAAGATTTGAAAGGTAATAGAGTACAAGTTTAAATTGGTATGGTGAATTTTTTTCTTTGCCTTAAATTAATATTTAAAAGGAAAACTTGTTTATTCATTGTTTTCACCATCACAATCTTTTACATTGCGGAAAATTTTGGATGAATACAACTAATTCGAATCCTAATATGAAAAACTTGGATATCAAGTTGAACTCGATGCTGATTCAATTCTTTTACGTGTAAGGTGTTACTTCAATCATTGGTTTATTACTAGGTGTGAAAAATAAAAAATAAAACAAGTAATTTTACAAACAAGTTACTAACCCAAAAGAGATGGGGATCATCACAAGGAACCAAAACTATACAAAAACCTTACCTATCTCCACCGTCTTAGCATATTTCACATGGAACAAAATGAGATACCAATTAAAATTAAGATAACAACTTAATTTTAGCTAAATTCTTACTTTTTATCATCTACTAATTAAAGGTCTAGAGAAAAAGGACGATTAATCCAACCAATTTTAAGTAAAGTAAACAAAATATCTAAAATAAAAATGTAATTTTTTCTATAAGCATTGCAACCAAGTTAAATGAAATAAAAAAAAAACATACTAAAAATTACTCTTTCACTTTAATCTCACCTTCTCACTTTACACTGCATATTTAAGCACGACATGACTTAAAAAAAAAGTCTAAAAAAAGGAGTTTCAGCGTATTACCTACCAATATAACATGTTCATTCAACCTAATTCCTTAAAGTTCAATTTGTGTTCAAACTACAATTAAGTCTAAAGTAAATTTCAAATTTTTTTTATTGTTAAAATCTCACATAATAGATAATATTAATTTATAATATATAAATAAGTGTAAATATTACTTTAAAAATAATTTTGTAAAATTAAGTTAAATTTAAAATTTTATATATCACTTTTTTAAAAAGAATATATTTAAAGTTAAAAATGAAAAATCTCCTCAATACCTAAGTCTCTTGTATTAGATTTCTAACATAGGGACTAATGCTTTGTTTGGAATGAATTTATGTTTGGTTTGGATTAGAGGTTGTGGACGAATGGAAAGTTGAGAGTGTGGGGGAGTGAAAATGTAAAGAAAGTGTAGAGAAAGTTGAGGGTGTTTTCATTGGGGGATGTTAGAGTGGATCTGTAAAGAAAATTTATTGAAAAGTGTGAATGATGTGATAGTTGTGGAAGTATTTTAATATATTTTGAATAGTGTAAACTGTAAGATTACAAATTTACCCTTATATATAAATAAATAAGAAAATGAAATATTAATTAATTTAAAGAACATTTAAGTTAATTAAAATAATTAGTATTATATTATTTAATTTCTATTATATTATGTTATATATAATAATAAAGTATACTTTTGTCCATGTGTGTACAAAATTAATAAAAAAAATATTATTAATTTTGTACATAATTTTGATAATTAAAATAATTGTAAGTTTCAATTGTAACTTAAAAAATAATTTAAAATTTAAATTAATTAAAAAATAGAATATAGAAATGAAATATGATTTTTTCATTTTTAATTTTATTAATTGAAAAATTTGTATTAGTTAAATTTTTGTTTGTAGATAATTTTAATATTATTAATGATTATTTAATAAATTTTATGTTATATAAATATATAAATATATAATTGTTATTAATTATGATTTTGATTACTATTAATAATAACATTAATATAATTTAAGAAAAGATGTCATGAACATTAATTAGTTGCAAAAATATATAAAGTCATTACATTTGATGTAGAGAGAGATAAAATATATGTTAGTTTGAAATTATGCAAAACTTAAAAACATAATAATGTTAATTAGAAAAAGAAAAGACATCCCACTAATAACATTTTAACTCTTCTTGTGGAAATCTTCAAACGTGTTTCTAAAAGGCATATCTTATTCTGTTGTTTGATAATGATTGCATCTTTGTCATCGGCAAGTCTTCATTGTACCATTTGAAAAAATTACAGCTTAGAACAATGTCACTTGTAACCTGTTTTGAATAAAAAAATAAAATTCAACAATGAAAAAATTTAAATAACCATAGTTAAGTTTGCATGAAACCGAATTGAATTAAATTTACCTTGTACTTGGGACAACCCAAAATCATTTTTCGACATTTTTTTCAATTGTTGTTGTTCTCAAAACAACAAAGTGTTCACAATCACAAATAGGAGCAATTAACGCACTTGTGCTCCCAGCAGCATGGGTAAAAGTACCACGTGATTTTGCACCACAACCAGTGCAAACTAGAGGATGATGTCATGTCATGTGCAGACATTGAAGGCTACGTATGTTATTCGTTTTCCAATTTAGATAATGGACTCGAAATATTTACTTTAATCATAATAGAATTCAAATCTTAAAGAACTTGCATTTAAAATAATATGAAGCTTAATGTTAAATATCAATTTCTCAATGTTCAAGGTGAAAAATAACAAAAACAATTTCAACATGAAAAATAGAAATAAAATAAATGACAATAACATAATGCAAATAGACAATCAATGGCCTTGATGACGATGAATATGTTTCAGAGTATCTTCCATTTTGTTCATCCTTTGATCACCCCGCTCCATCCTTTCATCAACCCTGGCAAAACGGATGTTAACGTTCCTCATGCTTTCTTTCATGTCTTGCATCCCCGCCCAAGTTTGGGTTAACATTTCAGTTTGACTGGGAATTACAGGTTGAGGTTGAGCACCTTGAACATGTTGTTTTGCCAATTGATCCTCTTCATTATCTCCTTCGTCCTCCACTTGAGGCCTACGAAGTTGTCATACACCATTGACCTGGAATATATTTAATTTGGTCATACTCTTTTTGCCTAAATAATGATTTCATCCAAGCATTACCGCTTGTCCATTTTCCAAGTCGAAGCCATACACCTGCAAGATGCGTGTTATCAAAATTGCATAGGACAGCAACATGTTGTTATCCCGACATTTCATCTTGTGTTGCATGATGTAATGTGGTCAATTAATCATTATGTTATTTTTTATGCACCAGAACATGAAAATATCTTCATTTAATACTTATGCGAAGTTGCTTCCACGAGAGCACAAAATATGCACCCATGTGTAATGTAGTAGCCGGTCATTCATTTTTAGACTACCGACATTTCTAACATTTTGTCCCTGAACATCTTCACTAAGCATGGACAATAATGTTAAGGCTCGATCAAAATTACATTCCTCAGGGATTGTCCCTAACTTAACAAAATAAATATAGACTAACATAATTATAATTTAATCAATCAAAAATAAATATATTTTCTCTTAACTTATTTTTGGTTTAGGGTTTTAGTACAATAATATTTATAATATTTTAAATTACGTTTACATTATGTAACAATAAAAAATTGTATAACATTATTAATTTTTTTAATTACATTTCCATTATATAACAATAAAACTTTCTATAACATTATTAATTTCTATAAAATCTTCTGTTGACATTTATTATTTATAACATGTCAAATTTGCATTCATGCATTATGTCAAAATATTAACCATAAATAAATAAATGTATTATTTATAAAGAATTAAATTTTTAAAAATAAAAAAAAATAAAATTCCAAATTTCTATTACTATTATGTAAAAATAATAATTTCAAATAAATAAATCTATTTTTTATAAACAATTTCATGTTAAAAAATATTAACTATGTACACATATTAGGAAAAATTCTAATTTATTATGTAACCTGTTTTTTTTTTTAAATTACTACAATATTTGATTTAATTTTTAAATAATAATATTAACAATTTATGTAAATTATGAGAAGTAAATTATATATATTTTCATAACATTGTGGTATGTGTATGTAAAATGAAAAAAAATAAAAAATATAACATTCAAAATTTGTATTTCCATTCTATAAAAATAATAATTTCAAATAAATAAATGTTTTTTTATAAAACATTAAATGTTAAAAAAATATTAACTATCTACACATATTATTAAAAAATTAAATTTATTATGTAATCTTTTTCTGTTAAATTTTAATTCCAAATAAATTATATGTATTTCATATACACTAGGTATGTATATGTAAAATGTCCAAAAATATAAAATATAGCATTCAAAATTTTTATTTCCATTATATAAAAATAATCATTTCAAGTAAATAAATATATATTTTTTATAAAGAATTAAATGTTCAAGAAATAGTAACTATGTACGATATTATTAAAAATTCTAATTTATTATGTAATTTTTTTTAATTAATACAATATTTGTTTTAAAAGATAACATTAAAAAAATTATATCTACACTGTAAAAATAATAATTTCTAAAAAATAATCTATTCTGTAAATTTAAATAAAAAAATTATTTATTAACAGCTTTAAAGTTAAAAAAAAAATACAATGTACACATTCATAAATTTATTTATTAACATTGTTAAATGTTAAAAAAATCTTCTGTATATTTGATTTTTCTGTTTTTAAATTACTGTAACAATTTTTATAATCTTTTTAATAACAATATTTTAAAATAACAGATTCAAATCTCTAATTTCAATCTATAAATTGTCACAAAAATAACATATTCAAATTTTATGAAAATTTTACATTAAGAACATACAATTTTAGATAATCAATTTTCCTAAACATTCACGTCTAAAATTAAAAACTAATTAACAAGTACTTTAAAATAATTTAAACAAATTAAATTCAAAACAAAAAATAAACATCAAAACACAATTTAAAAAAAAACACACATACCTCAAAAGAGCATAACAAAATCACAACACAATGCAAGTATAAGATTTATGAAATTGTGTCTGAAAAAAAATAATTCAAAAATTAGTTCAAAAAACAGAAAATAAAAAATCTGGAAAATTAAAAAACATTATCGATTATCACCTCAGTTTAAAATATAACATAATCGATTATCCAAAGGTTTATGCCACATAATCGATTATGCTTCCAGTTCAAAAACCACCATAATCGATTATCTCACAAATTTTTTTACAAGTAATCGATTATGTCATGAGCATAATCGATTATCAACTATTTTTTCCCACATAATCGATTATGTCATATGTTCATTTTCAGTGGTAATCGGTTAAACATGAAACTAAATTCACACAAAGCTCACCTGAGGTCACAAACGAAGAACCAAGCACACTCTCCTACCACTATGTTTACTCACGACCCTCTCCAAGCTCTATAGGTTTGTGCTTTGTGAAGAACTGAATTTCCTTTGCTTTGTGAGGTTGGGAACCAGATATATAGTGTTGCACCTCTTTATTACGCTCATTCACTCTCTCACAAACTTAACTATGTATTCATTGAGCTTTGAAGTTGGTCAAAGAGATTCCTGAACAATGGTCAGGAATCTCATGTGCTTGCTGAAAAGGTTCTTCACATAACACTGTGCATGCATGCTTCACGTCCATATACGTCCAAAATTCTAGAGATGGCACAAATGACTTTGCACTCATCCTACCTGGCATTCACTCCCTCACCCTCTCCTTTTTCTTCATTTCTGAAAAGTCTCTCATTTGGCCCAACTTTCCCCTCACCCACACCCTCCACCATCCGTGGATCCAAACGGGGGTGACACCCCACATCCGTCTACGGCTACACTGTTATTCCCCAATCCAAACACAGGCTTAAAGTGTTGGAGTGAATTTAAAGGTTGAGAAAGTGTTAGTATTGTTTATGGTTGAGTTGATTTTCACTTATTTAAAAGGAAAAAGAGAAGGGAAGGGAAGAATGACATACATGAAAAGTTTTGGATAAATGAGCCGATTACAAATCTAAGTTTGAATTTTCGCATGCATGTAAATACACATTAGCCTCCCAAAACCACATCGTATTTGCCAAAAAAAACAAGACGAAACTCATTCACTCTAATGAAAGGTTTCATATGCATAATCGATTATAATTCTTAATGAACAATTGATAACTTTGTGTTATTGGATGATGAACAACTTTATTTAAAACTAATTGGTCACATAAAAAAAAATATATGTTGTCTTCGCGCAGTCAATTAAAAACACTTTTAATTAAAAAATTTAGTGATAAAATTGAAATAACATTTGATGCTATGTTTTGTTCCAATACTCGATAGACAATATTTATAAAAAATTATACGTTATTATTGTACGATATTATAGACAATTATACGTAATTAAATTTAATAATAATAGAATTCCATAATTAGTGGATCCATACATAACTCCACCCACTTATATATGATGTTAAAATCTCATTCAAGATAATAAAAATTCTTCATTTTTCTTACCATCTTCTTATATACCATTTTCTTATAATATTTTAGGTAGCATAAAAAAATGCATAATCCTAATAATATTGGTTCAACATATTTAAATGTTGTTCAAACACAAATATATAAATTTTTAATTTTAAACATTTTTATTTATTTTAATTAAAATATTTCAAAAATTTAAATCAGGAATATTTTCATAAATTAATTAATAATATAATTATATTATTTACACCATAATGACATTAAAAAATTAATTATGATTTATTTTCTAGTTATAAATTTTAAACACAAATATTTAAATTTATTTTAATTTAAATTCTTCACACTTTCATATAGAAATAGTTAGATAAATTTATAAATTATATAAATTTTTTTCACATTTCAATCAAAGCAATCATATCATACAGAATTTTTAAATTCATATTTATTATTTTTTCCTACCATCCAACGATATAATTTTTACTTTCTTTTAATTCTTTCCATTCCCTTCGCACTAACTTTCTCGTCCAAATAAAACTTAAGTGATAATCTAAAACTTAAGTGAGAATTAAGGTATAATAATAGTTGAATCTGAAATCAATTTCAACTAGAAGAATAAAAGTACAAACAAAACCTAAGTGAGAATTAAGGTATAATAAGAGTTGAATGTGAAATAAAATTCAACTAAAAGAGTATAAAAGTACAAACAAAACCTAAGTGAGAATTAAGGATTTTTTTTATCAGCGTGAAAATTAAGGTATAATAAGAGTTGAATGTGAGATGAAATTAAACTAGAAGAATAAAAGTAAAAAAATAAATAAATAGGAAAGTTAAACAGAAACAAAAGTATCCCATGCTAGATTTTTGAGGAACCTGGCCACAAAAATCATTTTATACAGAAACTCTAAAAATGAGACGGTCAGGTGTTGTAGGTACCCTTCTTATAGCAAACATGCTAATGGCAACACGTTTCACCCTCACTCTTCCTTTCTCTCGTTCAATCCCCCCGTTACTCATCACCCCCATTTCTCCTTCCCTTTCACACCTCAAACAATTACCAAAATCCCATCCTTGTCCCCTCTGGTCTTCCTCCTTCTCCTTCTGCCTCCACACACTCCGCAAGTCCACTTCTCCTTTCATGGCCGCTTCTTCGCCCAATCCTGTCATCGAAGACAACCCTCTTCTGCAAAACTTCGACTTCCCACCCTTCGATGTCGTCGAGCCCAAGCACGTGCGACCCGGAATTCGCGCCCTCCTCAGCGAGCTGGTAATAATAACAAGTTCCATACTTTTCTCTCATTCTGATTCTCCGTCGGGGTTCGGGAAATGGGTCGGTGCTGATTCGGGTTTTCGGGACTGGTTTGCATGATGCTGATTTTTTTGGGGTTTTGATAGGAACGTGAATTGGAGGATCTGGAACGAAACGTGGAACCGTCGTGGCCAAAGTTGGTCGAACCGTTGGAGAAGATAGTTGACCGGTTATCTGTTGTTTGGGGCATGGTCAATCATCTGAAGGCTGTCAAGGATAGTTCTGAGTTACGTTCTGCTATTGAAGATGTGCAGGTATTGTTTTTAATTTGAAAATTAAATAAATTGGGTACTTTTGTAATGTGCATTTGCGTGTTTTTTTTTAATCTTTTGATTCTGTTTTGTTTTTGTATTAGCATAATTTTTTTTTATACAATTGGGGTACAGTGTAACAATTTATGGGATTTAGTATTTTTGTTTGCTTCGCTTATAACACATTAGCCATGTTGGAAGATGTTATTCGGCTGTTTTATATTTGGATGATGAGAACAGTAGCTTTGGTTTGCTTACGAGATTGGTGGATTTCTTTTTTGTTTGCAGGCAGAGAAGGTTAAGTTTCAGCTTAGACTGGGTCAAAGCAAACCTATTTATAATGCGTTCAAAGCCATTCAAGAGTCTCCTGATTGGAAGACACTAAGTGATGCTCGTAGGCGCATTGTTGACAGTAAGTTATTATGATATCTTATTGATATGCTGTTCTTGTGATGTGATTTTGTTTCAGTGCTGCCATGCTTTTACGGTAAAAGTTGTTCGAAATTGCTGTGGCTCTGTATCACAATGCTTCTTCTCAGCTTATAGACTTTCATTTAATAAGGTGAAAGCCGCAGGGTGTGAAGTTGGTGTAAAATTTTCTGATTCATGAATCTGCTTAGTCACCAATTTGATGGTGTGCTTTTTGGTTATTGAAAGAGATGTTGTCGTCTACTTGTTAGTGTTTGATTTGTGATATGTAATATCTGTGTAACATTGTGGGTCTTACACGTAACTGAAGAACTTGTATAATCTATACTCTAGGCCATGCTAAATCTCAAACTGTTGTTCCGTTCACTGTTCACTCAATTTTAAACACGTATTATTTTGGGTCCATTATTTTACATTTAACTAATAAAAGAATGTGTGTCTTTGCAGGCCAAATAAAGGAGGCGGTTCTGAATGGAGTTTCCCTTGAAGACGATAAAAGAGAAAGTTTTAACAAAATTGAACAGGTGTGGCATTTAAATCGCTAAAAAAAGCTTAAACTATAGCTTTTAGTCGCACATGCTATTTGATTCCCATCGTTTAGTGGTTATCTCCTAGGTTCGCTAATTTGGTTACATCTTGATCTTTGTTCTCTATTCTGTGGAAGCAACCAGGCCTAACCTTTCTCAGTCAAGGGTAGAAATGAAATCTTAATTATAAATATTATGAAAATGTGACTGACAAACAGAATAGGCAACATTAACTTTGAAAATTAAGATCCAAATGCAGTGTATGGATTTTGAGCACTTTGAAATCCCAATTTTATTAGCAATACATTTTTTTTGGGAATTGAGAAGGGTGGAGGATTTTGTTTAATATCCCAACTGCAAATTAAACCAAGTAATAAAATTTTAATTAAATAATTCTTTTTGTATACTCAAATTCTAAAAGCATAGTGATTGGACTTCATAACTTAACCATATTTCATGCACTGGTGCTTTTCTTTTAGTTATATTTTTATTTTCTTTCTGGATTTCATCCATAGGAGCTGGAAAAGTTATCACAAAAGTTTGGGGAGAATGTTCTAGATGCCACAAAGAAGTTTGAAAAGCTAATCACAGATAAGAAGGAAATTGAAGGATTACCTGCTACTGCTCTTGGGTTGGCTGCACAAAGTGCAGTAACTAAGGTATATATATCTTACATGTTTTGTATTATTCTCAAGTTGTGACAATGAACTATGTTTTTGAGTTTTGATTACTTAATGGGCAAATGCAGGGGCATGAAAATGCCACCGCTGAGAATGGGCCATGGGTAATTACATTGGATGCTCCTAGTTTTATTGCTGTTATGCAACATGCTCGCAACCGAACTTTGCGAGAGGAGATCTACCGAGCATATGTATCACGGGCATCTAGTGGAGATTTGGATAATACAGAAATAATTAATCAAATTTTAAAGCTAAGGTTGGAAAAGGCCAGACTTCTCAACTACAATAACTATGCTGAGGTATGATTTATGTGCCATATTGAGAATACAACCCTGTTGTTGGTTGCTTATGCATAAATAATCTTTCAGGTTAGCATGGCAACCAAAATGGCAACTGTTGATAAAGCAGAAGAACTTCTTGAAAAGCTTCGCAGAGCTTCTTGGGATCCCGCAGTGCAAGGTTGTGTGTATAAAATGTGTTTCTGATTGTGTTTGCATCAGGCTTTGAATTGTATATACTTTTATTAGTTATGCATGGGGATAATGCATTGCATATAAGCTTTCTGGAGTTTGCCTTTCATTGTCATTTAATATTCTAAAATAGCATGAAATACATGTTGTTTTGGAAGGATTTTAAATTGCCAACTCATGATAGTTCTGACATATGCATCCTAGGGGATTGTATTGTCTATTTAAATTTGGTTATTTACATAGACGTGTGTCTTCCTTTAACCAGGAAATAAGTTAGGTGTTGCATCTTTCTTTGCAGATATTGAAGACCTTAAGGAATTCTCCAAAAGTCAGGGTGCATTAGAAGCTAGTGATTTGACTCATTGGGACATTAGCTTTTGGAGTGAGAGGCTACGCGAGTCAAAATATGATATTAATGAGGTTGCTCTATTGCACTATCTCAGTTATCATTTAGAAAGAAAAAAAAATCTTTTAAGAAACAAGGTTAATTAACTGTTACATTGGAGAATAAAGAAATATAGAACGATTAGAAGAAAAATTAATTTCCATTCTACATTATTTAGTAATAAATACATTGTTCATGCAATCAATACTTTTTATACAACTATTTTATCAGCTGTTGAATTGTTATGACTTACAGTCAGTTTGAATGCTCTTTTCCTATGGTAAAGTAACAAGAAATTATCACCAGCCTGCAAAATATTTGTTGTAAATTATCCTATGGATGTGTGTTTTAAAAAATATGATAGTTTAAAGTTTCATATTTCACAATTAGGTTCACTGCATATTTTAAATTCTGGAAGCTATTATTTATACTCATGTCAATTGCAACAAGAGTTTCTTCCTTTCACAGCCTTACCCTCTAATTACAGTTTATGGTTTGCTAATACTTGTTCACACCATTGACTGATGTACCTGCTGTTTCAACAAGATTTTATTACTTTCAATGTGTCTGTCTTTTTTTACTGTAAACATTTTATTGGAGTTGGAAATGCTCATGCTTCTGCTGCTGTATCTCATAGGAAGAGCTGCGTCCCTTTTTCTCTCTGCCGAAGGTTATGGATGGACTGTTTAAACTTGCAAACTCACTTTTTGGCATTGAAATTGAATCAGCTGATGGTGTAGCTCCGGTAAACTAGGTTCTTTTTTTGTTTAGCTATGATTCTTGTATGGGGAGCACCTATTTTAAACTTCCTGACACATGATTATTGTTGTTCAGGTCTGGAATAATGATGTCAAGTTCTTCCGTGTTAAGGATTCTTCTGGGAGTCCAATTGCGTATTTTTATTTTGATCCTTACAGTCGTCCTGCAGAGAAAAGGCAAGGTGCATGGATGGATGAAGTCTTTGCTCGAAGTCGTGTATTATCGCGTGATGGTACCTCAGCAAGGTTGCCTGTTGCTCACATGGTTTGCAATCAAACTCCTCCAGTAGGAAACAAGCCAAGTCTAATGACATTCCGTGAGGTAACCTCAATTTTGCACTATGTGTCTGTCTATTTTATAACTTTTTGCTATGATCATTATCTGTGAGAAAGAAAAGAGGTTTAGTAGGCTATGATTTAAAGCTAATTAAAACACTCATTGCGAATGGTAGTGTCTGCTCTTGATATGTTGGCTTATTTTAGTCTGAGTAAAGGGCTACTAGAACAATTACTGTCTTTCATTTATTATTTTGTTTGGAGCAGTGATATTTGGTTTGATTTCAATGGATGTTCGGTCAATATTTTTCCAGTTGACTGTATTCTAGGCAATTTGTTGAAGTGAAGGCATTTATTGCAAAGCTTCCTCTTAAATAAGTGAAGGATTAACATCTATACTTCTGTACTAATAAACAAGGGTCTGGTTTGGTAGCACTCAGCCTTATTTGGGAAACTCTGGTTCTTGGGTACAAATGTTAAATCAATTGAGATTTTAACTTGAAAGGAACATAAACGGCATAGTCATGCAGTGCCTGTGTTTTCACAGGTTTGTACTAATTAGCATGTTATTATGTTTGAGCTAGTTTTAGGGGTTAAGGAGGAAACCTTGAGTGCGTTAATTATGTTTGAGTTAGCTTTATTGTTTTCAGTATCAGAGGTAATGACTAATACCAAAGACCTTGAGTGCACACTACGTGAATATTCCCCTCCCCGCATGATTTATTCCATATCCAAAATGATGTAACCAGGATTCGGACCTTGGATCACTTAATTAAGGGACACAAGTCACTACTACTTATGCTAACCAATGTGAAATAAAATTTAAAATTCTACGCTATATCTTGATGGCAGTGCAATCAAAATATTCATAAGTGAGTATGTAATGGAAAACAGAATATTTCCCGTCCATACTAAACTCATAAAATTTTAAGGAAAATCTTGAAACATATTGTTGGATTTGATATAGTGGACAAAGACAAAGCCTTACTAAGTCTAAACTTTTCAAGGCTCTCGTGTTTGTGGCAGTTGTTAAACTACTCAGTAGTTGCACCAGATGGCTGCTTATAATAAAAATATAGAATGGCTAAAATGCAAGACCCGTCATCTATAGGTTAGTTTCAGAAAACCCCCTATATGTTTTGAATTCAAACATGATACCCGATTCTTATTATGGGCTGCAGGGAAGTCAGGTTTAGTGGGAAATGACCTGATTGGATAATTTAGAATTGGGTTAGGTTGGGTTGGTTTTGACAAATTAAGCGATACAAGTAATTAAAAAATATTAAAATTTTGCCTAATAAAATATCAACTGAGATACAATACAATATATGTTTGGACAAATTTCTCTCTAAGTACTTCTTAGAAAGAAAAAAAAAGTAAAAATTGCAATGAATTTCTTTATTAAGTTAAAATTAGTTTATTTATAAATTAATTTGTGGAAGTTCTCTGATATAGTTTTTCTAAATTCTTATTTTCAATTTGTGAATAAGCTATTTTAGCTTATGAAGAACTCCATCTCATTTTTGTTTTATAGAAGTGCCTATGATAAGTTTGTCCAAACAGACCATATTTTGCATACAATTGTGTATAAAATTAGAAGCAGTTACTAATTTGTGCACCTATCTATATCATGTGGTTTACACTATCTTTTTATTTTTCTTAGGTGGAGACTGTCTTCCATGAATTTGGTCATGCACTTCAGCATATGCTTACTAAGCAAGATGAGGGTCTAGTTGCTGGTATTAGAGGGATTGAGTGGGATGCTGTTGAATTACCTTCTCAGTTCATGGAAAACTGGTGTTACCATAGGTAAGTAAATATGTCCACGTGAGGTTATACCCTTCTCTTGGTCGGATGTTACTCTTGCCGTTCACTTCTTCATAACAAGAGTTAAGAAAGAACTTTTTAATGTTACCCCCAACTGTTTATAGTTATTATATTATTATTATATGCCTGGTCCTCTTTTTGATCAATGTCTTCTGAATAACTTTGCCACATGTCGTGGAAAATTGATAAATTGATTCTATCCAACTTGCCATTGTCCACACCAACATTGCTTGTTCTTGCTTTTATATTCAACATTTCAACTGCTTTTCACTTCACCTGTATGTGGTGCTTTTCTTTCGAGCTAATCCCTTTTAACCCCTAATAGGAGGGGATAGTTGCATAGGAGTACTCTCTGTTCATAAACTTGAAACAACATGTTAACTTTAGAACGGGAAAGGGTTAAATAGAATTTTAAAAACTTGCAAGCACTTTGAAAACAGATAGCTACTAGTAGACAGTCTAACAAACAAACGTGTATGCTTTTAAAAATGAGTTTCGCACTCAACCTGAGCTACATCTAATTCTCCTTCAAGTGACTCTTGAAAGGTTTCACTATAATCATCAAACTGATTATAAGAAGTATTCTTTACTACCACTATTGGCTTACACGAGTACAGTGTTACTGTGACAAACTTTTCAGTCTCTTTTAAGATTAAGAATGTCTAGTATACTTTAACCCTAAGCTGTTTCTGCCTTTCACAAGTACTCTTTAGCTACCACTCTTGGCCACAAACAAAGATATGTTTGAATGACAGTTATAGGAAAACTTCCCTTAGAGAGGATACAAATAAACACTCCTTATGAGAATCTAACGTCACTTGGTGAAGAATATTACAGTTATTTTTTTCTTGAAGTCTATAAGGTCGACTAAAACATCTGTATGCTCACAAAATGTGTGCAGTCTTTTTTGCATGAAAAAGATAGTTTTATGTTGACTGTTCTTGTTCTTCATGCAACCGAGTTTTGCCTTTTATAGAAATGTTCTTTCATGTGACTGATGTGTGTAGCGTAAACTCCTTCCTAGGTTTTGGGCTTTTCTCTTTTGGAGGAGACACGTGTATCTGACAGAAAGTGTTTTTTAACTGTGTGTTTAGCCCTTAGAAGGATTATTTTGTTGTATGAAATTACCTACTTTGGGTACGGAAGTTTGCATAGGTACGTATAGTTAGGCATAAAGGCATGTTTTCTATCAAAATCCACATCGTAAGCAGTAAAGTCAATTTAGCATGTAGACATTTGCTACTGCTTTAATACTTCATCTAACGTTATAAGATTGTAGCATGTTCGTATGTACAGTAGACTGGCTACTGTTCTTGAGCATAAAAGGTCGAATAACACATGAAGTTTTGTTTGTGATTAATTAAATTGGTGAATTCCTCTGTATCTTATAACCTGAATATATCTTATCAATCATTGGTACTTCAAAATTTAATCTTATTTGTTATCAGCCAAACACTGTGTAAGGGTTGTCCAATATGACTAGAGTGTGTCCGAGACTAGCAAACTAACATTATAGTTTTTGAATCAAAACATCAAGTATTTCGTGTTTATCATATTTTCTTTTTTGTTGCTATAGAGAAACTTTAATGGGCATTGCAAAGCATTTTGAAACTGGCGAGAGTCTACCTGAAGAAGTATATTTGAAGCTTGTTGCTGCTAGGACTTTTCGAGCTGGCTCTCTAAGTCTTCGACAGGTCAGTGTGAATGTAATGGTTGGTTATTCCTTTCTGTAATTTTAAAGTTGCGAATGTTACTCTTGTTAACTTATCAAAGCTAAACTGCTTCATTTCAAATTCAGAACTTTATTATGTGATAAATAGTTTGTTCGTTTGGTTTTGGTGGTCTAAAAAACAGTCTGCCTCAGTATAGGTACATTTGGGATCTCCCATCCCTTATTCCTTATTCCTTTACATAAATATAGTGCTCTGGCAACCCTGCCCCCCAAAAAAACTAAAATCTGCATGTCTTTACTTCATTAACTAGTCTGTAAGGCTTCAATATTATGATAATTGTTCCTAGTTTTTATTTATCAATGCCAACTCTGACCTTAGCTTCTTGTATTTTTAAAATACATGTTTTCCCATGATGCCTTCTAATCTGTATACAAATATAATTTGCAGTTAAAGTTCGCATGTGTAGATCTGGAACTTCATACAAAATATGTTCCAGGGGGACCTGAGTCCATCTATGATGTTGACCGCAGAGTTTCTGAGAAAACTCAAGTGATTCCTCCATTACCAGAGGACAGGTTCCTTTGCAGCTTTAGCCATATATTTGCAGGTGGATATGCTGCTGGATACTATAGCTACAAGGTATATTCTCCATTTCTTTAATGTTGATTAACATTTCGTGTCTTGAGGATCTTTGGATGTGTTTTGCACTCCTTTTCTTTTATGATTGCAGTGGACTCCCTTTTCCCCTATAGAAATATCCCTGTCCCTCCAACGAATGGAGAAAGAGCTATTTATTTCTTACTGTAAATTTGTCTGTTATGCAGTGGGCTGAGGTGCTGTCGGCAGATGCTTTCTCTGCATTTGAGGATGTTGGATTGGATAATGACAAGGTACATTTTTTTTTTCTTTTTTCTGTGCGAGGAGGTATACTGTTAATATTGTTGTACTTTACTCTTTATGGACTTGCCTTTGTGTTTGATAAAGAAAATCCTCTATTTTCCATGTTTAATACTCCTTATTAATCCTGTTTAATGATACTTCAGCAATACTTAATTTTACTCAGCTTGTTGCCATACATGTAAATTGCAAGTTGGTATATATATTTATTGTTACATGTTTGAGTTTGATTATTATGTGTTTTACTCAAAATGTACAGGCTGTTAAAGAAACGGGGCACAAGTTCCGGGAGACCATTCTTGCTCTTGGAGGTGGCAAGGAACCACTGGATGTAAGATAATTTATTCTGTCCACTCTGTTAATAAGACAGATTCAATGTATTTTTACCTAATGTGTTGAACATGTATGTAGTAAGTAATGGTGGTGTGGTGTATGCAGGTTTTTGTGCAATTCCGTGGCCGAGAACCAACACCAGATGCATTGCTTAGGCACAATGGCCTATTATCAGTTGCAGCTTCCTCATAGACTTCCCACTTCTATACTAAATAAAAAAAGGGAATCCTACTTTTTATTTATTTATATTTTTCTTACTCTTTTAAATTTTCTTTTACCACACTTCTAGGAATTTAATTTCAATGATTATTCTGCCATTTACATTCTCACAACATCCTCTTATGATTTATGGTTTATTCGCTCTCTGAAAGAAAAGTGAACGAAAGAGTGGGAGAAAAACAAGTAGAAAGAAATAATCTACCAAGAATTTAAGGGAACTGATTTTGAATGAAATAATTATAACATTTTGAATGGAAATTAAAGGGAACTGATTTTCATTTTTTTTACTAGTATATTTTGCTAGAATATTTCGACTTAAGTCAACAATATATAGTTTAGAAGGAATTTAAGGTTGTGTTTGTTTCATGAAGGGGATTTAAGGGAGAAGAAAAAGATGGAAATGAGGAATAAAGAATTGAAAGTCAAGTTCTTTGGATTAAGAAAAATAGTGAAAAAGTGAACGGAGAAAGAAAATTTGTGAGTAATTTTATTGATGTGATAGATAAAAAATATTTTTTAATTAATAATTTTGTAAGATTATTATATTATAAAGTTGAATTAAATTTAAAATTTATTTTTTTAATATAATATTAAAGTATTTAGAATTTATTAAGTGATTTTTTTATTGAATCACTATCAAATTATCCTTATAGTCATTTCACAGTTTTTATCTTGATATAAAAAGATTGAACATCAACTAAATATAACATTTTAATATATATATATATATATATATATATATATATATATATATACCAATAGATTTTACAATTAAACCCTTTCTTTTAACTAATATTTTTGCAAACTTTCTTCACCCATCTCCAAATTCTGATTCGAAACGTTATATAATACATAAATCATTGCAGCACCGCATGAATAAGATTTATCAGTATAGAATAAACTTTTTAGATGAGTTTAGAGTATTTTTGGATTGTTGTTTCTAGTTAAAAAAACATTGTTGCTTCTAAAGTTCAACTAAAATGAATTTTAAATTGTGTCTGAGAAACGTGTTCCTTAACAATAAATTTGATTACAAGGTGTTTGACAATGATCTTTGGGAATGAATAGAGTGAGGGGCCTACAATACAAGTGTTAGTGGTTGGTTTGGTAGATGATTGTGAAGGCTACGTTCTAACACCTTCTATTCCTTCCCTTCACGTCTTTCAAATACCTTCAACAAACCTTTCTTTCAAATATTATCTTCCACTTTCTCAATGCAAAATTATTAAACAGAATGGAAATGAGCAAGTAATATTCAAGTTGCTTGGAAAAGCTAAAATGAAATTACACCATAAATTACGTATTTTTAAATGAGTTCATTTCTTGACAAAAAATTAATCCAATTTAAACTATTGAGAAAAGGAAGGTTATATAAAAAATAGAAAATTAGAAAAACAAAAATATAACTATTAAAAACATACAAAACTATATTTTTTTTTAAAAACCGAAATATTTGTAAAAAATCTAAATTATGTTTTCAACATAATTGATTATATTATAAATATTACTGACATAATTAATTATATAACTAATTTTTTATTAATATTTATGTTTTTATAATAAAATAAATAATTAAAGTAATATTATTGAAATAAAAAGATTAGTAATAAATAAATATATTTAACTTTCTTCATATTTGTGTTGTGAGTCTAAAAGTGTTTGCTTTTCACTTTTTTTTTTTCATTTCTTTCCAAATTCAAACAAAGTACAAAGAAATTGGGAAGGTGTTCCGGATAATTTTAATAGCTTTTCTTATTGTATCTAAAACCGTATTCTAAGTAAATTATTGATTAGATATTTAATTTTTTTTATTAAATGTTTAAAATTAAGGAGTTGTATATGTTTCTTCCTTTATCCTAAAATGTAAAAAAAGTTAAGATGTTTGGATTAAGATAAATAGAATGAAAAATGTAGGAAAAATTTATAAAAATTTATAAGTGATATGAAAAGTGTGATTAAAATTATATTTTTTTAATAAATAAAAACGTAATTTTACATATTTATCATTGTATTTAAAAATTAATATAAAGCTAAACTTTCTCATGGGAATAATAGGATACAAAGGATAACATGGTAAAAGCAAAACTTTCTCAGTAAATCTTCACAAACTAGTAAAGATTATTCCATCACTTTCTGTTTTTTCACTCTCTCTAACCACTACAAACCCCTTAATCTAAACATAAATTTTCTTTACTTTTCAATCGGGTAAATAGTAATCACCGAATCCAAAAAAATACATAAAATATCATATTGTCTAGAAGATAAAATATTATTTCTTTAATCTAATCAATTATGTAATATTCATAAAATACATACCACATAAATAACCCATTATGATGCAAGGAAAATTCAAAGCCTGTATTGTTTTTTGTTTTTAATTTTTATTTATCGTGTTTTTCTTTAATTTCTTCTCCTCCAACTTGTCTTATTTACTAAGTAGGCCTGTGCTTCAATTCTGAATCTTCATTAAGTTTTTACTATTTAATTCAGATATTTTTATCTATAACAAAAATTAAAAAAAATAAAAATCATATAAAAAAGTTTCATAATGATAAGCTTCAACTGAAGTGGGTTATGTTAGTTTGAAGTTATCTTTCAATTCTCTCACTGGCAATAATGAAGTCAACCCTCCATTACCATTTTTCAACTAACTCACTTCCTGCCACTGTCAAAAAAAGGAGAAAACAAAAATATCTTTCAATTAAAAAACATTTACCACCTTATTTTGAAATGTAGGAAAAAAAAAGTGGACTCTAACACAAATCTCACTTTATAATACTAAACTCAAACACTGTTATAAAAAAATTTGTCTCTTTTATAGTAACTAATTTGAAAATAGCATTTAAAATAATTTGTAATTGAATATATATATATATATATATTTATATTTATATTTATAGCCATGTGAAAGAGGAGTAGGAAGCAAACTGTGCATTCTAATGTGCAGAGTGCATTAGCATTGGATCTGAAAGCGAGTTGAAGAAGAAGAAGAAAAGAAGAAAAGAAGAATGGCTCGTGCGGGAGGGATAACAAATGCTGTGAACGTGGGAATCGCAGTGCAAGCCGATTGGGAGAACCGCGAATTCATCTCTCACATTTCTCTCAACGTTCGTCGCCTCTTCGACTTCCTTGTCCAATTTGGTACACACACTTTTCCTTCTCTCCCAAACGGCTCGTCACGGTGTCGTTTTATCTATCCGTGAAACCGCATCACCATTGTGTCCTTCTCGTTGTTGGGTATCCCACGAGTGTTGGAGCACGTTGAATCACGCCAAAAGCATATAAATGTTGAATTTTTATTCTGCCCCTTTGAAAATTAATGTGTTTTTCAGAGGCGACGACGAAGAGCAAGTTGGCGTCTCTGAACGAGAAGCTGGATGTGTTGGAGCGCAGGTTGGAACTGCTTGAAGTTCAAGTGGGCAATGCCTCGGCCAACCCTTCTCTCTTTGCCACATGATTTTGTGTTGTAATACGGCTTTCCTGTAAGCACTCTCCACCTATGATGTAAAATCTAAACGGAATTCTTGATGATATATGTAAGTCGTTCATAAATCAAAGTTGAAGTGTTTGATCAGTGTCATGCTTTGTTCTGTAACTACAACTCTTGGTTTCTCTATTTATTGGGTGATCCTATAGTTAATTGCACTGCTTTATTTGTAAGTTGGAGTTCATAAGCACGTTGCAATTCTCGGATTCTTCCCTGTTTGCCATGTGACTAACTCACAATGCCTTTTAACTTAGCCCCTTCCAGTGTCATTATAAATTGATTTGGATAAAATTGTCTTGAAGCATCTATAGGAAAAGAATAAGTAGAAAAAGAAAAGAAAAATCTTCATAAGCTTAAATTAGCCGAAATTAGTTTATGTAAATAAGTTATGAAAATCAGCTTTTAAAGGAACTAATATAAGAAGGTTTCTATAAATCAACTAATATATAAGTTAATTTTAGTTTTCTTTTTCTTTTTGTCTTTCTCTTTCTTTTTTTTTTGCTTTTACGAGTGTTTAAAGAAAAATTTATCTACGTAGGCTTTTAGTCCCTTTCATTGTAGCTATGTGTTTTCATTGCATGCCCAGTGCTTAAGCTTACATGATAAATGCTGTTCCTCTGCCACCTTAATTTCATTTGCGACATACTTTTAATGCATAATCAATCACTTGACATTTTACGTATACACAGTGAGGAATGTTAATGTTGCCCTTAACAGTTTATCGCTTATTCTCAACAGCATTTCTTTTATGCCATTGGATAATTACTGAATTTTTCACACTGTCCAATCTCTTTCCTTCCACCTCTTCTTTTGCTTGTTCTCATTGTAGCAGTAATTTGAGTGTTCTTAAGGGGCATAATTTACAATGTGGAAGAAACAGTGTAGTTTATGAAATTGATCATGCAAAAAATCTCAGTGATTAGTTGTAGGTCATTTTTCCTTGGAGGGGAAAAATTATTATCACTTTACTGTAACTGTGGACCTGAAGCTTGCCTTTTAATCAGACAAATATTTCTTATGCTACCTTTTAGTATTGCTACTGCATAATATGGCAGATATGCTGTCAATGCAATTTCAGACATTTTCTTTATTATTGTCATCAACACGTTATTTCTTAATTAGGGCCATGCCAGGGATAAAAAGGGAGGAAGAAGTGTCTGAACTGGCTCTTTGATAACAGTAGGAATTGTGTGTCAAATTCTGAATAGCTTAAATTTCCCCTCTTTACTCTGAAACGGAATATATCTTTGATTGAATCAGCGTCACTGAAAATCTTTTGCCCTACATTATCTCATTCAGTCCAGCATTAGGACAGTACATTTTGAATATATCTACTCAAGCCTGTTAAAAATGAAAATTTTTGTTCCTGCACGTGTTTTCTCTTACTTTTTCTACGACTGGGAGAAAGATGAGGAGATGGGGTAAGATAAAGATAGTAATGTATAGATAATATGGGGAAAAAATGAAGTTGTGAAAAAATGTTATAGAATATATTGTAAGATGTAATAACTAGTGAAAAACTATGCGTTGTAATGGTCAATCATTTGTTCAATAATACCCATCAAAGAATAGGTGTTTCAGGGACGCGATCAACTCAGAGGGAGGATGTTTGGTTTCAAATGAAATTGTTTTCTTTTAATAAAGTTGCTTCACAAAATACTATAAAACCTTTCTTTTCCATCCGTGTCATTTGAGAGTTTGGACAGTCCAAAACTTGAAATATTCATTAAGGTTTGAGTTTTATGAATGCTTCCTAAGAAACAACACGTGTCTGATCTTTATGCTCAACACATTCCTCCTCCATAAACCGTTGATCTAGGAAGACACTGACGCAACTATTGTTTATCACTAGTATTTCGATCGTGATTCCACACAAATAATAAAGATCATTCAAATGGCCAACATTTATGTTGTTGACATATTTCTACCCAAACAAAAAAAGAGATAAAAGGACCCCTTAGTAAGTTCCTGGCTGGACTTAGAATATTCCTTACATATTTAGGTGTTCGTCCTAGTTTATGTAACCAGTCCAAGTCCACCAATGTGTCAAGTTTGACATATTTAGCTTTGTTCAATGCACAGTTATACTGTATTAATATTAAATCACAATCAATTTAGTTTATGCAATTTTTTATCAGTCAAGTTCGGACTTGGCAAATGATATGGCCTTTTGCATTTGACCCACTTTATTCCTTTCACTCATAAAAATGAGGCCGAGCAAGAGAGATTAGTTTGAAGGTGCATTGATAGGATGAAATTACCATCACAAAAACTAGTATTTTCTCCTTTACCATATGAAATGTATTATGACTAAAGCAGTTATGAAAAACGAATCAAAAGAATTCCATTTTCAACCATTTGCTATCTCGGCTGTGGATGGGACAAGGCTTGTGTGGTGATGGTTGATTCTGCTGTTGATGAAGTTGAGGGCAGCACCCTTTTCTCTATGACAATAGAGTAGCGGTTTGATCCTCCAAGGCTGTCAATGGACTTCATGTATTCTGATGCATTGTTTTCTATGATGAGAGCATCCTCTAACTCACGGACAATGTCCACCATGTTTGGTCTATATGCTGAGAATGGTTCAAGACACTGCAGTGCTACTTCCACCACTCTCCACATTGCCTCTGCATGGTATGCCCCCTTGATGCCAGGATCCACAATTTCTTCCATCTTTGATGCTCTTATATATGGCTTAGCCTGCAATGCATGCAAAGTTATTTCTTAGTGACGTCAACAAAATGTAATTTAGTACAATCCAATAAAACAAAACATTTAGTACATGGACCATACCCATTCAACCAAGCTCCACTCATTCCGTGGTCTCTTTATGTCAAGAGGTTCCCTACCAGTCACAATTTCAAGTAAAACCACGCCATAGCTGAAGACATCACTCTTCTCCGATAATTGTTGGGTTTTGTAGTATCTGCAATGCATGGGGATAAGTTTCTGGTATTGTAAAAGTTGTTTAGATTATAGTTGTATTTTGTAACAAAGGTAAAATAGAGTTGAAGTGACAGATTCTTTTTCTTCTCGTTTGAAATCTCACAGATTATCATCTATTGAAATTTGTAGTTACTTGTATATAGAACAACTAGTTTCTATACGTTTATGAATAAATATACTCTTCATATAGGAAATTCTCATCAGAAACATTTCTTCAATCTGTCTGTAGTTGACAGTGCTTCCATGACACAGAACTCAATGCGGTAAATGATAGGAGAGTTTGGGCCTTTCTTTTTCAAATATTATTTGTGTTTAAGGGCCTTTCTTTTTCAAATATTATTTGTGTTTAAGGGCCTTTCTTTTTCAAATATTATTTGTGTTTAAGGGCCTTTCTTTTGAGATGATTCCTAGAATCCTTTATGTGGGTAGTGTAATAAATCTTTTGCTCAAAGTGATGGAGGAAAGCAGTATCAGAAGTTGTGGTTAAGACATGATAAAAATGTCCACTTACTCAGGATCCAGGTACCCTGCAGTTCCTCTGACTTCAAGAGAAACGTTACTGTCACCTTCTTGAGGAGCATATTTTGAGAAACCAAAATCTGCAACCTTAGCGCACATGCTATGATCTAGAAGTATATTGCTTGATTTTACGTCCCTATGTATTACTGAACGTCCTGGAAATGTATGGAGATATGCCAAACCTGCTTAATTAGAAAATTTGTTAACATTCAACATGATATTGATTAAAATTGTAATGAAGACAGATAAGACTAAGGATGCATCATGCCATGTTTCTCTTTAGATCCATGATGAACCAATTAAAGCATTGTCAGATATTACTTGGTGAGTATTGTCTCTCCCTCTCTCTCTCTCTCTCTCTCTCTCTCTTCTAATGCATTGCAACTATGAAGAAACACTATCAGTGATGTGGTTCCTGTTCCTCCCAGTAAATCTCACCATATTTTCTTTATCTACAATTCTAAAACAACAGAACAGAGGCTAGAATAACTTATTTTTAAGCTAGACTAGGAATCTGCTGAAAGCTTATGATATTTGAGGAATAGTAGCCTCAATTTTCCCCAAATTTTAAAGCTTCCTTTGCTACTATGCATGACAAAGCTGGCCTCCAACCAACCTGCCACTAGTTTGATGGTATAGATTGACAGTAAGTATTCTCTGACCCGCTAACTTGGTAGGCTAGAGGCAAGCCCAGGTGGTTTGCCGGTTCTTTTTTATAATTAAAAATTAAAATAAAAGAAATAGTTTAAAAAAATAAATTATTTTATTGTTTTATTTGAAAGATAAAAAATACAATAATATAATAATATTGTAACTTAAATTATCCATACTTATAGGTTAAATTTTATTTATTAATTATAATAAATTAATTTAATATGTTAAAGTAATAATTCTCTCACTTTATCCAATGAAAGACATTCATTTAACTACCTAAGGAGTTAGAAAATAGGCCTCATTTTTAGTCAACCAAAATAGGCCAAAAGGCTTCAGAGTGACCCATTTTGACTAGTATTATCTTTTTTTCTTAAAATGTTAACATTAAGAATTCATGAGCTTGTTACTCTTCTGATTTAAATCATTATTTGCTGGATTTAATGTTTTAAAAGATTAAAGTCAACACTCAACAGTCCAATAACACCAAAAAATTATTAAAACTAAAATTAATATATTGTTTGAAGAGAGTTGAGGTAATACTTGTAGATTGTTGCCATTGGGTATGAAAATACTATCATGAAATGCATGCTATTTGTCGGATTCTTCTGGAATTCCCCCTCAAATACCTTCATCTTAATCATTCTAAGCTAAAAAGTGGTAGAAATCAATATGATTTCCCCCATCGTTGTCAATCAGTAAAGCTTATCATTTCCTGGAGTTTTTTATTCAATAGAATCAATATGCCTCTTTTTAGTTTATTTTCCTTCCTGATATGATTCAAGCTGTTGTGTTGATTAGGTATATTTGCTGCAGCTTAGTAAAAGTAAAACATCATATTACTTGCCTCGAGCTGCACCAAGAGCAATAGAGAGTCTAGTTGGCCAGTCTAATATTTTTCTCTTTGCAGGTTCCCCTGTTATAAAGTTGAAATTTAGAATTAGTGGGTATCAAAACAAATAATCTGAAAGGATTTTGAATGTTTACCATAGAGTCTATCTTGCAAAGAACCATTGGACATGAAAGGATACACGAGAATTTGTTGATCATTTTCATTACAGTAACCAAGAAGAGGCACTAGGTTTTCATGCTGTATTGCAGAAAGTAGGTTTAGCTGCAAGATACATCACAGATGAGATGGTGGAAAAGTAGGCAATTGTTAAAACTTCAAAAAAGAGGAGTTGGGGAATGTAAGAGCCAGGGATGTAGTGACTTCACTTTTGAATTACTCTTGCAGCAAAAAAATGTTAATTAGGAAAATTTCCTGGGAACTTTGATAATCTAATAAACTAAATAATGCCTATTGTACCTCATTATCAAATTCTCGAGTTCCCTGCGTTGATGTGGCTGAACGGACTTTCACTGCCACTTCTTGACCGTCATTTAGAGTGCCCCGGTAAACAGAACCAAATCCTCCTTCCCCTATCAATGTTTTGTACCTTTCTGTGGCCACCTCTATATCTTCCAAAGTGAATGTTTGAATTGATACAGACTTTATTAAGAAATCATCTTTGCTTGGCAAAGAGAATATTACATCTGCATGTTTTTGTAGAAAATTATGTCATATACTCAAGTGTAAATTGAACAAAACCTACATGCTAAAATCAGTGTCCCTCTCACGCAGAAGAAAAAACACATTGATAGCGGTGTGATCAATGAAGTTCTCGTGCTAAGTGCACAGGTATGGAATGCAAACTTTTAACAGTCATTTATATAGAAATTTGCATATGTTAATTTTCTAATAGATTTTCCCCTTCGTTACTTTCATCACAATACACAACATTATGTGCGAGTTCCTGACTGAAATGGTAGCTTAACCCTAAATTTGCTTTAGTTACATGCACGGGTGACAAGCTAAACAATAGAAGAAAAGTGGAATTAATATTGAAGACAAGGGCTGTTGAAATCTATAAAATGTGAAGGGTAATGCAATTAAAGATGTATGTCTCTTTAAACCTTTCTTCAGAACACCAAAATCTCAATTCATATTTATCTTGCTTGTTCTTTTTGAAGCCAATAGAAATTGAAACTAATTCTTTTTTGTATGTAAAACCATGTACATAATAAAGGTAATAATCTTTCAAGACCATTGATCTTATGATCCGGGATTGCATTTAAAAAGGGAAGTGAGTATATATTTGTGTTTTCTAATCTTAAAAGTAAATGTACTGTTTTAGAATGCAGAGAGACATAGGATGAAAAAAGGATTAGAAAAGACAAAATGCGTACTTGTTTCCATTAAGTAGTTCTTTCCACCAAATCCTTCCCATGGAATCAACTTTTGTCTATAGCGGCAAACAAAAATGATTCCAACTGCCACTGTGATCAAAAGTGATCCACATGTAATAGCACCAATGACAAATACTTGTCCAAATCTAGGTTCTTTTGCTTTGCATCTTCCGTAACTGAAATATTAATGCTAAAATAGTCAAATTATGCTTTAATTAAAGCGTCTGTTTTCCCGTTTCAGAGAGTGCATCATACTCTGTATTGATCAGTGAACCATTCAAATTAGCTGGAGTGTATTCGCTCATGCGTTTGTTGCAGCCAAAATACCTAAGAATGAATAGAGTACAAGCAAAATTTGTAGAAAGTATATTAAAAAACTAAATAATTAAAAGTGACTTCTTGGTATAGATGAAATAGAATGTCAACTCAAATACTTACAAAGATTTTAAATATGGCAGTGAGGCAATTGATTCTGGAAGTGACCCCATAAGATCATTGTAGCTTAGATCTCTGCACGGAAATATAAATCAATCAACACAGGAACAAGTTTCAGTGGTAGGTAATTTTCTTGATGACACTAGTAGGAAAATTCTCTATGATTTGAATCTAAGTGCAGGAAGGAAGAAATAAGATCAGTATATGTAACATAATAATGTCAAAGCATATCTTTCCAAATATTATCCATGCAGACATCGCATATAGAGGCATATCTGCACCTACTAAAGTGTCACAGAGAAATAAAGGTTAGGATGCACATGAATATTATAGATACTGCTTAATTGATATTTTCTACCTCTTCTGTTACTAACCTAATTCCATAGAGTTTTGCATAGGATGTTAGAGCATGTACTGAGATATCAAATCAGAAGGATTTATTTCAATTGAGTGTAACCCTAATGCAGTTATGTATTGTTGGGAAAATCATAACTAATTCTCCCATCTTTGTGTAGATACAAAATGGGCACCTTTAGAAGAAATAAGCAAACAAAAGAAAATAGAGCAAAATAGAACAATGACACCAAGAATTTTAACGTGGGAAAACCTCCTTAACTTGATTAAGGAGTAAAAACCTATGGGACCTAGTTCAGAAAATGTTTTCACTATAAAAGTAGAATTACAATATTTGTTTCTTTCACTCTATGAGGATAACACTTAATCTCACCGAACTAGGATGAAATACAATGTCTCTCTAGCCTCTCACTAGGATTTTTAGTCTCACACTATGGTGGATATCAATTCTCTCATTTATTCTCTATGTTACTCTTCTCACTTGCTTTCTTTTTCTTCCTCACAAGTTCCGTTTATATCGAGAAGAAGAGAAAGACTTCTTCATAAAATGATAACGAATAACTAATGTTTGTCACATTTTCAAGATACCTTCAAAAAATTATCTTCAACTTTCTAGGTTGAACTTCATAGTCTTCAAGAGTTTGAAATAACCATCATTGAATATAATCAATGGATCATTTAACAAGATTCATTGGTCATGGTCTCCCATTAATTAAGAAGGGATTCCCAACATGTATTGTTCATATGTGTATATGATACAGAATCCATGTATTACTACACGGTTATGCTTCCTCGCTCCTTCAAGAAGGAGAATAAGGGCTACAAACAAAACTTGTTTATTAGATCATGCAATTTTCGCCATCCATTTAAATCAAATTTCAGGTAAATGCATGTTGAGCCGAGTAAAAGTGAACCTTCTAGCAATTTGTTCAGTAATTAAGTGTTATGGTTCTGCTTATTTTCATGATAACATCAACAAGTATAATAGAAGTACTATAATTCAGCTTGTGACATCCAGTCATAGCTAAACATTTTAGAAGGGATCATTACATTGATGTCAACAAGGAGGACGGTGGAAACGAGGGAATATAACCATTGAAATTGTTGTGGCTCAGGTTCCTGCACATGACCAAATAATTACATCAATGCATATCACAGTCCCAGATTATCCTCCAAAAATAGAAGTAGAAACAATTGAATTAGAGTTTTGAAGGCAATACAGTATTTTTAAGTTGGTCATCTCAGTAACAGTAGAAGGAATTGGTCCTTTGAAATTACTTGAGGAAAGATCCCTGGTAATAAGGAAAAAAAAAATGTAGATAACAATAAAAGTTTACGAAAAGGGGAATAAACACATAAAGAAAACACTTCATTTATCTAAACAAGAACCTACTTAGCTAGAGATATGGATTGGTTGACAATTGCATGTATCAATGCATTAAAGCCGCTATCTATATTGGTCTTTGTCTAGGTATTCCTATAGACATAGTTGTGAGATTGAGTGCATGTTTGGTAAAGTATTACATGGAGTAAAAATCCATCTTTCTTATTTTCTTCAAAAACTCTCAGCTGAGCGAGTTTTTAAATCACGTAATAATTCAAATCACTGACACTATGGATTAAATTCACCAGGGTTACATTTCATTTCCACTGTGATCATCCTGTGTTGGGTTATTAAATCCATAATGAGTTGATATACATGAGGCAGTGTTTTAACTAGAACTGAAGGACTTACAGCTTGGTGATAACAGACGAGCCATTTGAACCATCACACTCTATTCCGTGCCAGGGGAAAATACAAGGGTCTCCAGTCCAACTCTCTAGCACTTTTTTGTTTTGGTTTTGCAACAACAGTTCTTCTCTAATCTTCTGAATCACTTCCACTGAAGTAAAAATAAGAGAGAAAGAGATTGAAGATTGGTTACAAATTAAAATACACCCATATACCATCTTAAGTGTAGAAATGAATAAGCAAATGGAATGCAAAGAACTAAGGGTGTATTTGGACAAACTTCTCTGTAAGGATTCCTAAAAGAGAAAAATAAGAAAAAAATATATGAACTACTCAAAAGTAGCTCACCACAGATTAAAAAATAAAACTCTAGAGAGTTATATGAGAAAGTTTCTACAAATTAGATTGTGTAAAATAATTTTACTTTTGAAGAAGCTGATATAATTTTTTCTTAGCTTTTTCTTCTATAAATTCTTAGAGAGAAGTTTATCCAAATAGGTCCCAAAGGCAATAACCCCACACAAAAAAGGAGGAAAACAACACAAACACGTTTACCATCTTTTTGGTTGGTCTCTTCAATCCATGATCGCATTTGCAAGATCTCATAAGCATTCAAAAGGGGTCCAAACTCAGCACCAGATGCCTTGACCAAGGTTAAATTAAGTGAACCATTTGCTGAAACGTTCAAGACAGTGTATGTATAGTTGGACCCTCTAGCCAATATGTCAAATTTCTCCCGTTGAATCTCACCATTAACATAGATGTCAAACACCCTTTTTCCTTCTTTGACAGTGCTATTTAATTCAAGGAAGTAGAGAAAGACACGATATTCATAATCCTCAGTGTCAAGGCTACTCTGGATCTCCAATCTCTCAGGGTGGGTAAGAGCAGTTTGTAGAACTTGTAGAGGTGGTGTCATGTTGGACTTGAGGTCAAAATTGCTAACATTGTAAGACAATAGGAGAGCAGATGGTGGACTTGAAGTTGCTTTCCACATTCTATCACTTGGGTCATTTGGGAACCTATAATTTGGTAAAGTAGCCATATTATAAGACCTTCTGTTCATGTTCGTAGTCCATGGTTCCAAGAAGCAAAACAAAGTTATAGACCAAACACTAAACACAAATCACTTCAATAGAAAATTAAGGATAAATCCCATTGACACCCTTTTTGCAATTTGCACCACTTACGGTGTATATGTGATGACAGTAATTCTTGTGAGTCACATTATAATGGATTGAGTGATAGATTTTTGGCTTCTCGTTTTGTTGTTATTTTTATTACGATGCATCTTATTGCATCATTAAGAGAAAAACCTGTACATCATTGGATCATAAAGAGAAAAAGCTGTACATAAATGTGTGTTACACTTCTGTCTATTAGGTGAAGATAGGTTATCTCATGCATTTGTAGGTATGTTTCTTGCACATGGTGCTCTACTTGATTGTCTAAAGCATGACCAAGAACAATGCAAATTGCTATTATTTATCCCCTAAATATGTTGATTGAATATTTAACATCCATTCTAAATATTGTGAATATAATGCTTCCATAAAAACCATTAAGTGATGATGACTCCTAAGCCTTGTAGATTTCTAGGAGATACACTTTTTTGATAAATGTTGGTGAAATTTACCTCAAACTAAAGTATATGACGTACCTGATTTCATCTTTTGTGCCCCAAAGACTATTTCTGCTTATCAATTTTAAAACACTGGCAGGCAAATCCTCTGAGAGGTAATCTTCAGGCAATGGCCTTAATTCCAGCTGAGAAATAAAGGGATCCACCTCCCCCTTCACTAAGCAGAAGTCTATGTTGTCTTTGGTAGCCCTAAAAACTCCCTCAATCTCAAAGTCCTGGGGCGTGGATGGTCTCACTGCACCTAATTGTGTTACCCCAATTGAAACATTAAAGGAAGAATTTACACTGTCAAATGGAAATGTGCCCCTTATCAGATATACTTTATTCTTAATTGTTGGCAAATTGTAACATCTTTTTCCTTCATCTATAGAAAACAGTCGAACTTTTTCATTCAACCCAATTTTAGGTCTTCTGCAGCTTCCTCTGTCAGGGAACCATGAGTAATCTGTTGTGTAGTTTAAGGTGGTCTGTGGATCTGTGTAATTTGAATCAGCACAACATGCTATGTTTTCAAACCCTACAAAAAATGTCACGGATTATATTTATTTTGTACTAAAAGGGATTTTCCCCTAAATAAATTTGAGCAACATAAATAAAAGAAAGTGTAAAATGGTTTTAAGATTCTCTCTGTTTGGAAACTGAAAGTATAAAACTACCAGTTCTATTTCTTCATCCTCACAAATTTTTGTTTGTTTTTTCTCATTTTAACTGTGATTATCACTTGACCTTTACTTTATATTAATTTTTTTGCTACAATTATTGGAAAATATACCAGGTAATAGACATCATGATCTAAGAGAATTATAACCTTAAGTTACTAACCTTCAGTTGCAAAGCCAGAAACTGATCTGATAAATATATGCAGACAAACAGCACTTGCCACAACCAGTCTCAATACCCAAATTTCTGGTAATTCCATCATAATCTGAAATAGAGGTTACCCCATTGGTTTGCAAACTTGAATCATGCCAACTAACACTTCATCACCTAGTACCATAAATCTTCTTCTGAATTCCATTTCTTTCTCTGCCTTGATCATCAACACTCTTGAGTTTTCCTATATCTCAGATTAGGGGAGAAATGAAATAAAGCTTGCTTAATCCCATAATTCTGAGAACTTGTCTCTTGTGAAAGATTTTGACGCCATTTTGCACAAGTACTGAATTGGATGGAGGATTAGAAGAACAAATATTCTTGAGATATAGGGGTTTGACTTCAAGCCTGGAAACGGCAGGAGGTAGTAGCTAGGAAAGAGATGGAAGACGAGTAAGGAGATTGAATTAGTATAAATCCAAAGTTAAATATTTCTTTTATAGTTTTATATGTTATTGACGTTAAACATTATTTTTCATGGAGTGGTGGTGGTGGTTGCTTGATTATGTGTATTTAATATTGATATGGTGTAAAATAATTGGACAGACCACTCCTTCGTCTTCTTCTGCCTTCATTCCTCTCATTTGAAACCATGGATGTTAAATGATCAAAATAAGAGTGGTATCTTCATGGAACAAATTTGAACTTTTCTGGTATACGTAGCAACTGTAAGTGACGTATCGTTGAATATATTTATTATAAATTTGTATACTTAGCTTTTCACTAATGTTGACCTATGCATTTTTATACAAATGGTTATGGACATTATTGTTAGAGTCTCGTGTATCTGATTTCGCTTTAGGTAGGTAATGAAGTTACGGGGGAAAGGAATTCAAATAAAAAATTACTAAATATAGGAATTGTGATTAGTTTCAAAGACGAGACTGTTCATTCTCATGCCTAGCACTATCAACACACCAATTATTCCCTTTCATGTTTTCTATAATATTTTACTTACAGATAAACATTTGAAACCAAGTATGAAGAGGAAGTGGCTCAAGAAAACCCCAAAAGAGCAGGTAACCCCTTCACATCCTTGTAGTACTAGCCTAACTTTTAAGCGTGATCAGACTAAAAATTTCTTCACAAATTAAATTACTATCCATTTATCAAAATTTAGCAGAATTTATTGTCAATATAATTGCTTACCTAATCTCATATATAGCTTCTTAGTCATATACAGAAAGGATAGATGTTGATATGATTAACATATAACTTTTTTGTTTGGTCAATCTCAATCCCATAACACGTTCAAGCACATCTCATTAACCATAAACTTGTATTTTGTGTAAAAAAGAATATTGTTCTTTATAGTATTAGTCCGAGTAACAAGTTGCATAGAATATTTATATATTGCCGGTAATTTCAAAGCTGGTAAAAGGATTCAAATTGAAGATTAATGTTTAAGTTAAAAGAATTTGATGCAGTCATCATCATCTTGCTACATCAGCTATCAAAATTATCCTTACCAAGACAAAATCAATTACTTTTTCCCTTATTTTACATGAACATTAAGTCAATGCAATTCAATTTCCTAATTCTTCACTTCAAGTTTGAAATCCTAATCAATGGTGGCATACATTAATAAATCATCTGGGAAAAACTCAGGTTAAATTAGCCTTTTGGGTATGATTAAAGGTTTTCCCCATTATATATTATATATTATACATTTTGGCCTAAGATTTTAAATATGATTATTCCATTCGAGTTGGCTTGCCTATACCCGACAAAGTGAATTGATACTTCCAATGGATTTACGCATATTTCTGTATTAAGCTTTGTCTGCTAATAATACATGCATATGCCCAAAACCTCTATTATAAGGCCAAGCTTCAACTCTACATATTATCTTTGGAAAATAAAATAAAAAATCATCCAACACTTGCCACAACAACTGGTAGAAGACCTTTCATAATCAATCATCAACCAAAATAATAGTTATAAAATAAAAACAAAACATTCCATTCATCTTTAATAAGTCAATCTAATTGGAATTATCTACTCAACATTAATCGTTTTTATATTACGTCAAGGGGAAATCCCAAAATTTTGAAATTGAAGTAATGTTTCTTTTCATTCATTTCATGTAAAATTCTTCTTTCAAATGGAAATGAACTAGAGTAATTATAATCCCTTTTCTAATTTTATTATTTTGTACCACATTATCTATTATATCCTTTTTTAAATGGTTAAGAATAAAAAAAGTAAAATTATTGAATATAGGAAATTTAAAAAGAAATACAACATAAATATCAAATAGATTAAAATCTATGAATATATTGGGTTTGAGAAAATTAGAAAAAAAGATATGAAATAAAAACCTAGCATTTCTTATATTACTCACAGGTTTAAACAGCAAAATAAAATAAAAAACACATTTCAATCAACCAAGCAATTCCAATTTTCCATTTATTGCTTCTCTTTCTTTTCTATTTCTCCACGATTCCTCCTCTACCAATTACACTATATCTTTTCGTTTTCTATTTTTCTTCACTCCACCCCCTCTTCACCCCCATGGTGGAAGTTCATGTTTTCCACTTTATATCCATATATGGATTACAAAGCATATATATATTTTAAACATTATACACTTATAAGTTTTTTTTTGTCCCTTTTTCTATTCCATATTGTTCTCCTTTACTGGGTGTAATTTAGTTTTTGAGTATTCTTGTGTCATATTTTAGGGGAAAATTTTGTAAACTGCATGATAAGATCTAAACTTAAAATTATATTTTAAAATACTTTTTTTAAAATCCAACCTAAGAAAGATGATCAGCATTAAATAGGAGTTCATCAGATTGCCATAAACTCATAAACACATTATAGCACAATGACTTAGAGAAAACACTGAAAAAGCCAGATCATTGGCAAGTTTAGGTCTTTATTATGCAAACAAAATTAAATAACGCTATGAGATTTGTTAATCTAGTTCCTTGAATTGCTTTATTGTACGGTATACAAAAAGCCCATCAAGCTACATAATTTACAAAGCTTGATGCAAAACAAAATACTTTGAAGCAACATATTTAACAGTTCCTCCATGTCTGCAGTGCAAAACAAATCAAATGATTCACTAACTCGCACACTTTCCCTAAGATACAGTTCTCTACGACCTCTGGTTTTTTGATGCAAAACGAAGGACTAGGTAAAATAAAATCCTGTATAGCACAGCCCAACCAAACATTATAAGCACAACTGTCCTCTTCCTACGTCCATCAGTCTTGATATGTAGACTATCCAAGATCTGAAAACCGATAATGGGTACTTGATCAATATATCCAAACGTATCATTGCACTGGTACTGGTTCATCAAGAGCCCCTCATAAGGGTATGTCATCGTTGAAATTATGTTCATCCAACGCCAGTAACGGGGAATGTCATGGCTGTTCAAGAAGTATCCGCAGAACAAGAAGAACAAGGCAGTGAAGGCAATAACCATAGCATAACCCAAGATGTAGTTTGGCACCACTGAGCTCACAAACACCACGAATGAATTGGTTGACAGAAGAGAAACGAAGAGAACAAGCAAGAAGTAAAGAAAAGGGCCTTGAAGTTTCAGGGCAAACCAAACAATGACTGCATAGGAAGCTGCTTGGAGAAGAATAAATGGCATGTGAGTGATTATGCCTGCAATGGTGTAAGTGGAAGCTCTATAGGCATTATGAGAAGTTTCCCTTATGAAGATGAACCTCTCTTGGATGAAGGCTGGGACGGCATCATTGGAAGAGAAGAAGAAGAGGCACACTGTGAAGATGAAGAAGCTGAGGCGGTTGGTGATTCCTTGCAAATCTTGTTTAGGGTTGTGGAACATGGTGGCCATCATGAACCCCATGAAGGTAAGAACCATCAGTCTTGAGAGAAAAAGCTCAGGGGTGCGCCTTATGTTTATGAAGTTGCGGCGAATGAGAATCCATATCTCTGTTAGGTAAGAATTTGCAAACTTTGCGCCAAGGTGTTCTTCTGTGCCATTTGATGGAGTGAGGTAGTCATTCTCATTCACTGTGTAGTCACTGCTGTGGGGTGTTGGAGTCGCTTGAAGGATTTCACTCGAGTATGTGTAGTAGCCAGCTGAAGCATTGTTTCTGCTCATCACACAATTCATTATAAGCATCACAACAACAATACTTAGTTATTTGTATACACTGTAACTCAAAAGTGTTATGCCTGATCCAATTGGAAATTATGATAACTATATATTGTGTGCTATTTGTAAATATAGTCAAATTAAATTATATGAATTATCCCTTGAATTAGTTTGATTTATATTTAAACTTTTCTGAATTTTATGATTTGGGAAAATAGTGAAATATTGCAAACCTTGTGGTATTGTTGAGCTTGTGATCATTCTTAAGCCGTGCAGGTGTGAATTTGAGAAAGGCTGCACTGTTCCCAGTGCTCCAAGACATGGAAGTGTTGTTATAAGGACTTCTGAGACTGTGATCGAATTCGTCCACGGCCCTTCTACTTACCTGCGAGGAGTGAGAAAAGTCCAGAGACTTGTCGTCAAACCTGTGGCTAAGGTGCGAGGAAGGGGCATGAGAGGGTGCAACAGTGGAGAGCGAGTGTTGGTGGTTAGACAAAGGAGGTGGTTTGACCCCAGTGCGTGCAAACTCTGCAAGTACTTCAACGCCAACCTCATTCTGATCGTACTCTTGGATCACGTCAATGAGACTTTCAATGGGGTTCTCTCCCTTGGGGACTTTGCGTGGCATGCGTGACAAGTGGAGGGCCACGTCTTGCGGCGACCCTTGGAACATGAGCTGGCCCCGTGCGAGGATGATGAGGTGGTCGAGGAGGAGTTGGATTCTGGAGGAGGGCTGGTGGATGGTGAGGATGACGGTGCTGCCGCTGCGGGCGATGTCGTGCACTTTCTCGATCACGCTGTGGGCGTTGGTGGAGTCTAGCCCTGAGGTTGGCTCGTCCAGGAAGAGAAGTGATGGGCCGTGGATGATGTCCACGCCGATTGACACGCGCCGCCGCTCTCCGCCGGACACTCCTCTTGTCCCTTCATCTCCTATGTAAGTGTTCCGAGATGACTGCACCACCACAACAAACGTAAACACACAAACAAAGAAAAAAAGAAAGATAACTCATTAAGAAAAGAGATAAGATACTTTGATGAGTTCCATCAAAATTGGACAATGATACTTTGATATTTTTTATTAGTTGAATATAGTTTTGAGTGTTGATATATTGATAACTTCATTAGTAAAGAAATATTTTTTTTTTCTGTTTGAAAATGTGAACCTATGCGCAGAGAAGAGAAGGAATAATTTTGAAAAAAAAAATGTTATTTTGACCATTGGTAAAAAATCAGTTTACAAAATGTAATTTCATAAATAATTTTAAAATTATTTCGAGCGAAAAATAATTCTCTTTTCAGTTTCATTTGTGATCTGGTGCAGGACATTTAACCTATTAACACCTTTTGAAAATTGTATTGTTTTTTATCACAATTATAAACTGTACATTTCACTTGTAATATTTTTTTTTCTATTTCTATAAGATATTTTTATACTCCTTATATTTTTATACCCACCTTACACCTCCTATTTTACCTTTTATCTTTTTTTTTTCCTTTATCAATATAAAAGTTCATTTTTTAATGATTATATTATCCTAAAAATGAGTGATCTAATTGTTAGTGTAGAATGTAAAAATACTTTTTTTTTAAACTTGAAAAAGTATACTTTCACACACACCCAAAAAAATATATCCACTTTATGGGTTACTTAGTAGATGTAAAGTATTACCCTCTTTTTAGTTATTAGTTTCTTGCTACTTTCATTTTTCAAATAAAGGTTGATTTTTAGTCAAATTGGATTAACCTATAAATATATACAAATTTCTAAAATGTAATTTATATTAATTTAATCTCACAAAATCAAGTAAGAGGAGGAATTAGTAACATGAGGATTGGTGTTAGTTCTATATTGTAAATTGATTTGTCAATCCTGAATATGAAATATATATTAAAAATCCAACCTTAACTAAATATAAAATATATATTGAAAATCCAACCTCTGGAAAAATTATGATCACCCATAATGCATTGCAGAGAATGTATAAAGATGTGAATATTCATCTTTAGAAAGAATAATTTGATAACTCTAAAAAAAAATACATTTTTAATGAACAACTTTAAAAATATAATAATACATATTAATATTTTAAATTAAAAATAAATATTTTTATTTTAAAAAAATATTAATTTAACAACTACATAATCAAAGTAACTCCCTTATAAATTTTTTTAAAAAAATCATCTTTTCACACAGATTCAAACTTCATTAAAAAGTCTTATTTTTGTGTGTGTTGTGAAAGTATCCCGATCCTATATACTTTATTCGTTAAATTGCGTGTCTTTGAAGTCAAACCCTAAATCATTGTTATTTCTTTATCTACATGAGTTAAGCTTGAATTGTGTTCATGAACACATATATAAGCAAGAAATTATATCTTAAAAAGATATAAAAGAAGTGAATTAATTAGTAGCAGATTTGAATACCGTTAAGCCAAGCTGGTCAATGAGCTTCTCCACCCTCTGTTTCTTATCAGCAAGTGAGAGTGGTCCAAGGCGAAAATCAGCAGCAAACATGAAAGTCTCATACACAGTTAACATAGGGAAAAGCCTATCTTCCTGCATGATATATGCAGAAGTTCTTTTGATCAAACTTGCACTCATGGTTGCACCATCCAATGAGACCTTCCCTTTAAGGCTTCCACTAGCAATCCTCCCAGCAAGCCCATCCAAGAGAGTGGACTTTCCTGCACCACTAGGACCCATCACTGCAGTGATGCAACCCTTTGGTGCATAGCTGCTGATATCATGCAGCAAGTCCACTTCTTTACTCGACCACTTCCCCTCCACCTTCGTCTTTTTTGTCACAGTGTAAGTGAGGCACTCAAACACAAGACCCCCAGTGAAGCTCACGGGTGGTTTCCTTATGTCAATCACCGTCTCAACACGATGGTGGCCATTGGCTTGAGTCATAGTGGAGGCTATTCAGAAGGGCTCTGAAACTGAAAGGGTGGATGGTTAAGGATGTATTAAAAGAGAGGGAATAGTGCTTTGTGCTGCCGGTGAAAGATGGTGCTTCCAAAGCTATTCACCATGCTGTCTTCGTTGAAGAATCCATTTGGGGTTGTTTCCATCGAAAAGCTGAAAGTGGCTTCTCGTTTTCTTCATCGCTTGGTTCATTATATTCGCTTAAACGTAAGCATGCATATGTATCATTTTTCATATAATATTCAGTAAAGAAAGGCTGGCAATGAACCAGACTTTTTTGGATATTTATATATATTTCATTCTTGTATTTATGTGTCATGCTAACGGACTTACCAATTTCAACTATTGGAAAAACAAACAAAAAATTACTTTCGATTTCTTTTTTTGGCATAATATTGCAGATCAAACGCAATAAGATTTATTGGAAAATGATATTATAGCACCATCCTTTTCAATAATGGATATTGAACCTACGTTGTGTCACAGTTTGGGCTTAAGATCCTTATCCCTGTAACTCCCTTTCAAAAGCACAAGTTACCATAGCTGTTGAACAAATATCGAAGGACAGTGAAAGAGTAATTTTCTTAGCTGGAATCTCTTTTCCTTTCGAATCAAATTGGTGATGATCCACAAGCTTTCTTCTAGTAAATAATTATGTTTTGAATTCGACTAACTTCAAGTTTTTTTTGTGTGTTTGAAACACGTGAAAAACTAAAATTATTTGATTCTCGTAGAGTATGCTATAGGATAAGGGTGGGTAAAAAATCCAAATTACAAAATCCAATCCATAATTATCTATATCCATATTAGTTTTAATCCATTTAAATGGATTTATTTCAAATCTAAATCCATATTTTTGGATTTTAAATCAAATCCATTTAATTGAATATGGATTAGATATGGATTGGATATATTTTTGGATTATCCAATTTGTATTTTGGGTTGGATTTTGACTTGGCCCGATCCAGGTTGAGCCAAGACAATTCAGGCACAGGTTGAGCAAAGTTGACCCAAGTCCACGTCGAGCTGAATGGGCCCGGACCGATGTCAAGTCGAGCGGGCCCGGACTGATGTCGAGCCAAGCGGGTCCAAGCCGATGTCGAGTCGAGGGGGCCAGGGCTGATATCTAGTCATTCGAGCTTGGGCCAATGTCGAGTCGTGCGAGCCCGGGCCGATGTCTAGTCGTGCGGGCTCGGGCCGATTTTGAGTTATTCAGGCCTAGGTCGATGTCGAGCCGAGCAAATCCAAATCGATGTCGAAGTGAGCGGGTCTGGTCGATGTCGAGCCGACCGGGCCCGGGCCGATGTCGAGTCGACCGGGCCCGGGCCGATGTCAAGCAAACTGGGCCCAGGTAGATGTCGAGTTGAGCGGCCCCGGGCCGATGCCGAGTCGAGCGGGCCCGGGCCGATTTCAAGCTGACCGGACCCGAGCCGATGTCGAGTCAACTGGGCCCGGGTCGATGTCAAGTCGAGCAGGCCCGGGCCGATGTCGACTCAAGCGGGCCCAGGCCGATTTCGAGGCGAGCGAGACTGGACCGATTTCGAGGCGACCGGGCCGGGGCCGATGTCGAGCCGACCGGGCCCTGACCGATGTCAAGCAAACTGGGCTCGGTCAAATGTCGAGTCGAGCGGGCCCGGGCCGATTTCGAGTTGAGCGGGCCCGGGCCGATGTCGAGGCGAGTGGGCCCGGGCAGATGTCGAGCCGACCGGGCCCGGGCCAATGTCAAGCAAACTGGGCCCAGACAGATGTCGAGCCAAGCGGGCCCAGACAGATGTCGAGCCAAGCGGGCCCAGGCCGATGTCGAGCCGACCGGGCCTGGGCCTTTGTCGAGTCGATCGGGCCCGGGCCGTTGTCAAGCTGACCAGACTCGAGCCAATGTCTAGTTGTGTGGGCCCGGGCCGATGTCGAGGCGAGCGGGCCTGGTCACTGTCGAGCCGACCAGGCTCGGGCTGATTTTGAGCCGATCGGGCCCGGGCCGATGTCGATCCGAGCGGGCTTAAGCTGATGTCGAGCCGATGTCGACGGGCCCGGGCTGATGTCGAGACGTTCGGCCGAGGCCGATGTCGAGTTGTTCGAGCCTAGGCTGATGTCGAGTCGTTCGGGCCGAGCCGATGTATAGTCGTTCGGGCCCAGGCCGATGTCGAGTCGTCCGGACCCGGACTGATGTCGAGACATCTGGGTCGGGGCCGATGTAGAGCTGAGTTGGTCTGTGTTCAGGTTGAGTCGGCTTAGGCCCAGTTCGAGCCAAGTTAGTCTTTATCCATATCAAAATGAATTTAATGTAATTGACAAAGTGGATTTAATATAATTAACAAATTGAATTTAATTTGGATTCAATCCACTTTAAATGGATTTTAAAAAAATCCAAATATATTTGATCTAGTTAAAGTGGATATGGATTTTAAATCCATCCACTTATTTGGATTTGGATTTAGATTGAATTTTGCCATGCACACCCTTACTATAGGATAAATAAGTCATCTCATTGTTAATTAGTAAACTAGAAGAGAAGATATTTCAACGAATGCATTATACATGTTCATGTATTACTATTAATTTTCTGGTCAACAATTGAGATTACATGTTACCGAATGTTTGGAGATTATATATATATAATACTTGTGAACTGATCAGTAGCCAGAAAGGCCGGTCAAGATTAAATGTAGACATGTATAAATATGTAAATAAAATTAATTAAGTATAAAAGTTGATTAGTGTGAAGTAAAAAAAAAAGATGACAATTTTTTTCTTAACCATATTAATTTTAATATGCATCCTATCATTTTTCTAAATTTCCAAAATTACTCTTATTTCCGATTTAAAAATCTGAAATAGTAAATATAATTAAAAAATAAATAAAAATTGAAAATACATTCTAGATAAAAATTTACAGAATTCAAAAATGTGTTTTGGATATCCAAATCTAGAATATTTTCGGATAAAAGGTTTTAAAAGTAATTTTTATTTACATCCTCATTTTATTTTAAGGTTATTTTTGTCATTTTGAAAAGATATTATTTTATCATTTTCAATAACAAGTTGGGTCCATATTGAAATTCATATGGTGTAGAAAGCATTTGCCTAAAAAGATTAAAATGATGTGAGAGGTTCAATAGATCCATTGTCAAGTAGTATAAATAGATAAGATGTTTAGTTTAGTTTTTTAAAATTTAGAATGATATGAGAAAAATAAAACATTGACTTAATATTCAGTGTTTCTCCATTTATCACACTGTACGTCGAGAGATCGAGAGGAATTCAGCAAACAAATACGAAAGATCGAGAGGAATCCAGTAAAAAAAACTGAGAAAGGAGATATAAATGAAGAAACGAAAAAAAAAGTGACCGAGAAGAGAAAGAAGGGAAAGGGAAGACGAATTTCAAAAGCAATCTATTTCATATATATTTATATATTTAGTGCAAGTACAACTTGCTTAATTAATTTGATTTCAGTTAAATTTGATCTTGCTTAATTAAATTTGATTTTGTGCGAGAATTAAAAGAATTTTAATATAAAAAAAAAAAATCAAAGAGAGGATTCGCTCTTTTTGTTTTTCTCTTCTCACTTTCTATTTCCCTTCCTATTGGGTGTTCTGCTACATTCTTCTTCTTGGAATGATCAAACATGAATCACCAGCAGAATTTGTTTAAACAAGATCATGATCATCACAGCATTATGATAGAAAGATAAGGTAAAACACAATATTTTTCATTCAAGCTTGTATTTATCGGTTTAATTTCAATTTAAGAAATCGACACATCACATCGCCTATATATAACATTTTGTTGCCGTCAAAATTATCTTTTTTTGTTTCTTTTTTTTTTTACTTTATCAGTACCGTTCTTAATTAATAATATTTAGGTGAAGCAATACCAAAAAATATTGTTGAGTAGAGTCTCCGTCTTGCGTGTACTGAGGAGAATATTCTTGAGGTGGAAAACTCCATAGAAAATGTTTTTCTTTTAATATTATTATATACTCGTATATGTAATTTCTTTTGTAAATATCCAAGAGGATAAATGGTTGGACAACATTTCTCTACTGCATAAATTTTCTAGGCTTTTTTCGATTTCCTTAGATACTGTTTGTACTCTCTCATAAGTTGGGGTTTAGAATAATAATAATTGGTTGTGGAAGCTGCGGTGGAGAAGGAATTTTTTTATGCGGGAATCCAGTCTGGTTGATCTTCTGATGCAGCTGTAGGATAACAAAAGGTTAACAAGAGAGGGTGGAGTTAAACCCGATAAATGGCTCTGGAGGGATGTGGATTATACGGATTTCTCTGTGAAGGCAGCATATAAGTGTCTCATGGGGGAGGAGTCTGTAGTGGGTGAGGATTTATTCGCATTTTTGGACTCTAAAGACTTTACCTTCGGTACAATTTATGGCTTGGAGGGTGCTATGTAATGTCATTCCCACTAAAGACAATCTTTCGAGATGTGGCATACCTTTGATGAGTGATCGCTGCCCCCTGTGTGGTGTGGAAGAAGAGTCGGTAAGACATTTATTTTTTGAATGTAGGATCTCTTGGAGAATTTGGGGTATGTGTCTCGAGTGGCTGGGGTTCTCTTCGGTGCTACATCGTGATGCACAAATGTATTTTAGGATGTTCAAACCTATAGGCTTGAACCATGCATTTACCAGGTGCTGGGGGGGGCGTATTTGGGTAGGTATTGTAAGTGAAATTTGGAATCACAGGAATAGGGTTGTGTTTAAGAATGGGCGGGTGGATCTAGTGGAGGTTTTTACCGTGGTACAAAGGAAGACTTGGTCTTGGGTCACAGTAAAAGAAAAATTGGTTGTTTTATCTTACTCAGACTGGTGTTTGGAACCTCATTGTTGTATGAGGTATTTGAAAGACTGATTTTTTGCGTTATTTAACTAACGATTTTTCCAGTCTTGGTAGTGGTGGTGTGCTTTGTGCAGGTTTCATCAGTTACTCCTATCTGGCAAGGTTGGATTGAGGTGTGTGGCCTTGGGTTGCGCTTGGAAGGTGTTTGTGTTGTGTGCAGGTCTATCTGGCTATGACTGATTCTTGTAGGTTTGGAAGGTTACCTCTGGTCTATGTATGGGTTTGTTGGTATTGGCTCTTGGGTATTTGGTGTTCTTCAGCCTGCTGTAAAGACATTGTTTTGTTGTTGGTTGTTATGTCCTGTAATAAGGGTGTGATCTATTTGGTGGTTTTTTTTGGCGTACTTATCCTCCTTGTAGGATCGGTTTGTCGAGTTTTGGCACTTGGTTTGGCACCTCTGCCTGCTGACAAAGATCTTGTTCAGTTGTTGACTGCATGTCCTACATTGAGAGTGTAATCTCTTGGTGGGTTGATGTAACTGTATATGTTGGGTTCCTATACCTAGAACTGGTTTATTGTTGGTTTGTAGTGTAATGTTTGTTAGATCATGTGTTGGTTGGTGGTAGGAAACTTGTTTTGGGTGTTTTTGTATAAAGGTTAAGACACTCCTAAAATATCTCATTTTATTTTATTATTTTTTGCTGATAAAAAAAAAAGTTAACTGCAAAGAGAGTGAAAATATATTTCTAAAGCTTTTGATGTTTCAGCGAGTGCTTAAGTTACTCTGGCTTCCTTTCATTTGTTTGTGAAGGTGAAGAAAGGACAAGTCTTTGTTAGGACAACCTAAACTACTATTTATTAGATATAAGCCAATCTCAAATTATTTATTTATTCTATTTAACGTTAGAGATGGTTAATATTGTCATCTCCTTCTAGGTATAATCAAATGTTGTATAAGGTGACCTAATATAATATTTTTCTGATTGAAAGACACGGATGATATGATTGAATCTGATTCTTAGAGAACTAATAATTAACTTTTTGTACATTAACTTCATTAAAAAGTATTACAAAATCATATTTTAACACTAAAATTAACTTTGTGATATATCCTAATATAGACCCAAAACAAGAACCTATTAGATCCTGCAATAAACATAAAGTAAATGTACACATCATTAAACAATATTTATTACTTTTAACTTACTTTATACCAAATCTTAATTTAGATATCAGAATACCTTTTATAGATACCCATCCTACTATCGGATACAGTGCTATATAGGATGTCAGGTACAGTTAGCAGAAGGACCCCTTTCAACCCATTCAAAAATTGCTTTAAATATAATTAACCTAATATTTGGTTTGTATCTTAGTCTAACTTGTAGGTAATTTTTTTATAACTCAACTTTTAATGAAATAATTAATGATTGGTACTTAGCACACAAAAGAAAAATTGAAAGGACATGAAATTTAAGCAACAATACGGGTACCTTATTTTAAGTTTGTCAAGTGCTTTTATGGTCTTTCCAAAATTTTAGATTAGAGTGGTAAGCCAATCATACAAGTGTTGCAAGAGTGCTTCACGGTTAAATCCTCAAAGCATTACAATATTATAGTAACTATGTTTATGTATTTTTTTTATTCCTAATGGACATATTAGAAAGAGTGAGTTAACCACATATAAAATATTTGAGACCACCTTCAACAACAAAAAAACACCTTAAATTAGTGTATTTATGAATGTGTCTCTTATATATTATTTTTATCAATCATTTTCTGTTAAAAATTTAAGTAATAAATTATGATTGTCAAAAATTTATTAATAAATTTAAGTGCATGAGTAGATACATGAATTTATAAATAAAAGTGCCAAATAGAAGTTTTTGTGGCATTTTACCAAACAATTGGAATAAAAAGTATAATAAGAAATCGATGAGAAACATTATCGAAGTTTAATATAATTAGAATCTTAACTTATAGAAAGAAGAATAAATGATCTTGTTCTTATTCCTTGAAAATCCATTTCTCTTAATATTCTCGACACTTAAACCTTTACAAAAACTAATTACATAAATAAAGAAAGAAGAAGTAAATTTCGAGAAACCCTAATGTTAAAATATTTTTTTGTTATTGTTGTATTTTAGTTACTGTATACTTTTTCTGTTTTCTGTTTTTTGGTTCTTTGTGGGTTTTTGGGCTTTTACTAGTGCCTATATTATTTTTACCATTTTGTAAGCACTTTATATTGTACATTCACTCGCTGATTAATGAAATCCTTTTTCACTCATCTTTTCTCTCTCTCGAAGCTTCTCCTTATTCTTTCTCTGTGCTCACGGTTCTTGTTTTGGCACTCTTTCTTTTACTACAATTGACCATTTTCATGATGGTATCAGAGCTCTTCTTAGAAGAGCTCTGCTGCGCTTCATCTCTGATCTCTTATTGATCCTGTCTCACCGATCTTTCTCTTTCTTTCACTCTTCCGCTCCTCCTCTGTTTTTCTTTGATTTCTCGTTTTCTTGTTTTGGTTTTTCTATTTTACTCCTTCTTTGGTTTCTTTTGGACAGATTTTTCTTTCAACATGAAGAAGGAAAAGGAGGAATCAACCCCAAGTTATTTGTATCTCCATCCAAGTGAGAATCTAGCTACTCCTCTTGTCTCGCCGGTGTTGGACTCTAACAATTATCATTCATGGAGCCAGTCGATGCTTACGGCGTTAAGCGCTAAGGATAAACTCGAGTTTGTAGATGGAACCGCTACACAACCAGCAAAGACAGATTCCACCTTCTTAGCATGGAATCAGTGCAACAACATGGTGGTCTCGTGGCTGGTCCACTCTGTTTCCGTCCCTATCCGTCAAAGCATCGTCTGGATGGACAAAGCTGTAGAAATTTTGAATGATCTCAAGACAAGATATTCTCAAGGTGACCTCTCACGCATTTCTGACCTCCAAATGGAGGCATCCTCGCTAAGCCAAGGTGAGTTCTCAAGCACCGACTATTTTACAAAATTAAGGGTGATCTAGGATGAGTTGGAATATTTCAGACCCGAATCTGTTTGCATCTGTAAGAATTGTACTTGCAATATCTCCTCTATTGTCTCTAAACGAAAAAGGGAAGACCAAGGCCTACAATTTTTGAGAGGTCTAAACGATCAGTATAACAATGTTAAATCCCATGTCCTTTTAATGGAACCCGTCACACCTATATAAAAAATGTTTTCTTTAGTAGCCCAACAAGAACGACAATTGAGTAGCAATGCTTTGATTGCTAATATAAAGAATGTTCAGCCCATGGTAAACAAGAGTAATGTGCAGTCTTCTGTTGTTTGTTCTTTTTTGTGGCAAGAATGGTCATAATGATAGTGTGTGCTTTAAGAAACATGGTTTTCCCAATCGGGATGGAAAAAAGGTCAGCCATAATAGTAATAGAAAGGTTTGCACACACTGCAATAGAACTAGCCACACTGTCGATACATGCTATAAAAAGCATGGTTACCCACCCGGTTACAAATTCCAAAATGGTAAGACTTATTCTGTCAACAACATTGCCACTCAAGAGGAGTATGATTCCAACAACAATGAGAATGGTGATACTCATTTTAATCATCAGCAATATCAAATCTTAACCAACCTTCTCAAGCAAGCAAACACTTATGCTGGACAAGTTCAAGTGAATCAGGTTGGATCTTTTGCTACTGATACAAGTCAACAAGACCGGGACTCTAACTCTGTAGGTAACACACATACCTTAAAGAATCCTTTACTAAATAAATATACTTGGATTTTAGACTTTGGAGCAACAAATCATGTATGTTTTACTTTATCTGATTTTTCCACTTATCATCGTATCAATCCTATTCTCATAAAATTACCCAATGTACACTATGTTACATCAAATTACTCTGGAACTGTTAATCTCAATTACAAAATTAGTCTTATAAATGCTCTATATGTTCCAACTTTTTCTTTCAATCTTGTCTCTATATCCAAACTTACTTCTTGTCTTCAATGTGATTTAACTTTCTGTTCTAACAAGTGTATCATACAGGACAACGGAATCAGAGACAGGATTGGTTTAACTGATTTGATTGGTGGCTTATATTGTTTAGATAGATCCATTACACAACATGTTTCTCCTTTCTAGAACTGTGTAACTAAAATTGTTGGTCTTTGGCATCAAAGATTAGGTCATCCTTTTGATGAAAGACTAAAGATTTTACAAACCTATTATCTTGATATATCTGTTGAAAAGTCTTATTTTTGTGATGCTTGTCATCAAGCTAAACAAAAGAAACTGCCTTTTCTCTTAGAACTACTCATTCTGCACATATATTTGATTTAATTCATATGGATATATGGGGTCCTTGTTCTGTTATCTCTATGCACGATCATAGATATTTTTTCACTATAGTTGATGATTTTTCCCACTTTACTTGGATTTTTTCTATGCAAAATAAGTCTGAAATTAGAGCTAATGTTGTGAGTTTTGTCTCTTACGTTGAAAACCACTTTCAAACAAAAATCAAATCTATTTGTACTGATAAATGTGTTGAATTTGTGATGACAAATTTTTTTGCTTCAAAGGGCATTTTACATCAAACTTCATGCATAGAAACACCCGAGCAAAATGGTATTGTTGAACGAAAGCATCAACATATTTTAAACGTTACAATATCTCTCCTTTTTCAGTCTAAACTCCCTGCTAATTTCTGGAATTTTGCTGTGCAGCATGCTGTTTTCTTAATTAATTGTATTCCTACTCCTTTGCTCAATAATGCAACACCATATGAAAAATTGCATAGAAAGTTGTGTCACATTTCTGACTTGCGTATCTTTGGTTGTTTGTGCTATTCTTCTACTCTTGTTGCTCATTGAAAGAAGTTGGACAATCGTGTTGTTCCTGGTGTCTTTCTTGGTTTTAAAACACACACCAAAGGTTTTATTTTTCTAAACTTAAAAAGTCACAAAATTGAAATTTTCAGGAATGTTATTTTTTATGAAAACTGTTTTCCATATCTTTTGAAAATGAAAAAGATGCCAACAGCCTTTCACTTCCCATACCACAACATTGTGCTCAAACTTATGATGACATAAATATGCATAATGACCATGGTTCTCCTGATAAAAATGATGATGATCTTTGTGTTGATAACAATGACGTTCCTACTGCTACCCTTAAAAGATTTGACTGTAACAGGAGGATGCCAATCTATTTGCAAGACTTCCAGACTAGCAGTAATCAGGTTAGTACCAAGTATCCCATACAAACTTTCATTAATTTGAATTCCTTATCCTCTAATTTTAGACATACCATAATGTCTATTTCTTCTCATGATGAGCCTCAAAACTATGAGGCTGCCATTCAGAATCCTCTTTGGGTCCAGGCAATGCAGAATGAATTAGCAGCCCTTGCAGCTAATTAGACTTGGAGTATTACATATCTTCCCCCTGGAAAATCTGCCATTGGTTGTAGATGGGTTTACAAGATCAAATATCACTCAAATGGTACCATAGAATGATATAAAGCCAGGCTAGTAGCGAAAGACTACAACCAAATGGAGGGCATAGACTTCTTGGATACGTTTGCACCAGTAGCAAAGTTAACCACTTTAAGGCTTCTCCTAGCTCTTGCTGTAGCAAAAAATTGGGATCTTAAGCAATTGGATGTGAACAATGCCTTCCTTCATGGTGGCTTAAATGAAGAAGTTTACATGAAGCTTCCCCTTGGTTTTGCAGCAGCAAATAGAAATAAAGTGTGCAAACTTCAAAGGTCTCTTTATGGCCTCAAGCAAGTCGGACGCCAATGGTACGCCAAACTTTCTAATTTCCTCAAATCTCATAACTATAATATTTCTACTACTGACCACTCTTTTTTCTTCAAACATGATGGAGAAAAAATAACTGCACTCCTTGTCTATGTGGATGACATAGTCTTAATTGGGAACAACCTTGCTGAAATTAATCAAATCACAACCTTGCTTCATCAACATTTTTGCATCAAGAATTTAGGGGATCTTACATACTTTCTTGGCCTAGAAATTGCAAGGAACAACACTGGTATCCACCTTAGCCAGCGAAAATACACCTTAAATCTCCTTACAGAAACTGGTATGCTTGCTTGTGCTCCCTCTCTCACACCCATGGCACATACTCTTCGCCTTACTGCTGATAAAGGAGAAAGGCTCAATGAAGAAGAAGCTACCTCCTATAAAAGACTGATAGGACACCTCATTTACCTTACCAATACATTCTCAGATATTGCCTATGCTGTCAACCACCTCAGTCATTCTGTATCTGCACCTACCAACATTCATTCTCAGGCAGCTCTCCATGTTCTCAAATATCTAAAGGCCTCTCCTAGTGCTGGTCTTTTTCTCCATAACAATACTCCTATACTATTGGGCCACTTGCCCCAAGACCAGAAAATCCATCACGGGCTTTTGTATATATTTGGGTGAAACTTTGATCTCCCGGAAATCAAAGAAACAACAAATGATTTCAAGAAGCTCCTCTGAAGCTGAATACAGAGTGTGGCTTGTCTACCTTTTACAAGATCTTCGAATTCCCTTCATTTAGCCTGCTCTCTTATATTGTGATAGTCAGTAAGCAATTCAAATTGCTCACAATCAAGTTTTTCACGAACGAACAAAGCATATAGAAATTGACTATCATGTAGTTCATGAAAAATTCAATCAAGGACTGATCAAATTGCTCCTTATCTCCTCTTCCATGCAAACTGCTGATTTTTTTTTCACGAAGCCCCTTCCGCATAAGATGTTCAAGACCTTATATTTCAAGTTGGGAATGAAAAATATATATTTTCAGCTTGAGGGGGATGTTAAAATATCTTTTTGTTACTGTTGTATTTTAGTTATGGTTGTTATTCTAAGTACTTTTTCTGTTTTCTGTTTTTGGGCCCTTTGTGGGTCTTTGGACTTTTACTAGTGCTTATATTAGTTTTACCATTTTGTAAGCATTTTATATTGTACATTCACACGCTGATTAATGAAATCCTTTTTCACTCATCTTTTCTCTCTCTCGAAACTTCTCCTTATTTTTTCTCTGTGCTCACGATTCTTGTTTTGACACTCTTTCTTTTACTGCAATTGACCATTTTCATGACCTAATTCGTTCCCAGTAAAATTAGTGTTTATCAAGTTCTACTTTTAATTTAAATTGTAAATATAGTGTTCAACTCGTTTCAATTTTTGCTTGATCAAAACCAAAACAAAATTTAACAAAAATGAAAGTATAAAGTAATTACATTGAATATAAGTTAAGTATGAAATACAAAAGACTTCATGATTAAGCTCCCTACAGTACAAGTTCAACTCCAAAATACAAAGATTGGCTACAACAATTCATAGTGAAAATCCAAATAATCCACCAAAATAAATAAAGAATTTGGATGAAAGTGAAAAGAGAAGAGAGTGAAAATAATTATGCTTCAAGTTGAATGTTTCGTGACACTTCTTGTTCGAGAGAGATAATTGTCAGTTAAAGATTATTTTTTTCAGTTTTCTATACTCCGTATATAACTTAATAGAAATTGATTTAAGTTAAAATCAATTTCTATTATTTGATTTAACTTCATTTGAGTAAGGTAACTTTTTGGTTCATCAGCTTAACTTCTCATATTTTACTCTCTTTTTTTTCACATATGAACATTAAAACATTCTTCCATTATTAAAACCACATTATTATTTTCAATTGGATAGAAAAGTAATGAATAATTTCTCAAAAAAAAAAAATTATATAGTAATTTTAGAAACTTAATTAATGTATTTCTCGACAACTTTAGTTGAATCTTGATTTAATATATTTTTCTGCTTCTAAACTCAGTTTTAATTTGATCCTCCACACATCTTTATGAATTAATCTGTTGGAAATATTCAAAGTAAATTAATCAATGGATCTAAATTTAAGAATATATTTAATTAATTGATAATCACTTTATATATGCTCAAAAAAAATTATTTATATCAATACAATCATCATGGTTAGATTTTCACTAAATATATTTGAAAACGTGTCTCAAAGTTTATTTTGCTAATATTTCTAGTTTACCTATATTTTAACATATATAAAGCAATTAATTATATAAAACTATTATTTTATTGAAGTTCCCTCAAAAAAATTGATTTGGCTAAATTATGTTTTTAGTTACTGAAATTTAAGGTAATTTTAATTTTAGTTTCCAAATTAAAAAATTTATTTTAGTTTCTCAAAATTAAGAAAAATATAATTTTAATCCCTGAACATAGTTGAAGAACTAAAGTAAAAATTTCAAAAACTATTTTTAGTTTTTTAAATTTAATATTCAGAAATTAAAATTTAATTTTACTGAATTTAAAAAAAAAATATCCAAATTCTTTTTAAGAAATAGTTTGTCATTTTTTTCAAATATACAAATATCACCATTTTTTGTTCAAATGATTTTATTCTTATTAATCTATTCAGAACTCCGAGTTGTTCATGAAACGGATAAGATGATGATATATAAACAAGATTCGGGCGAATTGCCTCTGTTGTCTGTCATGTGAAGAGTGAAACGTGAGAATGAACAACCTTAACATGAAAGGGTACTTCAACAGCACCACCTCCTTCACCCCTTTCAACAGTAACCTCTCCCCAAGTTACCCCGCATCTCCTTCCTCCTATACTGCTTCAAAGTTCTCCCCTTCCTTCATAAGCCAAAGACAAAACCTTAAAGTTCAGAATTTCAAACCCCATGTCATTATATGCACTTCTCTGTCCAGTGAGTATCCTTTCCCCCTTTTTTCCAGTCATTTTGTTCTCCATTGTTTATTTCTTAATATGCTGTATTCTTTTTATGTTCTCAACTTCAATGGTTTATCAAAAATGTTTTAATTTTTGGTCTTTATTTGAAAGTGTTAAGGGTGTCTCTAGGGTTGGGTAGTAATATAATGTGAAGGGGAGGGCAGACCTGTGAAATTCACACTATATAGTTCCATATCCTTTTTTTCTACTTATTTTATTTGTCAGCAGTTTTTGTTTCGTTTTAGTTTACTGAATTGTTGACAGTGTAAGAAATTAGAATGTCACTGTTTTTCCATTATGTGCTAACAAATCACAAGAAAAGAAAGCATCTTTATATTTTCTCTTTTTTGGGGTATGTTTTTTTTTATCTTGTTCTTTTTTTTCTGATTATTTTCTAAGTGTATTTATTTGTGTCTCACTAAAAAATGAAATTCCTTTCAGGTCATCAGGCTAGCAGTGCTTCCACGGCTCAAGCTGAGGAGCAAGAGGTTGAAATCGCAAATGGTTACAATATGACTCAATTTTGTGACAAAATCATAGATTTCTTTTTGAATGAGAAAACCAAATCAAAAGAATGGAAGGGGTACTTGATATTCAGAGAGGAATGGAGAAAATACAAGGATAGATTCTACAGTAGGTGCCAAAGAAGGGCCGATTTGGAGAATGACCCAATTATGAAGGACAAATTTATTTCATTGCAAAGAAAAGTGAAGAAGGTAGTCTCCATGTTTTTTATGTTCTTCACAACCATGCCCCCTTCCAATGTTGATTAAAGAAATAGATCCTTCTGCTGCATAATAGAAGCTGAAAAATTCAAAGAAACTTTTCACAAAAACTATTGGTTTTTGCCTTTTTTTGGCTCAAACAGAGAAAACAAAAATCTAATTCAGTTTTTTTTTAGCGGAAAAGATGCAGATACATTATCCTGCAAGTTCTTGCTAAACTAATAATAATATAGCATTATTATTCTTTTTGCTAATTATTTATTTTGTAAGAAAGAACAAATCTGTACATCAATTTTACTTTCATATCTAGGCAGTTGCCTGGCTTTAGACCTTCTTTCCCCGGTTTTTGTTTGATCAGGAGTAAGCATTGCAGATTGATGATGAAATGGAAGGACACTGTGAACTCCTCAAGGAAATACAAGATAGTCCAACAGACATCAATGCCATAGTTGCACGACGGCGTAGAGACTTTACAGGAGAATTCTTCCACTACCTCTCTCTTATTTCAGAAACGTATGACAGCTTGGAAGATCGTGATGGTAATTATGTAGAAATACAAATAAATGTTTGATTTTGGGTATTTGGCTCAACGATTGTTGATTCTATAACCAGTAATCACCAGAAAAAATGAGTAAAATAGTTAAGAATGTTTATTGTTGTAACTTGTAATAAGAAAGAACGAACTGATCATAAAATTAGATTTCTTTTACAAAGGAAGAAGATATGAGATGTTTATAGTATTAAGCTTTGAGGGTTTAATGTTGGTACTGCATTTAAAATTTACATAATGAACCCACCCCTTGCACCCTGGAAAAAATTAACACTTGTGATCCTGCCCCTTGTGTAGGATGTTTCTAATGACTGGCATCGGCGTGTTTTGAACAGGAATTTCCAGGCTGGGGAGTAGATGTTTGTCAGCTGTCAGTGCATATGATAATACTCTAGAGGTTGTGGAGACGTTAGATGCTGCACAGACCAAATTTGATGATATCCTCAATTCTCCTTCTATTGATGTTGCTTGTCAGAAGATCAAAAGTCTTGCAAAGGCAAAGGAACTTGATTCTTCATTGATATTGTTGATAAGCAGTGCTTGGGCTAAAGCAAAAGAATCTACAACGATGAAGAATGAGGTATGAATTTTATGTTGCCCCTTGGTTTTGTACTGTCATTCCATCCTTTTCAAAGATAGGACGCCATGTATTTGTAATTGTGCCCAGCCAATATTAATAAAAAACTTTTATAAAACTTAAAATCAAATGGAATGTGTTTCTCTTGTAGTTGTATATATAAGCATACAAAAATTTCTTTTTCTGTAGCTTTCTGCTTGCTCTGCTAATTTTAAAGCGGTTTGGACTGTGCATTCTTATTTTTCAAGTTTTAAAATACAGGACTTGAAAGAAAAATGCTGGTTGTTGGGGTTATATTGCAGAGAGTCAGAAAGGCATAGTTACATACATTGGTTATGACTATGAAGTTACATGGGATGGAAATTTTAAGAGGTTTTCATGTCTTTCCCTATATAATACTGATACCTACCAGGATAGGAAGCTAAAGTATGAATCTTTATGGGGGTCTTAGGAAGGAAAAAACTGAATTGATTGTTCTGATTTATAAATCAATCTGTATTATCTGCACGCCTTCATTCTTGTTCATCTAGCATGTTGGACCTTAATTTTGACTGCTCAAGATTAGAAGATATTATTAGACTGCATTATCATATGTCCTCTGTGCAGGTGAAAGATATAATGTATCAATTGTACAAGGCCACAAAGAGCAGCCTAAGGAGTATTACTCCAAAGGAAATAAAGCTACTCAAGCATTTGTTAAACATCATAGATCCTGAGGAGCGATTCTCTGCATTGGCAACGGCTTTCTCCCCTGGTAATGAAAATGAAGCCAAAGACCCTAATGCTCTATACACGTAAGAGAATTTCCTCCTGGTTCATTCTAAACTGTTATCTTTTTGTTGTGATAAATATGATATATTGCTTTAATTTTGATGTGGTTAAGCAGCACCCCAAAGGAGCTGCACAAGTGGATTAAGATCATGCTTGATGCGTATCATCTGAACAAGGAAGAAACAGATTTGAGAGAAGCAAGGCAGATGACTGACCCTATTGTAATTCAGAGGTTGTTTATCCTCAAAGATACTATTGAACAAGAATATATGCCAAAAGATACAGCTGAGAAGTCTGAGACTAAAGATGACTCTAAACCAGTAGAGTTTTAAGTTGCGTCTCACGAACATCCTTCTTGCCAATATGTTTCTTGTTCCCTGCCTTTTTTTAGATCAAGAGTATGAAGTGTTGAAGTGGAGAAAAGACTCAACATGAGATAGATCAAAGAAGTTACTACCCTTTCAAAGTTTTGTAATACATTCCAGTTGGATATTACCATATTTCATCTGATTTTCATTGCAAAGTTGAGGATTGTACTTCTGGCTGTAAATTATGAAGCATCCACCTGAGGAAGTTGGATGATGATAAATCATTTTGAGTGGAGGTGGGCACATCAACGTATCAATCTAATTTGAACCACTCAAAACCGAAAAATTTGAATTCGTTCGGATTGGATCGGAAGAAAAAATCTTAATTTGTTTAGATTGAATTGTATTTCATATTTTGATTTCTAGAACCATAAAGTAGAGAGGTTATTTCTCCTTTTGAATTAACATAGACGATCATAACATAAAAAGAAAAAGAGAAAAAGAGAGAAGAAATAAACACTATATTTTATATTGATTCATTTGACACAACAAACTACATCAAGTTCTTAATCAACAGATTGAGATCTACTAGGCAGATTAATGTTGTGAAGTATAATCGAATGTTATTTGGAATTGTAACCACACTTCACTAACACCTTGAATATTATTTGGGATCTTAGTCACTTTTGACTAATCTATTGAGTATTCTTTATGATTGTAATTACTCTTGACTGGTCACGTACAAGTATTCTTTTGGATCACAATTACTCCTAGTTAACCCGGTTCAATTATTCTTTCAACACGTCATTTCTGACTCAACGAGTATTCTTTGGGAACATAATCATTTTTTACCAACCATATTCATATATTTTTTTAACAAATTATTTCTAAGTCAATGAGTATTCTTTTCCAAATAACCACTCTTGGCTAACATAAAACATTTTGTAAGGTATCATCAAATTTTCCATACTAGACAGGAATTGTGTCTTTTAACAATTACAAGACTTATGTGCTCTAACCTTGTTTGCTAGATGAACACTAATAGTGTTATCTAAGAAGCTTTTGAGGCATACAAAATCTAACAGCATTTGCAATGTCCTCTATTCTTTCTTCTTCTTGAAAGGTAGTTTTATAAAGGTATTGAAAGAATATAATGGTTGAAAATTTGTTTTTGGTCGTTGAGCAGTAGTTTTAGCTCACTTGAGTATCCTTTCTATATATCTAACATCATGTATTATGCATTAAATTCATTTCATGCTACTTTAAATGTGTCTTCTTTTTTAAGCAACATCTTTTATAGCTAGCAATACTTATTTCCCTAAATAGCATAGGCTTTTGCACCAAAAATATGGTAAAAATGCACACAGTAATGGACATCTAGTTGGACTAGAATTGAAATGAACTTGTGTTAGGTCGTTATTGAAGAAAGCAACTTTATAGCTCTTCATCCATGATATTATTTAATGTGATTGGAGCTTGAAGGGATCTTCTTGACAAACAAAAATAACGAATATTTCCTGCAACATAAAATAAGTGTATAAATATTAGAGAAGTACGCGTGAGCATATAAATCCCTTAGCATACATAAGGTAAGACTCCAAAGTATTGTATTATCATACAAACAAAACACTTATGTCTTTCATGATTTGTTACTGGAAAAAACATTCACCATGCAGACGATGGATGACCACATTTTATTATACTTACGTACTTAATCAAAATTATATATGTTTGACTTTTTCCTAAGATATCTCTATGAAGTAAAATTTGACCTTAAAGACCCTCAATTTTTCCTTAGGCACTTTTCATAAACATTAAATATATTATATTTGTGGATATTGTTTAAACTCATCTCAGATTTAATGAAAAATCTCTGCATTAACTGAATATTAGTATGACCAATATTTAATTTTTAAATTAAGTATAAGAACGAAAATTCGTATATACATATTCGTCTGGTTCTCATGCGTGTCCTTGATTTATATTATAAAAATATTCTTAGTTTATTAAGTAAAAAAAAAAACTTATTTTCATTATTCTATAAGGTCTTTTGTTTCATTTTATTATGAAAATCTTTCTTTTGCAACAAATTTTTCATTCTTCTCCTCTTTTAAATGTTCAACTCATTTTATATCCACCATAGTCTCAACTACGCATTTTTTTCATTGTTTGCATTTCAAGAACACATAAACCTCTATTTTATCGGATTAAATCATTTTTAAAATACATATTTGATTATTTCGTTCAATTTTAATATTTTATTTGTTGTTTATTATTTTTTGTTTTTTTTTGTCAATAAAGATGTTTGACTATCAATTTTAAGTTTTTAATAGTATAAACTTTTAATTTATTAGAGAACTTAAAATATTTTATATTCTGTTCTCTCTTTGATTTTTAACTTTTATATTTTGTTTTCTCTTTGATTTTTATTTTTTATTTTCTTCTCTCTTTTCATATTCACCAAATTTACTCATATCCTCCATATATTTTCTTCTCAACATTTATAACTATAATAAAGATTATAGTTGTCATAAAACTTTAATTTTAATTATTTATAATTGTTTATATATAATATTAAATTATTGATAATATTACTTTTTTATTATTATTTTTACTTTTTATAAAAAAAATGATTAAAATTTAGAATATTGTAAAAAAGTAATTGTCTAATATAAAAAAGTAAGACACAGATTTGATATTGGAGAAAATAATAAAGTAAGTATAAATTTACGTAAATATCTGTTTGTAGAATATAAACAGTAAAACCCATATCTTCCGCATCCCCTTGCATTCCTAACGAAGTATCTGCACTGAAGCAGTTCCAATCACAATTATGACGTGATTTTCTAGTTCTCCAACTTTACTTTCACGTTTATGATCCATTTATTTTTGTTGATGGAAAACTGTGCTGAAATCATATTATAGTATCAACTCAGCCATTTTCATTGCAACTTACTGGGCCTTATCTTTTTTCTAATATATTTATATTCATATGTTATTTGTTCACGCAATGGTCGTTATCGCAGTTAGCAAAGGGTACACGATATAGAATAGAAAAGAGGGACAAGGTCCCTGCATATTTAACCATAACCATATGTTATGTTATTTGCTGATAAAAAAATAAAAAATATGTTATAAAAAATAATAAGTTTTTAGTGTTTTTTATACAAAATGTCTTTTCTTTTCGTCTTAAAATCCTTTTGAGTCTCTTTCAAGATTTCGTAATAAATAAGTGATAGCGTGTTTAATAAATATTATAAAAGAAATATAATATTATGTAAATAATAAAAAACTAAATGTTTTTTTTTTCAATGAGACGATAAAAGTTCACAACTTATATTGAGAATAAAATGATAAGGAAAATGAACTGAATATAGGACTAAAATAGATAAGAAAAAGATTTCAAGAGAGCTGGATGAAAAAGATAGGGATTAAAAAAATTATATGAACATAATCTGTTCAAAAGAATTATTAACCTTTCTATAGCATCGATATTTTTTTCTTAAGACAACTGTCTTGGAATATCATAAATAATTCATTTAACAAAAGTTAGAAGGTTCTTCCTTCTTTTTTACATCAAAATCCAAAAGTTCTTGTAACAATAAAGTAAAAATAATGTTATTTTTTATTAAAAATTAACTAATATATTTTTTCCTTATTTACTATTTCAAGAAAATTATTGGAATTTTTGGTACAAGTCATGATTATGGATAGAATGTGTTGCGGTACTATTAATTAGATCAAACGTACAACATGGTTGGGAGTAGTTTGAGCTGCAGTACAAGTCACATATACAAAACATAAGACAGTAATTGAATCATGTAATGTCTATTGTGATGTTGCAGAGTCAGAAAAGTACATAAGAAGAAGCTCAGTCAAATTCAGATCCATCTTTTGAGGATTTTCCGTTTCTGCAGCTATAGCATCTCTGCCTCACAGTTTCTGTGAAACTGGTAATCCCCAAATGCCCTTCTTTGTTCTCTTATTTTGGTTTTGATACTATGAATTTGTATGTTGCTTGTATGTTGTGGATGATCGTAATATGTTTGTTTTTGTTACATGAGCTTAATTTATAGATTTTCAAGGTTTCCTTCCTTTTTCTCTTGAAAACTTCTTGTTGACCAACCTGTAGATACCTTTCTTTTATATTTGTTCTTTAGACCCTTTTCAAATACGATGTTTTTCTTTTATTATAAGATATCTTCAGGTAATTGTGGATAACACAAAACATGTTGGTGGAGCATGCTTTCTTGCGGATAAATTTTCCATTTTGACTGCAAATTTTGGGACAACTGTCTAAAAGGGCACTTTAACTTACACCAAAATGTTTCTGGAAGGTTGCTGTATTTCAGGTTAAATTGAGAGATGGATGCAAAACAAGAAAAGGCATGGAATGAAGCTCAGAAGATTCCATTAAGCGTGGATCTTTTAGTTGTAGCAAAAAGGCAGCTTCAGTTCCTTGCAGCTGTTGACAGGAACCGTCACCTCTATGATGGCCCTGCCCTTGAGAGGGCTATTTATAGGTGAACACTCCATGAAGTATTTCCTGCGGATAAAGTTTCGTGCTTAATTAGTTTCAAAGAACAATTGCTTGTTATTTTTACTATTTTATTTAGTTCACTAAGCTTGACTCAAGAATTATTATGGATTATAATTTGTTTTTGAAATCATGTATCTGCGGTCAAATCACAGCTTTTCATTATAGTTGATCAATTTCTTATGTTCTGATTGGAAGAGAGGAGAAAAATAGGTTATAGAAATTAGTTAGTAAAGTGGAAATAGATAAAAAAATAGAAAACTAAAATGTTTAGTAGAATAGAAACAGAGAAGAGATGAAGACAAAGATTGAGAAAATAGTAAGGTGATTTCCACTTTTAAAAGATCATTTATATCCTCTTTCATCCTTCAGCATCTTTTCAACCAAACAAGGAATTAGTTCTGCTGATCTAATAACAATGAAAGTGTGTATTCAGGTACAATGCTTGTTGGCTTCCCTTGCTTGCCAAACATTCTGAGTCTAAGATTTTTGAAGGACCTTTGGTAGTTCCTCTTGACTGTGAATGGGTCTGGCACTGTCACAGACTCAACCCGGTAGGCTTCAGACCAGGATATATATATATATATATATATATATATATATATATATATATATATTATTCCTGATTATTAACAATGCTGTTTGATTGGGTTGAGGTACTGGCAATAAAATTTGGTTCCAATTTATTACACAGGTAAGATACAAAACTGACTGTGAGGAGCTTTATGGACGGGTACTTGACAACTTTGGTGTTGTCTCCAGTGTAGAAGGAGTTTGTGGCAGGCAAACTGAAGAAATCTGGAATCAACTGTACCCTGATGAGCTCTTCAATGCTGATTTGATTAATATTCTCCCAGGGGATATCTCTGAAAGGATTTCTAGGCTTGAAAAGTACACCAAGTATGATCTGATTTCAGCTGCTAAAAGGCAGAGTCCATTCTTTTACCAGGTAAAGGAAAGTTAGAGTTTCTTCATAAGCTTGATATTCTAACAGAATTACCAAGTTTTACCAGGCCAGTTCTAGTCTGGCTCTGTCAAAATCAAAGCCCTGATTTAAATGTTAGCATGCTTTAGGCTGTGTTCAACCTGACTCTTCTTCAATTTTATCAATTTGTGGTTGACTGTGTTTTGTTTTCTTGCCAATACATGCATGTGGTTTCAAAATTACCTTGTTTTGAAAAATCTAAGGTTCAGACAATTTTATTCCAACATTCTTAATTGACAGCATCTCCAAATAACATTACTATCATGTGGTGATATATGAACGCATCTTTCAGTTTAGTTGAATTACAAACAGTTTTGAGAAATTAATTTACCAATAGTCTTTCTTGTGCGTGGCCAGTACATAATATTGCATCATCTCAAGGGATTCAATATATGTTTTCTTTGTCATAGGTATCAAGACCCCACATGAAAAATGATCTCTTTATCAAGGAATCTGTGGCCAGATACAGAGGGTTTCTGTATCTTATCAAGAAAAACAAAGAAGAGGGTATAAAACGCTTTTGTGTTCCAACATATGATATTGACCTAATCTGGCACTCTCATCAGTTACACCCAGTTTCTTATTGTAAAGACCTCAGTGAAGCACTTGGAAAAGTATTGGAACATGACGATACAGACGCAGACAGAACTAAAGGCAAGAAACTGGATGTTGGTTTTTCTGGAACCACCAAACAGTGGGAAGTCACATTTGGTACAAGATATTGGAAGGCTGGAGCAATGTATAGGGGTAATGCACCATCTCCTATAACAAATAACCCTCTTTCATCTAACATTACTTTCAAGAAGGTTGTTTCTTCAAATGAGTGCCCACAAGAAATTTCACTACCAGATCGGAAAGTTATGGAGGTAATTTAAGATCTCCTTTTATGTTCCATATCTTACACGTTTTAAGCTCTAGCTCTGAATTACGTGTATACGTGTATTAATAATTCCATGCAAAATTTATTGAGTCATGTACACGAATATGCAAGTATAACTCCATGCCACATATCATGAAAAGTTTGTATTACTAATTTTTTATTGGATCAATTTTAGTTTAAATGTTTCTCCCTAGAATAGTTCAGTGGTTTGTAAAGCTTTTCATCATAACAGCGATATAAACAGTTTGAAATTATATCAATGAAGTTGGAAGGTTTGTTTATAAAGGGTCCGTCAGGGTTAGGATTTTGTTAGCAGCAAGCCAGTCATGTTATGTTATCTGGGTTCTAGAGAGGTAGGTAACTGTTAAATAATGGACATGCTACAAAATGTAACCATTCTTGTGTATATAAATACAGACCAGGAGCTTAATCGCATAATACTAGTGCCTCCAACAAGTTGTCTTTCTTGAGTATGTTTGTCTGCTTTCACATGGAACCATAGTATAAGGACAATCTTTCTTGATTTTGGGGATCATAATGCTATTACTTCTTGTTGTTCGTCTTCTTTCTGCTTGTATATAGGCATAAATTGAATAACCATCACTGAAACAGCTTTTGTTTATATGAGATAACATTTGCAATTCCCTCGTACATCCAATCAGGTTCTCTTGGAGTTCGTTGGGGTTAAAAACTTACCAGAAGGCCAGGAAGGAGATATCTTTGTTTTATTTTCCAAATCACAGCCTGATGCATTCTTTGGTGCTAAAAGAAGACTGACTATTTTATCACAATCTAGAGAGAAACAGGTTGCATCTTTCCAGTGTGAACCTACGGGAGAGCTGCTTTTTGAACTCACGTCCTATTCTTCTCTAAGAAAATCAACAAAGACAATCGCTTCAGCTTCTTTCTCTGTAAAAGATTATCTTGACCCAGTTTCAAAACTCCATGTTGAGAAATGGTTTGAGTTGGTACCAAGTTCTGGTACTGTGAGCTCAAAGCCCATCTTGTTACGAGTAGCCATCTCATTTTCTGTCCCAGTTCCTGCCCCATATAAACTCCAAATGACTCTGTCTCGTCCATCTTCCAAAAACGAATGCCTCTTTAACCCTTCTGTTAGATCTGAACATGCTAATAGCTGGACTCATGTCACTGATGAAAATGGAAACAGGATCATGCGCCTTAAAATGAGGTACATCTACCCTCTATATTATGCCAGATAACAATTGGAGGTCCTTGCCAAAATGTGTACTTCATTTTATTATGGTCTTGTTGGGGACTGGTCTTAGGTGATTGATGCGTTCTAGTTACTGCTTCAAAAGTGATTTGCTTTGCTGCTTGTCTTGTGTCTTGAAAATATCAACTTGTTGTATTTGCATGTGAATACTGTTCCTACTAAGTGCTTGCGGTCATCTCATTCCTAGATTAGATGTGTAAATTGAAAACCAATTTTTACTGTCACTGTAGCTTTCTGCATGTAGATATTGTTGAGGTTTGCCATTCAGTGTACCCCAATATATGATAAACAGTTCATAATGTTGGATTCTTATTGATACAAATAGTATAACATTCAAGCACAATTATGACTAATTGTGGTTCCAAAATAAGATCATTAGTCCATAAATTCATATGGGAGAGAGAGAGTATACTTGTAAAGCAGTTGAACCAGTTGAACAGATTTACGTCCCTAAAGAAGTTTTTCCCTCATTACTAGACTTTTCTTACGGAATTTTTAAGAAATGAATTTTCTGCAAATTTTTCTCTAAACTTTTAAAATTCCATAAAATATAGGTAAGAAAAGTTGTAAAAAAATATGAAAAATTCTGACAGTGTCTAGATCTTATTGTGTTTGTCATACATGTTTTAGAATTCCACACAGTCTATCTTATGTACATTATCCAGTATTACTGTCTCTTGTAATGAAGTATTCTCAATTAGTTAAGCTAATGATGATCTTCCCAATAACGAATTACATTTTAGGGATTTGGAGAATGCAAAGAACATAGGAAACCCTGGAACGAAGGTTGTTGGCCTCATGAAGTCCGGCGAAACTCGCACTCTAGCTGAGTTTATTGAAAATGGGTGGTCTGTTTTGGAGAATCTGTGGTTCTTCCACCTTCCACACAAATGCACAAACGATGGCCATCTCTTTGAGCTTACTGGTGCCAAGACTGTATGTATTTATTATGAAGTATTCTATTTTAAAATATGTTGTCCTGGCCAAGAGCTCTCTTGGATCTTGAATTCTTTGTTACTCAGTTGATATTTCACATATCCAGTAACTAGTACAATTTTCAATAGCATTGCTGCACATAAGATTTCTAAACATGCGTCAAATGAGACAGATTCAAAGTTATAATATTAAATTCATGTCACTTTTACAGTTGAAATTTTTTCCTGGAAGAAAACTAGAGTATGAACTGGGACACCATGGAAAACGGAGAAATGAAATGGACTTCCTGACAGCAATTGAATTCTCCGTAGAAGAGCCTTATGGCAAAGCAATGGCATTGCTGGACTTGAGATTTAAACATGTCACGGTACTTATATATGTTACACATTTTCTATAGAGACATTTGTTTTTCATTACTTAATTTGTTTTCTGCTTTTCTGCTCCTGCTCATTTTGTAAAGGCAAAGGAAAAGTGGATGGTGCTGCCCGCAATCATTTTGGCTTTTATTGCTGCTAATGTAATGAAAAAGGAAGAATATGAAGGCGCCATTGCTAACAGTAAAGATTTGAAGGTGAATGAAAGGGCAGTCTTGAACAGAATGGGGCTGAGTTCTAATGTGTGCAGTGAAGAGGATGGTATATCTAAGAAGTCTGGACTCTCCAGTGGAAGCTGTGGCAGTGGCTGTGGCGGTGGCTGTGGGAGTGGCTGTGGGAATGCAGTGGAAAGTGGTGGCTGCGGGGGCTGTGGTGCTGGTGGTTGTGGCGGAGGCTGTGGAAATATGCTTAAGAGTGGTGGTTGCGGCGGTTGTGGTGCTGGTGGCTGTGGAACTATAATTAAGAGTGGTGGCTGCGGCGGTTGTGGTGGTGGTGGTTGTGGGGGAGGCTGTGGAAATATGATTAAGAGTGGTGGCTGCGGCGGTTGTGGTGGTGGTTGTGGCGGTTGTGGTGGAGGCTGTGGAGGAGCGGGCGGATATATGTCGAAGGGTGGTGGTTGTGAGGACATAAGTGGTATCGATGGACATTTGAAGGAGGAGCTAAAGTACGTGAACGAAGAAGCAGTTACTGCATGAAGCATGCATGATTATGCATGTTATCATCGTATATATGAACGTACGTGTGTCTGTGACCTAAGCTTTGCTTCTCTTCCATCACTGCCTTTGTTGGACAGAAAAGCATGGGGAAGGATTGAATGTGTAATAAATAATCAACTAAACATACCTCTGAGTGTGTTCTTATGGTCCTATGTTTGTGAATGCTTAAGGATATAAAATATAAAATATTATGATGTGAAATAAATTCTACTCGTGACAATATTTTCTTCCTTCATGATGTTATGGATTTTGATAGCCAAATTTGAAAGATTGAACTGAGTCTTGAATAAATTGCTTCTATTTATTCAACATTCATCCATTTAATTGCTACTTAGAGCATGTGAATTTTAGAAATGCTCTAGTAATATATGTTGTAATACTATATTTTTGTTATTGAATTAAATTGTAACATAATGTCTTAATTTGTGATCTGTGGAACTAATTTTTTTATCCGATTTATAAATAATATTGAAGTTCTTCGCTAAGGTTGGTGCATAGCATTTAAAAAAAATCATTTAATTGCGTAAATTAAAATCATTTTATTAACTTTTCATTATTGTATGCATATACATTATCTTTCCATCAATATTCAACATTTACGACTTTTAATTATTTTATAAATTTTTAAATAATAATTGTTCGGTATATTCAACATAGTCTTAGATTGCTTACCGTCAAGATCAATGATAAATTATATACACTTTTCTTATACCTTTCTCCTTTAACCCACCGATACATCTTTTAAAGGTAAAATCGTGGCAGAACTTCAATTCAATGTGAAAAATACATATTCCAGATAAATTAATAAGTCGAGCATTCCCAACCTGTCAAGCAAAACTGGTAGTTTCCTGGTAACGACCAATTAAAGCTAAAGTTCCATTAAAGAGCGTTACCACGTGGTAGAACCTCCTCAGGGAATATAAGGTTTTCATGAAGCTGATCTTGAGCTGCAATCCACACACGAATACCTTCGTTTAAGAGAATATTTTTGGTGTATAAAATATCAAATTCAGGATCTTCCGCTGCGCAAAATTTCTTGAGAAACGAAATCATAAGCACGTAAGGTCAAGGCCTAACCGACTATCCTAAGAGCACTCATCCATAAACCAATTACTGGTACAAATAACATAAAGAAATGTAATTGGAAAAAGCAACCCCAAAGATTTGGGACCAAAAGCGATTAGCATACCATTGAATAAGTTTCTTAAGCTTGGGTTGGGTTAAAAACACAGATTGTATTTGCACTATCACCATCCTTTCTATTTTGAATTTTCAAAAGGATTACTAATAACTTTTCAAGGAATCCTTCATCAATGATTGTGAATGATCTATTTTTCTCGGTCTCTATGACATCTTCCTATGGAACCGAGATCGAAAACATTAAAAATAAGAAATAGAAGCATCTGATTTGATTTGCTCTCAATAGTCACGAGATGATCATCTTTGGGTGATCATTTTGTTGACGGATGCCAATCTCAACAAAATTTAGGTCAGAACATTAGCGTCATATTGGAAATCGAAAACTCGTTCCTTTAGACCCTCATTTGGGGGACTTATTCCAATACATTCGATATTTCTTTAGTCATACATCGCTTAAGAGTCGAGATCAGAGACAATTTATATACATCTTTATTCTTTAACCTTCTAAAGAGACGCTTTTTAAGAACAGTGTTGGAACTTCAATCTCTAAAATATACAATACCTCAAATGTGGTAATTGATCCTAGTGATATCTTCTCGGTCGACTTGAGGTTAAAACAATATAATTAATAACTAAAATCTTGATAGCTAATTTAGATACCAATTTAAAAATTACATTATAATTTTTTATAAATAATATAAGTCACTTTAAATAATAATAATTTAAATAATAATATTTTTTTAATCTATAAAATAATATCGAATAGATTAAAAAAATAATATCTAATTTAATATTTATTGATTTTGTATAAGTTTAAAAATACAATTATATATCATACAATGCTTACTAACAAATTATTGTTATTGCCACATATTTGTAAATTTGTAAATTCTATTATCTTTCAAACTCTCGCATAATTTTTTTAAAAATTCTTGTTACAACAATGTATAAGTAAATTAAAAAAAAAAAAAGTTAGGCATAAAAGGTAAAAATAAATCATACTCATAAGAGACAAAATAAAAAGTTAATGAAATTGTTTCTTTTTTTTTACGTGATTTAATGTTTAATAGATTTTATATTTGGAATTAGTTGAATTTATATTGAATATGTAAGACGTAAAATACGTTAATTATGCGTATTAATTGTTTTAAGAAAAATTGTAGTTGTGGGCCTGGGGCATATATCCTGCAAATTTGGTAGAGCAAGGGCATTCTATAGAAAGTAAGGCTCCTTCTTCCTGCACCTCCATACCTTCTCCTCTCATCTCCATAGATTTTCGTATTTCCAAAAATACCCCTCTGTAATATTCTGGATTACATAATCTGGAAGTGATTTTTCAAATTTATAATTAGCTTCCGGATTATATAATCCAGAAGTCTTTTTTCATATGCGTGATTACTTTTCGGATTACATAATCCGAAGTCTTTTTTAACTTCCGGATTATGTAATCCAGAAGTCTTTTTTCAAATGCGTTTCTAGATTACATAATCCGGAAGTTATTCTATGGGGGTGGCACAAGAAGGATAAAAATGTATTTTTATGTTATGGAAGTTCCAGAAGAAGATATGGAGGTGCAGTACTCCAAAAAATTATCCACATGTCATAATTTTAAATTGATTAACTTATTTTCATTATATTTTTTATTATTTAAAATTAAATTAAAAATAAGAAGAGTTACAATTTTTTTATAAATAAGACAAGTTATTCTATAATTGAAAAGATTATCTCATGGATGAATAGCTTCTTTCCATTTTAGTCTTCTTAATTTCTGTGTTATAAGGCTCAATATTAGGGGTTTTTTACCATCATGGGTTATTTTTTTTTTGCTTTTTACCAAAATGGGATCCATTTAAAAAAAATTACAAATTACGAATTGGCACGACTTCATATGCACAAATTGTCTCAATTAGACACGACTTTGTCATGTTATATTGAAATCGTGCCAAGTTAGCACGACTTCTGCCCTATCATACTGAAGTCGTGCCAACTTGGCACGACTTCTGACACGTCATATTTTTTATTTTTTTTATTTTATTATTTATATATTGGGTAGTAAGTTATGTAATATTAAAAATTAATTTGATACATAATTTTCTAAGAGTATTAGTTTTAAGGAACAAAAAATTGGATAATCGTGTATGAATCATGTTTGACTTCAGTATGACAGGACAGAATTCAGTATGACAAGGCAGAAGTCGTGTCAAGTTGGTACGACTTCGGTATGACATAACAGAATCGTGTCTAATTGAGACGATTTGTGCATATGAAGTCGTGCCGAATTGGCATGACTTACCTAAATTTGTAATTTTTTTAAAACGGACCCCATTTTAATAAAAAAAAAATAACTTCATCATGATCAAAACTTCAATATTAAAGATTCTGTACTATTAAGTTACAGGGTCACACCCAGCTTCGATATATAAAGTCACATTGGTATGCCAAGTAATAATTTCCACATTCCAAATTCAAAATGATTAGACCTAAGACAAATATAATTGGGGAACCGAGGGACCAACCCAATTGAATGCACAGCAATTGTTTCCAATTTCCACATTACAGCTGAAATCACTGAAGAACCGTAGGCTAAACCACACACACCAAGAACAACAATGACCAAGTTCCAAAAAAAACTATGCTAATCAAGAACAAGACAGACATGTTATAAAGGTAAAATATACAGTGCAGATATTATTCTAACCATGTATATTTGAAGCTTCTTTATTTTATTTTTCCACTTGCAGTATTAAACTTTGATGCTATACATCAGCTGATAAATATGATCGAGGGGTCACAGCAGCACTCGTCTATGAGGCAGCAACAACACAGAGCTGCAAGACTGAGGCAGGAACAAAGAGGGATTCTGTCAATTACACAAAGTTGATGAAAAAAAAAGAAGGGGAAAGAATACAAGTAATAGAGGAAAAGGTGTGCAGTGAAGGGAACTAACCATCCTTCAAGGAATCCAGCTTGTCTTCTGGGTGGTGGAGCAGCATAATATTGCGGTGGTGCCATCACTGGAGGACCTTGATAGTACCCTGCCAACAAAAGTTCTCCACAAAGTAAGAAATAAATAAAATTGATGCATAAAGAAAGAACACAACCAAATCTGGAAAAAAAAGATAAATGAAATTTTATTTGTATCCTCCATGAACATATCATATGAGAGAAAAACAACACTAGACTTGTTCCAGAATTCAGAGGATGAAACTTATTATGAGTACAATCACGATGCAGTTGTTTTCCAAAGTGCAGCATGTAACTAAGAATGAATATGTAAATGCTTTGGTTTGATCCATGGCATAATCAAAAGAAAAAGAATAGAAGTTTACCTTGTCCTTGAGGAGGGTAGGGATATGCATACTTGGGGTCACTCATTTGTGGCACAAAGTAGAGAGCTTTATGACTCTAATCTAAGGTGTGATATGAGTTAGTCTTCTGCGACAAAATCGAAACAAAAGCAGAAGCAGAAGAAGAAAGTCCTGAGTTATGTATGCTTTTTTCAGGCGCAAAATCTACTTAGCATTTTATTCTTTTCTTACCTTCCCTTGTTAGCTTTAGAAATATATTATTATTAATTTTTAAAAACATTATTTTGTTATCTTTGTTCACGTTCACCAATACCAAAACCTATTTTTCTGATGAAAATGATGTACAAGAAGAAACAACTTTCCAACGTTTCTCTCACGTACCAAGATCTCCCAGAACCTACCCCTGTTCAAAACTCATCTCCTATTATGAGAGTTACGCCAACAATTTTATTTTAATAGCTTTACGCTATAAACTTAAACCCACATGCTTCGGAAAAAGTTAATTAGAATTTTAAAACTCTGATTAAGAGTGAAATTATTTTTCTGTTAAGAAAATTATTAGAGAATAAAAATTATGGTTTAACAAAAAATACGTATATATTTTTTACTAGTTAATAATATAAAAATTCTTAATATATTTAATTAGACTTAATTTGTAGACACTAGTTAAGAAATGAAAAAAAAAATAGAAAATTTTATTTAGAGTATATTAAGAATTACAAAGGAGGGCATTGTTAATTTTTTAATAAAAATCCATTTTTGGACCAATGCTCTAAATTCATTAATGAAGAATTTTTTTTATTAGTATGGAAGAGAATATAAAGAGAGAAAAGAAAAAGATATGTATGGCCTTGATGAATAAGTAATGAGTTAATAATTATTTTTTATTAGTGATGATATGTTCACAACCAATCGTAATTGGTCCATATTATAATTCTAAAAATAGAAGGTTAAAAATTATAAAGTGATCTCTTTTAAGGGTATTTTTTAAACTAACATTTTTCTTATTTTTTATCTGTTTTATATGGATTAGGTATTGACTAATGGTGTAGGGTTGAGAGGTGTTTTCCCATTAAAAGGAATAGAGAGAATAGAATTTTGAAGATTAAAAATGTTGAATTGTTTAAAAATAGGGTGTTACTCCCCAGAAAGAACCTTATCCCACAGGCTAAGAAGTGACGCGCGTTGGTACTAGTTGTTTAGGTATTATTATGTGATGCCATTTTGTCAAAAACAAACAACATCTTATCTTTTACTTTCGGCCACAATGCAATCACATACATTCATTGCAAATTTCAAAATTCCTTTGGAAATAGGAATCCATGCATTTTCATTTCCTTTCAAAACTATAGAAAATCTTCACAAAACAAATATTTGTTGTATCACTGCATTGCCAATGTCAATGCCTTATAGAGCCACGTTACAAAAAAATTAATAAGACAGAACTCATACATTTTTAAGAAGGAAAAAATAAATATATATATATAGTATACAATAAAATACATATTGTATCAATTAATCAATACAAGAAAATCATCAAATAAAAACTAAAAATACACAAAAATAATTAGCAAAAATAATTAATTATTATAGTGACTAAATTAGATATTTAAAATTTAAAAAAAAATAGTTTTTAAATTAGTTTATATTATTGTTAAATAATTTTTACATTGATGTCTAATTAGTAACCTAAACTTTTGTTACTAATTATTTACATTCTAAATTTGGTAACAAAAAACATTAGTTACTAATTAGACACTAATTTAAAAATCATTTACTAATAATATAAACTAATTGAGAAATCAATTTTTTTTAGTCTCTAAAACGATATCTAATTTAGTCACTATAACAGCTAATTATTTTTTATCCCAAAAATTTGGTTTCTATATTTTATTGTAGTGAATAAAATATAGTTATTAATATCTATATAACTTTATGAATATATCATAACTAAAAGAAACTGAGTTGTATTTATTCTGGATAATCTTAATATGCTAATTTTATTTATAATTATTTTCAGTTTATAGATTATAATAAATGAATATAACCAATTAATAGGTAAAGATATATAAAAATATAAAACATAAATTTTGAGATAATTATGTATAAATTAACATCCTACTTATATCGTTATAGATATATATGATAGACTTTGAATATCTATAAATACAAACAAACTTTAAAAAGTAATTTTATTCAATTAAATTTTGATATTCACTCGTTATTCAAATATCAGAATACTAAAAAAATTTCACATCACATTTTTCCTTTGTAAATTTTGGTGGTTGGAAAGAATATGTCAGAAAAATACATAAAGGCAAATGAAAAGGAGAGTTGAATTTGAATTGGTGAGATGGTGTTTTTGAAGTAGTTGTTTGATGATGGCTGACAGCTATGAAAAGTTCCAAAGAACATGACGATGAGATAGCTATTTGCCTATTGGAGTGGTTGCTAATTATCTAATTATCTTTTAAATTACTTTTTTTTAAAGTTAGATTAAGAATGTAAAAAAGTTAATTAAAACCTTAAAAGTTATATTAAATAAAAGGGATTCAAGTATTCTTTTAATTAAAAATTATTCTGACTCACTGCCATGTCAATGTCCCAGTTCAGCATCTTTATCAAAATGTGAGTTTCTTGGGCAGAATTTAGGGGATTTATTTAATTAAATATGTTGGTAATTGTCATTGTTAACCAAAGGTCCAATCACTTCTTCTCACGCTTTTATATATATAAAATGAGACATTAATAACCATAATTTTAAGTTATACATGACTGATGAAAGGATTAATAATTTTTTATTTTTAAAATAACAAACTTTATTAAGATCCAAGTAAAAGAAAAGTTTGTTTTTTTCCCCTCTATAAAATTTAAAATTACTATTTTTAGTTTCTATAAAATGCTTTTCTTTATTTTTTATCTCTCAAAAAATTCAAATCACTATTTCTAGTTTCTAATATAAATTTATGATAAATAAATATCATCTATCTTACTAGTCATAAAAATTGAATAAAAGTGTCACAAATTGACATTTGATATTTTGTTAAACACATAAATAGTTAATAAATTTTTAAAACTGGATAAAAACTATAAAAAAAAAATTGTTCAGTATTAAAGGATCAAAAATAAAGTAGAGAAACCAAAAGAAAAGCTTACTTATTGTATAGAGAGTAAAAACACATTTAAGTCATAATTATAATTAAAATCTAATTATAAAGAACATTTAAAAGTTTTATGAGTTTATTTTAAATTATTAAATAATCGAATTTTTGTATAACTTTTAAGTAAGTATTTTAAAATTCAACAAGTGTTTCTTTAAGGAGCTCTGAAAGATTATTGGAAGCAGCTAGTGTGAAAATATGGTTGGGTTTAGAATCGTATTCATGGTTGATAATATAATATCTGCTAAATTCCACAATAATAAATAAATGCGAATAAATTCTCCACCAAATTGCTTTTATTATAGAATTGGATGTGAATATGAAGGAATGAAAATTCAATTATTCCTATAAAATTAGAATAAATTCTAGTTGAATCATATTTGAACATAAAAACATTATATACCCTCAAAGTTTTAGCGTGAAAATAGCGAACTATTGTAATTTAGATGGGAAGTGTTTAAAAAATAACTGGGACCAGTGACCAACGATCATGACATAAGAATATATAACCTTCTCTCTTTACGTTTCCGTGCTTTTTTTTTTACTTCCTAGTCTTTGTCAACTCCAAATTTAGAGGGTACCACAAAAAACACACTTTCACGTTTTAAGTAAAATTTCGATGACTTGCCTATTTTTGAAATGTGCGCCTATTTCATGTTATTTGATCAAAGTTGATTTTGAAACATAATTAAAAATATAATATTTCACCACTGATTAATCTTGTTAATCATTTTAATCGTGTCCATCATGCTGGCCCTCTAGCTGTCCTACGGATCTGGTACAAAACTAAATAAACAAATTCATGACTAAAGAACTTGGTTTCTCCACGAACATAATTTGAATTTTATTATAAATTTTTCAATAAGTTACACATTTAGCATTTTACAAGCAATCAATACATTTGAATTGAAACAATGTGTTCCACATCCCCTACACTCAAAGTATGGGGGCCCATTGGCAAAATCCTTTTTCCTTCCTCATCTGCAAAGCTCAAGTGTTCACAAGGATGCACCAAAATGCTTGTGTCAGTAGATTTGTTAGAAACAGTATGCAGACTGCTGAACCCAACCAATTGGGTTTCTGGAGAACCATCTACAACTTTCGGCCCTTTACTGAACAACATTACAACATGACCTCCATCCAAATCACCAAGGTTCGTCACAGAAATACGCACTGAGAAACTGAATGAGTTGCAATTTTGCAACTCGTTAATTGGAATATAATCAACTCCATTAACCTCTTTCCCTGCCTGATGTAATAATCTTTTTCTGAAACCATCTTTGGTTATTCTTGACAAACTAATTTCACTTGGAGCTGATAAGAAATTGTACGAAAAATGGCTGTAACTTAAACCATGCCCAAATCCATACACTCTACTTCCAGTATAAAAGCGATAGGTCCTTCCTGGATAACCACGTGAAGGATCAGCTCGCATGTTCATGTCATTCATGGGAACATTAGTAAACGCCTCAGGGTACCAAGTCATTGGCAGTCTTCCAACTGCATAAAAAAATGGACATGGATATAAACTCTTCTGTTGAGACTTGAAAAGGAAAATTTTGAATTCAAGTGTTGCATACAGTACTTCATAAGTAACCACAATAAACACATATAGTTTAAAAATAAAGCTACTAAAACACCTAATTGTGACTTTTAATGCCAAAGGCACAACTATACATACACATGAAAAGCAAACGACTTCATTGAATTTCTATAAAAAAGAGTTCATTGAATTTCAAGTTCAAGTAAATTGTTTTGGACCAATCCTAATTCAATAATTAACGTAGAATTATGCCTTAACCAGGTAAAATAAACCCTAATTGTCCATTTACAATCCCTGCTAACAACCCAGGTCGTCAAAATGGAGTTTTGAGCACTGGAACAGAAGGGAGGTAAAGACGCAAACAGTAAGATTCGTCTATAAAGTGAAATTCTATTTAAATAAAAATATCCATGCACAGTCCCTAATTGTAAGTCTCTTTCAACTAATTCACACCTTTTAAGAAAAATAATTATATTAGTTCAAAACAATAAATTTGTCAGTGATTTCTTATGCCTAAATTGAGAGAAGCTTTGGTATCCGTAAGTCCTTATATTCTCAAATCAAATCAGATTAAGAGAGAGAAAAAAATTGTGATTTATTTCAAATATTTAATTAAGGGTGTCTCAGGAAAAAGTTAATCAATCCATCATTCAATTACAAAGGGATCTCATAAAAACGTAACAATTTTCTAAAAAAGGTATTATAAATAGGGATAGAGGGACTAACAAATAAGAAAAATAAGTCTAAACCACAACATTTTAATATTGAAAATTTGCAATGTGTTGTATAACTCAAAGTCATAAGTGAATACGTTTTTTCAAAAACACATAACTGAAGCATAAAAAGAAAATTCCAGTTAACAACAAAATGCAGTTTGCGGCAACCTTTAGAACCAGATCAAAATAAGTCAAACTTTGGCCGCAGACAGGAAGAGAGAACCAGAAAAGAGTTGGATAAAGAGAAAGAGATGATCAAACCCAAAAGAGAAGAGCAAGCTGGAAGGATGAAATGAGAACAAAGAACCACAGACATCTGAAGGATGACAAGTCAAGGGTGGCACAACAGGTTAGGACCTCAAACATAAATCAAAAAGCAAAGCTTTTCTTACAAATGGTAGCACGAAACATGTTGGATTGTACAATCCTATGCATTGAAGCGAATATTTTGACAATCCTAGCAACTAGTCTATGCAATTCCCAAAATTGCACTCAATTAGAGTTTTGCTGATTTTTGTCAAACTTCAATAATGTTGTGATTCATCCGATCACATTTAATTAAGAATGATTTAAGAAAAAGCTCACTTAACAGCGGTTAGCTTAAATTAGCAACTATGACTCTTGGAGTGCAAAGAGCCTCATCTAATTTCAAATGTTCAAAATGGATAAAGACACCCTTGTCTAACAGCATTTTCGTTTATAACTTGTAAGTATACATACCTGGATTAAACTCTCCAAAGATTATTTCAGCTAGGGCTTTTCCGCCAGCTTCACCAGGGTACCCAACCCAAAGAATACTTGCAATTTTTTTATTTTCTTTAGCAAAAGAGACATCAAGAGGTCCTCCGCCAATAAGAACTAGAATGACTGGGTTTTTACTAGCATCAGCTACAGAAGATACAAGGTCCATCTGTTTACCAGGCAAGAGAAGACTAACTCGATCGTGATCCTCTGTCTCTTGTGTTCCATCAAGCCCAACAACTATAACAACAAAATCAGCTTGTTTTGCAGTGTGAACAGCCTCACCAAAACCATCATCAGACTCACACGATACATCATGGCAACCTAAAGCAAATGATATCCTCTCTGCAAACTCTCTAAGTCCTTCGTATATGCTTGTTAAGGAGCAAGGAATTCCTACATTATTAGGTGCAAAATCATGCAGTTCAGTATCACGGACGTGAGGGGTCTTCTAAAAGATAAAGAAACATTTAAAGTAATGAGGGGACCAAAAAATTGTTAAACAGACAAGTCGTAAATTGCTAAAACAACCATTATTTCAGAATAGAGAAAGTATTTAGCCTTTTAGCAGGCATGAGTGTCCTGTGTACATAAAGCAGTGGTATTGGAGAGTAGGGTTTTGTAAAAGGGATATCCTGATCACAGGTAACTACTGCAAGAAAATTAAATGAAACAAACAAATGAAGATGTAAAAATTACAACATTCCAATATGAAAATAATACCTGAGTAGTCACCACCTAATTTGGTTGTAGTTGCCATTGGACCAATGACAGCCAAGGAGGCACCAATATCCCTATTCAAGGGAAGAAACTTCTTGTCATTCTTCAGCAGTACAATTCCCTGCCTTGCAGCTTCAAGCGCCAGTGTTTTGTGTTCTGGGGTACAAACATCCTTTGGTCCCAATTTACCAAACCTGCCTCTTACAGGGTCTCCATCAAACAGTCCAAGGCGCAGTTGAACAGAAAAAAGGTTAAGAAGAGCTCTATCTATATCTTCCTCTTTAACTTTACCTTGTTCAATAGCAGATTTAGTATGTCTAAGCATAAACGTTCCACAATCAGTATCCAAACCTGATGAATTGAGAAAGTGTCAAAAACTGTCCAGTTCATACAATGTTGCTGCAACAAATTCAATGAAAGATGCATTTAATCAGACAAACGAAAGCACCTGCTTTGAGAACATCAGCGACAGCATCCTCACTGGATTTGGTGTAGTTCTGATACTCATAAACCGTGGCCACAGCATCACAGTCTGAGGTGATGTACCTACAATCAAAAGTCAAAACCACCAATCCTGATAATCAACAAAAGATTATTTTCTTTTTTGTTTTTCATTATAGTTTTTCACGATGATACAAATTACAGAGACCCAAAAATCTTACCCTTTGAACCCCCACTTGTCTCTAGCCAGTCCCAGGAGTTCCTCACTAGCACAAGCAGGAACACCATTCACCTCGTTGTAGGAACACATCAAGCAGCTTGCTTTCCCTTGCTGGATACAACTACGAAACGGTGGCTGATATGAGTCTTCCATATCCTGTTGTGATACCTACAATCACAGAACCAATTGATGCCACCTAACCAACACATTACAAATAACAACAAAAGCCTTACAAAAAGAACAATTATATGCATTGTTAATGTAAATATTTTTACATTATCAAATAACCAGATTTAATTCTAACTTCTAAGAATGACTTTTTAAGTAATTATTATAATTATTTAATTTTTATTGCTGATAAAAAAAAAAGTAATTATTATAAAAATCAATGAATTTAGGAAAGCCTTAGATGATGGTCTAAAGCTCTACCATTTCTTGTCTATTCAAGTGTGTATTCTCTTGCTTCCTGGCATGACCGAGGGTCAGTGCCAAACTCCATGGACTGTTACTCCATCGTGGCAGTACCCCAGTATGATTGTGTTATCCCCTTAACGACATTTAACCTGGTTGCCTAAGAACTAAACAGTATACGAATCAGTTCGTCACAAAAAGGCTAGCATAAATCTAGGAGGGTACATAATCCTTAAGTCTCGAGCCGTAGAGGATAATGATGGTAAGGTGTGCATTTTAATCAAATTCCAATTCTAAAAACACTCATACACTATCTTCCTACTAATTCTCAAGATATTAAATACATATCCATACTTGTTTATCTGTTTAGGACTATTATTCATTTCTCTATATAAAGTAAGAAGTAATTAATCATCAGAGAATATGATCACTGAGAAGAGGAAAGATAAGAGAACTCACCACAGCATTGAAGTTATACCTCGCGAACTGCTTCCACTTGTCCAAATCATAAGCAGTGAAATGTTTGCAACACGCAGACACCATAAGTGCATCATCATCATCATCATCATCATCACCAACAGCTTCTTGGATTCCGCTAAGCCCCTGAAGGCCTCTGACGTACTCAACAGAATAGGCAGAAGAGAGCATGGGGTCTTCCCCGGGAGTCTCCTGGCCCCGGCCCCACCTGGGGTCTCTGAAGAGGTTGATGTTGGGGGCCCAGAAGGTGAGGCCGGCCTGACCCACGTTGAACATGGCGCGGGCCTCGCGGGCGATGGCGGCGGCGGTGCGGAACCAGAGGGAGCGGTTGAAGGAGGCGGCTGAGAGGATGACTTGGGGGAAGCCGGTGGCGGAGGGGATGGTGCCATTGAAGGAGACTCCGGGGCCGTTGGGGGCGATGCCGTGAAGGGATTCGGACCACCACTCGTAGGCAGGGATGCCGAGGCGGGGAATGGAAGAGGCGTTGTCGGAGAGAAGTTGGATCTTCTCCGGAAGAGTGAGGAGAGAAACGAGGGAGCGCGCTCGAGTAAGAGTGGGATGGGAAGCGTCGCAGAAAGGATAAGAGTGATGGGGTAATTTGCAAGCGTAGTCGCTGCTTCTTGTGGTGGCTATTTCAGAGACAAGGAAGAACATCAAAAGCAACATCATCATGGAACTCCATGCCCATTGCTTCCTCATCTCACTCTTTCTTTCTTTGATATACAATCAAGTTAAAGTGTTCACAAGCTTTTATGCTCCTTTGGTTCTTCTTCCACTACAACTGCTAACATGTTCATGTCAGTTACAAACATTATTGCTTATGTTTTATTTTAATTTTATTATTATTATTTATTATTTATAATTGTTACCTTTTTTTCTTTTATTTTGTTTTGAGTTTTTCTTCTTCTTCAAGTTTTTTCTCTTTTTTCATTTACAATTTTGGGACCAGAGAGTCTGATGATGTTCACGTTAAGGTTATGATTCACTTGATGGTAAATACAAAATAATGATGATTTTAACAAATAATAGAGTTGCTTTGAAATGGAATGGAGAGACTAATTAGAAATAGTGGTTATTTTATTTGATGTGACATTTGGTGTGGGTGAGGGTATGTTCTTCCTTTCTTTCTTTATGATGTTGCCATAAAATAATGAATTAAGGAAAAAGTCAAGAGTTAGTTTGCATATAAAAATTGTCCCTTAATATTAATCTAAAAAAATAAAATTATTTTTTAAGTAATTCATATGAATGATAAAATATTTTATTGTATTAATAAAATGAGATATATTAAATAAAGGTAGAATAATAAAAAAATTATCTACACCAAAAAACGGTTATGAAGAGGAACCATCTTTATATATTTTTGTAGTTTTTAAATATTATCTATACCTATATATAAAGGGGATTCCCCTCTTAACTGCTCTTAATTTTTTTTCCTATTTTATCCTTATATTAATATTTAATTTTATTATTGTATTATGGTCATTGTGTCATTTCTTATTCCCCTCTTAACTGCTCTTAACTTTTTTTCCATTTTATCCTTACTTAATAATTTATTGTATTAATTTATTTTGGTTATTTGGATATTTTACATATATTTTTACTCATAATTAATAAAATATTAAAAATTATAAAAAAATATTAAACTCAAATTCTATTTAATTATTTTCTATGAGAGACGGTTTTGAATTCAAATAGCAATTTTGAATTTTAAATTTTGAAAATTCATTCATTCTCTTTACCATATGTAACTTTTAATTACCGCTCTCTATTATTTTATTAACCTACTCTTTAACTGTATACTCTTTAACTTATCATTTTAACGTTATTAAGAGAAATTGTTTTTGAAAAATAAAAAAATACTAAAAAAAGAGAAATAAAAAATGCGGATACACACTACTCTTTAACTGTATACTCCTTAACTTCTCATTTTAATGTTATCAAAAGAAATTGTTTTTGAAAAATAAAAAAAATACTAAAAAGATAAAAATGCGGATACACAGGCACTTCAGTGCCTATGTTCCCGCTAGTTATCATAATAATATGGATTATAAGTTTGTAATAATTATATTTTTAAAATTAATATATAGTACATTTATAATTATTATTACAGATTATAACATATATTTTATATACATATGTTTTAAAAAATAAAATAATAATTTGTAATGTCATGATTTTACAATAATAAATTTCTCTTGACATCAAATAAAATTGGTATTGAGGTTTTGTTCAACTTCCATGTCATTCAAAAGAAATAATATTTTATTAATAAATATATTATTTGTCCATTAACAGGGTAGAAAACAGAATTCTATACCAGTTCATGGTCGTTATAATAACTTTTTCACAAAACAAACTACATGTATGTATGAAATACAAGTTCTTATTATTTATTCAATCTTTTATTATAGATCATATAATATTAATATATGATAAATGCATTACATTAAATTAATTAATTTTAGGATCACCATTTTATCAAAGCTACTATTAATAAATGAATATTAACTACTTAGTCTTGTATTAATCATAAGTATCATTAGTACCATTAATAAGAAATAAATGCATATTAACTTCTTAATTATGTATTAATCATAAGGTATCATTAGTACAATTAATAAAAAGAGAATACTAAATATTGTTATTAATCTATATCTACATATTTATACCTATATATAAAGGGATTCCCCACTTTAACTGCTCTAAATTCTTTTTTTTTATTTTATCCTTACTTAATATTTTATTTTATTAATTTATTTTGGTTATTCTATATCTATATAGAAAGCGATTCCTCACTTTAACTGCTCTAAATTATTTTTCTATTTTATCCTTACTTAATATTTTATTTTATTAATTTATTTTGGTTATTTGGACATTTTATAATTTTAAAAGTTAATAAAGCAGTTTTTTAATTTTCAAATAATATTTTATTTTATTTGTTATTACTTAACTTGTTGGAGAGTGGAGAGATGAATATTTTACTTTTCTCTTTTAAAATGATCTTCTTCTCTATTAAATAAAAAATTAAAGATATTTGTTAATATTTATTTTTAGATGTGGACCGCAGAGATTGGTAGTTACTTTTCTGTTTTAAATTGATCTTCTTCTCTATTAAAAAAAAATTAAAGATATTTGTTGTGTCCTCCTTCACTAGGTTTTCTTTTGCACACATAGTCTCGCTCTTGAATATAATAACAAGAGTCAGATGGTCGAACCACCAAATGCCTCCTGAGTCATTTGATGGAAACCAAGGATTGAAACATCACCACTTTTACCATCAGATGACATTGTTGTACAAAAATGATATGTTGTTTGGGATATTCAAAAAATTATTCAAACTGCGTTAATCCAAGTTTTGCATAGAAAAAGAAAACTTTAATCCGTAAGATGGTCCCCACCCATCATCTTCCTGGTATTAGATAAGATTATTCTACTGCAATGAGAAACACATTTTCATGTAAAGTGTTTTACTTTATTATCACATGACATTGTGGTTTCTTTATTTTTAAATCTCTCATACAAGCACAAAGAAAAAATAAGACGATTCATTCATTTAGTTGGCCAACCGAGGAAGCTCCGACGACTTCTTCTCTGAAATCTGTTCTAGCACACACCAATATCACTCACCGAGAATTCATATGTTATGCTTCAATAATTTCTTTTATGTTTCATTTAAATTTTATAAATGTCAATGTAGTGTTTATTTTCAAGTTTCTATTTATTAAATTTTACTGCTAAATTTTATTTTGTTAAAACCGGAGGCAGATTCAAAAAGGAACTAGTGAGTTGATTTTGTCTACCAAGTTCGTTGGGTGGCCCTATTTTTACTTTTTTTTATACTATAATAATTTATAATTGTTACTTATTTTGATATTTGACAAATTTTTTTATGATGATCGTATATTCACTCATGTGATTTCAGAAAAGCAACAAAGAGAGATGACAAGGTTAGTTGTTTTCTAAAATATATGAATTTTACCATTAGTATGTGGTATTAGTGATGTTTTCGGATGTGTCTGTTTTCATAATTTTCTGTTTCTCCCTAACATCTAAAATTTGATATTTGGCTGCAGGAGGGTCACAGGGTTACTCTAAATGTTTATGACTTGAGCCAAGGATTTACACGACAACTTTTGATGTCGCTATTGAAGGCATATTGTAACACCCCAGAAAATAACATCTAACTATTACAATACAAGTTCTACGTATTTCTATACAAACTTGGAGTTTTTCAAAAACATTCCTAATACATGATTAGGATTTATAGAAATACAAATATTTACATATCCATAGTTCAAAATAAAACTCTGAAACATCTAAGGCTTTCCTGCACCTATATGGTCATCTGCTCATGTACATAGTACAATCATCGCAATTTAAACACAACACAAAAAGCAAGGGTAAGCTAGTGAAAATAAAATTTTATAATATACGAAATTAAATTAAAAGAGAAAATCAAATTACATGGCCAATTTCTCAATTATTCAATCTTCTTCAAATTCCAACATAAATCAATCACATAGATCTCTCATGGATCTACACATCCAGAATATTCAACAAACAACGTCTTCTGGAAGACCCGTATTAAGTAAGTCCTACTAGAGACTAACACCTGATCTAAAGATTACCAACGAATCCAACAGAAAGGATCAGGGTAAGTTCAATACAACCCAAGTTGTGCATCTCATATGTCACGGTGTGTATGAACTCCTCCATCAGTTTCTCACCACCTGATATCTTAGTCTATGTGACTTAGATCATCAGTGAAGCTCGGAGATCTCTGTTACCACATAGGCATCAATACTTAATACACAACAAACATCAGTCCATACATTATCCCAAATGTATGAATTCAATTCCATACCATTCTGTCATACAATATCATTCAAAAAGTGATCAACAATATTCAAAAGTCTATTTCACATAAAAAAAATAGAACTTTAATACTAAATCATCAAAACCCAATATTTCCACAAATTTAAATAATATATAAACAAACAACTCAATATACATCAACACATAACATCCCTGCAAAAGAAATTGAATATTGGGACCACGTCCCTTCCATATCCAGATCTTCTAGCCTAGGGTTCTATTAAAAATTAAATTTAGCTTCCCTTACCTCAATTGCTTGCTTTCCAAGCAACTTTTAGAATTTTATTCCCCACAGTCTGGATAAACTTCAAGATTTTACGGGCCTAATGCAAATTATCCAAACAGAACAAAAATTCAGTATATAATAGAATAAGTTGAGAGGATTAAACTTCTCAACTGACCCCACCAAGATTGATGACTAAATCCTAAGAAAAAACAGAGAACAAAGGATATTTAGAGCAAAAATGAACTTACTCTATTTGAAAATCTGATCGGGTAAAAATGTTCATTAACTCCTCTACTACAACGTGGTATGATCAGATTCTAAAGGGAGAGAGAGGAAGAAAGAATGTGCGTGATGGGGGGGGGGGGCGTCTTTGGCTTCTGCTTCTTAAAAAAAACGTTGTTACACATATGGTGAGTGCTTCTCTTTATTGTTGATTGCGGAAAAATGTGAAAGGTTGATTTCATTTTATAATCATCTCTTTAAGTTTCAACCTTTGTTGAAGAGTCTTACTTTTACAAATTAGTAATTTTGTTTGTACCTGATGTAAATTACTTACATATTGATGTTGTATTTGTCTTGCAGATGTGAAACGTGTTCAAGATGTAAAAATGATTTGCACCAAAGTAGAAGAAAGTGTCTAATGTGCTAAGCATCAATGATGGAAGTGATACATGTTTATTTTATATACAATAGTTTTGATATTATAGGGTCAGATATATAATCAAAATATATGTTAGTGACAATTTATTTAACATGATATTTTTAAGTACTTTCTTTTAATAATTTTTTTGTTCTTCCCGTGATTGTTATATTTATGTGATTGCACGAAAGCAAATCTAATGGCTCTTCTGATAGCCATGATTCTGAAATGAATAAAAGTATTTTGTTTGATTTAATTGTTTGAGATTCCTTTTTTCATTTTAGATTTGGATCAAAGACAAATGGGTTATCAAATGGAAATGACTTTCAAAATAGTTATTCTTTTAATTTACAACTTTTAAATATCTTAACCTTCTATAATAGTGGATGTATATTCTATTATACATTTGGTATATATTTTATTTCTACAATTCATTATAATCTTTGAAATATTTATTTTTGCTAATATTATTATTTATTTTCTTGCAAAATTTTATCTTCCATAGAATTTTGAAACCTTTCTATATTTTTGTAATTTCATTTTTGAAAAATTGAAGCATTAGGTTGAAAGGGATGGTTCATTATTATAAGAAAAAAAAATCTATATTGAACTTGAACAATACTGAAGGAAAATGAAAAATTTGGATTAAGGGATTCAGTGGACTATTTATATTATGTTGAAATGTTATGAAAAATATTATAGTGATCTTATAGTCAAATTACAGTGGAATTGTTTTTTAAATATTGTTGAAGTGGAATTGTTTTTGTAAATATTACTAAAGTGTTGTTTTATATATTTAGTGATCATATTTCAAGATTAATTTTAAATTATAACGTTTAAATAATAAAATATTATAATTGATATATTTATAAACATTACCGAAAAGAATATAAATGATTTAATTCACTTTAATAATTAATATATAAATATTATTAATAATTATATTTATAAATATTAAAAATCTGAAAAAGTACATATTATAAATAGTTTTGTATATCTCTCTCATTAATAACTATATTTATATATTATGTTAATATAATTATTTTTACAGAAAGTAATTATCTTAAAATTTATATGTTTATAATTAATTATTTTAAAAATACAATTGGTTTTTAAAATAAATATTTTATTTATTTCCCGCTAGTTATCATACAAAGAGATACCTTACATAATTTTTTAATGATGTAAAACCTTAAACAGTTGCTATTCAACAAAACATCTATAATTATGCACATGAGCATTTATAGGGTTTTCTTTTCTAAATATGATACAATTTTGTCAAAAGTTTATCAATATAAACAGATTTTGAAAGAAATTACTTGTATAGTTAACTCGTATGACACAATATCATTATAAAAATGTCATGCATGACAGGATTATGAAAATCAATTATGTATAGATAGTGTGTTCTAACTAAAGTTTTCAAATAATTATTACAAAAGTTAATATGTTTATATGGTAACATATATAATTAAGTAACAAAGTATTTTTTTTTACATAATTAACGTATTTCTATTAAAAAAATTGGAATTCAAATTTTTATGAATATTTATTAATGAATATAAAAATGGTTTGCTATTTAGTTTTTTACATCTATTTTTTATTTATAATACTTGACTTTGAAGCTTTGTTTTAAAAAAATAAATTCGCTGTCACTTAGATTAACAAGATAAGGTGGATTGAAATGTTTTTCTTAAAATAATGACACGCCTCAAGTTTTAACAATAATATATAAATGCTTTTACTTCAAGCAATTTATTGAGGAATTTATATTCGGTACGACTTGTACATTTTCATTCTGAATGATGTGACAAAATCTATCCATGAAACATGATTGACACATTTTTTATTAAATGAATACTTTGAGTTGGGCTTAATGCACTAATTGGGCTTAAATTTAACTTGGAGGCCCAACTATAGATTGGGTAGTACGCCCAGACAAGAAGATTCACCATTCATGATAGGGCTGCTTCTTCCTGCACTCCCAGAGGTTATTGTGACACCCATAGCAATTATGCAGTTACAATTTTGTGCTTTACTTAAAAAATAAATAAACCCTAAAACCTCACCTACATTTTTCATCCTACTCCTTCTTCTTATTTCTCTCATGCACTCCAAGTACCCCAGCACTTCAAGGCACTTCCAGAATGCAATTTTCACTGATAGAAGGTTTCTTGTTTTTTTATTATGATAACATTATGGGTTACATAATTCAGAATTTATTTTTTTTAAAAATACATTTTGGATTATACAATCTAATTTTTTTTCACAAATTTAAAAAAGACTTTCAAATTATATAATAAAAAATAAAATAAAAATACATTCAGATTACATAATTTAAAATTTAACCTCAAATCTAGAAGATAATTTAAGTTTATTTAATCCAGAAGGCACTGAAATATGAAAACACTTAAAAAAATTAACTTTTTTATAGAGATAATTTTGTTATTACAGGGGTGGTGCAAGAACCTATGAGGGTGCAGGAAGAAGTAGTCCATTATAGTGGTGTGAACATATCCAGTAGAAAATCTGGTTCGAGAAAATCAAGTAAACTTTGTCGTAATCTATGTTTTATGTTTGTCTCAAGTCTTGATCGACATGTTGAAAATAGGATGAAGTTAGAATGAATTCTCCTCACGTCAAAAGGAAAAAACAGAGGCTCTCTATAAATGGAAAAAACCCCAACTAACGCCAATTCAGTCAGAAAAATTTATGAATAAAGTTTGATTTGGATAGCCCCTGTCTCATTTGGACGATTACACCAAGGTTCTATAGCGTTTGTCCTGGAATCTTTCAATTTCATATACTTTATACTTTCATGCATCAATACAACAAACAAAGTATGTGCCAATCAATGTATTATTCTGTGTGTGTTAACTCTTCCTCAAGACACCAAAACAACAAAATAGAATCAGTCCATGACAACTTGGATTAATTAAGACAAGAAAGTGTGGATCACGTTTTTCATTATTTGTCCTATTGTAGCATGGTTTTACAATTTATATTATATCTTAAAAATCTAACTGCTGATCAAAGCATAAATCTAATGTGGGTATGAACTTTATACAAACATCATTATCTAGTATTTGACATTGCTGCTGCAAGCTTGCAATCAATGAAAAAAAATGAAAATGTTTGCTAAAAATTCCACCACCTCGTGTATGAATTTGCGGCTGTAAACAGAAATAAAAGCTCACATATATAGTTTGTGTTTCTTGATGCATATGCAAGTAAGGTGCATGAATATCTAATGATCAGGATCTGATTTTTGGAATTTTGTTGATGGAGCATCCCATTTTACACACATTCTATGGAAAATAATCTAGCATGAGAGTTTTGAAAAAGGTTACAACAATGATATCTTGGTTTGATATGGTGATTTAGTGACATGTAAAAGCAGACAAGTATAAAAGGACAGAGATAGAAGTTTCAATTCGATGTGATATAAAGCGAGGGATGTGAATAGTTGGATCCACATGAAGCTATTGTTTTCATTAGTAGCTAGAAGCCTATAAAGTTTCAAACCATGAGTATCACTTGATTTCTCATGCAACAGTGATATCTCCATGAACCAAACAAAACAAAATGGAAATGATAGCTAAATAGAATATCTGAGTTTGAGGCATAAGCAAAGTCAATGTAGAAGTGTGTATAACTCAGAAACCATTTTCAATTATCAGCATTTTAAGTCCAAATTAAATCCAAGCAAACTAAACTTTTTGTTTAGCAATCAACTCAACTTACAACTTTAATCATATTTATATTATTCTCATCATTAGCTAGCAAATACCCTTTTCGTATCATGTTTCTGATATATCTCACTTTGACATTCCATTGTAATTGACAACTGCCATTGAATGCAGCTAACTTTAGTTTGCCACCCTCTTTCACCTTTTTATTTTTCTTTCATGTGATTGTTAAATATGAATTTGAGGGTTGCAAGTTGCAACTAATTACTTACAACTACTCTTAAAAGTGGTATAAGCCATCTGGGTTATTCTGATCTAACTTACATATATCATTGTTGCAGCCATGAATTTCAGTGTCGTAAGTTGCAGTCACTTGTGTGTGCTTTCATTAAAAGTTGGAAGTAATCTCATTCATTCAAATCAAACTTACTTCTATGATTGATAGCATATACGTGTGCATTGCTTTAGATTGTTTTAGTCACTATAGCCACCATTTTGAGGATTACAAGTTGCAATCACTTGTGCTATGCGCATTAGTTAAAAGTTTTACGTAAGATATATTTAAACAAAGTTTTTTATTTATTTAAAATTTAATAGGAACATTTATTGAATTTTAAAAACAGTACTCAACTTGAGATTCCACAGTATCATTCTAACTTTTTTAACAAAATGTTATATAATTAAATCGTAAAATTTACAACTGCTATTAGATTATATTTTATAATATATGTATTTTAAATAAATTATTTCGGTATAAATATAATACCGTATTATACAAAATAATACTCGCTAGTGTGTCAAATAAAGTTCTAATATTTCTAATAATAGTACATACATATTTTTTAAAAATTATGTTTAAAGGATATAGATAAATTTGAAACGAATTATTTAAAGTAAAACTCATATTCGTTTCGGAATACGACGAATCTAAGTTTAAAATTTAAACTCAACAAAACTAATTTTAAAGATGCAGTGTGAACTGGAACAAATAATAAACATCTGAATATAAACATTTATGTTATTTACATATGAAGTTTAAAATAATTCTATTAATATTCTTCACACCATTCTAAAAGTATGTTGATTTTATCTCGAAAGTATTATTGTTTATCACTCACTAAACGCGTGATCAATGTAAAATTAATTAACTTTAACTTCAGACTTTAAATACAAATAAATATGTTAAATATCTATATAAATTTTTTACTAATTCTTACCACTACAAGAAAAACATGAAATAGAAAAAAAAAATTATTATAATAATTAAATTAGAGATAATTTTAGAAACTAAAAAAAAATAGTTTCTAAATTAGTTTCTATTATTGTTAAATAATTTCTAAATTGGAATTTAGTTTCTAAATTTGGAAGTAAAAACATTGGTTGTTAATTAGATACCCATTTAGAAACCATTTAACAATAATATAAACTAATTTAAAAACAAAAAAAAAATTGTTAAAAATGATATCTAATTTAATCACTATAATAATTAATTATGTTTTATTATTAAAAATTAGTTTATATTTTATAATTTTATTGTAATATAGCGTAAGCTTAACATAACAGTTTTAACAAAAGTGGAATTTTAGGATGAAGAGTAGTACCAGCTTTATAACACTGATGATGAAATCTGAAGGTGAAAGAAACATTGTGGGACAATAATACTATAATGGACTTTAAGTTCTCATTTAACTACTTTATTTTCTGAGTTTTAAAATGTGTAACTGATTTTTGTTTGGACCAATTAGCTTCATACCATTTTTTTTAAGGTTATAATTATGTTAGTAACCTGTGATTTTTTATAAGGTTTCGAAGACACTTTAAATGTGTCACATTAATTTATTTTATTTTTTATAAAAAAAAACCTCAGAACTTAAGAGGTGACCATGTAGACAAAAAATTGACTTTAAAAAAGAACTATTATTATTATTTTAAAAATACATTAGTCATTAAATTGATTTTTTTTACTAAAATATCTTTATACTATTTCCTATTCCATTCTTCGTGGTAATTATTGAGCATTTAAATATATATAGTTACATTTTATTGTATACACGTGTAAAATGTTATGAAACATTAGATAGGTTATTCTTCCATCTAATTGGTTTGAAGTTTATAGCAGACAAATATAATTATTAAGTATTTATTTGGAGGCAATAATAGAATGAAATTATAATTATTATATTGAAATGAATAAATAATAATTAATTTAAAGGTTAAAAAAACTTCATGTACCTATAAAAAGAAATGAAGAGAGGGTTTGTGGAAGACTGCACCTAAGAATAATTTAGTTCAAATATACAAAATTTTGTACTAATTAATAAACTGAAAACCTCATGTGAGTTTCTTTCAAGAGAAAACAAACTGAAAACCTCAATGCAAGATTTTTGTATAATACTTGTGGGTTATTGTGAGATTAAAATTTTTTAACACCTATTCATATAAAAAATTAAAATAACATATATTCTTTTTATAAGAAAAAATAAATAAAATAAAAAAAGACACTTCAGAAAGTATTTCAATCTTTACACTGAAATTGAACAAAGATCAATTCATTCAACATCTAATTATAATTTTTTTTTTGTCAAACTCTATAAATCATAAGAGCAAACTCAATATTAAACTTCTAACTCAGTTAATTCATAACATGAACAACATTCTAGGAACAAACAATTTTCCCTTTACTTCATTCTTTTACAATCATACGAAACTATGATTCACAGTTCTCTTATTTACTTTTAACAAGAAATAGAAGATGAAACACCATTTTTTTATTGACTTTAGAGTTTCATTCAAAATTATAATTTAATCTTCACAATTTATACTAGGAAATATCAGAAGTGCCGTGGATGATGACGCAACCATTTTATATTAAAACTTTTAAATAAACGCTTAAAACTGTCAAGTTTTTTTAATTAATCTGTTAACTTAAATACATTATATGTGTAAAAAATCAATTTTAGGCTAAATAAAAGTATAATTAAAAAAATGGAATTTAATCACATGCACCTTTTTCTTTGTCTAACTTTATATTAATTAAATATTTAGTATGTCAAACTTTTAAGAGATTATTTGCTTGAAATGGAAGGAGTACATCGTTTTTACGTTAACGAACAGCAAAAGATTTGAATTTAAATATTTATATAAATTACTGATGATTAATTTAACTGTAACAATTACATACCCTTTCTCATAATAAATACGTCTCCATCACATATTTGTGTGTGATTTATTATTATTTTTTAGTTTTTCTCTAGAACCATAGATTGCATAGTTCATTGTAAGACACAAGGAAGGATTACTTTACCGACATGCAATGTTGATGCATTATAGCTGCAGACCGACCAGGCAAGACCTCGTAACTTTGTCCAGTCCGCAAATTCTGCTAAGGAAAATTGAATAGACATACACTTGTCCCCATCTGTTTGTTCTTAATATATCGAATTATAGACTATACAACACCCATTATTGACCCCAAATGTTTTTATTCTGCAGATCACATTTTTTTGTTACTATCTCTTCATTACTGCAATTTTACCTTAGAAGGTTCAATGGAACCCAATTAAACACAGAAAAAGAGGAAACATCATATCCTACAAATTAAATACAGACACCAGCATAACTGAATTCTAAATTAAACAAAACCTTGTTCAACTGATAGGTGAAAGAAGCTAACTAATACTTTAACTGAAGTGAGTTATTATGTGTGCACAGTTTTCTCTTTACATGTAGCAAGAAATTGTTTCTGAATTTGAATTCATGACATAAAAGTGGAACTTTATCATTGGGCCAACACAGTATTGGTGAAGGAAGAGGAAAACAAAAAAGGGGGTTGATGATTTTGACAAAAATGTTTGAAAGTGAAGAGGAGGGTGAAGGAGAAGGAGGAGGGGTGTTCCCTTCTGCAATGTTAGTTAAAATTCTCGTCTTTTTATGGCACTTTTTGGCCTCATTATTTGGGATAACAGTGGTGTTGTGTTGTGGTGAGAAAGGATAGGACCCATGAGTGTTCTCAGCAATAGGCAATTGCAAGAAGCATGATGAGTTTGGATGCCCCACTGTTCATCTGAGATGCTAAAATACAATAGCAAACGTACGAGTTCTGACGTTTAAGGCAGAGCTTCCATCCTCAGCAGGCAACACTGCAACACCTCTCTATCTCCTCTACCCTCTGTCATATCATATCATGCACTGCAATACAATCCTATGTTACAAAATCAATAATATATAATCATATCTTTAAATAATAACATCTATTTCAAAATTAACATCATCATTCTTTTAAGAAACAAAATTATCTGTATACGTTAGATTAAAAAAATTATATAATCAAATATATATTTTTATTGATAATTAAAAAATATAATAAATAAAAGTATTTGAACAATATTTCAATCCTATATTTGCAAAATTAAAACGATCCTATCTTGAATATATGCTAGAAAACTAATGTAACGTTTAATGTGAATGTCTGAACTATTATGGTGGGTGCTAATATATTAACATCTTTAACAGTGAAAACACACACTTTATACCATAATAAATTAATATTTTGTTTATTTTTATTTTATTGATATCATAAAGTTTTATTAACACATGAATAATAAAAAACATATATTTAACATTATCTATAATAATATAATAATTTTTTTAAATTAAAAAATAAAATATTTATTTATTATGGTGTGAAGTGTATGTTTTCACTTTTGAGAATCATATTAATCCCATTTAAACCTATACACAAACCTATTCAAAATTCTATAAATAAATTAGTATAAGACAGGTAAAAATTGCATTCAGTAGTTTTTTTTTCTCAAAAAAATACATAAATAATAGAGTATTTGGAATAGTCTAACCCATGTATAAAATATTGTACAATTATTCAAGACATGTACATGTTCTGTTTTATGTAGTCCTCCAACATTCATCCAGTTAATATCAATATAGATAATAATCCAGAAAAAAAAAATAATAAAAATATCTCATGTTATATTAATAAATAGTTTTTATGAAAAGAAATCATTTGTATTAGAATAATTAAATAAAACATTTTATGAAAATAAATAATTTGTATTATAATAATTAAATAAAACAACTATTCCCAATGCAATTATATCAATGACTCTATTTCTATATATGTTTCCTATATTAAAAAAATCAAAAAACGAATAAGATTTGAATGATAAATACATATATAGTCATATTTTATTTCAAATGATAAATTTTCTTGTTAACATTTAATATAATTAAAATCAGTAATTAGAAGTAAGCACATAACACAGATTTGGTGGTTTGATCTCTTGTTGAGTAGCTGACTATTATTTGATAAATATAAAAGCCTTAGTGATAATTCTTTTATTACTATTATGTTAATGTCTTCAATTTCGTCTAATTAATTTTTAAATTTAGAATATTCTTAATTTCATTTAATTTATTTTTATTAAATCGGCGTTTTGGGATATTTTATTATTTTCGATAATAAACAATTATGCATTGTTTGCGTTGTATCTGAACGTGATATTATTGTTATAAATAATTTGTGAGAAGAAATTATATTAATTTATATAAAATAAAATAAAAATTGAAAAAATTTAATATAGTAAGAAGAAATTAAAAAAAGCATAATAAAAATAGAAAAAAAAATGGAGAAGATGCATGGAAAAAGGTTGAAGGGGTGGGACCAAAAATAATAGGAAATGGACAAAAAATGGCGGTTTTGAAGGGATATTGAATACTGTGGGCGCAACCTGCTGATTTCATTTGTGTGATTCTGTCTTTCTCGTGTTTGTGTTATGTTCTCTTCTCTGAACTCAATTCAACTCAACCAAACAACCTCTGCATTCATATTTCCATCATCATCACCTTCTTTTTCATCACTGTTTCCATCTTCATACTTAAAACTAACATTATTATGTTTTATTTTTCATAATAAATATTTGAATATAGGATGTACAAGTATTATAATTACCCACTTAAAAAAATTATGGATATAAAAAATTTCAGAGATATTTTTCACTGATAATGCGCACGTTACGAAACAGTTAATAAAACAGTAAGTGGTAGTTTTAACCGTGGTGTGTATAGAGAAAAAAATTAGAAAAGAAAAAAAGGAATATTGAAGAGATGGTGAAAGTAATAGAAGGAGGAACAGAAAGTTGTTTGATGGTAGGGCATGAATGGCATGTGGTATGATTGGAAAAACAAAGGAGAAAATAATGTGAGGCTTGGTTAGTTTATGGGTGAAAAACTGAAAGTGTGGTATCAAATATCAATCTCAAAGTCACAATCAAATACGTGTGAATGTGATTTTGTGAATTACATGAAATGGACAAAGTGATGTAATCATTAAGGACTAATTTGACTTACCAACACGGTTCATGTATATGCTTACTCCTCACCCAATTTAAATTCGTTTAAATGGAACCATCTTTTAAATGTGAATTTTATCAATAAAAACGTGATCAAAGGTATTCAGTTTTTTATGGAAATTAATTATAATTTTTTTTATAGATGATTAATACTTTTTTTACCATTGTCGATTACTAATCTTTTTCATACTTTATTTTTCTAAGGCATTTTTTTTATAATTCATTTTTAAAAAATAAAACGATAACGGATAGTACAAAGCAAAATATGTTCTGATATCCTATTAAAATAATTACTTTAAATTTAACTCATTCTTATAATACTAACTTAAAAAGATAAAAATTGTTTTAATTCATATATTATAAATAAAAAATAATACTAACTTAAAAAGATAAAAATTGTTTTAATTTATATATTATAAATTAGTTTTATTTAGTGAATGTCGCATCTTCAACGAGTAACATATTTATTATATCATACTTTTCTTAACACCATTTCCATTAATTTAATGAAATAAACTATTTTTTAAAAATGAAACTTAATTAAAAAAAATACACTAAAAAATAGTAGAACCAAATAGATTGTTAAATCAATAAACATTTTCATGAGTATTTTTAGAAATAAAGGAAACAAGAAAAAATTAAAACACATTTTTTAAAGTTAAAATTAACTTAAATATAAACTAAAAGTAAGAACTTTACAGTTATATGGGAGAGTTTTTATGAGTAGTTTATGGAGAATCTCATTTATTTTTTAAAAATGTTTATCTAAAAATGTATCGAAACATATTCTATAAATTACTAAGAATAAAAAATAAGTAGTGGTGGTGGACCTAAAGAAAAGACTTAGGTCCATGTTGGTCGAAGTTTGCATGCACCTACTCCAAATGAAGTAGTTGTCTTCATCTTTATACTAAAAGTGAAATAATGAGAAAGAGTGTTGAATCCAATGAGAAAAGGCTTTGGGGGAAGATTTCTTAATTTAGCCTACGACATGTAAGTGGTAGTCCCAAACAGATTTGGATCAATTTTATTTAATCGATCATAAATCGGATAAAAAGATTTTTTAATTCATTTTTTCATAAATATTTATTTGAAAATAACATCAAATTAGATTTATTTAATAAAAGTTCATTTTAATTCATTCACTAACAATCTCTTCAAGGAGGAATATTTTATAAAATTAAATGTTATAAAAAGGATATGTTATAAAAACTTTGAATTTTTTTAAGGAAATATTTAAACTACATTTTTAAGAACATTTTAAAAGAGTAAATTTAAGAAAGATTTAACAATAAAACATTCAATCTAATTAATTTTTATATATTAAGTATTTATAAATGAATTCATCAACTTTTAAAAAATAATAAATACACCATTAACCATTCATAAAATTAAAAAAATGAATTTATTTTTTGACATGTATATAACAAAACGAATAAATGATTTTGTTTTAATTCCTTCACATAATTAACACGTATTTAAGTTGAATCTATGTTAGAAGCTAAGATGGATCAAATATGTATCATTTAATAGAATTTTTTTAAACATTCAAATATACTAAGTTTGAATTCAATCAAATCTAAGAGAGTTGTGGAGCCTTAATCTTAATCTCGTCATTAAATTATCGTTTATGAATTTTTTTTTCTTTGAAAATAAAGACAGGAGTTAGTGTTGTTGATGATTAAGGAGAGTTCATAGTGTACTACAAGTGTATTAGAAAGAGAAGTTAGCCCAAATTATCTTGAATATATAGATAATGAATTCTAATGTCTTTGTAAAGAGATCATACATTAAAACAACATTTAATTTGAATATATTAATTTGGTTTCACAAAATTAGTAGTCAACGTCGACCACTATTTAAATTGATGATATTTTAAACGGCTTTATTTTTCAAATGCTTTTTTAAGATAAGAGAATCAAATTTATTATATTTTATTTTTGTTTGGATGAAGCATTTTAATATTAAATAATTATTAACAATTCAAAAATATCAATATTAATAATTTTTTTAATCTATACTAATTTATATTATTTTTAAGGCAAAATTCGTCAAGATTTTTATTAATTTATTAACAATTTTTTTTTCTCAATTCACATGGACCAAATTTGTTTTCAATTGATGTTAACCAAATTATTTAGACTAATATTAGTTAGTATTATTTTTAAGATTTTATTGATACATGTGAGTTAAAAAAACTCCTTGTAGAGATTGACAAAAACAATCCTAATTGATGTTGGTTAAAGTTTTTCAACTCGAATTATTGCAAATAATAACATTAACCGATAATGAAATAAATCAATGCAAACATTGATAAAAAATTGTCCACAATAAATATGAATCGAATTTTTTTAGTTCATACTCGCCAAAAAATAACATTCCAACATTGGCTAAGATAATTATAACTAATATTGAGCGAGAAATACAACGGTCTACGATAATAAAACAATAGTAATAATTTCTTATCAGCATGAATAAAAAAACCTACCCGACATCAAAAAATAGTGATCCTAATAACTTTTTAGCATTAATCAAACAACGATATAACCAAAATCGAATTAGTGTTAATCAAACAAGGATATAACCAAAATCAAAGTAATGAGATAATATGAAAAGAAGAAGAGACATAAATATATAAGAAGGAAGATTTTGAAAATCTTACCTTTTTTTGGTAAAGTTTGAAATTCTTTAGTTTTGTAATTCCATTACTCATTAAATTTTAAAAGTTTAATCTTTTAAAACTATTTATCTAAATAATATATTTATCATCAAATATTTTGAATTCTTTATAAAAAAAGACCTTAAAATTTTGTATCAAATTTTTTAAATTCTCAGTAAGAATGACCTTAAAATTTCATATTGAAACATTAAAAGGATCGGATAGGATGAGAGAATCACAGAGTTTTATATATTCTAATTTGAATAATTTATAAATTACCAATTAAAAATATACTCTAATCGATAAAATATTTTATTTAAAACTTATTATTTATTATCTAATAGTTAATGTATATTTTTAATAACATTGAAAAATAAATAGAAATTTTAAAACTTGTTCTAGATAAAAAGGAGTAATCTATCTTATGTCCAGAACATTCAAAGTATTTTTGAGTGCACCCTTAACCAATGTGTAAAGATGATTTTCTCTCTGATATCTCCTCTGCTATATATTGATAAAATTCAACCTATTTTTTTTTATTCTCTATTGATTGAATCATTAAAATTAATTAATTCAAAATTCTCAATATACACCAATTATGGTTTGGACGGGGAAATTGTCACACCTTGACAAATTTTATTCGAGTTTAACATCAATGTTTAAACTTGTCATTAACTTATTCTATAAAACTTTTAGGCTTTCCCTCGCTTATATATATAAGTTTGGCTTTTAATTTCAATTTTTTAAACAAACTAATGGGTAATCATTTAATTAGTGGACAAATTCACTAAAAAGACCAATACATTTATTAGATAAAGAGCGTACAACTAATACTAAAAAAAACTCAAATCAAAGTCAATGTAATTATGAAATATCGAGGTTAATAGTTATTTTACATCTTACAAGGCCATAATCATTAAAAAAACATGTTTAGATACTAATGTAATAATAATATTATTATTAATAATAGTAATAAATAGTTGGATATAAAGGAATTAAAGTTTTAAATATTTTTAAAAATGGTAAATCTAGAGATTGAAATGAGATAATTGAAAAATATGATGGTGAGTAAAACATCTATTAAAATTTTTTAAAAACATATTTGCCATCGAAATTTCAATTTCACTGGAGTGAATCACAGAAGAAAAAAAAACGCATGCATACACAAAAAAAATTCCTAAAATGAGGTAAAAAAAAGGAGGGAACCCATAAACAAAGAAAGTACAAACATTATAGCCAAGTCTCTTAATTACCCATAACCATAGGCAACAAACCAACCACACAAATTGAATGAGAGGTACATTTTTCCAAATTAAGTCCATAACAGTGAAACTCTACTCTTCATCTTGTTGCCTTAATTACAATTCATCATTTAAACATTTTCATTGAACTATTCTTTAGCATAATCAATGTGTGTAAACCATCTGAACCACCAAGAAAAATCTCGAGATGGGATAATTTATAGTCCTGGTTTTCGTTTTTTGTTTTTAAAATTTCAACTTGAACAATAATGCATTCATAGTAACAAAAAGAATAAAGCTAAAGTTAGCGTACAAATGAGATAAGCAAGCATGCATAGACTTCACATCTTTCAATGGATAGAGCCATACAATAATGTGGCCATAAACCAATTCAGAGTCTTAAGAGAGAGGAGTCTATAATAATGTGATACCAGACATTCAGAACTGTGAAGTCAAGCATGCAAAATCTGGGCATGGTGGTCCTGTGCACATTAAATGCAAATCAATTAATGATCATCAGATACGACCTAATGCTTCTTCTTCTTCTTCTTCTTCTAATTACAGGGCTAGCAGCCAACAAAATACAAAAAAAATTGCCATTACATTTACGCAATACTATTGAACAATCAGTGGGGGGACCTAGTGACAATTCTGGTGCATCCTAGCTGATATTGACAGATGAGCAATTTTAACTTTATATGACAACCTACATAGTTCATAATAGTCTGGACCCAAAACAAAAGATGCATGTAGTAGAAGTGAAATATGAAGGTGTAATTTGCTTATTGGCTAATTGGGTATGCATATAATTTAATTGAGGGTGCAATGCGATCACCTAATGTGGATATGAACGTGCAAAGTAATTAATAAAGAAGTTAATTTGATTAGATTAGCCATCTGAATGAGAAACCAATTTGGTCACGCGATCGCTCACTGTTCAATGTTTGGCACATTACTGGCTTATTGTTACTATCACAGGCTACAAGGACAGGTGAACAATTTATAATATAGAAAAAAAGTCATCATTTTGTGAACATGGTTTTGCTCATTACCGTGTTCTCTCACTGAACTGTATGGTGATTTCACAAAATCCAGACCCATGCATGCTTATTGTATGTATAAATTGTCGGCTAGTAGTGTGTACCAGTACTTCTAGTTCTACCAACGTGATTACACACTTCATCTCTGCCTCGGGAGTGGGTGAAAATCGTTGGCAATTGGAGATTTTTAAGAGGAAAATTCTGAGGCCTGTAAACTTATTTACGGGACCTACACGGATCAAAAGGGCCAGATTTCCCTACCACCCTTCAAATTTTATCAGCTCAGCCTGAAATAAGCTTTAGGGTGCAATGATAGAACAATGAATGATTGGAACCTGTATTTTATTTTATACCCGGTTGGGATACAGATACTTAATCTAGCTACTGATATAAATCTTAACTGATTAAAGGAATCACTAAATGTAGCAAAAGAAAAGAGAAACTGTTTTTCATTAGTCTTTTCTAAGTTAAAGATACATAAAGTATTTGAAAGAAATGAAAACAAACAAGGCAAAGAAAAAGGCCCAAATCTGTAACTTTCATTACTTAAAATGTATTTGTGTGTTAATACTTGGTCCACTTTAATAAGCCCCTTGTTAATTATAGACACTTGTCTATAATTGAAGTTAAAACAGGCTGGCGTGAAAGGAAACTGATTAGCATGGAGAAATTAAAAAAAATGCATGGAATGGTAGTTAATGAAAAATGAACAATGTTCCAAATTGTCACAATTCTAAATAGTGTGCATAGATGAATACTTTTTAACTGTTCTTTCATTTTGTATTCCATAAACAAAATTATTGAATATTGTGCATAGGGGTGGAGTCTAAACTCTAAACCATCATGGGAAGGAGAGATGCATTATTTCGCTTTGAACGTGAAAGAGAGAGGGGTTGCATTAAAAATGGAAGAAGTACTGACAATCTATGATGCTAATTCTACCCACTTTCGTTAAAGACAGAATTGTGGGTCAAAGTTCTCAAGGAATGGTAATTAAATAAAAATTCTGTCTGGGTGATTATTTCGGTGAAAAGGACATTAATTCACCTTGAGAGTGAGAGAGAAAGGAGAAGAAGGAAAGAGAAAGAGATTCCATTTTAATCTGAGGCTACCTCTAGGTGCTATTTCACTAGACTTTTCACTGTAATACATTCTGTAATCATAGGTGTTTGATGAAGAATGGACCCTATTTTAGCCTATTACATATTTACATCTTACACTATTATTTAAACAAACTCCTCCCACTTGCTTCAACTTCATCTTATCAAGCCTTCCCTGTTTGCTTTTTTTTCACAATTCACTTCCTTTCCAGAGAGAAGGGAAGAGGAATAGAGAAAGAGTGTGTGTGTGTGAGAGAGAGAGAGAGAAAAAATAACAGCACAAAGATGGAGCTTTCTCAACTTGGTTTTCTGGATGAGCTGCTTGCTCCAAGAAAAGACACTTGGGGTGCTTTGTCCACTGGGTTGAATGAGTTACTCCCTTGTGGTTGGAGCTTTGACTCTTTTGATGAGAACCAGGGTTTAGCCACTTTGAATCCCTCATTTGCTGCATTTTCAACACCACTAGACCACAGGTTTGAATGTCCTTATGGAAGTGAAGCAGCCTACCCTTTTGTTGATGAGTTCACATTGCCAGAGCTTGATTCATCATACACCATAAATGATGAGTCGGCACCACTTTTGCCAAAAGAAGATAACCCATCATTGGAGGATGAAGAGCTTGGCTTTCTGGGAAGTGATAACCAGAGTTTGGAACAAGCAAAAAATGGCTGCAAAATTGAGGAACAAGTGACAGAGATTCCAGTCTTCAACATGGGTTTGTGTGCAGAGAAAAAGCTCAAATCCAAAAAGCTAGAAGGGCAGCCCTCAAAGAATCTCATGGCAGAAAGAAGGAGAAGAAAGCGTTTGAATGACCGTCTTTCCATGCTAAGGTCAATAGTCCCCAAGATTAGCAAGGTGATTCAACAGATACAATATAAATTTTTCTTCTCTTTTTTCCTACCTCGTTTTTACCTTGTCATTGCCTTTTTATAAATGTCCCAATCAATGGAAATGAAATTGGCTTTCTTATGTAGGTGGTTTTCTCATGATTGTTTTCTACCAACACTTGCATTTGCTGTTTGATTTTCTCTTTATCCTTTTGAACTAACATGAGCATACAAACATTGACAGATGGACAGGACCTCCATTCTCGGAGACACTATTGATTACATGAAAGAGCTTCTAGAAAGGATAGGTAAGTTGCAAGAAGAAGAAACGGAGGAGGGAACAAATCAGATAAACCTCTTGGGCATTTGTAAGGAGCTAAAGCCAAATGAAGTAATGGTAAGAAATTCCCCCAAGGTATGGGCTAGTTCTTGTCACTCCTTCAAACACTAAGTTGATCCATAATCACATAGCAAATTCCTGAACAAATGTATGTGTTGTAATGCTTTTTGCAGTTTGATGTTGAGAGAAGAGAGCAGGACACAAGGATTAGCATCTGCTGTGCCACAAAGCCAGGATTACTCCTGTCCACAGTGAACACCCTTGAAGCATTAGGCCTTGAGATTCATCAGTGTGTCATAACCAGCTTCAATGATTTTTCAATGCAAGCATCTTGCTCTGAGGTTTGTACAAATTATATTTGCAAAGTGGCCTCTATTTATTTACATGACTGGAATCAAATGTGTTACTTTTTTACCTTATTGTCTTAATGGTGTTAGGCAGCTGAGCAGAGAAATTGTACGGGCCCGGAAGAGATAAAGCAAGCACTATTCAGAAATGCAGGTTATGGTGGGAGATGTCTGTAGGAGAAAGATGGAAAGCTGAAATAACAATTTGCTGATATTGAAAGAGAAGCAAAGTTCTCCTCTTTTGTAATTCAAGGAATTAGCGTATTAAAAAGTTTAATGAGATTTCCTAATAAGTTGGCTTTGATTGATGGTTTGATTCTCAGAAGTTTCAAACTTTTACCCTGTATTTTAACATACTATAGGGTATGTTTAGTTCAAGCCTCAGTTTCCCCTTGTGATAAATATCCAATTTTTTAGTAATGAAAAAGGCTTGTTGCCAAACCCATAAGTGGAATCAACCTGATTTTAATGGAATCCTGAATATGCGGTTGCTTCAAAAATTTCTTTTCTGGGACATTATTAACCACACACCAAAGTGGATGACACAATTTTAAAAGGCTTCTCATTTGCTAGATACACAACACTTTATGAGAAGTAAGGTAGCTTAGTGAATTGCATAACAACCACTTATATATAAAAGGATTTAAAATCGGCAACTTGCTTTATCATATCTCAATAATTTCAGATCAGCTCCATTATTGGAACATTACTGTTGAAATGAACACAATCCTCTTTATTTCCAGATAGGGAAAGTTTCAGCTTGGTGGTGCCTTTTCAACACCCAAACTTACTGCTAAGGCAATATAACTTCAGAATTTCTAATTTCCCAAGTACAACAACAATAATGAACTAGGATCTGTGACTTGGAAAAACTACTCTTCATTTTACCTCAAAAAAACTAAGTAACAAATCACATAAAGCTGGTGGAAACAGATTGCACTGGCCTTTACTTTTTTCAGTGACACTAATGCTATGTTAACCATAAATCAAATCACCAAGCTATAGAGCCATCTATTCTTAAACTTGAGATGAAATGAAATTTAGGCTTGTCTTTCATGTTTCATTTGCTTCTCCTCCTCCTCTTACACTCCATTATTGTTATTTGATTTCACTAGGTATCCCATTTTAGAAGTTTGCATGTTGCATCCCTCAGAAAAGTCCCAAAAAATCATCCCTTTTCAATGGCAAATGACATGAGTTAACAGTAGATGATGACAAAATTCAACATTGTATTAAAGCTCCTGATGATGGAATAACCATCTACTTCATCTTCAACCATCAAACAACATAAAAGGGTAAAAAAGAACTTAAACCAAACATACTGTTTATTTGTTCAAAAAAGCGAAACCTATTATAAAATATGGATAAGAAAATTAAACATAATTATAAAATGAAATATTCATTAAAGAATACATTAAATGCTCACTCGTATTTTTAAACTTTATTATAGGGATAAATTGGATGGTGTTAATTTTACAATTATGTATAATTAAATCGTGGAATAAAACAAATATAAAATTTAGATTAAGTTTTATTTTATAATTAGATATTTTAAAATTAGCAAATTTACTTAAAAACAATATCATACTATATCAAATTTTTTAGTAAATTAAAAATATTTATTATCAGAATAAAATAGTTTCAAAAGATTTATATATTTTTTTAAAATACTAAGATAAAGTTAAAGAAAATCCAAAATACAGCCTGAAATTATCCTAAAAAATAAATGATATTTGTTTTTAAGTTTAAAATCATAAAAATCAACTTCAAGTCATATCAAAAAATTAGGTTGGATTAGGTATTTTTACCCTATGTTCATGTAAATTTTATAAGAAAAATACTGCTCTTGCACCTTAAAAAATAAACCCATCTTACAACTATTTTAATAATATAATTAGAACTTTAAATTAAAAAATAAAATAATTTTAACTAAAATATTATTATTGTGTCAAGTGAATATTTTTTGTTTAGTGAGTGTTGATATGTCACCACTCATCTTATAAAGGTAAATGAATATTTTCATAATTAAACTAAATTAAGGATAGAATAAAAAAAAGTGAATTAATTGTAGTTCAAAAACTATATAAAAAATAACAAAAGATGCCGATTATAATTAAAACATTTGAAGTTCAAAGGAAAAAAAGTTAAAAAACTAAATTGTTAGTGACTATTATATTTTTGTAAATTAATTTGCTGTGGCGGGGAAAAGTAGTTGTAAAGGCACTGCAATGTCAAATAAAAAAAATAGTAAGAATAAAAAGAACACCTGGGACCAACATCTTGTTAAAGTTCTTGTGTGGATGAGTCATAACTCCGTGATCAAAGTCAGCCACTGTAGCAAAAATTCATCCATTACTATTTCTTACACCCTTTTCAAATCAACCAGTTACCATTTTTTATAACATTCATTTGTATTTAAAAATATATTAATTATTTTTTTCTAAAATATCCTTAACTAACTCTGATTTACTAAAAGAAATTAATAAACTCTTGAAATAATTTTAATAAAAGTCTCTCTTCTGATTTGATTTGAGAATATAAATATCAAAGTCTCACTTTACTGGTTTAATTATAAATATAATATGGACAATTTTAAATCAACAATAAAAATTACGGCCTAATTTATTGTTATTAAATATTTTTCTTAAAGAATGCAAATTAATTAAAAAAGTCTTGCAAACAAGAACAAAGGAAGTATACTAGCAATTAGGCAGGACAGAGGAAGTTTTAAAAACCGGTTTGCCAAGGTTCGGATTTGTCCCCAAGAGTTGAGATCAAACAAATTTCTTCTTAATTTTAGGGAAAAAAATTAGCATTAACTTTTCATAAACTAAAATTAATTTGTACATAAAATAGTTTAAAAAAAACTTTTTATATAACTTCTTTAAAGTTTTTAAAATTCTACAAGTTAATGAAAAAGTTAATTATCTGTGAAAACAAATTCATACTCAAATAATGAAAAATGGGTATATTACACACTAATATTAACAACAGAACAATCCTACAGAGCCTGAGTTTTGAAAACATGAGTTAATGAGTATGCTACGGACTATAATTTGTTTAAGTACAGGTGAAAGTACCATAGAAGCAATTAGACAATAATTTTGACAAGAACCTATTGACTTTCATCTTCGAATTGAATGTAATCATCGTTATCTTCATCAGAACTACAGCCGTTGTCCATGACATTGACTTGCGACTGACGAAATTTATTGATAGCATCTTTAGCTTCAGAAACCAAGGCAACTTTTGCAGCTTTAACTGCATCCTTTCTCTTTATGCTTCTTCCTTCGCCAATTATCTTCGTAGAGGCTGCTCTTCTCCTAGATTCCCTACAGCGCAATTGATTCACATATTTCTCATGCAATACCCTGTTCTTTACTTTCTTTAGTACTGGAGGACTAACAAGATCTGTAATGTGCGAGCCACTAAATCTTGAAAGTAGCTTATTACCACTTGAAGATGATGTTTCAGTGCAACTTTGCAGGAACCCTTTATTCTCCTTTAGCTGCTTTGGAGTAGAAAGGGATTCACTAGGCTGTAAAGCATTAGTGGACAAATCTATTTTTGGTTCAAGAACAGAAAATATGTCCCCTGCACGGTCTGGATCATCTGTAAGCCGGCGCTGTAACAGTTTCTCAACAGACTTCTGGGTAATAATGTTCTTTGGTTTTAGAACACTAGATCTTCTAACTTTTATGTCAATAGGGTTGAGAAATTTACTTGCAGATAAAGAAAATTCCTGAATGGGTGATGACTTCAATGTCTTTGCCCTTGATCGAGGCTGCAATTGAACTGGAGTCACATGGTCAAAGTGAATTCTATCAAAGCATTCCTGTTGAGACTTTCCAGGCACCTGCAACATATTTTGAATGGAAATGGTTCAACCAATACAAGAATAAAACCTATCCATAAGCTAGTTGCATCCACATGTACCTGACAAGCAATTGACTAGGGGACAGACCAGAAAACTACATTTGTTCTTTAAGAAATATACATAAAAGAAATTAAATTATCTAAAACTTTCAACAACAATTCCTCAATGTCTGGATATGCGAGTGAAATTAAATGAAATGAGATCGGATGGAATACAGTTAACATGCCATTGTTCTGTAAATTTATAGGATGAAATGGAAACCATCTCATATCATATCCCCATTTTCAAGGGGAAGAAAAATGTTACACATTTCATTCCCTCCTATTTGATAAGTTAGAGTAGCTATTTTTAGAGTTAGTTAATTAGTTAGTCGAGTTAGTTAACTAAATCTATAAATAATATTTGCTGTGGCTGAAGGGAAGGTTATGAATGCAATTGTATCAACTGGTATCAGCTGTCAAGTTCCTGAATACACACTTCTTCAGCAATGACGGAATCAACAAGAACACAAGCATCTTTACACCAAATGGAAAAATGGTTAGAAAATTGCATTCCTGAGAAGACTGAACAAAATATTATGGAGTTGGCAGGTGCTATGCAAAAGAAATTACATGAATACTTGAAAGGCACCATCAGTGAAACTACTCCGAAAAATTCCCAAAGATTCAGAGAGGTTACCAAGAGTAACAATTCAGGACATAGACAAGATCACAGTCCATGATGTCCAAGAATCTGGTTCGGGTAACATTAGTTCACATTCTGCTGCTCCTTATTCATGTGGAACTTGGTTAGATAGAGTCGATTTTCCAAGAGTCAATGGTGAGAACGTGAATCAATGAATTTGCCAATGCGAAATGTACTTGCCATTGATTTTACTCCTGATCAATTTAAGGTACCTCTGGCAGTTGTGCATTTTTAAGGTAAAGCTTTGCAGTAGCATCAGGCTTTTGCTAAATCCATTAAACATAATCATTGGCCATCTTAGATTGAATATGTGAATTGTTAATGGATAGATTTGGTAAAATTGGGGAAGATCCAATGGTAGAACTGATGAATTTGAGGCAACATTCCAATGTTACTTCCTATCATGAAGAATTTGATGCCATAATTAATAAATTGGACCTTTCTGAAGAATATGTGGTTAGTTGTTTCCGGGATGGGCTTAAACATGATATTCAGATAATGGATTGGATGTTTTAGCCTACTATAGTGATGACAGCTTTTACCTTAGCTGAACTCTATGAATCTGCTAACTAAGAGGGGCATACAGTCAAAATTGGCAACTTCAAAAGCAATTCTAATCCACTGATTTCTTCAAAACCTACACACTTTAATGACAGTAATCAAGGAGATTCGGATAAGGGAAAGGTTTTAACACCTGTCTATAGGAATGAAAGAAGGGCTAAAGGTCTTTGCTGCTTTTGTGATGAACGTTTTACTTATGAACACAGCTTGACTCATAAGAAAGGTCAAGTAGAAAATGAAGAAGAGGATGTTGGGACAATGCAAACAGAGACATTAGTTAAAGAGTCTTTATATGTGGGAGAATAAGGCGAACCACACATTTCTGTTAATGCCCTTACGGGAATTACTGGCTTCAGAACTATGAGGGTTACTAGTACTCAGAAAAAATATTTCCTATAAAAAAAAAGGAATCACTACTGATCCTGTAAAGAGATTGAAGCTGTCAAAAATTGGTCCTTGCTCAAACTGTCAAACAACTAAGGTTTTTTAGGTCTTACTGGCAGATTTGAACAAAACTTTCATAGTATAAGTGGATGCTTCAGGATATGAAATTGGTGCAGTTTTAATGCAAGAACACCATCCTTTAGCTTTCATTCGTAGAGTTCTTAATCAACAACAACAAACTCTTTCCACTTGTGAAAAGGAACTGACTGCAGTTGTTTTTGCAGTCCAAAAATGGAGACACTTCTGTATCTCATTCTCGAAAACCTTACTTGTTTAGAGATTCCTGTACCTTTTGTGTTCTTCGAACTCATTGGAATTCTTATTACTTGAGTAACTGTACCATGAATAGGACACAAAAAAAATGAAACCTAGTATCATTCCATTCTACCTCACTGCATTCAAACACAAACAGCTGCCACCTTTCAGAACTACAGTTTTGCCCTAAAAGAGTACAATAACTTATTCACTGCAATTCTTAGCTGAAAATAACATACAAGTTCTGACCGCACACTTGAAGCACCATATATGTTTTCTAACATTTCAGTAGACAACACAAAGGAATCATATTAGTTTCTGAATTCATTCTTCCATTATCAGCAATCATATTAAAACTCGTTAAACTGTAAACCAACCACAAAACAGTCAGCTTTCAAGGGTTACACAAGCCAATCCCAAACATTCAACTTCAGTTAAATTGCAACAGCAAGAATCACAGAACTTTGTTCCAAGTTGAAGTCGAACAGGAAGTCAATATTTTCTACTGCATATACACACAGAGAGGGATGCATACCAGTTTGGAAACGTTCTTCCAGAAATGGGGGCTAGGCTTTGCAGTAAAATATGCTCTTTCAAGAGCCAAATATTGTTCCTTCGTCCACCCTTTGCTTATTTCATCGCCATTGCGCTTTCTCTTCTCTCCATTCCCCCCCTTCTTTCTTTCTCCACCAAAACCCTCATCACAAACAACACGGTTTTCTTTTGTTTTAACTCCAACGATCTCTCTATTTCCACCCTTCTTTCCTCCCGGACCAGAAACAACACCATTTCTGGTCGTTTCAACTTCAACTCTCTTCCCATTTGCCCCCTTCTTTTCTCCCCCACCAATCCCTTCATCTGAAACGACACGATTTCCTTTCCTGTTAACCCCATCCCTATTCACCCTGTTTCTCTCCTTTTTCCTCCCTCGACGACACCCTTCATCCGAAACGTCATGATTTTCTTGCGTTTTAACTTCAATCCTCTTCTCCTTTCTCTTTCTCTTTCTTCCAATTCCAAACCCCTCCTTTCTCTCTTTCTTTCTTCCTCCACAAAAGCCTTCATCCAACACGACACACTTTTCTTTCGTTTCAGCTTCACCACCCTTCACACTCTCGCCTTTCACTTTGTTACCGCTTGGCCCGTTGATGAACCTGGGAGATCGTCTAAGAGATGAAAACCCAACATCCCCATTGTTAAGCCTCGGAGATATTCTCGACTCAACAGTACAGTCATTGGATTTCTTTACGGAAGCGGTGGCTGATTTGGGGTTGGGAGTGGTGTGGTTTAGTTGGTGGAGGAATCTGGGTGACCTTCTTGGGGTGAGGAATTGACTCTTTACATCAGATTTTCTGTCTGCCATTTTCACGAACACTTGAAGGTGTGTGCTTCTACACTGAAAAAAAAAATTAGATCAGACTTTTTGAATTCAAACTCAAATTCAATTCATGAACACATTAACTAACACCCTTTTGGGCTTTACTTCATGCACCATAAGAAATTCTCTCTGCACCCCCCATGTTTGGTGAAAGGATGAAGCTATTATTCGTGTAGATTTTGGACCGGAACTTACCTTGTAACCATGAACTTGACAGAGTGTAGCTGTGTTCTTTTTTTCAAATACTAGTCAAATAAACTCCTAGTTATGATATTTTAAATTCTGAATCAAGTTTTAAAATATCTCGTATAAATTTAAATATTTTCAATTTATTTTTTATTATAATTTTCTATTTTATTATTGAATGTTCAAAATACTTTTTATTTTTTTTTTTACTTTGTCATTTGATTTTCCCATTAATATAATGTGTGTCTATCGCCATAAGATCGGAAATGTCAAAGAGCTCAAGTGTCTGTATACATCCCTTAATCAAGTCTTTATTGTAATTAATGATAATCATGAGTAAAACGGTCTAATCAATGAATCTTAAATGATGAGCGACGGTTTATGGAATAACGAATACAGTTATGTGACTAATCCAAATGACTCATAATCATCAGATGATATCACCTAATTAATCTATAAATATTCACTCTCCATGACACACTAAACTCTATAACTCTACTCTTACTCTTAGCTCTTTCTTAAGAATGCTTCTACTGACTTAAGCATTGAAGAGTCTTTTGCAGGTGGACCTCATCGAAGACCAACTGAAAATTAAACCTTGTTCTCACCGAGGTACCTCTGAGTCTAGTTTTGGTAGGAATATTTGGCACCCACCGTGGAACCTAAGTAAAACTTTTCCCGGACCACAAGATTTATGGTTTTGATGAGAAGTCAATCTATCACATCATCCTCATTCGCAAACCATTGAAGAACCGACATGTTTTATTCATAATCGGTTATGTGAAATTACTTCTCTCTCAATATCTATCTTTCATTTGTCCATCTATTTTTTGTGTTTGTAGTTATAGCTTACCAAGACCATACTATCATTGGATCAACAATACTAATCTGAGTTCAAACACGAACATCGTCAAAGTTGTACGATCAAATACATATTTGAGTTCAACCATAAACATCAGCAATACTTTATCAATCTTGAACCAATTAACAGACATTACTCGAAATCGAAATCAATGGTCGACCTACACTAAATCCAAACGAGTCCATAAGATAATGAATGTCAAAGAGTTCGGGTGATTGTATGCATCCTTCAACCGAGTCTTTATTGTCATCAATGACCATCATGAGTAAAACAACCTAATTAATGAGCCTTAAATGATGAGCGACTATTTATGGAATAATGAATAACAATTATGATGATGTCACCTGATTAATTTATAAATATTCACTCTTCAGGGCACACTAAACTCTATAATATACTCTTAATCTTAGCTTTTTATTAAGAATTTATCATCATTGTTCCTACTCGCTTAAGCATCAAAATCTTTTGCAAGTGGAACTCTCACTCTCATTAGAGACCAATTGAAAGTTTGTTTTCCAAGAAACACGCAGTACTCACCGAGATACCTATAAGTCCATTTTTGATAGAAACATAATGTAATCCTTGTTTCTTTAATTTTTTCTACTTTCTTTGTTTTCTTTAATTTTTTGATTTGAGAGAAATAAAAGTAAATTAACTGACGAAGTTAAGAAAATGATGGTAAGAATAAACGAATTTATCAATAAGTTGGAAATGAAAATACCAAAGAAATGAACATGTCATTTCATTAACAACAAACGTCATATACTTAAAAAAAAATACTTAACTAATAAAAAAAAATTAATAAAAATTTGATTAAAATTACTTAAATTTGATTATAAAGATTCTACCCTCTATTTTATATTTAATAAATAAATTCTCTACAACATGAAAAAAATAATTAGTTGTTATAGTAACTAAATTAGAGACCGAGACTAAAAAACTTTGTAGTTTCTAAACTAGTTTCTATTATTGTTAAATAGTTTATAAATTGATATCTAATTAGCTTCAAAGTTTTAAGTACCAATTATTTATATTCTAAATTTGATAACAAAAACCTTTGGTTGCTAATTAGATATCAATTTAAAAATTATTTAACAATAATATAAATTAATTTAGAAACCATTTTTTTTTAGTTTCTAAAATGGTCTCTAATTTAGACACTATAACAACTTTTTTTTCTTCTCTAAAATTGATTTCTATTTCATGGTTTGCTGTGATATGAAATTTTAAGAATTCAAGATGAAGGAATGAATGCAAATTCTTTATTAATAAAATTCATATAATTTATTTTTGTATAAATTTATATAATAAAAAATGTGTAGCTTCTTATATATTATTATTAAGTAGTAAACTTTAAATCTAACTCAATACTATAAAATTAAATTATAAGGTGAGGGTTGTATTCATTTATATATTATAAAAAAAATGTTTTTATATCTATTCGATATGAGATCTCTAGCACATCCTCTCACGCTAAGATAATTAACTTATGCGTGATACTATATATTTATAAATGATCAATAGCGATTTGATAGCGGGTGACATGATAAGTCTAACACACTCTCAATAGACTCTAAATGATTATGATATTATATTAAAAAATAAAAAAACTAACTCAAACTTATAACTATGTTATTTATACTTTATTTTTAATCACAAATCATACATTTTGTTAATTTTTTTCGGTCCACATCTAGCTTTTGTTAGTGTATGGTTATCATGCAACCAATCAACAATAGATGTGGTGGTAGTATCATCCTTGTAACTTCAATATATTATATATCTTGCTTTTGAGGGAAAAAAAAAGAAGCATTAGTTTCTTCTTTCAATTTCCCTTCTCAACTTAATCTATCTAGATGAGACAATTGATTAGCTGGATCCACTATTAAATCTAATCTCACACAAAGTTGATACGAAAGATTCACTAATTGCAATGTGTTAAACTACATTATCTCCTCCCCCACATCGATGTTTAGGTCAACTACATCACTTACTTTTCTAAAATTTTGACAAGATCCTGCTTTTTGTAGGATATATAGTAAGTATCTCCCGTTATCACAAAACATTAATCTGATTCCTTTTTAAATAACAACGTGCAATTCATGGGTTTTGCGAACTTAAAAAAGGAACATAACTTTCATTTTTATGTACGCAGTTGATGATCTTTCTCTCATCCATGCCTCAGTAAACACCACAATGTTTAATTAATGATAATACGGATTAAATCGAATATATATAACAAAGATATGCTAATAATAAAGCATAAAGAGGACAATTAACACAAAACATTATATAATTAACATGTAAAGTTGACGTAAGAAATGCACTTCTGCAAATTATTTAATGTTCTTGACTATATCCTAATTTTATTGGTGCTATGTCTCTCTCACTTTTTTCTTAAACCAACTCAACATTTTTAAGGATCTAATAGATGGAGTTTAGTACTAGTAACATATCTGATTACTACTTTCCTGTTCAGTTCTTAATGTATGTTTTTTTTATGTAATTTTATAATTTTAAATTCATAAATTTAGTCCTCTAATTAACTTTTTTTATATTTAAATTTCACCATTTTTATTGCTACATTGGTAAAAGAACTATATATATATTTTATTAAAGTTAAATGATAAATTAATCAATTTTCAAAGTAAAGTATCAAAATTAAATTTTAAAAAATCACACGTGTTAAGTATTTTGGTTATTAATTTTACACAATCTTCAATTTAGATTTTGACTTTGTAAAATATAGTTTACGTTAAATCTTAATATGAAGAAAATTATTAGTTAAAAGGTACCGAGATAAAAAAAATCATTTTACAATATTTAAGATTAAGTAATAGTTTCTTTTAATCAGCTGTTTAAATAAAAGATGCTTACATTTTTAAGGACCAACACTTTAGTTATCTGAGAAAGTGAAGTGAGAAAAGTGAGAGAAGGAGGAATAATAATGTTACTATTTTCCTTATTTGGTCTGGAGGAGAAAAAAGAAACAGCGGCACCAATAAAATAGTCATTGATAATGTTAAGAAAATTATATCATAACAATACTAAAAAGATATCAAAAGTATTATTTTATTGCATATAGAAATAGAAAATATTATACAAACTTTTTAAATTTGTATTATTAAAAATTAAAATTGGTTTTTTGTATAAATAATTTATTTATTCATTAAAGATAATTATTCAAAGAAAATGTTCTTTATTTTGTTAGATTTTGACTTAAGAATTGTAAGCACAAAAATATTCAAAATTATGCTTTGGTTTGCTATATCTTTTTCATTTTTCTAAAATTCATGTAAATTTAAACAAAAATAAACAAAATGAGTCAATTAGACTAAAATACATTATCAATGTTGAGTACGAAGGAAAGAAAATTTTACTAATATGTGATACTATAATGAATAAAAATACTAAAATAATATATTTGTGAGTTTTGTCAATTATATATTGATCAATGTGATCAATTTATAAAGTTTTTTAATTTATATTTAAATTTTAACAATTTTCTCTTAAATGTGACTTATTTTTACGTTTTGTAAAACAATTATTCAAATTTATTATAAAAAAGATTTTCAATAAAAAGAATATCATGCGGCAACTTAATCATACTTCTTTGAATCAATTACCAAAGTGAATCATATAAACCCTAAACTCTAATATCACTTATTAAAAAATCCAAAAAAGAAAAATTAGAAAAATCTTCACTAATAAAACACAAACCAACCAAAAAATTATAGCATCACATTTAACTCAGATCTCAGTACAATATTTTAGATATATTTTTTTTATTTATATATATATATATATATATATATAATCATTGAACTTACTTATTTCTATAGAAAGTTAAAAAAATGAAGTAAAAAAAAAAAAGGACAGCCTATAAGAAATTGACCTGAATGAGTAAATCCAGCTTTGACATTTATTCAATTTATCGATTTAGAGAAGGCTAATTGATCCATTTTACATCTCTAAATTTCTTTTATTTTCACCTACTCAAATTATACATTTCTCTAACCTCGTTTAATTTTTTTTTATTTTCGTATTCTTTTATTTTATTTCAAATATAATATAAAGAAAAAGTCCACTAAGCATATAAGTTGTTCCTCAATTCAAAGGCAGCCATTTAGTGAACGTTTGGAAATAATTTGTTTTGGAGAAATAATGGTTTATTTTTTTTAAAAAGCAAAACAAAATACATAATACCATATATATTCGCCATCTTTAACTTTTTATTTCTTTTACTTCACGAAAGCAGAGGAGAGACAACCATATATAATAATATAAATGACGAATGCGAAGCATAATACATACACAATAAAATCAAATCACGTAAAAAACAAAATAATGAAAAGGGATATTGTGCTATTGCACGATAGCTAGAAAAAAAAAACATAATATATATAGGAAAAGGAAAGTGTATTTCACATGCATATAAATATATAATATTTGACCATATGCTCTATGATTTCTACCTAATTTCTTACAATATATAATTGAAAAGTATTAATCCCTTCATCATAACATAAAGTATACAATGGGGAGATATATGATACCATGTTTCCCAATAAGGCCAGGAAGAAACGCCCCAGTTCAGTTTTGTATTCTATTCTTTGAATCATTTCGTTTCAGGCATGAGGGGCCATTTCATACATATATAATATATAAATTTATTTGCTGCATAACTCAGCCATGGAAATTATTACTACCATTTAACAGGAGATCATGTGATGGAATCCAAGATCAGAAATTTACTCATTTTACTTTCGATTACCCTCTTTGATTAGACAATTCAAAACTCTTCAAACATTGATATTTTTTATTCAGGTAAGTTGTTTGAACCGTTTGATATTAACGAGAAGACAATAATAGTGTTTGACTTGACATGTTTTACACTAAAAAGTAATGGGTGGAAGATTTCAAAATATGATGATGAAGAAGGGAGTTGTAGGGACAAGAGAGGTTTTAGTGCAGATCAAGTTGGGCACTTGCGAAAATAGAAAAGAGAAACATGAAAAAGTGACAAGTACTAACAATGATGACGGAAGAGTACAATCTGATACTGTCTGCGTGCGGCTAAAGATAAAAAGAAGTTTCATGGTAATGCGAGAGTGAAATTAAAATTAGGTCATGAATAGAACCCACTGCAAACACTTTCTATCCAACATCATAGTTTTACGAATTCAATCTATCACTTTCATCTCCTGTGTGTTGAAAATTCGTGACCAGACGGAGACAGTGGCCAACATTCCCCACTACCTCTAATCCTTGTTTTACACGCTTCCTCCTTTTTTTAATGTTTCTACCACATCACTCAAACGCAGATATTCTAGTACAATCGCATTGTTTACAAATCGAATCAACTACTATTCTTCCCAGCTACTCTTTTATCATTTTTAATAACTTCAAATATAAAAGTTTAACCATTTTTGGTTTCTCCCAACACATTATATCATCTGAAATTGTAAGTTTGCATTTTTTCTAATTAATCTATTCAATTAAGTCACTTCAATTAATTAATAACTAAACACATACAAGAGCGACACAAAAATGGAATCAAATGAAGCGGTCACGATCTGGGAATTGACCTGGTACCCACGATGTTTTTTGTTTCTACCCTGCTGCATCTTCACCGGGTGATAGAACAAATGGTGGCAACATCATGCATATATATAAACATATTTACACACAGCACCGACCAACGGCGGTTAACATGGTTTTTGTTGGTGATAGCTAACAGAAAGGAGCCACCGGCAGCGGCGGGTGCTGGACGGTGACAACGATGGCATCCGGGCGCGGAGGTAGACGCGGGCAAGGCGTGGCTATGAACTTGGGCAGGTCATCCCCGGGCATCAACACTGGCAAGCTCTGACCCTTGTTTTGCTTCACCTGGTAGCACGACCAAGAAATTAAAATTGAAATTAAAATTAAAATTAAAATTATATATATAGATGATGGTTGAAATAAGGTAAATTTGATGAAAAAGTTACCATGGAGGGCTGCGATTGGGTGAGGGAGGGTGCAGGGAGGGGGTGAGAGAGAGATTGGCGAAAAGAGCGTAGCTTGTCCCAGTGGTAGCAGCAGGAGAAGATGCCGCTGAGGCTGAAGATTATGATCAAGAGGAGGGCAGTGCCCAAGGGGAAGCCCAGGGACGGTCGAGATGTGTCGATGTGGGATGGGGAAGGATCTTGGCCCTCCATCGTGTACACTCTGTGTTGGTGATGTTGTTGCTGTTTGGAATGGCAGTGGCCCTGGTACCATTGAAGTAAGAGAAAAATATGAGAAGAAAAATGAAAATGGAGAATGTGAAGACAGAGAGATATATAGAGAAAAGTGTAGTGGAGAGAGTGAAGTACGGAAGATATATCTGTGGGTTTAGTTGGGTTTGGTTCGGTGACGAAGGCCGTCACTGACAGCGATCACCGTTACCAAAAGTTCCTTCATCGTGCTTTTCTTTTCTATTTATCATCAACTCATTTAACAATAAAACAGATTCATAATCTCCTATGCAAGTAAATATCTTAGAACCTTTTGCATTAAATTCAATGACAAGAAAACAACTAATAATTACGAAATTTTGGATATTTATTCTAAGCATAATATCTTCTTTAAGAACTGTTAACTTGTAATTAAGATTGATTTTGGAAAAATAAGAGTTACACCACCTATCCGGTTCTAATAGAGACGAAACGAGAAAGTAACAACTGCAGATGTTGTGTCGCTTGTCCGTTTAAATAGAGTAAAGTGCAAAAATCATATAAAGTTTTTGTCCCACAAATACTATGTTTTTAATTTGTAAATAACGCCGTTCAATGCATACTTGACCTGAAATATAATAAAAACATAATTGTGGCAAGCAGAGAGTTAACTCTCAACATCAACATGCTCATTGCTTGCGAGGATGTAACCAAAACACACAAAATATTTGTGGTTTGAAGTAAATATGAATATTTGTAAAAACAAGCTAATGCAGCTATTGGGAGGCATGGAAGGTTGCATGCTCCAATCTCACCACTTTTTTTCTATCTTTCAAAATTCTTCTCTAGCAATCAAAGACACTTAGTCGTATATTACTTTTTTTTTCAGGTTTAAGATACAATTTTCTCTTGAAAGAGAGTTTAATTTAATTTAATTTTTTAAAAATGTTTATATGTTTTTGTGCTATTTAAAATCTTTGCGTTTAATGTATAAAATTTCAAATATAAAAATAGACATTGTTAAAATTTAGTAAATCCGTCTCACAAAAATGACGTGAGGTGAATCTGTTGGTTTATCCTGCATAAATTCTGGTCCATTAACCCTGGTCCATTAACCCGCGGATTTGGAGATTAGTTTGTATAAGAAAAAAAAAATTCTTGTTATAATTTTATTTCTATAATATAAAAGTGAATTTCAAAAATAAAAATTTATAGAAGAAAATATTTTACCTTTCAAAATCTGAAACAACTAGTTTAATTTATAGAATTCCACACTTTTTTTTTCTAGTGGGCTGCGGGCTATTACCACCCCTTTTTTTTATGTTATGCACATAGTAATAAATTTGATTTGATATGGAGTAAATGCAACTATGTCTTGGAAGTGGAAAGTTTTATCAATGTCTACAAAACATTTGCTATATAAGAAAAAAAAATAGTCAAAAAATTATGTTTTTTAGAACACTTTTTAATTATATTTTTTAAAATGGTACTCGTAAATTACAGAATTTGACTTTTTTCAATTAATTTTTTATTAAAATAAAATACTTTATTATTCTTGTTGTATTATTTACTTTTGTAAATAATTAATTTTCTTTTTATCAAAACTAGATAATTGACTCGTTTGATTCAGAATATAAATATTTTTAACAACATAAAAGTGAAAAAAAATGTAAAATTAAAAAATAACGAGTAATACAAAATCAAATATAATAAATTAAATATATGTTATGTCTATTTCATTTTTTAATTTCCATAAATAATATTTGTAATCTCTCGTTTATTATTAGTGTATTCAAACCAATGTAAAATAATTCATGAAATACAACAACATATAAGTTTCCATGTAAACAAAGTAAAAATAAATACAAAAGTTATAATTAAAATTGTTCTAGTTTATTTTTCATTAACATTCTAAAAAATTTTACATAAAAAAATTATTAAATAAATATTAATTTTAGAAATAAAAAATAATTAAATTTTATACTATTTTATAAATTAAAAAAAAATATATTGGTATCCATAGTAGTTTCTATTATTAATAAAACTTTATAAATTAATTTTTAAATTAATATTGAATTAAATATTAAGTTTTTAACTATCAATAATAAAAAATATTTTAAATATTAATAATTTTTAATTTATAAAATAATTTTTAATTTATTTAATATAATAATTTTTTTATTTAATAATTTTAAAATTATTTTTATTTTTAAAAAATATTTTTTATTTAATAATTTTCTTGAGTTGTCTTGCTCGAAAAAAATATTAAAAATTACGAAACAACTTATATTATATGTCACTTTATAGTTTATACATTTCATTACTAATTTTCTGTATTCTCGTTCAAAATATTATAATATATGAAATAGTTCTTGAATGAAAGTTATTAGATTTGAAAGCACAATCTATAAATATTTCTTATGAATTTTTATACCCAATCAGTTTTAAATTTAAAATAAACTGTATAACTTTAAACCAAACTTGTGGCAAAGTAATCTTAATATGGAAAAAATCAAATGATATGAAACACATCTTTAATAAGATCCGATGCATACAATTGGAAAATAAACTAAGTATATAGGCAACATATATGGTGCCTTTTAATATATAATTTTTGTTTCCCTTCCTGCACGTCTGATAAAATTGGAACCATATAAAAATTATGCATGTAACTATATATATATATATATATATATATATATATATATATATATAATTCATCTTACTTGAATATTTCCCCTTAAATAGACCACATTTTTATTGGTCATTTTTCACTTATACACCACACATTTGTCGATTTTCATATACAAGTTTACCAAAAATTATGTTATAATTCTATTGAACAGTCCAAAATGTTGATACTATATCATGAATATGTAACTTAGATCTATAAAATTATGTAAAGTTAGAAATGACATTTTAATCAATGAGAAAACAATAAATATATTAGAAAAAGATTGATTTATCTTTAATAAAACTTTTGATATAGATATATCGTCCTGTTAGAAATTTGAATCTCCAAACTCTGAGATAAATAAGAATATTATTGAAAATTAAAAAAATCAATAAATATAGATATTATTATCAACTCTTGAACAAATTATGCAAAGAAAGAAAATATACTGTACAAAGTAAATCAATTGGTATTTTTTAAAAACTTTTGTGATCAAATATCACACACAGATAAATAAAATATAAAAACCTTAAAATAAAAAGAATAAAGAAGCACAATTTTTTTTATATTGGTTATATTTTTTTCCAAATTTACATTTAGTTAAATATCATAATCTAAAGTGAGATTGGTTATATGTTTGAATATCATACCCTAAATACTAATGTACACTTAATACTTATAGTTATCTAATTATAAGTTAAAAAAATTATTAGTTGTTCAAACTATTTCAAGATCTAAAGGTTGAAATAGATTTTAAAAGATAAATAATAAATAATAAAAAAGTAGTATCTCCTAGAAAATTAGTGGCTAGAGTTAAATTTCCATTATATATCCATCAATGTCCTAAATAATTAGTCAATCACTTTTTATCATAAAATATTGATCTTTCTCTAATATTTATTTCAAGTTGATGATATAAAAGTACTATTTAAAAGAATCCAAGAGCACGTATAAAGAAATTTAGACGTAATTATCATTTAAAGATATCTATTAACTCAAATAAAGCTTTGAAAAAAACAAGTTTCATAAATGGGTACGAAGCTCTCACAACAAACACAAAACAAGTTAAAATTGAAAAATAAGAGTGAATTAAGGGGAAAAAAAGAAAGAAAAATAACATACATCCAAGTTTCACCAAGATAAGTGTAAAAATCCGCTCACATGAAGAAGTATTTTAGGATAAGAACCCATTGAACAAAATTCTATATTTTTAAGTCAAATTTCTCACAAAATTTGATTTCAAAAGCAAAAAATACACGAGGGAGAACGGTTTATTTATAGATGAAAAGAATAGCCAAAATAAATTAAGAATGTGTATTACCTTAACTACCACAAAAGTGATATAAAATGGAAGTTATAACTTCCTAATTAATGAGGTGATTGGACGAATGTAGATTATTAACCTTGTTATTAGATAAGTGAATAAACTTGATTATCTACAACGAGTTAAATATTAGAATATTCTATAAATTTTAGAAAATTTACAAATATATTTTTCTTTCCTAATTTCTTCAAATTCTGTGATTTTTATAAAATCTCCATACAATTTCTTATTTTTTATTTTCTATATTTTTTTCACAACATCAAATTCAAAATCATAGTTTGAGTAGTTTCAGGTTTCAACAAGCAAAATAGACTTTAAAATAGAAACAAATAACAATTTATAGAAAATTAAAAAAAAATCAAATATAATCAAATCAATCAACCTAACATATAAACTAAATATACAATAAAATAATGTTTTTGTAATAATTGAAAAAACACCTTTTAGCATAAAAGTATTATTTATATATCTATTAAATATTATCGGTACTTAGTACTTTTTAAAAATTATAGAAAATGTTTATTTTAAAGTATTTTTCTAAAAAAAATATTATAAAATTTAGAAATCGAAGACCCAACTTAATTAAATTGTTAACTTTAAAAAAATGAAATTCAGTACAACCCAAATTAATTTAATAAAAGATTATATTAAAGTCAACCAAATTATATGCACTCACAACCCCTAATACTGAAAGTAAAAAGAAAAAGAAAGTTACGCATGAATAAAGAAATATGGATGGAGATGTTAGTAATACTGATAGCATCAAAGTCACCATCCTAATAGATATCATATGCGTCTCAACCTCAAATACTTTCTTACTTTCTTTCTGCCTCCTTACCATATCTGCCATCTATTTTCTCACTTTACAACACTGCACTTATATAGCCGCCTTTAATTTTCATTACTTAAAACTTTACTTAATATTAAGAAGTGAAGTCACTTACTTATAATTATATATTATGATATAATTAAATGTTATTTATTATCCATAATTCATTATATCATTTATTGGGTGAAAATGTTTTTAGAACTTGAGACTGAATATTCTCTCTATTGAGTTGTTTTTTTTTCTCTTCAACTCCAATTATTTTTCTTGTAGGTATCAGAAGGTGAGGTAGGTGAGGTATCTCTAAAGATACTCCGAGACTCAAGTTATATGAGATATATCTAATTGGTTCAGTCTAAAATTTAAACTATCATTATTTTTTACCATGAGATCTTCTCTTATTTATACTTTTCTATTGAACCTTATGATTATAAAAGGGTTAACATGGTCCAATGATTATTTAATCAAATTTTGTATTTCTAAATCAAAATTTATGTTACTAACCTAAATGGCTCAAATTAAAAAGTAATTTTGTTAATTCTTAACATAATACATTAAAAAGTTTTTCGGTATTAAGACTCGTAGTGGTAAAGTTCTTCGTCCTCTTCCTATTAGATGAGAATTTCCTTCACCAGGCTGGGTCAAAATTAATACTGCTAGGGGGTATCCTGGTCTTGCTACTTGTGGAGGTATTTTTCGTGGGAGTATGGGAGAATTTATTGGTGCTTTTTCAGCGTTTCTTGAAGTTCAAACTGCTTTGGTTGCTGAGTTTTATGGAGTTATACATGCTATGGAGGAAGCTCAAAAAATGAGACTTACTAATGTCTGGCTTGAATGTGATTCTGCCTTGGTTTGTGCTGCGTTTACTGATAGGACTAATGTTCCGTGGATGCTTCAGAATCGATGGAATACTTGTCTTAATTTTTGTGGGACAATCAGGTTTAGGGTAACTCATATTTTTCGTGAAGGGAATGCGTGTGCTGATAAGTTGGCTAATTTAGGATTTATTCATAGAGAATCTTTTCATTGGTATAATAGACTCCCAGCTAGTCTGTTCTTAGAATTCTTTATGAATAGGTATAATCTATCTATGTATCGTTTGTATTAACATATGGGTTTTGGTCTAGTCCCCTCATATTTTTTTTTCTTTTTTTAATAATATTTTTTTTTTCATGTGATGGCAGATGATTGTTGTTACTTGAGGTGTCAGCTTAGCTGAGATGTCAAGTTACATAGTGATGCCTAACACGAAAACTTAATAAAAAAAAAAAAAACATATTAGAAATACACAAGTTGTCATGGCACAAACATTCAAGTCCGTGGGAGAGGACAGCTGTTAATAAGAAGGCGAGTTATTAATTTGGTGAGTATAATCTCTCTGTAACTTTTTGTTTGGTTCTTAGTGTGAAATAGTCTTATCCAGAAGTGAGAGTAGCTGGAGGAAGTGGACAATAGCTGGTTTTGAAAGCAAGGAAAAGAAACAACCATAAAGTGTGGTTAGTAAGCAAAGAGTGGGTTCCTATGTAAGGCCAGAAGAAGGGTGTTTCTTATCCTCTCAAACTGATTCGCCATAAATTCTCTTTCTTTGTTCCTTATTCATAATTGGATTTGGGACCATTAAGGACACTGTTATGTACCACTTTTTGGATTCATGGACTTATATTTGGATATGAGATTAGATGAGCATCTATAAGATATTTATTTATGTCTTGCAATGTACAAGCAAATGCCCCCTTACTATGCGTCTTCCACTCTTTGGACCAATTTCACTTCAGTGCCAAATCCATTATGCAATCCAAATAGTATATCATGCTTTTTCCACTTAACACACCACCTATTATATGCTATTCATTACCGTACTTTATAAGGAATAATGTTACTTTCATAACGATAAGAAAAATGTTATTTCTACTATAACACAGTGAAAAATACCAGTTTAAAATTGTGATATGTTATAATATAATTTTAAAATTATTTAATTTCACTCTCTTCAGTTATAATATAATAGGACTGTAAACGTATTATATTCATAATCACAAACTTTTTTTCTGAGGTGTTTTGATGGAATTCATGAAGAATTTGATTTATAGGTGAGTTGTACTGGTTAGTATGAACTCAATTCCTAATATAGCACTATTTACACTTTTATTTTCTCATTTAATATTCTTTTGTTTTTATTTTTTATCTAGTACTCTTTTATTTTTATTTTTTCATCTAGTACCCTTTATTTTTATTTTTTCATCTAATACCCTTTTGTTTTTATTTTCCTATCTAGTACTGCTCAAGTCAAAGGTTGACCCAATTAACGAAGGTTAACCCATGGTTAGGAAACGGCCTAATCCAACCCTAATCGCTAAACAACCCCCTAATCCGGCCCAACAGCGAGGGCCCATCAAGGTAATATAAATATCACGCATTCCAAGGAATAAGGTACGTCATTATCTACAGTATTCCAGCCAGCCGAATACGATACCCCACTGACTTGAGCGTTGGAGTGCCATCTGCAGGTACCCCACCCGCCTGAGGAGTCGTCCAGCAGGAAGAACTGAAGGAGGAAGTGAAGCACGATCGACCGAGTGACACTCGAAGACAATAGTTCTCCCAGTCCCCAACCTCGTTCGAGAACAATTGGCGCCCACCGTGGGACCGAGGAGAGCCAGCAACAACCACAGCAGTAGATGGTATCAACCCGCAGCATGACCGAAGCAGACCAAACAGCAATGATGATGGCCCTTCAGAAGGAGCTAGCAGAGATGAAGAAGGCACATGAGGAGACGGCTAAGAAGAATGAAGAGGAGATCAAAAACCTCCAAGAAGAAAACAAGCGGATGAAAAGATTGGTCGAAGGGGTGCCATCCCTCGCTGTGACTAATCAGGCCGGCAGGTCCCACGCTACCGGGGCCGGCGTCCAGGCCGAGAAAGACACCAAGAATGATTTCACCCTGGAGATGGATGGAGAATCCCACCCCAGCAAGACCATCAACACCACCGCCCCAGCGGGCCCGGACCGACGCCATCCCTTCACTGACCGTGTCATGGAAACCCCCTTGCCAGACAAATGGAAAGGCTTTAACAGGGACCGTTACGATGGGACGACCGATCCAGATGAACATGTGGACGCGTACACGACCCATATGAGCCTATACACCACGGACGACGCAGTATTCTGCCGAGTCTTTCCAACCTCACTGAAGGGCAGCGCTCTGAGCTGGTTCACCAAACTCCCAGCACATTCAATAGATTGCTTCGAGACACTGGTAGCTAAGTTTGACATCCAGTTCGCAACCAGCCGCCCCCACCATCTAACATCCATAGCCCTGGTCGGCATTCGTCAAGAGAGGGGAGAGTCCCTCCGAACGTTCATCGACCGGTTCAGCAAGACCGCTATGAGCATTCGCAATCTCAGCCCTGAGGTGGCGATGCACCACATGCTGACCGCCCTCAGACCCGGCCCGTTCGCTGACAGCCTGTGCATGCAGCCTGCTATCAATCTAGATGACCTTAGACGCCGAGCGGCCAAGTTCATGCAGCTGGAGGAACTTCGTGAATTCAGAAACAACGCCCTAGCCGAGGCAAGCGGGGAAAAGAAAGAAGATAGAGAGCGGCCAGGAAGGTCCCGAACCGGTCGGGACCAGAAAAGGGACAATCGCGGACCCCGTTTCTCCCGCTACACACCTTTGAACGCGGAGAGGAGCAAAATTTTACAAGAGGCCCTGAGCGCCGAATTAATACCACCGCCCCGAAGGGCCTTAAGCCCAGAAAATGCCGACCGCAACAAACGATGCCGGTACCATAAGAATACCGGCCATTCAACCGAGGAGTGCCAAGCCCTGAAGGACAAAATTGAGGAACTTATCCAAGCCGGGCACATCAGGCGCTTCGTGCGCGGAACCCGAGAAACGCGCCGCTCCCCATGCAAGGAGCAAACGGTCAGGAGACGAGACCGAACCCCCCCAGGCCCACGAGATGGCGAGAGGTGGGGTGACCAACGGGGACGAAGAGACGACCCCCCACAAACTGACACCCGCAGCGGCCGAGAAGTGATTAATACCATAGCCGGAGGGTTCGGCGGCGGAGGTAGTACCAACAGCGCGCGCAAGAAGCACCTCCGCGCCGTCCACCAAGTAAATCTTGTCTCCGTCCGACCAAGGATGCCACCAATCACGTTCACAGATGAAGATTTCAAGGGGATAGACCCAACCCAGGACGACCCCATGGTGATATCGGTCGACATCGATAATTTCACGATCAAAAAGACCCTCGTGGACCAGGGGAGCTCGGTCGACATACTATACTGGAAGACCTTCAAAGCCATGAGAATACCGGAGGAGGAAATGATGCCCTACAACGACCATGTGGTCGGCTTCTCAGGGGAGCGCGTGGGGACAAGGGGGTACATAGAGTTGTACACGACGTTCGGCATGGAAGGGGCCAGCAAAACCCTCAAAATCAGATACCTGGTCATAAACGCCAACACGTCTTACAACATCCTCCTCGGCAGGTCGTCCCTCAACAAACTTGGAGCGATCGTCTCCACACCCCATCTGGCAATGAAGTTCCCTTCCCTCACGGGCGACATCCTGACCATACATGTAGATCAAAAGGTCGCCCGAGAATGTTACGCCGAAAGCCTGCGGGTCGAGCCCACACAACAGGGGTCCAGCGGCAGCCGCTCGCCCAGGCGAAAGATAGCCGGCCGTGGTAGGAGCCCCCGCCGACACTCACCCCAACCCAAAAAAGGCATCACCATGGCAGACCTGGATCCCAGGGAGATTGAGCCGAGACTTGAGGCCAAGGACGAGCTACGACAAGCCAAACTCGATGGGAAGGATCGGTATATAAGCATTGGCACGGCAATGGCCGCCGCCGATGCAGACTTCGTTCACCAAACCCTCAAGAGAAACGTAGACCTTTTCGCGTGGACGACGACCGATGTACCTGGCGTCCACCCGAACATCATCACCCATCGCCTCTCTATATATAAAGAAGCCCGACCGGTCGCACAAAAGAAGAGGAACCATGGAGAAGACAAGCGGTTGGCCGCCAGAAGTGAGGCTGAGAAGCTCTTGAAAGCCGGCTTCATAGCCGAGGCACGATACTCCACTTGGCTAGCCAACGTCGTGATGGTTAAAAAGCCGAGCGGCAAATGGCGAATGTGCGTAGACTACAAGGACCTCAACAAGGCATGCCCCAAGGACTCATATCCCCTTCCCAACATCGACCGGCTCGTAGACGGAGCGGCCGGCCTCAAGATATTGAGCTTCCTGGACGCCTACTCCGGCTACAACCAGATCAGCATGCACCATAGCGATAGAGGTAAAACGGCCTTCACGACGGACGGTGCAAACTACTTCTACAAGGTGATGCCGTTCGGCCTAAAAAACGCCGGAGCTACCTACCAGAGGCTCATGGACAAAATTTTCAAGGGGATGATTGGCCGAAGCGTAGAAGTCTACGTGGACGACATCGTGGTGAAGTCTGACTCGTGCGGCCAACACATCACAGATCTACAAGAAGTCTTCGACGCTTTAAGAAAGGTCAACATGCGCCTTAACCCCGAGAAGTGCGCATTCGGCGTCGAAGGCGGCAAGTTCCTCTGCTTCATGCTGACCCACAGAGGAATCGAAGCAAACCCCGACAAGTGCAAAGCCATAACGGAGATGAGGAGCCCAAAAAACCTGAAGGAAATTCAACAGCTGCTTGGCCGACTCACAGCACTGTCCAGATTCGTACCCCGCCTCGCCGAACGGATTAGACCGATGCCGCTATGCTCCGCAAAACTTCGAAATTCAGCTGGAACGAGGAGTGCGAGCAAATCTTCGGCCAGCTCAAAGAATTCCTGTCCTCGCCGACCGTCATCCAAAAGCCCCGCCTAGACCTACCCATAGTAGTCTACCTAGCGGTATCGGAGGAGGCGGTCAGTGCCGCCCTTGTCCAGGAGGTAGACCGCGAAGAACACCCGGTATACTTTGTCAGCCGGACGCTCCATGCAGCCGAGACCAGGTACCAAATGATAGAGAAAGTGGCACTGGCCCTAGTGCTGACAGCAAGGAGAATGCGCCCGTACTTCCAGAACCACGAAATCAGGGTAAAGACCAACTATCCCATATATAAAATTTTATCTAAACCCGATCTTGCAGGACGAATGATAGGGTGGTCGGTCGAGCTTTCAGAGTTCGACATTAAGTACGAACCGAGGGGCGCCATCAAATCCCAATGCCTAGCGGATTTCGCAGCCGAGCTCCCCAAGAACACAGAAGTCTCAACCAAATGGGTCCTCTACGTGGACGGCTCTTCCAATAAAACGGCCTGCGGGGCCGGGGTCGTCCTCGAAGGGCCTGGAGATTTACTGATTGAGCAAGCCCTCCAGTTCTCCTTCAAGGCAACGAACAACCAGGCAGAATACGAGGCCATACTGGCCGGCCTCAACTTGGCAAACGACCTGGGCGCGCGAGAGGTCGCATGCAAAAGCGACTCCCAGCTGGTCGTCGGCCAAATCAAAGGAGAATTCGAGGTCAAGGAGCCCCTCCTCCAACGATATTACTACACCGTCCGTAACGTCATGGCCAAGTTCGACGCGGTGGCGGTCCAACACATACCACGAGAGGAAAACGAGCGCGCCGACGCACTCTCTCGCCTGGCATCCACGAAAAACAAAGCCACCATCGATCGGTCGTCCAAGTGCGACTAGCACAGCCGAGTGTGGGCGACGCCGAGTGCATGACAGTCACCGAGACCCACACATGGATGACCCCAATCACTCAGTACTTGGAGCATGGGACATGCCAGCCGGGGGAAGAGAAGAATATCAGACGGCAGTGCACCCGGTACACCATGATCGGTCAGGATCTATACCGAAAGGGGTACTCCACGCCACTCCTAAAGTGCCTCACCAAGGAGCAATCCCAATATGTGCTGCAAGAGATCCACGAAGGGGCATGCGGGAGCCACTCCGGAGCCCGAACGATGGCAGCCAAAATAATCCGCGTAGGGTATTATTGGCCGACCGTCCACGGAGACAGTGCCGACTACGTCAAGAAATGCCAAAAATGCCAAGAGTTTGGCCCCCTCCACCACCGAAAACCAGAGGAACTGCACAGCATAACGTCACCCTGGCCGTTCGCTATGTGGGGAATGGACATCATCGACCCATTCTCACCAGGCAAAGGCCAGACAAAGCATCTGCTGGTCGCGGTGGATTACTTCACCAAGTGGATAGAGGCCGAACCGCTAGCCACGATCACCGCCCGAAACGTCCAAAACTTCGTGTGGAAAAACATAGTATGTCGATTTGGCATACCACACTCAATAGTATCCGATAACGGCCGACAGTTCATTGATCAAGGCCTCATGACTTTCTACGACGACCTCGACATCAAATCCCTCACAAGCTCAGTCGAGCACCCACAGACGAACGGACAAGCTGAAGCGGCCAACAAGGTTCTGTTGAACGAGCTAAGAAAGAGGCTCGGCACGACCAAGGGAAGATGGACGGAGGAACTACCCGAGGTCTTATGGGCATACCGCTGCACCCCACAATCCACCACACAAGAAACCCCTTACAGCCTCACGTACGGCACCGAGGCCATGATACCAGTAGAAGTCGGGGAGCCATCCATCTGACGCCAACTCTTCGACTTATCCCTCAACAAGGAAAGTCTGGCGGTCGGCCTCGACCTCTTGAACGAGCTTCGAGATAAGAGCAAGATACGAGAAGCGGCGTGCAAGCTCCGAGCGGCAAGGAGATACAACTCGAAGGTCCAGCCCAGAAGCTTTCAGCAAGGTGACCTCGTCTGGAGAATGCGCAGCAACGCTAGGAAGTCGGACGGCAAGTTCTCATCAAATTGGGAGGGACCATTCCGAATCAGAGAAGTGGGAGAAGGGGGAGCTTACCATTTAGAGCACCTATCGGGAAAAATTGTACCTAGGACGTGGAATGCCACGCACCTAAAATTTTATTTCAGCTAAACATGAATAAAATATACGCACTCTTTCCTCGCCCGGCCTGTCTATCGGTCGGAGAGGTTTTAACGAGGCGTTTCATATACAAGTGTATACAATGGACGACAATAACGGTTCGGCCAGGATGTAGCCTTAACCGGCATACCCTCCCGAACCTGTACCCACTCGGCCAGGACGTAGCCTTAACCGGCATACCCTCCCGAACCCGAACTCACTCGGCCAGGACGTAGCCCTAACCGGCATACCCTCCCGAACCCGAACTCACTCGGCCAGGATGTATCCCTAACCGGCATACCCTCCCGAACTCACTTGGCCAGGATATAGCCTTAATCGGCATACCCCCCGAGACATACACAACGATCGGCACAAGTCCGCCTAAAATAAACACCTAAGTCGAATTCGCTAAAAGGACGACCGACTTACCGAGCTCCGCTACAATCACTTGGTTGATTTTAGTTATCACAGGTTACTCAATTGATTACATATACCGACCGGTTGATCCGTTCTTTTTACTTCGTTAATGTTACGAGTTAAGTTTAAAGGTTCAATACCATTCGGCCAGTAAAGGATCGGTCGTCCAGAAAATGAAGAAACAATTAAAGAAAAAAAACTTATATTAAAATTGAAGAAAGGTGGGGGCCACACCCCGACCCCAGGGGTCTAAAAGTAAAGCTGACCGCCTAATCTACGATATTCAACACCTCATTAGAGGGGTCAGCTTCAACTTCTTCAACTTGAGGAGCACCGGCCGCTGCAGGGACCATACGGCCATCCACCACCTCCATGTCTTGGTCAAATTGACCAGATGGAGGTGGACCGCCATACAGCACCTCAGCCTGTCGGACGACGAGGTCGAAGCTCTGGCCGATGAGCACCATGGTGTCCTCCATGGTCTTCAGAACTTCGGCCTCCGCCATACTCCTGGCCTCGCTTTCGGCCACAGCTTCCTCCTCCTTCAAGCGAGCCCGGCGGTCGGCATCTTCCAACGCCTTGCGAAGAAGTATAACCTCCGCAGCCTTCTCGGCGTCGGCCCTCTCCAGCTCAGCCACCCTCTGCTGGCGCAGCTCCAGCTCGGCCCCCTGAGCACACAACTTCTTTTCGTAAGTTGTGTTGGCTTCCATGGCCTGCTTCAGATTATGGCCGGCCTCCTGGAGTTCGTGTTCGAGGCGCGAGATGTCCTCGACCCGGCTCCTCCGAGCGTCTGCACCCCGGCGGGCCAAGAATAAACCCCGGCAGATCATCTCGATGCCGCCGTCCAGGAGGTCGTCGTCGGGGACCGACCGGATCTCACCCTCAATGTTGGAGGGCAGTTTAAAGCTCACGGCCCTGGAAAAGGACCGGTCATCCCCGAGCGCGAGCATCGAGCCGCCCACAGTGGCCAAGGGGACCGCCACCCCCGTCGGAATGGGGCGGTTAAAATCATCAGTCGGTGGGGGAGTCGGCCTAGCGGACCTTGCAGGAGGGGGGGTGGGCATCTGACTCGCCGCCCTAACCGTTCGGGCAATGTTGCCGCCCTCGCGGTTACACTTCTTGGAGGGGCCAGCCTCCTCCGCCCGGGGCCTAGCACTGGTGGCCCCCCTTTTCTCGTTCAGCTTATTCTTGAACGAATGCAGCATCCCGACGACCTGGGGGGCTTCTCTCTTGGCGATTTCTACAAACAAACGACGAACGGTCAGTCGGAACATAGTAAAAAAAAAAGAGACCAAGTGCATGAAAAAGAACATACCCTCGAAAGCCTCCGCGCGATCGGTCGCATTGTACAACGACATGAGCGGTCGTGCGGGGAGCTTCCTGGGGAGACTATCAAATAAAGAAAAAACGAGCCGCTCATGCTCGCTCGGATGCGCCGGCCTCGGCCAATCCGTTATCTTTGTCGGACTCCTCGACCAAAAAAGGGTGAAGCGGGACCGGCCAACCTCATCAAAAAAATAGCGTGTCCCGGCCGGCTCCACGTACACTTTAAAGAACTTCTCCTTGAAGTTCTTATAAGAGGCCGTGAAGGGCTTGAACAAAACACTACCCGCCAGGCTGACCAACGATTGCCAACTGGCAAGCTTGGCCGGGTATGACGAGTAGAAATGAAGAAAGCAGGAAGGAAGAGGGCGCAACCCAAACGTCCGACAAACAATGCGGAACGCTTGCATCGACGCCCACGAGTTGGGGTGAAGCTGAGTCGGAGCCACGTTCAGCTCCTTCAGAACCCCGGCCGTAAAGGCATCAAAGGGCAGAGACGCATGCAAGTCTGAAAAAAGACAAGCATACATGAAGAAAAAAGGAGGCTCGGTAGATGACCGCTCCCGATACACACGATCCTCCAAAGAGCAAGGACCGAACGCCATCAAAGATTCCTCGGCCGAAGCCTTCAAAACAGGAACCTCATCCAAAAACGCGCCAACAGAGGCGTCGGTAAGAAAGGAGGACGACACCTCACATACCCGGGGATCTACCCAGGCCGGCCCTACATGGGGGCGTGGCCCCTCAAAAGGGGCCGAGCGGTCGGACGCATTACCAGCGTCCTCCCTCACCAAGCCTGGAGAAGGGACCCTCTCCACTTCCCCGACCGGGGAAGCCTGGCCAGAAGAAGAAGAAGAAGACGAAGACGAACAAGCCGGGGGAGACTCGGCAAGGACAGACATAACTAACCTTGAAGATGGACGAGGGAAGCAACAGAAGACGGTCGGATTGGTAATAGGTGTCGGAGCTCAGGCAAATATAACGCGTGGAACGCTACTACTCCCAGCCCCTATTTATAGCCCGGGAGGGCCTCGGAATTCCAAACGTCACAAGAACCCCAACCGTTGGATTCGTTTGATCCAACGGTTCGCATCGCTTCGCGCCCAGAAAAACCCCTCATTAATGCGCGTCATGTCAATCGCTCAGACGCCCCCAAACATCACTTCATTCATCATTACACAAACCGCCCGAGGCCCATTCTTCAGACTCTTCGGCCGTACCACCTCTCGAGCCTGGGAGGCAACTGTACTGGGATGACCGACCGGTCCAAGGACCCGGTCAACCCACATGTCAAGACCGTACTTTAAGGTACGAGGTCGACCATGTGTCACACGTGGCCGACCGACACCGAGTGCTCAAGTCAAAGGTTGACCCAATTAACGAAGGTTAACCCATGGTTAGGAAACGGCCTAATCCAACCCTAATCGCTAAACAACCCCCTAATCCGGCCCAACAGCGAGGGCCCATCAAGGTAATATAAATATCACGCATTCCAAGGAATAAGGTACGTCATTATCTACAGTATTCCAGCCAGCCGAATACGATACCCCACTGACTTGAGCGTTGGAGTGCCATCTGCAGGTACCCCACCCGCCTGAGGAGTCGTCCAGCAGGAAGAACTGAAGGAGGAAGTGAAGCACGATCGACCGAGTGACACTCGAAGACAATAGTTCTCCCAGTCCCCAACCTCGTTCGAGAACAAGTACCTTTTTATTTTTATTTCTCTATCTAGCACCATTTCAAAAGTAAAAAAATAAAAAAATAAAAAAATTAATAATTTTAATTTTGAATGCATTAAAAACATATTTTTAATGTTTAAAATAGTTATTAATGAATAAAGAAATAAGTTTTTAAATAAAAATAAAAAAGTAATAAATTAAAAATGTTTAGTTTAATTTTTTTAAATGAACAAAATAAAAAATTAAACCCTACAACAACATAAAAGTTGAATCTATAAATATAAATTAGTATTTATTTTTATTATTATTGATGATGTAATCATGTTAATTTCAAGTAAAAAATATAGGACATAATTATAAAAAAAATCAAAGTCAATTAGTATTAATTAGTAGTGGTGGACACACAGATATTATTAAAGTGTCTACTCATTTTTAAACATTAAATATAACATTTGCTTTAGTTTTTTTTTTTAGGATTTTGTATTTAGGGTGGACACTTCAATATGATATGTGTGTCGTCCACTACTAATTAATACTATTTGACTTTGGTTTTTTTATAGTTATTTCCTGTATTTTTTTACTTGAAATTAACATGATTACATCATCAATAATAATAAATAAATAAATTTGTTTATAGATTCAACTTTTTAGGATTTAATTTTTTATTTTCTCCATTCTTAAAAAAAATAAACTAAACATTTTTCGTTTATTATTTTTTTATTTTTGTTTTGTAAAAAGTAATTTCTTTATTCATTAATAAGTATTTTAAACATTAAAAATGTTTATTTTTTTAATGTATTCAAAATTAAAATTATAAAAAAAAATTAATTAATTTATTTATTTTTAAAATGGTGCTAGATAGGAAAATAAAAACAAAAAGAGACTAGATAGGGAAATAAAAACAAAAAAAAGTATTAGATGGAGAAATAAAAGTGTAAATAAGGAATTGTCGTTAGTATGAGTGTCATTAAACATATTTTTTTTCTTTAATTAACTAATTAAACTATTTATTACAAATATTTTAAAATAATATATAATATCATTAATATATTTTTTATTTAATAAACTATTCCTTCAATGAATATTTTCTTTTTTCTCAACTATTTTAATCCATGCTTATTGTGGGTTATGACTCACCTTTTACCGTTTTCTTGTCATAATTGGGAGGTTAATTGCCACAATCAATTGCAATCAATGGGAGATTAATTGCCACAATCAATTGCAATCAATGGGAGGTTAATTGTCACAATCAATTGCAATCAATGGGAGGTTAATTGTCACAATCAATTGCAATCAAATGGAGGTTAATTATCATTAATTGTATTTATTATTGTTGTCTCCTAGAACCACTGTATATAGTTTCCTTCAAGCAATGTAACGCACAACAAACAACAACATACACTTGCTTCCTCTCTTGGGTGTAAGTGTTTAACCCATATAAAGAGAATTTGTTTTGGGGCTATTTATCTATTAGCCTGAGAGGAATTCATTGTATTCCCAGTACCATTATAGTGGAAGTTTTGGCTCTCTCGCCGGTGGTTTTTTTACCTCTATTTAAAGGGGTTTTCCACCTAAAAATTCTGGTATCATTCTCACTTTACTTGTTACTTTAATTTCTCATAACATCTTTGGTTGAAATTATCACGCTTCCGCACACGATATCCCTACAAATTGGCATCAGAGCTTTTTCGATAATTCAACCAGGATCTGTTGTTCAATAATGTCAAAATTGGATATTGAGAAATTTGATGGTAAAATCAGCTTTGCTATCTGGCGAGTCCAGATGTTAGTTGTTCTCACCCAGAATGGTTTAAAGAAAGTTTTGACAGGTAACATGATGAGACCAACCACTATGACGGAGGAGCAGTGGGATGAGATGAATGAAAAGACATTGTCTGCAATCCAATTATGCTTGTCCCGTGAGGTGTTGCGTGAGGTCATCAACGAGAAAAGTACAGCAGGCATTTGGATGTTAAAATTGATGATGAGGATAAAGTCGTTCTACTTATTGTTTCTCTACCACCCTCGCATCGACAATTCAAAGAAATTATGTTATACGGTAATTATCTTACCTTAAGCTTTGATGATGTCAAGACTAATTTACTAGACAAAGAAAAATTTGATACTCAAATTCATTCTGAAAGTTCTGGTGAAGGATTAATAATTAGAGGGAGAAACCAAGAGAAAGGTAGGAACAATAAACATAAATCTAGGTCAAAATCTAGAGGCAAGAACTCCAAATATTGTCGTTATTGCAAGAAAAAGGGACACGAGATCTCTGAATGCTATAAATTGAAAAATAAGCAAGATAGAGAAGATAAGGGAAATGGTAAACAACCAGAAAAATTTGCCGAAGCTAGTATTGTTGAAACTGAATTTGATGGGGATTGTTTTGTAGCTTCCAACACTGAACAAAGGTTTAAAAATGAATGGATTCTTGATTCTGGTTGTATTTTTCACATGTCTCACAATAGAGGTTGGTTTACCACATATGAACCAGTTTATAATGGTCTTGTTTTGATGGAAAATGATGCTCAATGCAAAGTTGTTGGTGAAGGAACAATCAAAATCAAGACACATGATGGAATTGTTAGAACTTTAACAGGTGTCAGATATGTCCCTGAGTTGAAACGAAATCTCATTTCCTTAGGCACCCTTGAATCTCATGGGTGTAGATACTCAGCTGAAGGTGGAGTTTTAAAAGTGTCTAAAAGAGCTCTTGTGTTACTAAAGGCAATTCGATGTGATAGTTTGTATGTGCTGCAGGGTTCAACTGTTACAGGTTCTGCAGCTGTTGCCTCACCCAACAAAGATAACACCAAGTTGTGGCATATGAGATTAGGCCACATGAGTGAGAAGGGAATTCTAATCCTCAAGAAGAAGGGTCACCTTGGTAACAACTGTACTGGAAAGGTTGATTTATATGAACATTGCATTTTTGGTAAGCAGAAAAAGGTTAGTTTTTCTAAAGCCATACACAGAACCAAAGGTACTTTGGATTATATTCATTCGGATCTTTGGGGTCTGTCAAAAGTTCCCTCCAGAGGTAAATGTCGTTATATGATGACAATTATTGATGATTTCTCACGAAAACTGTGGGTGTATTTTCTCAAACATAAGAATGAAGCATTTTCCACTTTTAAAGAGTGGAAATTATTGATTGAGAACCAGACTGGCAAGAAGATAAAGAGGCTAAGGACAGACAATGCCTTGAGTTCTGTTCGAATGAATTCAATGATTTTGCAAGAAGGAAGGCATTTCCAGACATTTCACCATCCCAAGTACTCCACAACAGAATAGGGTTGCAGAAAGGATGAATAGAACTATCCTGGAGAGAATTCGTTGCATGTTCTCCCATTCTGGTTTGAGTAAATCTTTTTGGGCTGAAGCGGCTTCAACAGCATGTTATCTGATAAACCGCTCTCCTAACAGATCAATTGATTGCAACATTCCAGAAGAAGTTTAGTCAGGTAACCCTGTTGATTATTCTAATCTTAAAATATTTGGTTGCCCTGCTTATTCTCATGTAAACGAGGGAAAATTAGAACCTCGTGCTAAGAAATGCATTTTCTTGGGTTATGGCTTAGGGGTTAAAGGCTATCGTTTATATGACCCAGAATCTCACAAAGTAATTCACAGTCAAAATGTGACCTTTAATGAAAATGCTATGCTCTCTTCTGTAAAAGATATTGTCATTTCCTCAATTGATACAGGTGACCAGGAAGATGCTCGAGAGAAGGTGGAGTTTGAGATTAAAACACCCGCTCATGAGGAAAACGTTCCCAATTCCTCTAGTACTCAAGATGATCAAGTCACTGTTATTGATGGTACAAATGAACATTTGAGTCCAAATGAGCAATGTCCACCTAAACGAAGAGGGTTACCACAGTCGTGGTCTATGGCTCAAGAACTTCCACAACAGAGACCAAGAAAACCGACTCAAAGATTAATTGCAGAATCTGCCAACATTGCTTATGCTTTAACTATTGCACAAGAGATGGGTGAAGAAGGTGAACCCAAGAATTACTCTAAAGCTATCTCTGGTGATGACTCAACAAAGTGGATTACTGCTATGCAAGAAGAAGTTGAGAGTCTTCTCAAAAACGAAACATGGGAATTGGTGAAGTTACCAGAAGGAAAACGAGTCATTAGTTGTAAGTGGATCTTTAAGAGAAAAGAAGGGATCGCTGGTGTTGAGAGTACAAGGAATAAAGCAAGATTTGTTGTAAGAGGTTTTGATCAAGAGAAAGGTATTGACTTTAATGAAGTATTTTCTCCCGTTGTTCGTCATACTTCAATACGTATATTACTTGCTTTAGTTGCCTTGTATGATTTGGAGCTGGAACAGTTAGATGTGAAAACTGCTTTTCTTCATGGTAATCTTGAGGAAGAGATTTACATCCAGCAGCCTGAGGGGTTCGTTGTTCCTGGAAAGGAGGACCATGTATGTCGTTTGAAGAAATCTCTCTACGGCTTGAAGCAATCACCAAGACAATGGTATAAGAGGTTTGATTCTTTCATGGTTGGACATGGCTACTCCAGAAGTAGCTATGATAATTGTGTCTATTTTCAAAAGACATCTGATGGGTCATTTATATACTTGTTGTTATATGTTGATGACATGTTGATTGCCGCAAGAGATAAATCTTTAGTTAACAAGTTAAAGGCCCAACTTAGTAATGAATTTGATATGAAGGACTTAGGTCCTGCCAAGAAAATTTTAGGAATGGAGATCAACAGAGATCGTCAAGCTGGAAAACTTCTTCTATCACAAAAGAAGTATGTTCTTAAAATGCTTGACTAATTTGGAATGCGAGATTGCAAAGCTGTTAATACTCCAATTGCCGCCCACTTCAAGTTGTCATCATATCAGTGTCCAAAATCAGACAAGGACAAAAGACGCATGTCACATGTCCCATATTCAAATGCAATTGGAAGTCTCATGTATGCTATGGTATGTACTAGACCTGATTTAGCTTATGCTGTTAGCATTGTTAGCAGGTTCATGCATAATCCAGGCAAGGCACACTGGGAAGTCGTTAAATGGATACTTCGCTATCTGAAAGGTTCTTCAGATCTTGGTTTGGTATTTGATCAACATAGAGTCGATCCCGAAGGAGCAGTTGGCTATGTTGATGCTGACTATGGTGGTGATTTAGATCGGAGAAGGTCACATTCAGCCTACATTTTTACCCTGGGTCTGCTATCAGTTGGTATTCTTCACTTCAAGCCATTGCGGCTTTGTCCACCACTGAAGCAGAATATATTGATGCTACAGAAGTTATGAAAGAGGCTATATGGCTTTGAGGCTTGGTAAGTGAACTTGGTCTTCAACAAGATGTTCTTGTTATATTTTGTGATAGTCAGAGTGTTGTTCACTTAACCAGGAACAGTAAGTATCACTCAAGGACCAAACACATTAAAATTAAACACCATTTTATCCGAGACATTGTTGATACAGGAGATATAATTGTTGAAAAAATTCATACGGCTGAAAATCCTGCAGACATGTTGACCAAGCCACTTCCATCGGCTAATTTCGATCATTGCCTGAACTTAGCTGGTATTATCCATACTTAATCAAGGCTTCATGGCGAGAGAGTGTTCCAGTCAAAGGCAAGTCAAGGTGGAGATTTGTGGGTTATGACTCACCTTTAACCGTTTTCTTGTCATAATTGGGAGGTTAATTGTCACAATCAATTGCAATCAAATGGAGGTTAATTACCATTAATTGTATTTATTATTGTTGTCTCCTAGAACCACTGTATATAGTTACTTCCTTCAAGCAATGTAACACACAACAAACAACAACATACACTTGCTTCCTCTCTCTTTTCATATATTCTCTATTTCTGCTCTTGGGTGTAAGTGTTTAACCCATATAGAGAGAATTTGTTTTTGGGCTATTTATCTATTAGCCTGAGAGGAATTCATTGTACTCCCAGTACCATTATAGTGGAAGTTTTGGCTCTCTCGCCGGTGGCTTTTTACCTCTATTTAAAGGGGTTTTCCACCTAAAAATTATGGTATCATTCTCACTTTACTTGTTACTTTAATTTCTCATAAAATCTTTGGTTGGAATTATCACGCTTCCACACACGATATCCCTATACTTATTTTTGTAATCAATATTACACGTGGCATTTACGAATTACTAGTAAAACAATATTAATAGATTGAACTACTTATCATATATATTTTAAAACTATTTGCTCCTCCTCTTGTTGTTCAAAATTATTCTTTATCAGAAGTAAACTAGTTTTGATCCATTACTCTAATTTTTTTTGAAGTTTTTATTTTCTTTGTTTTAACCTACTCTGGCAATACCCCAAATACTTGTTAGTTGTTAATTCGTAAAACTTAGCCATGTCCAAATCTAAGCAACTTCCGTTCTCATAAGTCTGAAAATAATCATGTTGAAGATTCAAATGTGTTAAACATTAACCTTGTTATAACTAAGAATTTTAAAAGCGAATTAATTATTTACTAACTTTTCTAAAAAAAATACAACTTTTTATTGATTTTCCCCTTTTAAAATTTTATATTTTTCAAATTTGTTGTACAAATATTTTAAAATTTATAATTTCATATTGTATTTGAATCAATCACGCCTCTTTTTTACAATTGTAGACATAGTTATAGACATTTCTGTCACATTTTTTTCACTTAATTCATATTAAAATTTTATAAAGATTGAGATAAATTACACTATTATATATATGATTGATGAAGTAAAAAAAAACATGTAAGAATAAAAAGAGAAGTTTTAAAGCAACATGCAATAAGACACAAAAGTGAAGTTGTATTAAGAGAATTCAATGTGTTAGATCTCGTACTACGAAGAGTATAAATTGACTAGATGGAGAATAAATTTTTGCAAAAACGGGTTGCACGATACAAAATACAAAATACGAGAAGTGATAGACAAATGAACATGTTAACTAGAATAGTCAATTAATAGAAAAGTATAAGAAAATTGTATATAAGAAGATAGTAAGAAAAATGGGTAATATAAAACAATTATATATAAAAAAAAAATATTTTTTGTGTGTATTTATATCATTCAATATATAGAATAAAAAATATATAATGTATGAAAATTTTATTTTTTCAAACTAATTATGTAATGATTCACTAATCACGAGATTCTATAATTACGTACAATAATTGCGTATAATTTGATAATCATTATTTCCTTAATACTTTTCTTCAAGTTGGTAGGTGAAGATCATGAACCTCAACTTGATCATTTTGAACTTAACGTTGGTCCTTTTTTGACCAAGTACATGACGAAAGAGGCACCTCTATAAAGTAAGCTAAGTGTTAAAAAAGTTTAAGGTATAAAAGACGAATAATAACAAGTCATCCATTGAGTAATGAATGTGTTAGTAATAAGTCGTCATTTAGAGTATGTGTGGACTCTCTTTGAAATGTCTAGTGAGATTAGTGGAAATGATGTTTAGTTACTGAAATTTCAAAGATATTAATAAATAACTAAATCTTTAAATTCCAGAATTCATTTTCCTAGTATGCTACACCTATTACTTGTGAAATCTGTTTCCAAATAGTTAAAGCTATCTAATAAACACTAAAAAGGAGAAAAGTCCTCTAAATACAACATTTTGAGAGAGACATTTGAAATCACTGACATAAAGTCACTTCACCTTCAAACAAATAAAATGAAAATTAATTAGTTAAATTAGTTATCAAAATTGATTCAGTGTATTTGTTAATCCAGCTAAAAGGCATGTATCCATCGGTGGTGTTTTTCTTGGTTTTGGATGCTAAAATGGCTACGGTGTTAAAATATGATCAATCATAATAAACATATTGTTGGAAACTCAAGTTATTTCTTAGACGCTAACGGACCGAATCACGTAACGGAATTGGGTCTTTTTCTAGTAACAATATTGGGCCACGGGTATGGGCTTAAAGACAGTTTGAAACCTGTAACCCACACATTGTTCCAAAAGTTATGGGATGAATCTAAGTGAAAACTGATTATATTATTTTACCCATTACAACATTGTTTTAAATATAAAATAAAATAAATTCCATTTCTATGTTCTTAATAAGAGGTAAAGACTAATTAACTTGTAATTTGGAGGGAGAGAAAATGAGAAGGTTAATGGTTTCCTGTGGGTTATATCTTGTGGAGAGTGATGAACTCTAAACCATGGGTGGTCTCTCAAGCAGAGTAACACAAGCACAGGACGCACGCACGCACGCAGAGTCGTGGTCACCGTTTAAAGGGTTCACACGTGAGTGTAGAGTAGGAATTTAGGATGGGCCCCACCTGTTTGATTGGTCACAAAATATAAAAGTGGTTTGACCCTACTGCGTGGTTGCTTTCTCTGTCAGTCACGAGCCACACACGTGCCAACTCAATCGCTCTCTCTCTCTCTCTCTCAAACTCCGTTTATAACTCCAACGCCATTAATCCACTATTCAGCTTTCATCGAACGTCTCACCCTGAACTAAATATTGTGAGTAAAAAAAAGAGATGAGATAGCGGCAAAAGCGGAGTGGTTCCGGCATTGGGTCCCTGTGTCGTAGCAGAGCCCCGCAAAACCTGTGCCTCCTAACCAAATCAAATCTTTTTTTCCTTTTTATTTCCTTCCTTCCAATCTCATTATGTCTAACCATATCCAATTATTTCTATTTAGATTCCACAAATCAATGTTCTATTCTCACACTCACCACATCCTTATCCCTTCCCTTCCCATTCTCATCAATCACTACCCAACACATTAATTCAATCACAGTAACTCCTGCCTCTTCCCTGCCTAATCATTCTCCTCCCTCACTAATCAATTTGCTTTACCTTCACGTTTTTCCACTTTATTTCAATGACATTTTTTTACATCTACACAATTCAAACTTTCTCCAATTCATTTCAACTCTTTCTTATTTTTAATCTTTTAAATCGATGTACCTTCATTTGGAAAATAGGAACCAATTTGGAAGAAAACAGAAAGTGCAGTAATTTGATGAAGTAAAAAAGGAAAAGGTGAGATGAGAGATGGTAATTAGGAATTGAAATTAGTGTAGAGTGACGTATGGTGATGATAGGGAGGGTAGTAGGGTAGGGCAGGGGTAGGGTAGGGTAGGAGAGGTATGAAAGAAAAGAACAAAGAAACATGAGCATTAGGAATAAGGAGTGTGGGTATGGGTAGAGTGTAGAGAATAGGGAGAGAGAAAGAGAGAAAGAGAAATTGGTAATGATGAAAAAAGATGGGTGATGAGAGTGGAAGGTGTTATCTGTCCTCCTCAACACCCGGCAAAACCATTTCAATTGCCGCATTCCTGTCTCCCCCTTAACTTTTTCCCATTCTCACTCCTTCTTTCCTCCCACCACAAACCACCATTGTTAAATCAAAACACCATATTCAACCATGCTCTACTACCTAACTTCACAAATCCATTCACGCCCCCTGCTTTTCCACGTCCCAAACCACTCCAAAATCAATCAAGTGCGCCATTCTAATCAAAATACCTATTTAAATACTCTTTTGCATTTTTTTCCTTGTCCTGTCTGGATCAAACGAAACTTTCATAAAAAACTTCCCTCTGTTATTATGATTTATTAGGTCTAATAAGCAACTCCGACATTGAATTGAATATGCCAGACAGAGGATTATGGAATAGTTGACTTGTACTATAAGCAGAGATCTGAAATTGTGTGTGAATCAGAGGGTTATGCTATGATTCTCCTGCAGTTATTTGTCATTATTTATGTCTGTAAAACCTTCACCATAGCCCTTGGATACCTTTCCCATGGTACTCCATATAATAATAATAATCATAACTTTCTATAACAATTAGTTTATTAAATTTCATAAACTAAGATCCAAGACAATGTGATATTCTATAAATGAACTGGGAGTATTTATGCACCCTACCCTTACCTTCAAAATTAAACACCGCATTCATTCGGAAAATATTGTGTACAAAAAGCCTTCATAGCGCATTCAGATGGTATCTTTGATCCTGACATTTTCAGCAGAACAAAATAAAGCACGTCAAAGAAAAATACAGTCATAGTGAAAAATGAGCTTTACTTTTGAATTTGCGCATGCAAACTTACCATGCATTTCAACTCTTTCTTTGTTATTCTTCTTTCTCTTTTCTTTTGCCCTACCTAATCTTATTTGCGCAAATAATTCATCACCACTTATGTCATATTTGATTTAGTACTTCTTTTACTTTTCTACTGAGTACTATATTTCCGATTAAAAATAAATGTGTTTTTCAATAAAATGTTTTTTAAAAAGCCAACCCTATCCAAATCTATTAGAGACAATTAATACTAATACGACTTTATTGACAATTTATGCTTGCATTCATATATAGTTTTATTTTTTCGCACCCTTCTTATCTTGTGTACTGCGTCTAATTAAACATTCCACGCTCACATGTTTTTTTCAACGAAAAAGACAGCACTATCATTTGATGGTTATCAAACGAGTTAATTATATTTTTTCTCTTCTTCTGTAATTTCTTAACAATTTGTAATACACAATGTTTTAAGTTAAAAAATGCATAAAAAACTTAATAAAAAGATCCATTTTGACGCTAAATTTAAATTTGTGAGAGTTCAATCAGAACCTTGTTGACTTTGGTATTAAAAGTTCATTCATAACTATTTATCTCCACCCAGTTTAATCACAGTACAAAACTGTAGTGCCATGTGTCAACGAGTTATTGATACGTTTTTGTTCAGAAAGCACACAAGGGTAAATGCGACATTTCTGAATTCCGAAGCGGAACGTTGTAGCACCTGTTAACAGCGACGAGATATTTAATTTCGTGTCTCCATATAGTGAGGGAATGGACGGTTTTGATTTCTCCGTCAGAATGCATCGCATCCGTCCAACGCAAAATCCGGACTCCATATCATTGTTATCCAACTAACAAAACGACACAGCTTCCGCCATTTATTCTCCGTTTTGCCCCTCAGTACTATAATTGCGTTTAATCGCTTTTGTTTGGTTTTTCCGTCTTAAGACTTTCATTCATTGTGCTTCTCCACTCATATCTCCCCAAAAGCTTTTGTTTCTTTCTGCTTATGGAAGGCCCTTAAACTTTCTCTCTCTGCTTCACTTTCTCGCTTTTGCATTTACTTGCGAAAAATTTCCACAAAATCAGTATCGGTTTTTCTTCTGTCTCTGATCTACCAAAACTCGCTTCCTTAGGTGCGTACTTCTTCAAATTCTCTCCTCCTACTCCCAACTGTTCCTCTTTCTTCAAATATTTCTTCAACGATTTTCTATATCAGCACTTTCAGGTAGAATGTACTCCTTTTTTTTTTTGTTTCGTTTATTTTTATGGAAAAAACTGCAGAGGAATTTGCTCGACCACGGATCTATTTAGCTTCTGCAGCTTTATATTTACTTATTTGCTTAAGAAGTTGAGGTTGTGAAGAAGTGTGAACAATAAATAGGAAAGGAGTAGGGTGTGCTATTTTGATAAGTCTTCAGTCAATAACTAACTCCCAAGGTTGTTTGTGTCTTAATGTTGTGATTCTGTTATGATTAACTATTTTTTTTATGCTTAACTCTGCAATAGTAAAACGCATGCATGCCAATTATTTATTTTTATTTTTGTTATTTCTCACTGTGATTAGTTGTTGCTTGAGTTGCTAGTTAATGGCGTGATCGTTATGATTGAACCCTTTTTCATCATGCTGAAGCGTGTTTTTCTTTTAAATGGTGTTTTGTTATTAGCATGGGGCCTTTTGTGCTGCTGGTAATTTGAAGTGAACGATGGATTTGACTTTTACTGTTTCTGTTTGTGGCAGTTTGCTTTGATTGTGTTTGGAGTGTGATGTCGCCGCCGGCGGTGGTAACGGAGGAGGACGGGCTGAGCAAGGTGTCGTCTACCTTAGCGTCTGGTTCTTCGCAGTCCTTGGATTGTTTCTCTCAGAATGGGGCTGGATTGAAAGAAAGGAATTACTTAGGGTTGTCTGATTGCTCATCAGTGGATAGCTGTGCTTCTACTGTGCCAGGCTTGGGTGATGAGAAAAAGGAGAACATGAATTTGAAGGCTACGGAGTTGAGGCTGGGCCTTCCCGGATCACAGTCACCTGAAAGGGATCCGGATCTTTTCTCTTTAAGCTCAGCAAAGATTGACGAAAAGCCACTGTTCCCTTTGGGTCCTACCAAAGACGGGATTTTCTTGTCGTCCCAGAAAACTGTTGTTTCCGGCAACAAGAGAGGTTTTGCTGATACCATGGATGCGTTTTCTCAGGTTAGAAGAGATGCTTGACGTTCTTAATATTGTGAGAAATGTTTATTTTTTGCTGTGTCTGAGATTAGCTGTCACTATCTTTCGTGCAGGGAATGACTGCAATGCTATCACCTAGGCCTTCTGGTGCTCAGCCTTCTGCAATGAAAGAAATGCCTAGCAAGTTGCAAGAACGGCCTTGTTCAGCTAATAATGGAACCGGTCATAACCATACAGGTGCTTCTATAAGTGGCAGTGCACCGGCATCTAAGTAAGTGGAATCTATCAGCTCAAGGAACCACAATTTTCACGAGATTTTTGAAGTTGGACAAAGGAACTCCTTAAATGGGATTTTCCTTGTGTTTCTAGGTATGCTAATTACATAAAATCCGTTGTGACAGGGCACAGGTTGTCGGTTGGCCTCCTATAAGATCATTTAGGAAAAACTCCATGGCCACCACATCCAACAAGAACAATGATGAAGTAGATGGAAAACCAGGTGTTGGCGCACTCTTTGTGAAGGTCAGCATGGATGGTGCTCCCTATCTTAGGAAGGTAGATCTAAGAAGTTATACAACATATCAGGAGCTATCTTCTGCACTTGAGAAGATGTTCAGCTGTTTTACCTTAGGTGAGCTTTTACAGTCTATTTACATAGCGGTAAATTGTTTTAACTGATGATTTGTTTTAAAAATTATTTGATGGTTATTTTAATTTTGTTCTGGAATGTGTCTTTGGGACTTGTTTACAATCAGGTCAGTGTGGCTCCCATGGAGCTCCAGGAAGAGAAATGTTGAGTGAGAGTAAGCTGAGGGACCTTCTGCACGGTTCAGAGTATGTCCTCACTTATGAAGATAAAGATGGAGACTGGATGCTTGTGGGGGATGTACCGTGGGAGTAAGTACATTTAAATGCTTCACAAGCTTTGTCATTTTTATTTTCTCATATATTTTCCAGTTATAGTAATTATAGTTGTTTCTTTGATTATATTGTTAGGTGATTTAGCAATTATACAACATAAAAAGGGTGTAAATGGTAAGAGTTATTAATTGGCACATATGTAATTTCTTGCCAATTGCCAAGTGTCAAACAATTTGGAAATTAACGAATTAATTGGAGATCATTTTGGTTACTAGTGGTTGAGGAGATAAAAAAATTAGATCAGGAGTCCTACATCCAGGTCTATTTTTGGTGTAGATGATCAATTGCTTGTGTTTATGCCTTGAACGCTGACTCTAGTGATCAATCGCATGCTTGTTCAAATCATGCAACATCTATGCTGACATTATTTTTTCCAGTATTTTGAAAAGACCGGAAGTCACGTTTTATTAGGAATTCCTGAATCTTGCTTACTTTACAATCATCTAGAAGGATAACCAACTTAATTTGATTCACAACAATAAAAGGTTAGGTGCAAGAATTAATTACCAAATTTTTTCTTCAGACGAATTCTTCTAATTTTAGGACAGAGTATCCATTAGAGAATATTAAGGATACAAAATAGTTGTAATTTGTATGAAATAACAGCCAAATTCCTTTAATGTGCAATTGATTGGCATGGCAACTGAGAGTTTATGGTAAACAACTAGTTTGTGCATTAGCATATTTTAAATGCGAAATATGCTGTTTTGACAAATATGGGCTGAAATATAAAATGATGCATAGCTTGAATACAGCAACACTCATTTAACTGGCTAAAGTCCTTTTCCGAAGAAGAATGTAGTTATATTGGCATCCCCATTTTGCTTTTGTCGTGTGATTGAACTTATTACTTCTCTCTACGTGTACATGGGCATCGACTCATTGGGATGTTCTCGAAACATTTTTCTTTGCAGAAACGAACGTGTAGTCTGATGTGAGTCATTTAGCATGCACCATATTTATCTATTTGTAGTCAAATTTCAGCTAGTTTAACAGATATAAATATAGTTAATAGAATGTAGCGTACTGCTAGTCTGCTACTGAGTTGTTTGCTATAGATATGATATGAGGTTGGAAACTGAAGTTTAGCACATGGTAAGGAAGGATAGAATTGGGGATAATGAAGAGATTGCTTGCTTCTTAACAGAATGCGTAAGTGGCAGTGGCTAATGAGTGTGACGGGAGAGTAGGGGTTTGTAATGGTTAATTCAGGGTACGGGGGCCTTTGGGAAGGGATGAAGCATATGTATACTTCTTGTTTAGTCTGCAGGGATTTATTTTTATCTTTTCTAGCACCGTTTCTATTATTTTCCCATTTTTCATGTATGATATAGATTTGTACAATAGTATCAATCTAAAGAATTTGATTATGGCTTGGGTTTTTTCTGCTGAATATGATTTTTACGGTTAATTCCACTAAATAACCTGCTGGTGTGTTAATTTTCTTGTCTGTGTAGACATCAGGTCTTGGTGCAAATTCGTCAGTGTTTGTACCAAGAAATTAACTGACTAATGGAATAAGATTTTTGCTTTTCCCAACTGGTTTACATCCCTTTTCCACTCAACTGCATTTCTACATTTGTTGCAGAATGTTCATTGATACTTGCAAAAGGCTGAAAATTATGAAGGGTTCTGATGCCATTGGCTTAGGTATGTATTCTCATCAATGATTCATTTTACCGTCACTCACTATACCCAGTGTGGAATTGTGACCTACTTAATTTGAGACAGACATCATGCCTGTGAACTATACCTGCTGCAGATTATGATCCTAATATGTTCTTTATGAGGTCACTTGAATCTAGACAAACCTCAGTATATGCTATTTCCTGGAATATTTGAATCATTTATATATCCAAAATTTCGTGTGGTTGTCACTGTAAAATTTGGTCTTTGATCTATTAACTGTTAATGTAAATGCTGCAAGTCAATATATATTTGATATTTGGGTGCAGTTTTAAAAGGAATTTTTATCTGCAACTTTACTACAAAAACAATTACATTTTAGTAGTTGGATCATTTCTGTTGTCACGGGATTGTTTAAAGAACCTTTTGTTTAAGACTATCATAACCTTGATGTTCCACAGCATGATCTATCTCGTCAGCTAATGTCAATTTAAATATTAATCACAGTAATAATACTGTTTACCTTATAACTCCAAATTAATATGCCTCGGTTTGCTTAAGTGGAGTTTTTCTGCCTCAGCTCCCAGGGCCATGGAGAAGTCCAAAAGCAGGACTTAGGGTATCTGGGACTGCCTTTTGTCTAATCAAAGCTTTATTGCTGGATCCGGAGTGGGGAAAAAAGGAAGATGACTAAATTCCCTGAGATTGGTGGTTTAACGCCCTTTCACGCCCTTCAGCTGTTGTTTTTATGTTTTCGAGTCCCGTAAGAATTTTTCTTGGTCTTGTGTTAATTTGTTACCACTATAATATCATATGAAGCTACTTCGAAGATTAGTATTTGTGGAGTCTGTAATCAATATAGGAATCTGTTTGTTTGGATGAATCGAATATCTGTTACAGCCATCATACGGTTCTAACACTATATTTGTGATTTGTGTCTCACTCGCCTATTTTTTTTCCTTCATTTTCTTCACTAGCATTCATTCGTGTATACTATTTCCATGTGAAAATGGGTATGGGTAGCTATTAAAATCTGGTCTGATGTTAGCAGTGACACACCTTATTGGCTTTTGTAATATTATTGTTATTCATGATGTTACACACGGACCAAAAAATTCAATACTCTGATTGTCAGTGCAATCCATTATGTTTTCAATAATGGCGAATCAGAATTTTAATCTCCAATCAGAAAATAAAATCTACGAAATTGAGAAAAAATAAATAAAAGCGTATATTTTTAACAATGTTGATTATCGTGCAAAACGGATGTTATGTTAAGATTCATGTTGACCACAGATTTTAAGATCGCAAATTTGAGTTTTACCTCCGGGATAAAATTGCATGAAGCATGATCATTTAATTACTTTATCTCTGTCTATGGCCCCCAGGAACATAATTATGCTTCTCAATTGTTTACTTTATCCTCTTGCCGAACTATTATTTTCTTTTCAGTTTATTCAAATTACTAGTTTCTTCTAATTTGTCTTCTCTTGTATTATTCATTCTTCCTCGTAGTTATGTGATCTTTCTTGCCTGCGTTAACAAGGTTCCTGTATGAACATAATGTATTCCAGTCTAAATTCCAATCTAACGTTACCTTAAAAGTTGTTGCTCTAGAATTTAGCTGATCTGGGCTTCTATTGATACTCTGCTTAAGGAGCTGTGCTGTGGAGTGAAGTTTGATGGTCCATAATCCTACTGAGTGTTTTAAGTGAAAACAGTAAACGAAGACAAAGAGAGCGAAACAACTACACATTTTCATCTTGAAACCAGAATCTCATCAATGCTTTGGTCAATTGCTTAATCGAATTCGTTGAATTGAAAAATCCGAACTTGGTATTGGTAGTAGGTGGCATAATTTCCATTCTTTACCCTTTTCTTTTGTGGATGTCAGGGCAGAGTAACGTTGATCCACGTTGATACACAATTTGCTGTCGTGCTAGTAACTCCCTAATTCTTCAAACTTTTGTCTCCTTCGCGCGTAAGCTCGTTCGGTCGGCGGGTACCTGCGATTGCACTCCGACACTCAAGTCAGTGCTAGTGATTAGTTTAGTCTCTTAGGATATCCAAAACATACATTTTCTCCATTTCAGAAGTCCCTTATATAGGTTGACTTGGGCCTTCCCCTACGTGGCTGGATAGTTGGTTGTCAAGACATGTGTCGTGACTAGTAGTCTCCAAGTCGTGCATAGTGGTTTCCCGATATTACATGGACGTGTTTCAACGTGTCTTTGACTTGTTCAATGCTAAGTAGTAACTGCCTTTGCCACGTATTTATCATCTGATATTATTCATTACCTATTAATACCTTCGGTCGTCCGGTGCCCGTCCGGTATACATAATCCTGAAATATTATTTTTTATACAATAAAATGAATTTCTATGTTATGGTCAAAATTCTGTATTTACCTGAGATATTTTTTAGAAATATGGTCAAACATGTTCATGTAATAATTGTGCTTCTTTTTTTATTATAAGTTATGATTCTAACAAATGCTATTAACCCACAAATCTTTCATTGTTTTGTTTTAAAGATGATTATAGCAATAGAAGCAAGAGTCTAAGAGATGGTGTGCACTACCCACCTTTTGGCTGGTTTTTGCATCTTATTGGAAGATATACGTACATACATATGGAAGTTCGTTTTGTCGGTTCTATTGACTTCTGATTAGTAGTGTTGAACTTTATGGTTGTCAATACTGACCAGATTTTATGATTTATTAGTTTAAGCATTGTTAGTAATGCGTGATGGATTTGAAATATTCCCAGGGTTAGTGCATGAACAATTATTGACCAAAAGCATTAAATAATTAATAGAAGTACACTTATGGTAGTTTGTCATTTCTTCCAGATTCTATGGATTATAATGTTCATTTGAATTTAATCATGCTCTGTTAAATGGCATATGCTAACATGATGGCGTTTCCTCTGAAGGAAACACAACATTTTGTGTGATAAAGCTTTTTATCTTAGTGCGCATAGCCTGTTAGAGGTAGCTAGAATCGTGAAGGAAATGGTAGATAGATATACTGTGGAAGCAGGGAATTTATATTTCTGCTAATGCATAAAAGGATCATTTTTACCAAACGTTTCTTTGGGGGCTATTTTCCCAGTATTTTGATCACATCCATATATATTTTAGTCCATTCAGGTATAAAAGTTTAGAGGTTGAACACTTGTCTTCCTCAACCAAATATTCACTGTATGTCAAACCGTCTAACTTTCTGGTTTGAGTTTTTTTTTTCCTTTTAATGGATGATTTCTAGATGTAAGAAGTTTTAAAACTTCTGTCACGTTGCTGTCACTGTGTTGGTTAAAACTAGATACCCCTTTTCACTCATCTTGATTTTTGTTGTTTTGGGACAGTGGTGAAGGGAGAGTTTGGAGTAGCGTCTAAGAGAGAGATATGATACTCCAAGACCAGAATCTCAAAAGGAAATTAGTAGTGTTGGAAGGATTAATTGTAATCATTACCTAACCAGTGGAGAAAAGCTGTAGTGGCGAGGTTGTTTGGAATATTTATTGATTTATTTAAGTTGGATGTCACTTATTTGGAATATTCTTACCCTTATGTGATATAAAGTTACACTTGTATCTTGATATCATTATTTAACCTTGTTTTAATATAGTCCCAGCATGGTACCCCTTCAAATCTGTCACAGTGTTTGGATTAGTTTCAAGATAAGATAGCATTATTTATTTTTTATGATGAAGACAAAGCAATACATAGTTGCTTCTTTTGTTTCAGGATATCACCTTCTTTGGAGTAGAATTCATTTTTGTGTGTTATCTAAATGCACTATAATCCCGGTTTAGATAGTTTATATCAGATTTTAGGTTTAAATTTTATTGTATTCACTGTACATATCTATATATATAGAAAAAGCTAGCAAGACACTTGTTCATTAGGTGAAAAAAAAATCTTAAAAGAAAAAGTAATCACCCAAATGCACATGATCGTGTTCAAGATTAATTGTAAGTTCAGATTTCCTTCCTTGCCGGTGACAAGGGCAAGTAACCACCAGTTTGATTAACCTAGCTGTGATAAATAAGCAAGAATTGTAGAGCCAAACTTTAGTTTGTGGATAGTGACAAATGCTCCAAGGTTCATAGTGCCATAGTTATCAAGTTTGCAACTTCATAGCTGAAAAAAAGTAGACAAAAAAAAACTATTGAAGTCCCATTGCAGTAGCAGTGATTATTTGAATATTATGAGTGAAGAAAGAAAAAAGGAAAAGGAAGTTTGAAGATGGTTGAGAGCCATAGAAAGTGAGTAATTCTGTGGTAGTAATAAATGTTCATATTCGTATCTTGATTTGATTAATAGGGTGGACTTAATGACACAAGATAGTAGTTACTTTCATTTATTCAAAAAGCACCATGATTTAATAACAGCACTATAGTGCCTGTGTGGAAAGAGATAGATACTATGGTTTTTGAAGAAAAAAAAAAGTAATTTTAACAACAAGATCCTCATATAAATTATTGCAAGGAATAATATAATGCTAGTTGACACTGATAAAAGCTTAAATTTCAAGTATCATAGAATACAAATTCATAACCTCCCCCACCATCCTAAGTTCATTTGGAAAACGACTGCGGTGATCTTCTTGGTGGGAAAATAAAATAATATTAATTATTAGTTCAAAATTTGTAACTTAACTAAACTAAAATAGAAGATTTAGCAAAATTAAATTTTGAACTAGTCTATAGATGCAAAATGGTTATATATATAGTTTTAGGTTTTTTAGTTAATTTTGACTCTTTTATATTTTTTAAGAAATCAAACATTTTAGTAAAAACAATGTAATAATCAAGGATGAAAATAGAAAAGGAGAAAAACTGGGGTTGTGTAAATTGGCAAGTGCGGCACTATTCAAGATATTATGTAGACTTATAAACCGAAATCTCAAGAAAAGAGTTTATATAATTTTGGATTTTTTTATAATTTCGATAAAGTCGTGCCAACTTGACTCGATTTCTACATATGAAGTCGTGTCAAGTTGGTACGATTTGTTCTAAATTTATAATTTATTTGACAACGATTTCATTTTAGTAAAAAAAAAAAAAGTCCCATGATGATTCAAAAATCTAATTTTTAATTTGATTTTAAGTGTAACAATGAAAACTGTTTTTTTTTTATCCAATAGGAAAATAAAATAGCATCATTCACCAAATATCTGTATTTTGGTCAAACAAACTTATATGTTGATGGAATGATATTTATTTAAGTTCTGCATATCCTTTATATAACATTAGAATCACTGAAGGAGAAATGATGATGAAACAGCTTATCTGATAACCCTGGCTTTTACCTTCTCGATCATTTTCAGGAACAATGGCCCATAGGTTTGAAATGGTTGTATCTTCCTTTCAAGTCACTGCTAATTATTTATCTACTGGCGACAAATTATGCATAACAATTCTTATATGTTATCTTATCTATAGTCCCCAGTAGGCAATAGCATGCCAATGTTTTTGTCCATGTTTCAAATTACAACACGATAATGTTGTTGAACTCAAGAACAGTTGTGCAAAAGGACAACAAGGAAACTTGTTAGGTTGCTTCATCAATCTCTTTCAACCAAGTTCTGAAATCCTAGCCTCATTTCAATGTCAATTGAAGAAGAGAAAAATCAAACCTGATCAATAGAGGAGCTGAAAATTTGTGATGTTCCTTTATCTACCATTCCCACTCCTCAGAAAATGTTACACAAAAATCATAATAATTATAAATATTGGACCCTTCATGTATGGTTCTCTCTAGGATCAAAATGGCATACCCAGAAACATATACACATATATGAAAACGTATATAAGATATTTGATTGGTGTATGTTCCTCATGCAGCCACATTGGTACATATAACACCAAGCGTAAAATAAGCTAAGGCTCGAAATCTCTCTTTCTGTACTAGCTTTAGCTCTTCAATAATGACTCCACGTGTTTCTTGAGCTGCCACCACTGTAGAAGGCATGTGTCACTTGTGATACACTGTGATCACTATCAGAAATTAAAGTGGCATACAAACATTCTACACATGCATCGTTTTGATGTGGCATAATTGGTTGGGATTGAATCGACCATGGTGTAGTTTGAACTTTGATGAGAAAACAGTTCCTTGTTTACATCAATATGGTATATAGGACAGGGCTTGTACACATTCATTAAAAAGGATAGGCACAGAAATACTGTCACACATATAAATGCTTGAGAGCAACTTGACACCACCATATCTGGACTTTCTCATTCACAAGTGATTCAATTCATAATTGCACATCCCATAACATAGTGAATGGTGAAAAGGGTAAAAAGTAGGAACCAGAATAATGAGTTTTTCATTATTGAGAATTGTTGTTCTGCTTTATAAGCTATAGAAATACAAACACTTTTATATAATTCATGATATTATTAGTTAGAATGTTACATTGTATGCAGTGTGAGATTAATTAAAAGTGGTTGGTGGGGGGATGGTAACAGTGATGGGTCATGGCATGTGCCCCAATTATGGTGGTCACACAATCACAGCATTCGCCGTCCTCAAGAGAACCCTCTCATTCTGCACAAAATATTAAATGATTAATGGTCCTGATTAGATTTGTGGAATTAATTTTATCCATCTTCTTCTGCATGAGAATATAAAATAGTAATAATGAAATGGTGGTTTGTGCTGCTAATCATGTGCGTTCTAATGGAAACAAAAGAAAGGGTGAAGGGAAGAAGACGATTGTATATTTATGTTAGTTTATGAGTGTTTGGTGCATAGACATGTCAGGTCAAGCAATTTGTTGAGTCCTATCATTGGCAACTCTGTCGTTTCTGAAGGGATCTCACACGGCAACCATGTCTTGGATGATTGGATTCTTATTCATATTCATTCAATCAATTCTCTTACTTTCACTCCTAATGCTGCCAAAATGTTTCAAACAAGTTCTAACAAAACCACACTGTAAATTAATAACACAGCACAGATGGAGTAAATAAAAGGAAGTAGATTTTGGTGTTCCCAATTGTCTCTAAAGAATAAACAATAAAAAGCCCTTAAGGGGTGGCAACATGCTTGATCCTCTCTCACTGCTACTTTCTGGGATGGCAGAGAAGTTTATTCAAATCTTCCAAACTTTCAATGCCGTTTAACTCCAAATTTTAAATAAAATCTTGGTCTTCAAAAACACAAAGTAAATAAAAATAATGAACCCCCTTCTGTTGTGGTGGGTCAATCGTATCCTTATGGGGCTGTCCAAATTTCTCGGGGAAAGATGATTCTTTAATTCTCTTCACATTTTAAATCATGTTATTGTGTGATAAAGAAAACAGGAAAATCAAAGATGAAATACCATTCTGACCACAACCATCAATTATAAATCCCTATGATCCCCAACTTATTCAAATTCATAGTAGGTTTCAATAGCTATTGTTTTCTCAACTTCATAATGCAAATGTTTATTAAGTACATTATTCGGATAAAGTTTGAAATTTATGTGTCGGAAATAGATAAATAATATAGGTGGAGGTAGGTTTGGTGGTGACGTTGGAAACCATAGGATTTAATGGCGAGTCACAAAAGTTTGAATACCTAAAACGTTTAAAAAATTATGAAATGAATCTGTGATGAGGGATAAAGCTCTGTGCAACTAACTACATTAAAAAAGTGGCCTCTCTTCTCTAAATTATCATCAGAGTTTGCTTAAGGAACGCATACATAACATGTCAACTTGTTCATTTTTATTCTTTCTATATACCTACCTATATTTTAAAACATGATTCATTCAATTCATTCACCTGTTTTAATTCTTCAAACTTTAATATTCATGCTTCTCAAAACTTAAGACATTAACTAAGATTATTATTCCTAGCTAGAATAAGAGATTTTAATTATTTTCATTCAATAACTTTTAATACTGTATTTTTCTATTAACATGTGATTTATGAACAAATAAACATGGTTGAATTTTATAATCATCATCATTCAAGATGTGTATGTGTTTGAATTATTCCCTTAAAAAAATCACAAAAACCTGATGAACTGTTAAATATACCACAATGTAAAAATAAAGGAGTAAAAAATTCTTTGAATCTGTGTAGATTAGTCACTTTTAAATATATTTAACTAACACAAGCTTGTTAGCATTGAAAATACTGTTGGCCTTTTTAACCCTTCGTCCATAATAACATAACAGAAATTATAAAATCCAAGTGCAATTTTTTTTTTAATTATAATATTAGCACATCCTATTCATCGTGAAATATAATGATTAATATTGTCAGAAATTTTGAAGACGCAATATTTCCTTCCAATAATTTACTATCATCTAATTAAATATGTATCCACACGGAATACGGTTCTACTTAATCTTAGATAAAAGGTAAAAGAGAAGCATATATAATATATGAGAATGTAGAATCTCAAGTGTAGAATTTTAGACAATCCAAAAACTATTAATATATCATACAAAGCATATATATATAAAAGTCTGTTTTAAATAGGAAATATTAACTTTACCAAAACCTAACTAATAGGCATTAGCAAAGATTAATATACATGAAAATATATTTTCCTAATCCAGAATAACACAACACCTAATCTCAACCAATTATCATGAACAAAGGAAACAATTAATAACGTGGACAGCTAGTAAATGTTCATGAAAAATGAGATTGAACGTGTGAAAATGTTAAAGATAAAGAAAACAAACATACTGGTCTGAAAGTTCATTTTATGAATATCATAAAAAAAACGTCACAATTATTTATAGTTGACTTTGTATGACTTGTCATTTCAAAGCAATCTCATGGTTATCATTAATTTTAAAAAACATATTTTAATAATAATTAATTTTACAAAAGGCCAAAATAAGTCACTTCATCAAAATTTATTAAAATTATAGCTATTAATTATTTTAATTTTTATAATATAAAGTAGTTAATAATTAAAATTTTATAGTTAATTTTAAATATTAATTTAGAAATTATGTTTTCAATGATTTTGTAAATCTAATTATCCTAAAAATATTTATGGAAACAAATTCTTAATCAAACACCTTGAAAAATAATAATTATGTTTAATTTTTCTTCTATGTTTTTCTTTCTTTTTAACGTCACTTGTGATATTACCATTTTTCAAGCATGTTAGCTCTCATTTATATAAAAAGTTTTCACCACAATTTTTTTCAATTTTTAAACTTTTCTTTTTGTGAATCTAAACTCAATTTTCCTTTTATTTTTCTTTCTTATGTTATCTCACTCTCTTGAGATACAAACCAGACAAAATATAGGAAATAAAGTATTATTTTAATATTAAAAACAGTTTTTAATTCATGTTGACTGTTAAATTTAATTAAAAGTGATAAGTTTGGATTAAAACATATTTATCTTATGAATTGCAAAGAATATTTATATATAATTTTTTATCAATATTCATAAAATATTTATAAAACAATCTGGAAAAGTGATATTATATTTTTCAAGAATTAGTGAGAAAAAAAGTGAGGAAAAGGGTGATGTGAGTGGTGTACGACATAATGTTGACAGGTGAGTGAGTTCGCTAAACAACGAGAGTTGACTAACTGACACCGTCCTTTATGTGTGCATTTCTCAATGGTACGTAAATGACCTCCACTAACGGCGTCAAATCCCTGCTACTGCACTACTTTATTCAGTTTCTTCGATACTTGTGAAAGTAAAACACATTCTTAGAGATTTAATTCTTTCACTTTTTTTAATGAATTAAAAGAAAATCCAAAAAAATCTACAATATGTTTTTGTCCTTTATATCTTCAATTTCAACTACTGAAAAAACTTATATTCCACAAAAGTATTAAATTTAAAATTTATAAGAAAATTATATTATTAAACTTGTAACATATGTAACAATTTATATTTAATGTATATACACACATATTAATTTCAGACAACGTATGTATACTATTTATAGAAATATCTGTTTATTTATACTAAATTTTTATTTATTCTCTGTTAAGTAGATAAATAAATTAAAGGAAAGAAGCTAAACATAAATTACGATGTTTTTTTTTAATTAGATAGAAGATGAAATAAAAAAATAAGAAAAAATTATTCTAAAATAATATTTTTAATAAGCAAATTAGCTTAGGAACAACTCAGATGTTAAGATTAAAATAAGTAAATATTATGTATTGTAAAATTGCGTTAATTTTAAAGTTTATTAATATAATAATATTCTTAATATGATAAAAGATAAGTTTCAATAAGGTTAGTTGGATTTATTAGGTCATTAATATAAATCATTTATAAATATATAATTTCATACATGAATTAGAAAATTTTACAATAAAAAATTTAGAAATCATACATCAACTAAAAGATAAAAATATATCATAATATAAATTTTTAAACAATTTTTAAAATTATATATATATATATATATATATATATATTATATCACAATTATTATACATGGTTTATTTCAAACAAGTGATGATACGCGTGTATTTATTTCAGACAATATTTTATACACACTGGTGTTTCAATCAGCAAGCTCGTATAAATTAATAAAATTATTCATAAACTACCTTAATCTCTTAATACTAGGTTGATGCTTGTGGATAATATTTTAGATAATGTGTTTATTTATAAAACTATGTATTTTAAAATTTGAGAGAATGAAGGGAAATTTTGAAATTTTGAAGAGTAAAATATTGTTTGGAGTTTGGCAAACGAGTTTCTTTAAAATATCCTTCTCTGGCAATAATGGAGAGTTCGCAATCCGATTGAAAGGCTATGGTGATTGATGCAGTGCAATGATATTACAAGTATTTTGGTTTGGTTCAGCAAAATAATTGATGTGCTGATTTGAGAGTTTTCTATTCTAAGAAAAATCCACTTCATATGATTCTATTTGTTTCTCCATTTTAGAAAACGAAAAAAAGAGAATAAAGTTTTACGATGAAGAAGGGATAATTTGAGGCCACAGAAAAAAGGAACCAGTTTCTACACCTTAATGTATTTGTTACCTGACTAAGCCATCCATTTTACTTCTTTCTATGCTTATTAAGAAAAAACAAAGACACAGTTAAATTAATCTCAGTTGTTTCAGTATCTTTTCAACTATATATATTTATTATTTATTTATTTTCACGTATTGTTTTTATGCAACTTATATCAATTAACCATTAGACAATGCAATACTATTGTGATTATATATATATATATATATATATATATATATATATATATATATATATTAACAACTAAATTTATTGATAAAAATGGTTTTGATAATTAATATTTGGCCACCAAATTTTTGATGACATTTTAAAAAATGACGTGTGAATTATTTTATTACTAATCGTAGTTATTTTTTACATAAATATATATTATTGTGTATGATTTAAACATTCATAAATATATAATAAGTTTATTATATTTTAAATAGCATGCATAAATAATTGTTGTCACTTTATCAGTTTAGTTAAAGATATAAAATCTAGTTAAGATATCAATCTCATAGTGATATCTATAAAAAAAATAGTATACATGTTAAAATAAAATGAAAGATGGTGTATTCTAACTTTTTTATGTGTTAATTTTTGGAACATTATGTACTTTATAAAAACTTTAAACTCTTAAATTTACCTCTTAAAAGTTGTTCAAAGTTACATCTTACTAATTTAAGATTGATGTGATTTGATTTTTATTACTATGAAAGTTACTGTAGCTATGACTGAGAGTTCAGGAAAGAGCAAAGAAAAAAAAAAGTTGTTTCGTTTAATAAAAGATGAGTGAAAAGGAAAATTGAGTTTATAACATATTTAATTGATGTCATATAGTAAATTTAATTATATATTAATATTTTTACACATAATTTATTAAATAAATTTTAAATTAAAATAAAAATTATAATGAAACGTTAATAAAATATATTTAAAAATTCAAATATAACAAAATTTAAGTTAATTATTTTTATAATATGAAATATATTAATAAAGTTCAAATAACTTTAAAATGTTATGTTGAATAGTAATGCAGATTACTGGAGCCAACTCCGTGGGGAGTTTTGATATGTGACTGATAGCAAACAATTTGTCAGGAATCTTTCGTTTTATTTCATATAATACTGAAACAAATATTGTTATGAATAGTAGTTCCACCATAGCCACTGCACATTCATAAATCAATTACCAATCACTTTTAACTGTTGGAATGATACAAATAACAATATAATACCCAACTCATTCATCTATAATTAATTTGCCTACACCTACACCCTTTAGATTAGACATCATGTTGCAGAACTGTAAAAGGTAAATACGAGTGATGACGAGGGGAAGGAGAAAGAATTTAAATTATAATAAATTCTAAATAAACTTTATGATGATAATCATCAGTAATGTTAATGTTGATCGCAATTTTACAGGAAAATATGAGTAAGAACTTTACAATTTTAATGCATATAAGCAAAACAAGTATGTATTTTTCTTATTCGTGAGATGCCTTATTATTATTTAATTTTATCCAAACTATTTTTACCACACATAATCTTCAACAAATACTCTTTTTTAGTAGTAATTTTTTAAAAATAATTTTGATTTGTTATTTATCAGTATTATAAGAATAATGATCTAGAATTTGTTAAATATTTAATTATTATAAATTGCAATTAAATTATAGAAATTATATTGAATGACACTTTTTAGTAAATTTTTTCACTTTTAATTTTTGAACTATAGATGGAATTAGATGTTGATGAAGGGTGTTTAAATAAATGCGTAGGACCTTGAGGTGAGTGAGAGTGAACTATGGTCTGTTTTGGCACCTAATTCTATCCACAGTACTTCCTTGGAAAGGTTTGATCTTATCTATGAAATGAGTGATAAACCAAGTGTGAAAGTAGTTATGCGTCATTAAGACATGCCCAATTTGCAAATCTCAACAATAACTTCTCTAAAATAACTTTCTGCCATAAGTGGTTGGAATCAGACTACTCCACCATTATCCTCATCAATAACTCATTAAACCTTGGTGTAAAAAACAACACAGTGTGGATATAAATTTTAAACAACTATAATAAAACTCAACAAATTATCACAATTTATAATGAATAATGATTATTCATTCATTACTTTTCAAAACTCAACACACACTGCTACAAATACAAAATTTATTCTGTTAATCTCATTTATACTCTGAAGTATAAAATAGATGGAGGAAAAGAAAAGAAAATGTTTAATAGGAAAATAAAGAAGTGTTAATAACGTTGGTGGTGGGTGAATGAGTGGAGAGTGTTTAGGTTGAGGATTTTCTTGGGATCGATGAAGAAATAAAAAAGAAAGAGAAAAACCGAACCAATGAATGTGCGTTATTGTATTGTATTGAATTGAATGAGTAGAGCCCAAATAATGCATTGTTATGGTAATTAATGAATTGCAGAGAGGGAATGACGAATTAACCCTTCTGCGGAGGAGGAGTGGTCTATGTCCTGAACATCACAATTTCCCACACCATTAATATGAATCGCCAACGAAATGGAGCCCACTCAGGACGAACCAGATGATAGGTATCAAACTTGGCTCAGCTACTTAATGCCCAATCAAACCTCTCTCTCTCTCTCTCACTGCTTCGTGCACATTTCAACCAACCAATAAATTTCTGTTACTACTATAAAAAAGTTAAAAAAATAAATAATTGGGGGGTTTGGTTCGTGGGAAAAAGAAAAAGTGACGAAGATTAAGGCGAAAGGGATGAATGAGAGTAACCATGAATGAAGGTCGAGAGAGAGAGAGAGATAGAGACGGTTCTGGACCTCACTGTTGCATGGGTCGGTCACCATAACGTGGGAATGAGACAGTGATACACAATTCCAAGGAGGGAAGCCGTTGACTTGTTACTGTAGTTAGCAACCTCCACTTGCCAGTTACACTTGTTAATCCCAAGACTCTCCCACTTTCACTTTACCCGGATAATAATATTCCCAACTATGCCCAAACCCTTCTCAGTTTCTACCATTTTACGTGCTTTTCACACCAGAGAGAGAAAGTGAGAGAGAGTTGAATTTAGAAGCAACACACAAGGCTTTTTCTATTGAGGGGGTCTGTTTTAGGCTCTCCAAACAGAAAAATAGAAAATTCACCTAGGTCAAGACATAGATAAATACATGGTGGTGAATGGAAATAGAAAGAAGGAAAAGAGGAACATGAAAAGGCTCTCTCAGTCTCATCCATTTCTTCTTCCTCTTTCTTCTTTTCTTATCCTCCTTTTCCCTTTCTAATCATCTTTCATGCGCAAAAGCGTCTGTCCTCTAAAACTACAATCCAATTCATCATCACCCAAATTCCTAAAGTCACTTTGAGAGGAGTGTGAGGATGGTTACTGGGTGGAGAAGAGCTTTCTGCACATCCATCCCCAAAGATAGAGAACCCAAAGTCTTAACTGAGACCAAACAACATTACCAGAACAATAATAACGACACCAATCACACTCCCAAAAGCTCTTCCAAGTTCGGATTTTTCTCAAACCCATCAACTCCCCGCTGCGAATCTCAGCCACCACCCACCCCTACCCTCCGGTGTCGAACCACGTGTTCAGTCCCTAACAGCCCAAAACTTCAATGCAAAACCCCTAGGTTGTTCCATAACTCAAATCCCTCATCCCCCAAGTCACCATCCAGCTTCTCACTTTTCAAAGCCACTCTACGCCTATCCAAAGTAAGCAACAAAATACATATACCGACTTTGGTTTCTTCTTTTTAGCTTTATCGTCTCAAACGCGATTCCTTTATTCTTATCTAGTTTCATAAACCCAACGAATCATGTTATCCTTGTTAATCACCGCTAACGGTTGAATTTCAATGCTTTCTCTTTTGCAGAGTCGATGTGGAATCTGTATGCAGAGTGTGAGGAGTGGGCAGGGAACTGCAATTTTCACAGCGGAATGCTCTCACACGTTCCACTTCCCTTGCATAGTGAAGAAGCACCCGATCCTAACGTGCCCCGTTTGCAGCACTAGCTGGAAGGAACTTCCGGTGCTCTCCATCCACCACAACGACGATAACAACAAGAAAACCTTCAAAGTTTACAACGATGACGAACCTCTCATGTCTCCTACTTCACTCTCTCGCTTCAACCCCATTCCCGAGTCCGATAACGAGGAGGAAGAAGACAACAAAACCGAATTTCAAGGCTTCAGCGTTACGCCGCTTCCCAATTTACCTTCCTCGCCGGTAATAAGGAGGAACCTCGAGCTATCATTGCTTCCGGAGGCAGCCATTGTCGCTGCCAACCGAAACTACGAGACCTACGTCGTCGTTTTGAAGCTGAAGCCGCATCACGCTCCGAAACCGCCTCATCGCGCTCCAATTGATCTCGTCGCCGTGCTCGACGTAGGCGGTGCCATGTCCGGCAACAAACTCCGCCTAATGAAAAACTCCATGCGACAAATGATCTCATCGCTCCGCCCAACCGATCGTCTCTCAATCGTCGCATTCTCCGCCGGATCCAAGCGGTTGCTTCCGCTGCGGCGAATGACCGGCGGTGGCCAGAGATCAGCGCGTCGGATTGTCGACGCGCTCGCCGCAATCGACCAGTCCCGAGAAGGAACTCCGGTGAAGATCGACGCCGTCAAGAAGGCAGCAAAGGTGCTAGAGGACCGCCGCGAGAAGAACGGCGTCGCGAGCATCATCGTCCTATCCGATATCCCCGAATCACGTGCCGGAAACAGTATTCACAGACCCTCGCTGGTGTCCACCACGCGCCTCTCGCACCTCGAAGTACCTGTCCACGCGGTGCGCTTGGGGGAGTCTCACCACGCGCTCTCCGACGACGCGTTCGCGAAATTCTTGTGTGGTTTGTTGAGCGTGGTTGCTCAGGACGTTAGGATTCAGTTAGAGGTGGTATCGCGATCGCGCGCCGTGGAGATCGCTGGCGTGTACTCATTAGCGGGTCGACCCGTTTCGCTCGGTTCGGGTTGGATCCGAATTGGGGATCTCTACGCGGAGGAGGAGAGGGAATTGTTAGTGGAACTGAAAGTGCCTGCAGCCTCCGCTGGGTCCCACCACGTTCTTACCGTACGATCCTCCTATCGGGACCCCCTCACTGGAGAGTCTTTAAATCCCGTTGAGCAGGCAATGCTCGTTCCTCGTCCCCACACCGTACGATCCTCCTGCCCCAAGATCGAACGCTTACGAAACCTCCACGTCACCGCGAGAGCCGTAGCCGAGTCGACCCGGCTCGCTGAACACAACGATCTCTCTGGGGCTTATCACCTGCTCTCCTCGGCTCGAGCCCTTCTAATTCAATGCAATAAGCCGGATGAGGAGTTACTGCGCTGGCTCGAAGCCGAGCAAGCGGAGCTTCAGCGGCGCAGACAGAGGCCAACGCGTGGGAACAGTCGCGCCGAAGAAAAGGTGGAGCCGCTGACGCCGACTTCGGCTTGGCGAGCCGCTGAGAGACTGGCTAAAGTTGCTATTATGAGGAAGTCTATGAACAGAGTTAGCGACTTGCATGGATTTGAGAATGCGAGATTTTAGTTGTAATTTTGATTTGAATTTTTTAATATAATATTGTGCATAGATAAAAAGAATATTAATAGAGAATTGTTTGTTAAAGATGGAAATGATAATAGGGACAAGCGGTAGCAGACGGGTAGAGGCTTTCTGGGTAAGAATAGATGCGATGGTGATGGTGATGGTGATGGCAAACTGAACCCACTTCACTTCTCTTCTGTCCTTCTTCTTTCCCTTTTCACTTTCATCTATGCAAATAATCACGTCCTTCCAAACACTATCCACCCATTAATAATTTTCCTTAATTATTTCTTCTCAAAACACCAATTAATAATACACAGTTGGTGGGTCTAATCAACCGAATGCGTTAAAATGAATAGTACAGTTTGTTTGGTTGCATGAGCTGTTAGGTGTATTAATAAGGCTATAGAAGCACAAGTTTGGGGCCCTGAACTCGTTACTGGTTAGATATCCAGACAATGGATAATGCCATGCAAGTGCTTCCCTATTACTTAACTTGCCATTATTTGGGGTATGTCTGCTTTCTAAATTCTATCCAAACCCAATGCATGTGCCACCTTATTCGCTAACCTCACACTCTATGGAATCTTTACTCTTGCTCCAGTACTTTTCCCAAAATTCTTTCTCCAAAAAATATCTCATATAACTTGCTCAAAACTTCTTCAACTAATTTATCAAGTTAGAAAAGTTTGATAAAAGACACAATTCAAATTTGATAAAATCTGTACAATTCTTAAAAGATGATTTAAGTCTAATTTCATTTTAAAAAAAACGATTTATAAGATAAAGATCATCCTCATCTATTCTTATCTAAAGTTGATATATAATTTTCAATACATTTTCCACGTTTATACATTTACCCCATATGCGTGAATAGGTAAAGATCGTTTAACTCAATGATAATTTTTGTTTACATTATCATCTAATTATCTGATTACAAGTTTTCTGCATGATGAGTTTGTTAATCTTTTAATAACTATCTTAATATTACACTAAAAGTAGGTTTTACTTTATTGATAATGTAAAATCTTTTACACTAACTATGACTATATGTATGTTATAACTTAAGAACACGTTCAATTTGACATTTTAGAAAAAAAAAATCAAAATTTGGATTAAAAGAAACAAATATTCTAAGATCTCAAATGATCTAATTGAAATAATTTGTGAAACATATTGCGGATGAATGAAAACCTTGTCTGGAATTACCGTGGTGCTCTCATATGCAGCGCACTAGCTGGTGGGGTTTTGCTTCCATGGTGCCAAACAAGTACTTCCAATATGCAAAGTTATGTTTTGCAAGTAGGATCATGACGCTGCCATGCCAAACAAGCACTTCCAAGATCAAAAGTTATGGTGCACGACTATGCTCACGACGTGTGGGAGAGAGTAATTGCATATTTTTCCAATCCTTGAAAAGGAAATACATGAAGGCCTTGTTTCAGGAATAATAAACTCAAATCTTTGAACCCTATTTGTAATATGTACTAAAATAAATAGTTAAAGAAACTACACATCTTCGAGTACTTTCAAATCCTTGGAAGGAGTTATTGAAGTTAGAATTTGTATGTATTGTATATTTTCTTTCAACTTTTTATTTTATAGGAAGTGTGGATTTCTGAGTTTGCTTGCATGTACCATATAACTTTAGAATGAAAATGGATTGTGGGTTATCTAGTTTGGCTTGTTGTGAGGAGTGGCACGTGTAAGAACTTTATCTTTTTATGAAGAAAAGGAAGGAAGAATAGAAACAGACAAATCATAAGATGGTGCGTCAAATCATGAATGCTATTCTGTCAGCAACGAATTTATGTTGGTGAATTGATATGCGATTTTTGGGATCCTAGATCTGTGTGCTTGCCAACCCCATCCCAAACTAGCTTAGCCACAGCCAAAAAAAGTAAGCTTATTATATCTTTTCCAAACAAAAACAACTATGCATCTTAATTTCATTAATATTTCTTCACCATCTTTTCCTTCAAACTTCCTCATCTAGTCCAAATGTTTCCTCTCTTGCTCTTCTATCTCCATATCACCATTTTTCTAAGGGATGTTTGAAGTTGATAGTAAAAATTAAAATACATTTTATGCATAACTCTTCTATGGTCGAGTCCGACACCATGAAACTCAAAGAAGATTAATAAGATTAATGATCAAACACTAGATAATACATTTTTAATTACAATTCATATCTTTAATCCAGTCAAAAAACAATAGACCCATAATAATCATATAAATAGGTACAGATTTCAATAATCATGTAAGTCATCATTCAGTACTAAATACATCGAGTGTTGAATATCGAAATCGCACTTAAGCGTTGAATTGCATTTTGCAGGTTTTATCTGAATCCAAAATTCAAAAAGGTGAAAAGTAACGAAAAATTCATTAAAAAAAAATGAAAATAAATTGACCAGAGAGAGACAATAATTAAATTTTAACCAATCAAACTCTTCCTTTTCCATATATATACTTTTTGGTTGTGAAATAAAAGTTTGCATCTTAACTATACTTGAATAAGGTGGCTGCATGGATTCAATAATTGGACCCACGGATTATTAATTAATATGATAACGAACATTTTCCTTAACCCTAAGCATTTACTTGAAGGTAAAAACTTTGCATTTAAAGACATCAATCTCGATCCTTATCTTAAACGAATATATTTATCCTATATAGTTTTTATTATAACATATCCTATAATAACTGAATTCTAGTTGATGGTGATGGGTACGAGTTGTCTCAAAGTTGTAAAAGATGTGGAGAAAGAGGTTTTGGCCTTTAGGCAAAACATGAAGCCTAAATCTGTGTGAAAGAGAGAAAATAGAGAATAAGAAATAGAGCATGAACAGAGGTCCTCTTCAATGCACTTGCTAATAATTCTAGTCTTTTGGTTGGACCAGTGGTCGTTCCTCTCACTTTTGGAGGATACTGAGGAATTCCTTAATTTGCGCACACTTTTAGAACCCTTTTTAAGTGGTGCTCATGAGTGCTTCCCGTTATTTGTTACTTTAATCTCTGCTCCTTAATTTTCTATTATGTAAATCCCAAAAAGGGCACATTCTTAGTTTCTACATCTAACCATACAATGAACAAGTAACGTTGGGATAAGCTCTTTCTTGCTCACCAATAATCGAATTTGCATGGGTTTACTTTTGGAGGCCAAATCCTGTTCAGCCTGTGAGATCCAAAACAAGGAGAAGCTTCCCTAAAATTGCTTCTGCCAAATGCATCTCAAATTTTCAAGACCAAACTTTGCATGCAAGTAGTTCAGCATGAGGGGCTATTTGATGGTGTCTTCAAATATATGCTACTTTTTTTTAAGTTTATTTCTTCTATGTTTTAACATTCCTTGTCATGATTGTTTCTTATATGCACTTTCCTTTTGACATAAAATAAAGGATATGGAAATAGTGTATGAAAAAAGACAAATTTGCTATAAAGTATGAAAGGGATTGGGGAAAACCGACAAACACACTACTAATAGCAATGCCGAACGTGATTGGTCACGCTTCTTTTCTCTCTTAACTTTTTTTATTTTACTATTTTCTCGCTAAAATGTTGCTTTTGCTAACAACAAAGCTGAGTTTGTAGGGAAGAATTTGGATCAATTTTCACATAACACATCTTTTGAAAAGGGGCAAGAAATCTTTGGTGTGATTAAGTCTTCAAATCAGAATTACTCTCGTAGTTTACCTAAAAGGTTAGAGTTTGTAAAGATACTTTAAGGCCTCACTGAGAGTCAAAGATCATAATTACAATGGTTAGGAAAAAGGTCTTTTTGCTAAAATTTATAGTGAAACTCTTTCTTTGGTAATTGGATATGAATTACCAGTCCAGAAAAAGGTTGTTTCTCCCTATACTCCAATAAATGACTTCCTACACCCCATCATTCTAAGAAAATACCATTTTACCCATTTTAAAAATGACTTTCGGATTTCTTTTTTCGAAATATTTCTGGAACATACTAGAACACATTTTATGAATTCTAGATTTACCATTCTAGAAATTAAAAAAATGTATTCTAAAAAGAATATTCCATAATGATTTTTTTGCGCCTTCCAGATTTCCTATTCTGAAAAAATATTTTACTTACAGAACTCCTATTTCGGAAATACTTTTGGCTTACGGAACCGTTATTTTGAAATCATTCAAAGTTATCAAGGATAATTCTAGTATTACATAAAATGTACGGGTGCAAGAAGAAATACCCCCAAAAAAAATAGTTATGCTTTTTGGTTGACCCAAAATCTCCAGACCACACACATACCCCCGTGAACAGCTGTTTCTTCCTGTACCTCCATACCTTCTTCTCTCACCTCCATAGTTTTTCGTATTTCCCAAAATGCCCCTATGTAATATTCCGGATGATTACATAATTCCGAAGTCATTTTTCAAATTTGTAATTAGCTTCTGGATTATATAATTCGGAAGTCTTTTTTTCAGATGCATGATTACTTTCCGGATTACATAATCTGGAAGTCTTTTTTAACTTCCGAATTATGTAATCCGAAAGTCTTTTTTCAAATGTGTTTCTGGATTACATAATCCGGAAGTTATTCTATGGGGTGACACAAGAAGAATAAAAATGTATTTTCATATTGTGTATGGAGGTGCCAAAAGAAGATATGGAGGTGCAGGAAGAAACAGTCGTGAACAATTCGACCAATGGGCTATTTGTTCAGTTTGTCAGGCCCAGGTCAAAGCTCAATCGTTTTGGACCTAAAACACAATCAGTTGCTAATTTAGGGAGTTGGATTCTGCACCCCATGTTTTCAATCGTGCACCCTTATATGGTGGTAAAATAACAAAACTGTTCCTGAAAAAATGCATTTTATATTGTATTGGAATGTATTTTCTATATTTAAAAATATCTTTCAGAATCTATTTTATATGTTTGAACGTACATTTCAGAATGCAAAATTTTAGAATTTACATTCCAATATACAAAATTATGTATTTCGGATTTTATATTTCAAAATACAAAATAAAGAATACATTCTAAAATATATATTCTCTAATAAAAATTTTATATTTTGAAATGTAGATTTTAAAATATTAATTTTGTATTTTAAAATGTATTTTTCAGAATAAAAAATATATTTAATATCATACATTAATTATATTTTGGATTTTACGTTTCAGAATAAAAGATTGGTATTACAAAATACACAATCCAAAATACAAAATTATTACTTTTAATATTTTGGAATACACCATCTAAAAAATCACTACAATCTAAAACTGAAACTGCAAAAATATCACTGAATTTTGTTTTCAAACAGATTTAGAATTTTAATTTTGTGGGGCTGCAGCTTGAAAGTGTATGCGGGTGCAAAAATGTAATATCCTAACTTGAGTTTTTTAGATATTTGTTTGGACTAATCTTAACTCGCATTAGGGTGCAACTTGGGTCCTTTCGTAGTCCAATAAAAATTATTTGATTAACACTAACTAATATGATTGCAAAATTATCTTGTTATATATTATCTTAATAAAAGATGGGTTTTTAAATTATTATAGTTTTGAAAAATATCGTTTTTTATTAGAAAATTGTATTTGCAAATTGGTGATGTTACCATGCATGTTGATTACATTGAATGAAAAAGGTGACCATTCTTACGCTTTGAATGAGCATATTGCATTTTCACGGGTATCTAACAACCAAGTTGAGAGTTTACTTTTTCTTTCTTCACGCCCTAACTTATCAATAATTTGGTCCACATTAAATGAATAAATAAAATATTTTATATTATCTTTAGACGAAGTAATTGATAGCAGTCAAAACACATACACAAACCAAACCAGATTTACCAAATATATGAGCTTGATAATGGTTATGTTAAATATTTTTATAATTAATAAATTCAAATATTAAATATTTGTCAATAAACACAAAATAGTTAATATATTCCTTTTTAATGATTAACAGAATTGATAACAATATAGTTAGTTTATATTTTACATATGCAAATGGCACAAAACACTTGCTGAGACATGTTAAGTAAAGTAAATAATGTTTTTCTACTTGCTAATGAACATTCACACGTAGTGAGAAAGAAAATAAAATGAAAAAACAGCTTGAGAAATAACAAATGTAGTATACCTTCATATAACAAGTTTCGTTTCATTGCGTTGTAAATTCTTTCAATTAAAATAATTTTTTATTATTTTTAATGCATAGCTAAATAAAACAAAAATGTGCGAAAAGGGATTTGACTTGTGAAAGTGAGCAGATATTACTTTGGAAAGTAAAATCAATAATCGTAATTGTTAGATAGAAAATCAAAATAGGAGTATATATGCATCATAAGTTATAGATGTATTAGTATAATAATTAGTTTTTCAATTAATAAATGAAATTAATTATTTATTGTCTTTACTTATTTTAAGTCAATCAAATGTTTTCCGTGAAAAAATTATACTTTATTGATTAAGTTGTTGAATTGGCAATAAACATAGTGTTTGGCATATAGTTATAGCATGTTGTAACAAAAATAAGATCTAGCTGTTCAACATTATTTAATTTTGTGATATTTAGTATTTAATAAATAGTCTCGACTATTAAGTCTTCTCCATTTTTTTATGTAATGTTGTTAACATATAATACTATAAAAAAATATTGATTAAAAAATAACAAAAATACTCTGAGAATTAAATTAATATATATTTATTAAATGTTATGTATAAAAAAATATTATTTTCTTAAAATATCAAGTTGAATACGGGTCAAATTTGAAGCTAAACATTTGTTTAACTTGCATTTTCTTGACTTGTACGAATTAAAAAAATCACCGTCGCTACTAAGTTAAAAAATTGACCGTTGACATTACATTAAAAAGACTGATGATAAATATTAAGTACTAAACGTTTGAACCAGTAAAATATAAATAATAACAAAATTCAAAATAAGAATCTTCACTTTTTTTTTTGGAGAGTCCATGATGTTTGTTTGACAATTTCGAAGGTGGTTTCAAATTGGACACGCCAATGTAAACATGAAAAATTTAATGTAAAGGGAAATTGTGGGATGTTCTTATATTGTTGGGTATGTGAAAATGTGGACATATGTTATAAAAGACTAAGGTATATCTCATTCTGTGATTAAGTCGCATTTAAGTGCACTTATGTGGAATTTTGAATGGTTAAAATGCTACAGTCTTCTTCAGCCAAATGGAGGGACCAAACTACAAATTTTGAATGATCAAAGTCCTATTTATTAAAATTAAAATTAACTTCTTTTTACACACTCCATAAAAATTCCAGTCTAAATTAATTAAATCAAGTTTATTCATTAAATATAATCTTCCATATAATTATATTCTCGGCTAGAAAATTATTAAACATAAATCAATTTCAGATCTTCAAAATAATTAGTTGATATATAAATTAAATTAAATACTATTTTAAAGACTAAAAAGATTATTAATTTTTATTATTGATAAATAGTTTTTAAATTAATATCTAATTAGCTATCAAAGTTTTAACTACTAATTATTTAGATTCTAAATTTGGTAGCTAATTAAATATTAATTTAGAAACTATTTATCAATAATAAAAATTAATTTAGAAACTAATCATTTTATTAATCTCTCTAATTTAGCAAATTAGTTATTTTTTGTCTATAAAATTGGTTTGTATTTAATGTTTTTCTTGTAATGGTTGAAATAATTGACTTTATATTTATAATATATTTTTTTTGGTTTTGGTTGAGATAGGTATAGTTGTTTTTATTGGAATATAGTATATCTTTTAATTAAAAAAATAATGTTGTTCATCACATAAATCATTATTTATTTTTTAAAAAACTATTAGATTGGATTTTAGAGCTACTAAGCTTTAGGTATTTGCGGCAAATCTCAATAAATAATGCGTTTGGTTGCTTCTTCTTTTTTTATCAGCAAATAATTAATTTAAATTAAGGGGATACAAGAGGGGTATCCCAACCCTTTTACAAAATCCAAACCCTATTTGACTTCACACGCACGGATATCGCCTATTCACCGACCGGCGTTTGATTGCTTTTTACTTTAGAAAAGTTATCATCTATTTTCATTTTTAAGAAAATAACATAAAAATCAAAATAAATCACAATAATATAAAAGTACATGTACATAGAAAACATATCAATGTTCATATTACTAAAAAAATAATTAAAAAAATATATAAATTTCAACGAGAATAAGTAATACCACTACAAGATAAAAACTCAATTTATCAATGGAAAAATATATCTTTGGATAAATTCATAGATACTTCAACATACTTATTTTTTTAATTTTTATTTATTTATTTTTAATTATTATTTATAAATAAAGTTAGATCCAAAGTGTTTGAAACCAAATTTCTTAAAGAATGATTTAACCATTATACTAAAAAGTTTTGTTGTTATAGGATTATATTAATATAATTAATAATATAAAAATTATTAATATTATTCATATATTTAATATCATTAATATTATTAATATTGTTAATAATATTATAATTTAAATTAATAACATTATTAATTATTATGATAATGTTATTAATATTATTAGTATTATTAAATTATTTAATATTACTAATATTATTAAAATTATTAAATATTACTAAAATTATTAAATATTATTAATATTATTAATTTTTAATTTTTTAATATTATTAATATTATTAAATATTACTAATATTATTAAATATTATTAATATTATTAAATATTATTAATATTATTAAATATTATTAATATTATTAAATATTATTAATATTATTAAATATTATTAATATTATTAATATTATTAAATATTATTAATATTATTAATATTATTAAATATTATTAATATTATTAAATATTATTAATATTATTAAATATTATTAATATTATTAAATATTATTAATATTATTAATATTATTAAATATTATTAATATTATTAAATATTATTAATATTATTAAATATTATTAATATTATTAAATATTATTAAATATTATTAATATTATTAAATATTATTAATATTATTAAATATTATTCATATTATTAAATATTATTCATATTATTAAATATTATTAATATTTATAATATTATTAATTATTATTATTATTTATTATTAATAATTATTATTAATATTATTAGTATTATTAATTAGTATTAGTATTATTAATTATTATTAGTATTATTAATTATTATTAGTATTATTAATTATTATTAGTATTATTAATTATTATTAGTATTATTAGTTATTATTAGTTTATTAATTATTATTAATATTATTAGTTATTATTAATATTATTAGTTATTATTAATATTAGTAATATTATTAGTTATTATTAATATTAGTAATATTATTAGTTATTATTAATATTAGTAATATTATTAGTTATTATTAATATTAGTAATATTATTAGTTATTATTAATATTAGTAATATTATTAGTTATTATTAATATTAGTAATATTATTAGTTATTATTAATATTAGTAATATTATTAGTTATTATTTATATTAGTAATATTATTAGTTATTATTAATATTAGTAATATTATTAGTATTATTAGTTATTATTAGTTTATTAATTATTATTATTATTATTTGTAACATTCCTAATTTTTTATCCATATATAATAAAGTAACTATCTACTTAACATATGAATATATATAACTATCTCTTAATTGTATCTAAAAAAAATATCCCTCTTCATAGGGATTTTAATATATACATCAAAAGTTTTAAAAACAAACAGAGCATTCAAATTAAAATTTTCACATCCTCCAGTTGCTCACTTAGGAGCTCTATTACCTGCAATCTCGTCTGCCCCCGTGTACCACACGATCATCACAGATAAAGAAACAAACACAAAACGAATAACAAGGTAAGCTAGCTATAACAAAATTTTCTATATAATTTAAATTTCAAATTGATACACAACATTCATAAATTCTCATACAATTTCTCAAACATTTCACATAACCATCAAGTGTCTATCACGTTCATCATCCACATTACTCCTATCAGATTTCTACTGACTCACATACTCAGACACTCGACTCTATTTCCGGAAGACTCGTGTATTGAAATTAGCATCCAGAGACCTGCACCTGTCATACTACCTGTCATACTACTGCTGTGAAGCCCACACAGTCATGCACATAATTATCTCAATATCTCTTCATGTCATCGTCTTCATATGACAGGATAAATCCATTTGATCTGCTCTGATCAGTTCTTTCAAACCTCAGACTCAGCCAAATGAACCTCCTTCGACTCTCACCAACTGAATAACTTCATCTATCTGATTCCACTATATCAGTAGAGTCAGGATCGTCTCATTCACAGGACACTTACAAATCAATACACCCTAATAACAATCTCAACACGGTATTTCCTTTCCTGAAAATATATGTCTTGATCACACTTTAACCTCATTACATACATTATTTAACATATCAATGCACCACTCAATCACATCATATTTAAAACAATCCAAATATATCTCAAACTTTACTTATATACGTAATTAATTTCAAATATATGCTCTGTAAATCAATCCTGCAATATTAATAATTCAAAAAGAGACAATCCTGCAAGCAAAAACAATTGGAATTCCCCACATCCAGAATCTTCTAACATAGGGTTTTAATGAAAAGAATAAGACTAGCTTCCCTTACCTGGACTTGAGCAGATGCTCACTAAGAGCTCCAACCACCAAAATCTTAATCTTAAGGATAATCTAACCTGCACCACAAAGTTCTGATCACAAATCTAACTATATCACTATGACGAGACTAATTCTGAAGATAAAAATCTCACATGCAAACTTAAACTAAAAGGCACCCTAACCATATCAAAACTAACTCAAAAAATGAGCCAAAAATGAACTTACTCTATCTAAGATTCTGATCGGGCAATCTCGTAGAGTTCACTGCCAGGAGTCCAATGGCAGACTCCGATCGTCAAATCTATGAAAGATTTTGATCGGGCAGTCTTGTAGATCTCGCTGCCAGGAGTTCTATCAGAGATTTTGATCGGGCAGTCTTGTAGTCTTCGCTGCCAGGAGTCTAATGGCGTACTCTGATCGTCAAACAGATGAACACAGAATCTTAGAGAGAAGGGAGAGAAAGGAAAAGGGAAACTTTTAGAGAGATGGTGGTTATTTTAAAATGAAACCTGAATAACTGAATTTTCTATTTATATGTCATTTTCATTTTAATAATAAAATATTCAGGTATCATTTAAAATATATTCCTTCTACTCTAAGGTTATTTTCTAGATCCTTACATTATTAATTATTATTAATTATTATTATTAATTATTAATAATATTATTAATTATTAATATTATTATTAATTATTAATATTAATGATTATTATTATTATTAATTATTAATATTATTATTAATATTATGAAATATTATTAATATTATCAAATATTATTAATATTATCGAATATTATCAAATATTATAAATAGTGTTAATATTATTAATATTATAAATAATATTAATTTAATTATCATTTTTATTAATATTATTTATATTATTAATGCTATTATTATTAATTTTATTCATATTATTAATATTATTAATACTATTAATATTATTATTATTTATGAATATTAATTATGATTTTATAGATATTTATATTATAATAATATTTTTAATAATATGTATTTAATTATTATGATAATAGTTTGTAGGTAATGGAAATTCATAAGTAATAGTTGGTGTGTATAGAGATCCGTGAATAAAAGTTCGTTGGTAATAATTGGTAGTTAATGCTAAATTCATCTACGGATTTAGATTTGAAAATAATATCCATAGGTAATATTGAATTTATCTACATATTCAAATCCATGAGTTAAAATCTATAGATGATACTAATTTTTTTTTTCATAAATGAAAAAAATTCAATTAAAATATACCGTATGTTTAATTTTAATGTTAAATTTATCCTATTCAAATTGATTGAATGGATATAGATTTAATCTAATTTGAATTACATTAAAAATCCAAATTAAATGGATAAATTGGATTGAATATTAATTAAATTTTTAAAAAACTCAATTGCTCTTGTTGGATATGGTTAAAAGGTCGTGTCTCTTTGAGATTTTGGTAGAAATTTTTTAAAAGATCCATGTAATATTTATTTTTTTAAGCTTCTATTTGTTTTCAACCGAAATTAAACTGAAAGTTCAAATAACATTTTTTAAATCATAGAAAACGAGAAAAAAATTTGTATATAGGAAGAAAATTGAAAAAATTGAATGTTTAAACAGATAATAAAATATTTATGTTTTTATATTATAATATAATAAATAATTAAAATAAATAATAATATAATAAAATAATTTAAATTTTATCATTTTAAATTAATTTTTTTAATATTGAATAATTAATCTTGTAAGAAAAAAATTAAATTTATTATATTAATATGTAATAATTAAATATTTATAAATCTATTTTATGACTATAATAAACTGAATAATTAAAATAATATAAATTTAATATTTTGTTAAGATATGTTTTATATTAAAATAAATTAATAATTAAAATAATAAATATAATATAATTATTTTATTTTATTTTAAATATAATTTTTTATTTATCCAAATTCTATAATAATTTCAAAAATATATATTTTAAATTAAATAATTGTGAAAAATTATTTTATAAATAAAATTTTAAATATATTAATATAAAACCAAATTTATTTTATCACATCAATCAATTATAAAAAAAATCTCACTTTTCTTCCACCTTCCCTTAGTTAAAACAACAACCTTAACTTTTATTCATTTCTAAAATCGAAACGAAGCCTAAAACACGTACCAATGTTATGTTTTACAAGTCAATGTTCGAATTTATTTCTAACTTCTTTCAGAGTTTAACTCATTTATGCGTATTAAGAAAAAAACTATTTTTTCAAAATCTAATTGAATGTATGAAAGATTAAAAAATTGAATATTAACCCTTAATATTAAAAATCAACTTTTGAATTAAATAATTTCATATTCTATAAAAACAAACAGAAGGAAACAATTTTTAAATGGAATTAATCTTAGTCTAAGAACTGATATGATAATGTATCATGTTCATAAGACATTTTGAAATTATTTGTTTGAGTAAACATGACTAACTTTATACTTATAAAGGAAGTAAATGTTGTGAAAGGACAAAAGGAAAAAGAAGTAAGTCCTCCAATGAGGAACCTTCCTTCCCCATCTCCATGAATTGCTCCTGATATCATGTTGAGAGAATTTCATGACTACAAACTCATGAATGATCTTTTTTTGAATTGTTAGAAAAGTAATTCAATAGGCTACATACTTTATTTTCATCTTGTAGTATTACGTAAGTTCAAAGTCATTGTTTTCAATCTTCATTTTTTCCACTACTAATTTAATTAATACATGGAATATTTATTTATTTATTTACTACAATATATAGTTAATAAAGACAATTTATTTGTGTAACTTTTTTTACATAATATTTTTTTTGACATTCCTCTTTTATCACATCTAATCACTATAATAGGCATGAAATATCAAAATAAATATATAAACATATACAACTCTGTTCTACCGTCATGTTTCAAAATATATTTTTTAATAGGGATTTTAAATATTTACATAAAAATAAAATAAAATATTAAAAAAAATCATCTTCATTATTCAACAGGAACGTCAATTGACTGGGAATGCAATGGTAAATAGAAAAATATTTTATTAAATACTTCAGGCAGTGAAGGAAGTTGGAAAACACATCATAATGGAGGATGGAAATCGCAAGGTAGAGGAAGAAATTGATACCAAAATAATTGTAAGCAATCTACTTTCTGTCATAAATTGTATCATACAGTTGATGAATGTTACTCCAAACAAGGATTTCCTTCATGGTACAAAAGGAAAGATGAAAGAATAGAGAAGGTTGTCAACATCAGGGTCATGGAGCGGACCGGTAAAATGAAGAAGTTGATCAACCAATCCCTGTCAACGAAGGAAGCCATTTTACTCAAGAACAGGTACATCAGATTATGAAGATCATTCAAGAAGTAAAAAGTGATTTTGCACAACATAAGGTGAACAATTTTGTTGGTGAATCTTCTTATGATAATGCTACAAAAGGTAAAAAGAATGAACATTCTTGGATTTTGGATATAGGAGCAACAAATCATGTAACTTTTTCAAAAAATAATTTCATTAGTTTACCTATTCTTTTTATGAAAACTAAATCTGAGACAAGAGAAGCTCTATATAGATTCATTACCTTGATTATTAATCAGTTTAATGTTATTATTAAAACCATACGAGTGATAATGAAAGGGAATTCTTATGCACTAATCTCTATAATAGTCTAGGCATCATAGATCAAACAAGTTGCATTGAAACTTCTCAACAAAATTTAGTTGTTGAAAGGAAACATCAACATATTTTAAATGTGACATGTAGCTTACTTTTCCAGTCTAAACTTCCTACTGTTTCTTGGTCTTATGATGTGATTCATGCTACATATTTGATAAACAGGATCGTTTCAGAAATTATAAATAGAAATACCCTGTATCAGTTAATCTACAGGCAACAACCTGACTTACAAAATTTAAGAGTTTTTGGTTTCTTATGCTTTGCTTCTAGTTTATAAAGAGATAGGTCTAAACCTGATCCAAGAGCTAAGAAGTGTGTGTTTCTTGGTTATAAGGCTGGAATTAAAGGTTTTGTGATGCTAAACATACATATCAGAGAAATTTTTGTGTCTAGAAATGTGAAATTCTATGAGAATATTTTTCCTTATTTTAGTAATTACAAGCATACTATTGATACTGATAACAACCAGCAGTTTGATGTTTTTGACTATTCCTTTGAACCTGTTAATGATAATTCTTACACTGGAGAAGTTTATAATCAATGCATAACAGAACTTGGAAAATGTTAGACGATCGGTTAGGCATAGGAAAGCTCCTAGTTACTTACAGGATTATCACTATCAACTGTCTAACCATATTGATATTGAAAATCTTAAAGACACAAATAAAAAGGCTTATCCCACATTTGAATATCTTGATTACAAAAATCTAACCTCTAAACAGCATAATTATACCATGAATATATCATCTAATCAAGAGCCTCAAAGTTTCAATGAAGCCATCATAAAGCCATAATGGTGTGATGCCATGAGGAAAGAAATAGAAGTTTTGGAACATAACAAAACACATAGATAACTTAAATTCCCCATGTAAAGAAACCCATTGGATGTAAGTGGGTTTATAAAATAAACTACAATGCCAAAGGAAACATAGAACGCTATAAGGAAAGACTTGTTGCCAAGAGTTATACTCAGTTAGAGGGAGTAAATTATTTAGATACTTTTTCTCCTGTTGCTAAACTAACCACTGTAAGAATGCTCTTAGCTATTGCAGCCACACAAAACTGGCATTTAAAGCAATTGGATTTTAATATCACTTTTCTTTATGGAGAACTCAATGAGGAAGTTTATGCTACCACCACCAGGGATCAAAGTTAAAGCTGGACAGGTTTGCAAACTTACAAAATCCTTATACGGTCTCAAGCAAGCAAGTAGACAATGGTTTGTCAAACTTTCTTCCTTTCTTAAGAGCATTGGGTTTTTACAATCTGTTTTTGATCACTCACTATTTATAAAGAGAACTGAATATAATTTACTGCATTATTAGTATATATGGATGATATAATTCTTGCAAGCAACTTCATCTCTGAAATAACAAAAGTAACCCAGGTGCTGGATAAAACTTTCAAAGTGAAAGACATAGGGGATTTGAAATTTTTCCTCGACTTGGAAGTTGCTAGAACCAAGGACGGTATACATGTTTCACAACGCAAAGATGATCTTGATATTATATTTGATGTTGGTCTTCTTGCAGGAAAACCATGTTCCACACCAATGGTTAAAAATATGAAGAATGTGTTCAATGAAGGTAGACCTCTAGAAGATATCACTTCCTACCAAAGACTTTTTGGAAGACTAATATACCTTACCAATACAAGACCAGACATTAGCTATGTCGTACAGTAAGTCAGTTCAGGCATGCACCCACATTGGAACATCACACTGCTGCTCACTGTGTACTGAGATATATTAAGGGGCACCTGGACAAGGTTTGTTCTTTTCTAGCCACTCCAACTTACAACTGAAGGGCTTTTGTGATTTGGATCGGGTAACCTGCCCTCAAACTAGAAGATCTACAACTGGGTTTTGTGTGTTTCTTGATTCATCTTTAATCAGTTGGAAATCTAAGAAACAATTCACTATTTCACGATCATCTTCTGAGGCTAAATATCGCGCTCTTGCTACTCTTACTTGTGAGATTCAGTGGCTAACTTATCTGATCAGTAAGTTCAGAATAAAAGTTGAGACACCTGTAGTTATTTATTGTGACAACCAGTCTGCAAGGTACATTGCCTACAACACAAACTTTCATGAGAGAACTAAATACATAGAAATAGACTGCCACATTATTTGGGAAAAATTTATATCCAAACTTTTGCTGGTCCTTCCCATTTCTAGTAATCAACAAGTGGCAGATGTAATCCTTTGTTTCCCCTTTCTCATTTTTTTCTGAAAAGTGTATAGCACCGCACCACACCACTTAAAATTGTGATGATATAATCTTTGCCAACATTCAGTATCATCATGTATATCAGATCACAATAGTCTTAGACTAGCTTGAGCGAGAATCTTCTCGCTTGAGCAAGACTTGCAGATTAAGACTGCTTAAATCTGCCAAATTTCATATTTTCAACCCAAATCCATGAAACATATAAAATCCAAATTGACAATTCCGTCAAAGTTGGATAGTTACTCTATCAATCTATAATATATATATATATATATATATATATATATATATATATTAAACATTTCTATATCAAATTCATTGAAAATCAAAAAACAATACTCAAAATTTCTTAACTTTAACTATATCATAAAATACAATTCAACTCATTTATATCACAAACACTTTTAATTCTCAATCACAAAACTCTGAGCCAATAATGACTAATACTGAAGTTAGAAACCTCACATGCAATGTCTATATTGAAGCTAAGATTAATAGTTTCAAAACTAATTCAAAGACAAAAGGGAAAAAAAGGAACTTATTCTGTCTGAGATTTTAATAGTAGAGTTTGTTGTCAAGAATCCAATGACCGACTCCGATCATTCATCTGATGATGATCATGAGCGAGGAAGTCAGAATCTTAAAGAGAATGTAGAGAAAGGAAAGAGAAAATGTATAAAGAGACGATGATTATTTTAAAATGAAACTTAAATAACTGAATTTTCTATTTACATACTTTTTTTTCATTTTAATAATAAAGTATTTAGGTGTCATTTAAAATATACTACTTTTACTCTAAGGTTATTTTTTAAATCCTTACACTTTTTACTATTTTATCTTTATTATTTTAGTTTTTCTTTTTTTATTGTATCAAATTATTAATATTTTGACTAGAATATAACCAACGTGAGTTACTAGTAAACAATAGTAATTTTTTACTTCTTTTTAAAGAAATAAAAAAATAAAATAAAAAATGAAAATGCATATAAAAATAAAATTAAAAAAAGCATATAATTAATTTTGAAATATAAGATAAAAGGGTAATGATAAAAAACATGTCTTGCAGATAGGTGACTTCTAACAATAATAATTAAACAATATAGCAATTGGCAAAAGGCAGTCTTGTATTTCATACAAATTCAATTTATTTACTTTTATTACAGTTCAACCCTAAGTTATATCCGGTATGAAGATAATTGAAATTACATAGATATATTTATTAGGATAAAGACAAAAATAATAAAATAGTGATTTTGTACACATATTATATATATATATATATATATATATATATATTTGACTTCTTTATATTTTCATCTATTTTATTTTTCTTCTTATTATTGATAAAATAAACCAAAGAAAAGAAATATTCAATGCTGAGAGAAAGTATCAATAGCCTGATATAAAACTTAAATCTATGTTGTTCACATTATTTTTAATTAAAAAAAATATTTTAATATTCTATATAATAAAAACTTAATTAAATCTATATAAATTATGAAAACAAATTTACTTATAGTCAAACCCATTCAAACACCAGAAAAAATATAAGTTATCTATTAATAGTTAGGTAAATGTTAACATTAACATTTTATACAGTAAAAACTTGAAAAGAAAGAGGACTTATTTGGGATAAAATAAACTTTGATCATACTTATTTCATTAAAAAAAAAATAGATTTGACATAATTTTGCTTAGTTCATGACTAAAAATCAAGAATTTACATATTAATTTTATTTTATAATTATTAGTTGTTTCTATTTATATATATAATTTATTTTATATTTTTGTCTTTTTAATTAGAGTGTACAACTTTTATATATTCACACAATAAAAATAAAAAAGTAAATAAAAATTCTTCTTACATTCTCTACCTTTCTTTTTTTTTCTCTTTTATTCTAATTTATTTTATAATACATAATTTGATTATTTCTGTTCATAAAAAAAAAAAACAGACTTCACATAATTTTAACTTAGATAAGAGTTCACGTAATTCTAACTTTTGAAAGAGAGTGTGAAGGAAAAGTTAGAGACTTTAACCTTATCTTATTGAACAAGTTTTGATAATGAATAAATTATGAAAAAGTTTTGAAGTTTTGAATAAATATAACCTACCCTAAATGGAACAAATTGTTGTGATGTGTATGTAAGGTGTTGATGTCAGTGGTCAACGTCGTCATGGGAATGGTGAAATGCAAAACCAATGAAAGAAAGTGCAGAGCAGAGCAGAGCAGTTGAGAAGACAACCTCTACCACATATTCCCTCCCCCAGTTTCAAGCTGCTCCTAAAAGTGCCATCCCAAATTACCGAATCTCCACTTAACACTTTATTATCTTATCCCTCTCTTTTACCCTTTTTCATCTTATATAATAACTCATAACTCACTTTTCCTAATTTAATCAACTATTATTATAAATAGTTTTATCATTCCCAGCTATGATTTTGTGTACGGACTAATTAATTCAACATTTTAAATCAATCAAAATATTTAAATATTATCATATTAACCACTCATTGAGATCATAACTAAACATTGCATGTATTCTCATATTAAAAGTGTGATATTATTCTTATCACCAACAAGATTACTAATAGACTTTTGTGATGCATTTCACGTGATTTCCCAATTTTGATTACAAAATTAAAAAGAATTTCGTTGACATTTAAATAAAATTGTAAAACTATTTTTAATGAACTTTACGGTATTTTTAAGTAAAGATTATTAATTAATTTTCTTTTATTAGTGTATTTGACACACTCATTACTAAAATTATTCATTCAGAACAATGTTTACATTATCAAATGAGTGACTCAGAACAAAAAATAAATCTCAATCAGAAGAAATTATCAATACAGTTTTAAAAGTAGATATGTGAATTTTATAACGTGTGCAGTAAGTCTAGGTATTAGAAAGCTAATTTCAATACACGAGTCTTTTAAAAGTAAAATAAGTATTTATGTGTTCTAAGTTAATAGAAACTTGACATGTAAAAGATGGATTGTGAATTTTAATAGACACTTGTTGGTTTGAAAAATTGTATGAGACTTGATGAATTGTATTTATTAATTTAAAATTTAAATTATATAGAAATATTTACATAGCTAGCTTACCCTGTTCTTTGTTTGTGTTTGTTTCTTTATCTGTGATGATCGTGTTTTACACAGGAGCAGATGAGGTTACGGGTAATAAAATTCCTCAGTGAACAACATGAGACATGTGGTCTAGGTGCTTAAGCTCTGGTTGGACGCTTGAGTGTCCTAAAGTGGTAGAGGAATTATTTGAAACTTGTTGAATTTCACCTACAGGGTGGTGATCTCTCAATCGTTAACCATAACACTCAATCGATGAACACTCAAACAATAAGATGGTCGTTAAAGCGAGGAGGAACCCTAAAAGGGTGTTGCTCTTAAATTGTATTTTGCTCAAATAGACAATGAAGCTCGAGAGAACTGGAATATGTCTTCTCATATTGAGGAAGTTGTCCAAGCATTAGGATCTCAATCAAGTAACAATTTGTTGGAATGATAATTGTGTCGTGTATATTATATACCTTTATGCATGTTTCCTTCGAATGATATGATGCATACAATGTGAGATTGATTATCTATGTTCTAAATAGATATATGATTAATGTTGAGATATATGACATTTGTCATTTTCGAGTAGTATTTTGTGGACGTTAATTCCTAGTATTTAAGATTTAGCCAGGATGGATGATTTGCATGGCCCTTGACAGGTGGTATAGAGATACATAAGGTGGTATAAACCCTTGTGTGGGAATCACAAATTTACATAAGTGTTAAAAAATTAATGAGAACTTACATGAATAGATACTTTAATTATTATATAATGTATGTTTAGATGTGAATCATTATATTTTTTCACATAATAATATGAACATAATGATGATATAATATTATATTTAAATTTTATGTATTTATGTATATATATTGCGAATATTGTATTTAATACCTGAATAGATAGACATGATTCTTATTAATATGATACTTAGATTCTATTATGAGTTTTGTTTATATAACATGTTTTTGAGAACTTTAGGATTCAACAGATAATTATAATGTGCAACATATATAGTATGTTTGTAATTTTATGTATAATTTTAGAACTAGTTCCAACAAGTATATTAAATAATCGTTTCACGGTGTTAGTATTCTTCTTAACACGTTCGATTATTTGTAACATATTTTAAGATTTGTTGTGAATTAGATTCATATTAATTCATGGTTGGACTAAGTTAAAATGGTGTATATTTAATTTATTGTCAAAATTTAAGTTCAATCATACGTAAGTTCGAGTGGTAAAAAAAACTTGGTCTTGTGATCCATTTGTGGATTATATTTTCTGAAATAATAACAATAAAAATATTAATAAAGTTTTTTTATTTATTTAGAGACTAGACTCATCTAGAGCACATTTTATCTTTAATTTTAGTTATTTAGATTTAAAGTTATACAAAAATGTATGTAGGATTCATTTAACTAAACAAGAAAATAAAATAAAGACTAAACTTAAAAAAAAGTCAATCAAAGAGTGTAAATAATTGAGATTTAAGATAAATATAAAATTTTCAATACTAAAAAAAATTAAAGTCTAGACAAGAAAGAGATAATTTTTTTAGCATAAATAAAATTTTAAAATAATTAATAATGTAAATATATTTGGACAATTTACTCTTTGCCCGCATAATACACCTAATTTAGGCAATATTGTGATGTGTGATTCTATTGTTATGCACTCAACCATAATCAGTTATATGCCTCACTCTAAGAAAGAGATATGATTATCATTTTGCTTTGATTTTTTGCTAGACTGATAAACACACGTGTTTTGCCATTTATTACATTAACTTTAAAAAAAAAAACTATTTTTTTAAAGTTAAAATTTTAGTTATTTTATTCTATAATTTAAAAAATTAGATGGCTTAATAATAATAATATTTATATGATTAAAAATCTGTAATTAAGTTTAGAGATTTGTTTGTATTATAGCAATATTTTTTTAGTTTTATCAGTTTCAAAAATTAATATGATTACACTTTATACTCAAGAGTCAAATGTTTACCAATCTATCTAACTAATGTGAATAATTTTACAATTTTTCTTTTAGTATTTATATTCATTAGTAATAAGATAAATTTGATATTTTTATATTTCATCATCTTTTTAATGTCATTATTTATTTATTTAATCGTATTATTAATAAATACTCAATTATGTTTCCAACTTTTAAAAATGTGATATGTCTATATTTCATCCAAACTTCATTAAACTTTTAAATAAGAAAAAAACAAATTTAATAAAGTAAATAAATAATGAAGCAAAAATCTCGATTTCTTATTAATGAATCATTATTTAAATACAATTTACATATATCATTAAAAAAATAATTAAAAAACATATTACTAATCTTTATTAATTATATTACAATACAATTTTTTTCTTAACATCAATCTAATATGCTAAAATCTTTCATACCACCTTCGACTTAAATCCGTTAACTTTTCTTCCATAGACCTAAACAACTTTACTTTTGAATCACTTTCTCTTTTATTTTTTCGACATCACTCTTATCCAAACAAAAGATTAAAAAATGACTGAAAATAACATCTTCCATGGAATAACTTGAAATATATTTTTACTTTAACTCTATTGAGAATCTTAGCAAAACGCCGAAGACAGAATATATGGACAAAAAACGATGGTTGAATTCTGGAAAAGGTAGATTCTGTCAGCTTGCTGTGTTACCTCATTTTGGTAGAACAAAGGACGAGGGGCGAAGGTCACCGTTTCGGAAAAACAGGAATAAAATTACTTTTTTTCTAAATTTAATTTTAAAATAATTATAAACGAACAATCAGATCATTAGTATAAAACCAAATATAACAATTATTTAAAAACATCTTTATTGATATTTTAATATAATTCTGGAGAATTTGATACAAGACAAAACACTCCCTCTTTATCCATAGCCAATTTTCAATTCCCGAGCAAATTTTGGTTAGTTAATGTTTTTCTTTGGGTTAATTATCACTCTTTATATGGATGTTAGATTTTAGATTTATAATAAGTGGCATTGAAATTTCCTTGTTTTTGGAGATTATATTCTTAATTTTGTGACATTTTTAATCCTGTAAAATACAAACACTTACCGAATCCCTGTAATGAACTTGGTATAAAAATTAAGATTTAGTTTCGTATATTAGAATAAAAAAAACACGAGAAATGAAGAAACAACTTGAAAGTTTGACTTTGGCTAATTCAATCATGCAATAATGATCCATAACTAATTCCATGACTAATAACTAATTCCATAATTAATATTAAGAAATAAATTGGTATATATTTATATATTATGAAAAATTCTTATATTTAATATATAAATTTTAAATAATTCTAATATTATATTAATAACTAAATTTTAAGTTTAATTTAACCTTAGGAAATCAATATATAATATAACGTTCCAACTATTTATTTAAATTTTTTAATAATTAACTATAATAGTTCTCTGTCATACATAAACGAAATCAATATATAACATAACGTTCCAACTATTTATTTAAATTTTTTAATAATTAACTATAATAGTTCTCTGTCATACATTAAGTATCACATACACTTATAAATATTTATTGAATCAAATGAAAGACTTTAAATATTTATTAACAAAACTAAATTAATTAAGAATTTTATAAGTTCAGATAATCACATAAATGGCATTAGTGTTCGTACTTTAGAAGAACAACACTGATCAACACTAATGGTCATATAGTACAATCCTTATAGAAGTTCAAAAGTTCACAAAAAAATTAAAACACATATTATTTTATTTGAAAGTTATTATACAGTATAGAATTATTTAAAATTACTTGCAATATAGAATTTCAGACCCACGTTGATATTCTATCAAAACAAAAACATTAAATAGCATCAATGCTATATGGCCATAAATTTTTTTATGTTTTCAAGGTTACAAACATTGACCAGTTTTAGACTTATTTTTCACTTTTACTTCTTATAGCAAAAAAATATTATTTTTACCATAAGGCGAATTCTTTAATATACTATCACATTTATGATATTGGATCATACTAGTCTACTTTAAAAGTTTTCACACAAATTTTGATATTGACAGTAGTCTTTAAACCAAATAAAAACATTTGCATGAAATTGGAGGCAAGTAAGTTTATTAGAGAGTTAAAAAATAATAAATTAGAGTAAACTGTATTTACATTCTTGACATTTATCAAATTCCTCTTCATATTTTTCATTTTTTTATCCTTACATTAATTCTCTTAAATTATTTATATAATAATATTACACATTCATTATTTATTATATTAACTTTCATTAATTAAATATAGAGAGATGAGAGAAAAATTGACTCTAAGAGTAATTTCAAGAAAAATAATTCGTTATGTCATCATTTACTCTAATGGTTAAGATAAGTTATTTTTTAGAACTATTAAATTACAAATAAATTAATGGTAAGGATTAGGAGTTATAAAATTATTTATATATATTTTGTAAGAATGTGTGAATACTACATATATTTTGAGAATTGGGTATTATAAATATAAATAATTAAGCTATATGTAAATAGGTATTAAAAAGACGTACATGATTTTCGCATACGATCGATAGGAATCATGCATGCCCATCCTGGTTAACCTAGTCATGGTAGGTAGCAATTGCGGAAACGTAGCGCCACATCAGATTTAGATGAAGTTGTCCGCAAACTATCCCATATTTAAACACCTCATGCAACTGTCCATTTTTTATTTCATTTTCCAATACAACAATTATTGTGGTAATCGCATCTTAATACAGAACAAATGTAATATATTATACATAATAAAAAATTATAAAAAACATTATTCATTAAGTAACTAATTGATTATTTGTATTGACTGACACACTTAATTAGTTTTTTTTTAAGGAAATTAAAAATGATTTAAAAAAAAAAGGTGTTTAATGAGAGAAGAGGATGAGTGTTGGGTAGCGTGGATAAGAGGAGCAGAGGATAGCTATCACCCAATACCTCACTCCTATTCCCAACCCATAATTAGATTCAGAAATTTTCTCTTTTCCTCACTTGACCGGTGTGGCGTGGCGTGGCGTGGCTTGGGATAGGATCTAACCATGGTTATCCTCAACCACGGTTACTTACTCAAGTCTAGTCAAGATAGGGTGGCAATGAAGCCTATAAAACGCACAACTCAACCTTGTAAATTTCCATCCCATTATCAAGTACTTCTGCCTTAACCCTCACAACATAACGTTGCATTTCCTATGTTCTTTTTCTTCAACCATTTTCCCTTTTTTCTTGTCCTTTGTCTGTTCTAGCTTTCCTCGTTTACGCACCACCAACCTCCAAATCTCTGGTACAATTTTCTTTCTCTAATTCTTCCCTCCTTCACACCTTATTATTCAATGTTCCTTTACTTTCATCATCTTTCATCTTTCATCTACATGCATGTCTGTCTCAAACTTTACTGTGCATTATTTTTATCTTATTCCTTATTTTCATTCATTTTGTCAGAGAGAAACGACTGAGATGACATCCAACGGGAATGGCAGCGTTGCCAACGGTAACGGAATCGTTACCAACGGTAACGGAACCGCTACCAACGGACTGGCCAAGATTCAGACGCACAAGAAGCATAATGGGATTTGTCACGACGACAGCGTTCCCACCGTGAAGGCGCAGACTATTCACGAGCTTCACTATCTGCAGAAGAAGAGGTCTGCACCCACCACACCCGTTACGGGGTTTCAGACTCCGTTCGCCACCATTTCGGAGGAAGATCGTCATAAGCAGCAACTCCAGTCCATCAGGTATATATAATATTTTTCTTTTCCACATTTACAACGTTTATGGTCTCGGAAAATCGGAAAGACGAAACAAAAAAAAAGGACACTTAATAAAATTGTGCCTGTTTTTCTATTTTTCATATCCATCTGACACCTCGATTGTTACGTGTAATTCCTACTAAGTATTTTTAAATTAAAAAATTAAAAATTAGAGTATTACTTTAATAAATTATTTAAGTGAAACTCAAAAAATATTGTGGAACCCGGTGATCCACGTGTAAATTAACGCCTTGACTAAGAAAGTAAGGCGAATCAGACGGTGAGCAAGAGTTTGATGATATATTTGGTTGACTTTGTTGGAGTGGGACCCGATCTAAGTGCTGATGCAAGAACTTCATTTTTATTATTGTATGAGTATTATTAATAATATATTGGGAAATGAAAATGAAAATTGTGAATGATGTTTTGGATCTCTTGGTGAAACAGTGCATCCCTGGCGTCACTGACCAGAGAAACAGGACCGCAACTGGTGAAGGGAGACCCAGCTAGGAAATCAGAGACACAGGTTGCTCACGTGCACCATCATGTCGCTCCCACCATTGCTGTCAGCGACAGTGCTTTGAAATTTACTCATGTCCTCTACAATCTCTCCCCTGCTGGTACTTCATGTTCTGAACCTTCATAATGATGCTTTCTACGATTATGTGATTTTTCTCCTTTTGACATTATCATTACGGCCATATGTTAGTTACATCCAACTTAGTCGTGCTCCTCTTTTCAATTGTCAAGTTTAATTAATATCATTCATTATCGTCAATTTTGTACCTGCGGTGTACGAAAAAATAAGTTCAAATTAGAACAACACCTTCTGATCACGTATTTGAACTAGTCAAGCGTAGCGTTTTATGGCATATTCATTTTTTTTTCGTTATTTAGATATTTAAGTTTTAATAAAATTATATCAAAGTCGATTAGTGAAATTGTGAGGTCATATGTACCAGATAAAAAAATTGTGGTTAATCTGTATTCAATTAGTAATTATTCCCAATACTGCCGGCAACTTTTATTTAATTTAATTTAATCAATTAAAAAGTCCAATGTTTTTGTGGCCGACACAATATCGAAGAATTTCCTAATCAAAGGAACGTTGAGCCCACTCTTCATGTAATAGACGTGACAAAATCCCATGAATATCTTGTTTAATAGAAATTTACCTGACTAAAGTTTCCATGATAATTAATTCTTGGAAGCTATATATAGTATTTAGTTTATTCAACGCGGTTTGGTTATTTGGTGCAGAACTTTACGAGCAAGCGATCAAGTATGAGAAAGGATCATTCATCACTGCCACGGGGGCATTGGCAACACTTTCAGGGGCCAAAACAGGTCGCTCTCCTAGGGACAAGCGCGTCGTCAAGGACGATCTTACCGAAAATGAGCTTTGGTGGGGAAAGTGAGTGCTAAGTTTAAACAGCTAGCAATTATGCAGAATATTATTTGCGGCTTGTAAATCTCTGTCACGTTATATTTTTGTTATGTTTTCCTTGTCTTTATGACACGGTATTGCCAAATTTTGTATTTCACAGTGGTTCCCCTAACATCGAGATGGACGAGCACACTTTCATGGTGAACAGAGAGAGAGCCGTTGATTACTTGAACTCCTTGGATAAGGTAATTTGATCCTTTCTTTGATTACTGTAGACACATCGCAGATTGTGATGGGATGATATACACACACTCAGTGATTAAATTTTTTATTCGAAAAATTCGGTGATGATTTTTAATTAATATTTTAAAAGAACGGTCCATGACGATTAAAGAAAGGATGGTGTATCTCGTCTTAGCTTTTAAGGTGACGTGGGGATGGTGCTTAGGTTGTCGTTTTGTCCAAGTGGGCGAAAAGTTTGCATGACTCTTTAGGTAACACGACACTGTGGTCATGTGTTTGTGTCATTTACTTGAAGTTGGATTATTGAATCGTGTTTCCTACTTGCTTAATTTAGTGGTGATTTCTTATCCGTAATTGTTCTATGGAGTCAGAAAATCATTACCAGCCCCAGGCTTCATGAACGAATAAGCATATATGCTTTGTCTTTCACAATACAGAGCACCGAAGCCTGTGATGTTAGTGGCATTTCCCTTTATGTCAATGAAGAATTGATTACTTCCGTTAGAAAAGCATCCAGCTATTCATTCATACCTGTCATATATATCTCCCCCACGAATTTGTACAATTTGGTTGATTCTGGTGTTGGGTTGGGTGGTTTTGGTTGGGACGAAAATAGATTAGATAGCAGTGTTCAAAAGCTTTACCAATTTTTCAGTACAGGTATTATCTAAACTTTCAAAAACACTTTATTTTTTACGATAAATTTTTTTTGAAGACTAAATATTTGTTGTGATTTACTTAGCTCAACTTAAAAATTGAATCCCACACGCTACTAATTGAGGTTGGGTTTGTTCGAAATAAACAAAACTTGATTGTCATCCAATTCATGTTTTACACATCAGTTCGGGTCATAAACAATGACTACACCTATGATTATTGACGAAATTATGCATTCCTTGAAATTTTCTTTGTTCTAGACTTATGTCTTAAAATTGTGTTCCCCGAATTCATTTGATTAATGCTTCCTCCATTCCCTATAGACAAAGGTAAAAAGCGACAAATCATTGCAGATTTCTTCACAGTGAATCACTCCAGTATAAGCCTTCTGGGCTATGTTAATTCTTTGCTTGAACAAAAAAAACACTTTTACAAATATCACGTCTGATCTTATCTGGATTGAGATTCCAACTAACGGGATTCTAATTAATAAGAATGTATTATTTGCATGTCTAAGTCAATGACCAATTTGTTGCTTAAAGAACAAATATAGCTTATGATGAATGGCAATTCCTAGTGGCAGTATTCTAAATAACAACTAACATTGGTGATGTACAGGTCTTCGTCAATGACCAATTCTTGAATTGGGACTCGGAGAACAGAATCAAAGTTCGGATTGTCTCTGCCAGGGCTTACCATTCGTTGTTCATGCACAACATGTAAGTGAAAATTAATTTAGCATTGCCAACAGTACTTGTAGCAATTGTTTCTCTCTTCTTCCTCCCATCCATCCATCCAGAGAAAAGGTATAAGCCCGCCAGATAAGTGCCCTATCGTTGAAAGCCTTAATTTATACATAATATATATACTGTACATAATATATATATACATCCCTGCTGAATGGAGGAAGAGGTTCCCCCCAAGTAGTGCTTGTGAGTTTAGTATAGTGTACAATTGGATAACTGGGTGGGTGACAGGTGTATCCGTCCCACTCCTGAAGAGCTGGAGAATTTTGGTACTCCGGACTTCACTATTTACAATGCTGGACAGTTCCCGTGTAACCGTTATACTCACTACATGACATCCTCCACTAGCATAGATCTAAATCTTTCTAGGAGGGAAATGGTCATCCTCGGCACACAATACGCCGGGGAAATGAAGAAGGGTCTTTTCAGTGTCATGCATTATCTCATGCCTATGCGTCAAATCCTCTCCCTTCACTCTGGATGCAATATGGGCAAAGATGGGGATGTTGCTCTCTTCTTTGGACTCTCAGGTATAGTATCACCCCATCAAAGGTTGCATCGGTATAATGTGGCTCCACACACCGTACCCTACCTTCCCTTACTCAGCCTTGCTCAATAATACACCACTGCTTCTGTTTCTGTTGTCAGCTATATATGCATGGATCTCTGTTTGTTTTACCTTCTTCTGTCTCTTCCTTTTCTACAATCCTAATGGATCCCTTTCTTCTCTTTTTTATCATTGTTTGGTTTAGGTACCGGAAAGACCACTCTTTCTACCGACCATAATAGGTATTTAATTGGTGATGATGAGCACTGTTGGGGTGAGAAAGGTGTCTCCAACATTGAAGGTGGTTGCTATGCCAAATGCATTGATCTCTCCCGGGAGAAAGAACCTGATATTTGGAATGCAATCAGGTTTGGCACAGGTATGAATCTCGCACTAACTTTAACTTGTTTAATCACTTCTACATGAGTAATGCATTGACTTTCTTTTATTTTTCTTTCAATTGATTGGCAGTGTTGGAAAACGTGGTGTTTGATGAGCATGAACGCGAAGTTGATTACTCTGATAATTCGGTTACAGGTAAGATATTCTCTTTTTTGGAGGTTGACTCTCCAATTTTGATTGTGTAAGGACATGGACAGTTTCAATTAAATTATTTGCTGGATAGCGACAGCAATAGGACATAGCTGTGACTTGGTGTTGCCAATGAAATAGCTGACCTCATACTTGCAAAATGTAATTGAGAAGCAACATCTATTCCTATTATATATAATACCAGGTCACTTCTTCAAATTAACCTCCTGAAACACGGAAGAGATTAGGGAGAAATTGAATAATGAAGTGACATGCATGTGACAGATAAACAATTGAACATGAACGTTATTGGCTTTAATCAAGCAAGAGGACAAAACTTGGATGGGGATTTTTGTGTGCCGCGTGTAGATTTATCTTATAATCATCCATTACAACACATCCCTGATGATAATTAATATCATCACTTTACAATTTTATTGCAGAAAATACTCGTGCAGCTTATCCCATAGAATACATTCCAAATGCAAAGTTACCTTGTGTTGGTCCTCACCCAAAGAATGTCATACTTTTGGCATGTGATGCATTTGGTGTACTACCACCTGTGAGCAAGTTAAACCTGGCCCAGACCATGTACCATTTCATCAGCGGATATACTGCTTTGGTAATGTTTCAATAACTAGCTATTCCTACCTTACTATTTATTTATGTTATTTTGTTTCTTCTGTAATTCTAACCATCTTTTACTGGTAACAACTGCAGGTAGCTGGCACAGAGGACGGTATAAGGGAGCCACAGGCAACTTTTTCGGCTTGTTTTGGTGCAGCATTTATTATGTTACACCCTACAAAGTATGCAGCAATGCTTGCTGAAAAGATGCAGAAACATGGTGCTACTGGGTGGCTTGTTAACACTGGTTGGTCTGCTGGCAGGTGAGTAATTTTGTCATTGAAATTGAATTTCTATCTGATCGTACAAAATCTAGAACTCACCAAGTTCTCGCATATGTCAAACTGCAGCTATGGTCATGGGAGTCGTATAAAGCTACAATACACAAGGAAAATCATTGATGCTATTCACTCCGGAAGTCTACTGAATACAGAGTACAAGAAGACTGAAATTTTTGGGCTTGAGATCCCCACCGAAGTGGACGGTGTCCCTTCAGAAATTCTGGACCCAGTGAACACAGTTAGTGATCCCAGAGCTATCTACCTTTTTATTCTATCCTTTGACATGGTTTTTTCTAATATTGGAGTTTTTTTTATCGATTGCAGTGGTCAAACAAAAAGGCCTACAAGGAGACACTACTGAAGTTGGCTGGATTGTTCAAGAAAAATTTTGAAACCTTCACCAACCACAAGATTGGCAAGGGCAACAACAACCTGACAGAAGAGATTCTCGCAGCTGGTCCAAACTTTTGAGACAATGTTGTGCAAAACGTGTAGTGTGGATGGGATTGTTAGGATGGTAGAAAAAAATGTCCCTTAGAATAATATTGTAGTTTTGGTTGGTTCAGATTAACATTTCAAGTTTTTATAAAGAATTCAGTTTACATCAAGTCTTTGTTTGCAATCTTCTTCATTTTGCCACCTCCTTAAGCTTTTAACATTTTGTGTTGTAAACTACACAAAGTGTTTGCTTCTGCATCACACCACCATACGTCGCCACTAGAATTATAATGCCTACCGGGCCTCGTCAACTTCGATCGATTCTGATGTCAGTTATCTATGGCTCAACTTCCGAATCTTAGAAACAAAATGTTTATTCTATTCTGTTACACCTTCTCAATAAACAAACATAAAGAATCTATGGCGTCTTCTTTGATGTAGCATACAAGATCATTATTTAACGGGTTCGATAAGGTTGACACAGGTAAAAAAACACACAATCCAATAAATTAATATTTTAATTAAGTTTAATATATTTTTTAATTTAAAATATTATTATATTATTATAATAAGTGGTCAAATAGATATGGTTTGTTTTATATGATTTACATTTTTCGGTATCAAATAATCTTTTCCTTATTTAAGTGACGCAGCCCGAGCTCTATTTACACCACTCGGTTGAATTGATTATGCGAGATATCTTAGTTGGAATGAGTTCTTTTTTTTTTTCTCTCATTTTGAAATTAAATTTTCCATTTAAAAAAAAAAAGTTATGAAATAGAAATTTAGCCTATATTTAATTAGTTTATAAGTTAATTTAAACTCTATAAAAGTGTTTAGTAAAATATCCAAAAAAATGTTTATTTTTTTTATGAACTTTTAAAGCTAGTTGTACTTAAGCGTTTCTTACTTATTTAATTTTTTTTTATTTCAATATACTTTCTTATTATTCTTGATTTATTTTTACTTTTTGTTATTTATTTTTAATTATTGATATTGAATATTTATTTAATTATTATACTTTGTTTAGTATTTATTGGTTTTTTATATAATTTAAATTTGAAAAGAATTTAACATTATAAATTGGAGTGACTAATATTTCATTACATGACATTATGTAAAAGTTATCCTAACTTAACTAACCTATAAAGTTTCTTCGTTATTGAACTTGGTTTTTCTGGTACACTTGTATTTCAAGTCATTTTGTATAGTTGTAAGAAAATTATGTTCATTCTCGACCCATAGAACATAAATCAAAAAGAGCAAAGACAACTTCCCTCCTACTCCAAACGAAAAACATTGTCTTTCCCCAAAATTGACCTATTTTTTTTAACCTTTTGTGGCACTCACTCCCCTATTACACAACCTCTATACGTACAACTTGAGCTTGCATGTCATGTTTCTATTTATTTTGCATATTCATGCAATACACTTAGAAGGTTCAATACTTTACTTATAAGTTAAAAGCTTCACCTACTTAGACCTATCACATAATTTGCTCTTTCCAATGTGATAAATAAATTTTCAATTGTTAACTTATAATATATATTTCTTATATTATATAGAGTTGATTACTTTTCACCTTTCAAATCTAAAAATATTAGTAACATTTTCACAAACTTCCAAGAAAAAAATTAGTCCAACCATTCAATTTTTTTAATACTTTTGACAATCATAATCAATTATTGTTGGTTATTAATTCTGATTTTATTATTATTAATTCTGATTTTCCTAATCTTAAACTATTTTACCGTTATTATTGCATTAATGGTCAGTTTACAAGAGGGTCGTTATTATATATATTATTGAAGTAAATCAAAATGTATGAAATCAGTTCAGCAGTTTTGCAATTTCGTGCAATTACCTTCAATCAGTTTCTACAACCTTTTGTCTTCTCTTATTTCCTTCAATTAGTTCCTACAACTGGTATCAGAGCCCATATGTTATAATGAATTCTACCCAATTACCAGTCCCTATCCTTGATGGAAAAATTACAATTGGTGATGTGTGCAGATGAGAGTTTTGTTTGATTATCATGAGTTATGAGATGTCGTTGAAAGTGGAGTGTCTGCATTAGCTGTTAATGCAACGAGTAGCGCATCGTGATCAGAAGAAGAAGGACAATAAGGCTTTGTATCTCATCCATCAAAGGATGAATGACGAGACTTTTGGGCAGATAGAAGGAGCAACAATTGTCAGTGAGGCTTGGACAATTTTGTCAACCAATTATAAAGGTGATGACAAGATCAAGATGGTGCGTCTTCAAACCCTAAGACGCCAATATGAACTGCTGCAGATGAAAACCACAGAGATTGTTGATGTCTATACAAATAAAGTTTTTGCCTTAACAAATCAGATGAAGACCAAAGGTGAAACACATTCGGAGCAGGCAAAGGTGGAGAAGATTTTGAGATCTTTAACTCCCAGATTTGAACATGTTGTTGCCGCAATTGAAGAGGCCAATGACATTTCAAAAATGACAGTAAGGCTAAGACGCCAATATGAACTGCTGCAGATGAAAACCACAGAGATTGTTGATGTCTATACAAATAAAGTTTTTGCCTTAACAAATCAGATGAAGACCAAAGGTGAAACACATTCGGAGCAGGCAAAGGTGGAGAAGATTTTGAGATCTTTAACTCCCAGATTTGAACATGTTGTTGCCGCAATTGAAGAGGCCAATGACATTTCAAAAATGACAGTAAGGTTATTGTCTAGTTCCCTACGAGCGCATGAGCAGCGGATGAATGACAATAAGATTGAAAAACCAATTGAACAGGCTTTACAAGCACAAGCCTCAATTGGTAGCTCCTATCATAAACATGGTACTTATTAGAGTAAAAGTCGTGGTGGCCCGAATCATGGAGGCGCTGAGCAAAATAACATTGGTTTCAATCACAATCCAAGTTCAAATAACTCTTGGCGCAGAGGACGGTGAGGCATGTATAATAAATCAAATGTGGAGTATTATAACTGCCATAAACGCGACCATTATGCAAATGAGTGCAAATTAAAATGTGATAATCATGCTGCCAATTGTGCTCTAGAAGACAGTAATCACGTACAAGATGAAGAGAATCATGCAGTACTAATGGCAGCCACATCAAATGAAACTCCAAACAATCAGACTTGGTATTTGGATACAGGTTGCACGAATCATATGTGTGGTTAGAAACAGTTGTTTGCAGATTTGGATGACTCATTTCGCACAAAAGTGAAATTCGGTGATGACACGTTCATTCCGGTGACTGGAAAAGGGCAAATTCTTATCACATTGAAGAATGGTGATCACAGGTACATTTATGATGTTTTCTATGTACCTGATATGAAAAGTAATATGTTGAGTACGTGACAGTTGGCCGAAAAAGGTTATGTGATGCACATAGTTGAAAATAAATTCTCAATTTTTGATAAAAAAAGGTAATTTGATTCTTAAAACTTTTTCATCAAAAAACCGCATGTTTTTAGTATATATTCATATGGGTGATTTCAAGTATTTGAATGCAATAGTGAATAATGAATCGTGGTTATGACATTTACGCTTTGGGCACTTAAATTTTCATAGTTTGAAAAATCTCTCCAAACGAAATTTAATTAATGGTTTACCCCATATTCATCACCTTGATCAATTGTGTGAGGCTTGCATTTTTTGAAAGAATCGCAAGATACCATTTGTTAAGGAGCCTTGGCGTGCGAAATTTCCTTTGGAGCTTGTTCATACAAATGTTTGTGGCCCGATGAACATATAATCAATTGGAGGTAATAAATATTTTTAACCTTTATTGATGATTTTTCAAGCAAACAAATTAAGATGGTGCGTAGTGATGGAGGAGGTGAGTACAAGTTTAATGAATTCAAGAGGCACGGTGAAGAACTTGGGTTGCAACATAGCATAACATGTCCCTACACACCTCAACACAACGAAGTTGTCGAGAGAAAGAATAAAGCAATCATGAACATGGCAAGGAGCATGCTTAAAGCGAAAGGTATGCCAAATTATTTTTGGGCTGAGGCCATAACATGTGCGGTATATTTGATAAACAGATCACCCACTCGGAGTGTTCGTAACACAACTCCGATTGAGGCATGTAGCAGATTCAAACCCAATGTGCAGCACTTGAAGGTATTTGGGTCAATTACTTATGCTCATGTCCCCCAGGCAACAAGATCGAAGTTGGATGATAAGGCAGAGAATACCATTTTTATTGGATATAAGCATGGGGATACAAACTGTACAAACCAATGACAAAGAAGGTGATTTTCAGTCGTGATGTTACATTTGCTGAAGATGAAGAATAACAATGGAATGCAGCAGCTGAAATGGATTCATAAAAATGATATATTTACGTTTTGAACGATGATGTGGAAGATAGAGTCACTCTTGAAGCACCTGCAGTTCAACCTGAAGTTGTAATTCAACCTGAAGTTGTAATTCAACCTGAAGTTGCAACTCCAATTGCAACTATGATGGAGCAACCAAGAAGGCAGTAGTGACAACATGTACACCTTCAAGATTGCAAAGTAAATCTTGATGATAAAGTTGATGACAATGGAGATTTAGTTCACTTTGCTTTTCTTGCAGATTTATAACCCGTGAGACTTGCAGGTGCCATTCAACACCCCAAATGGCAAAAGGCTATGAATGAAGAATTGATGGCGATTGAGAAAAACAATATCATGACTCAAATTTGTTTTAATATAGATATTCCAATTAAGATTTATGTTGACAATGTCTTTGCAATTAATCAAAGAAGTAAACACATTGATATTCCATATCACTTCTTGCGAGACCAAGTTGAGAAGAACATGATCAAATTGGAATACTGCAGATCAGAAAATCAGATTGTAAATATTTTCACTAAGCCATTGAAGATCAATGCTTTCATCAAGTTAAGAGATATGTTGGGCAGGAAGGTTGTTCCAAATCAGAATTAAGGGAGAATGTTGGTTATTAATTCAGATTTTATTATTATTAATTCTGATTTTATTACCCTTAAACTAGTTTACCGTTATTATTACATGGTGGTCAGTTTACAAGGCCGGTTAGTATTCCTATTTTATAACTTCCAATAATAATTGTAATTTTATTATATATATTATTGAAGTAAATCAAAATGTATGGAATTCGTGCAATTATCTTCAATTAGTTTCTACAACCTTTTGTGTTCTCTTATTTCCTCCCATTAATTCATACAATTATAAACTAACCAGATTATTAAGGGTGCATAATCAGTTATGACACAAATTGATACCCGTGGCCAAGTTGCTAACCATTCTCATGCACCTAGAATTTCAGGGTCAAATTTATAATTACCTATTCAATCCAAACTTTCCATACATTTCTTTATGGTTTATGGGGTATTTTCCCCTCCCCTCTCTTTTCTTTTCTTCCAAATCAGTGCAAATCAAGTCAACCATACAATAATAGTGGTAACATTTTCTCTAAATAGGTCCAACCAAACAAAGTGTTAATTTATATATACTTTGTCATGAATGAAAATGGTATACTAATTGTCGGTTTCAGTTACTCATTATATTCGGAATTTTAAAGAAGATATCACGTTTAAATTTCATATAAAAAATATTAAAAATAATTTTTCAGTACAGAATAACATGTATTATAACAAGCTTCTTAAACATGTATTATAACAAGTTTCTTAACAAGATTTTGGTACTGTTTATTAATTTTATATAGATAATAGGTTTCTTAACTTTAAAATATCTACTTTAAAAATCAGATTTATTAATAACAACTTTTAATAGTGTAACTTCTTACTTGTAAAATTATATTACCGTAAGTTAAAGTTAATATAGTTTGATTTTTATAGGCTTTTTTAATAAACACATTAAAAATAAACTAATTTTTACTTATTATTTTAGTATGTACTTAACGAGTAATTAGAAAATCATGTTAAAATTAACTTTAAAATAATTACTATAAATAAAATAATAAAATAAAGTAATTAAGATACATACACATATGGTAATTTGTAAAAAAAAATCTTTCACCTCTAATTAATATAAACCATCTTACTTTTCTTTTCCCAAATAACATTAGTCAATAATTTTTTATCATCTTCATATAAATAGGACTATAAATATAGGACAGATAACACCACCATGGTTCTTTAGACAATATTTTTTTTGGTTTTAATAGAATCTCACTTACCAACAACATGTTCAAAAAGGTTAGTAAGCTCTTTCAGATTATTCTTAAACATATCTAATTCCTCTTCCTCTTTTTTTTTTTTTTTATCACCATCAAGTATATGGCCTTTCTAATTGCAGAATTGATATTTTTTTGTCTTTTGAGCAAAGTTTTGAACTGAAATTCTAATTTCTCAAAGCATTCTTTGTCTTATAGAACATTCTCTATCATTTTAGAATAGTAATCAATTTTATTCATTGCAGTGGCTTTCTTAAAGAATTTATATCTTGAACTTGGTAATCATCTGTTTTTTAAATCATTCTATTGATTTCTTTCTTTCGTTAACAGTTGTTGTATGTCATTGGTTATGCCAATGTTATTCCTGATAGCAATTGTTTTTTCCTTAGGAGTGGCAAATAATATATCATTTTCATCTATGACAAAGCATATATCAAAAGGATGGCACTAGGAGGCGGAGGAAAGTCACAAAGGCAAACATAACCCAACTTTAGTTAAAATGGATTTAGTAATGTAAAAATTGTGTGATTGTAACACAAATTCAGTTAAATATAATTAAAATAAATTAAACAAAGTCGTTTCACCTCCTCACTATTTTTATTTATTTTTTAACCAAAGTTGTGGAACATTGGGACGACTTTGGTGTGAACCAACTTCATTGTTGAAGTTGTGTGCCCTTGACACAACTTCTTCATAAAAAATATCATGTCACCATAGCATGACTTACCATATCTCGTAATTATTATTTTTTTCCATTTACTTAATAAACCAAATGAATTGTGCCATTTTGGTGCAAAATTCTAATTTATGAGTTAGTTTTACCAAATGCTTCTAATCAATAAGTTCTCTTAGCTTATAACTTATGAGTTAGGAACTTATCATCTCTCATTATCAACTAGAAAACGGACTTATTAACCACCAACTAATATAATTAGTTTCCCAAAGATACCCTTAAATTAATTTCACAAAATAAATAATTAAATTGACATTAAATTAATTTATTTTCCTTATTTATAAAAAGAACATATTGAAATTATAATGAATAGATTTATTTTCAAAAAGATAAAGAGAGGTATTTGAAAAGATGAAACCCAATCGTTTTGATATCATCAAAGGCTGATTCAAAAAACTTGATGCACAAAATAAAGTTATTAGAAACTTCCAAAGAACAAGGCATCAGTTTAAAAAAAGAATTTATTCATTTAAGAAAGAACAGATTCATTTTTGTGCATTAAAGCATATTTTGGCAAAACATGTGAAAAACATTTTAGAAAACGTTGTGCTTGATCTTATCATCTTGATAAGGGTTAAGAGTTGGGTCATAGGGCAAAAAGCTCACATTAAACATACTCTAACCTATACACAATACTAACTAAATACACATACAATCTTCAAAGAAGAACACACACAAATCTTCATCAAATACATTGACTTGAAGGAGCAACATCCATCTTCAACTTAAATGAGTGAAATATTATTCACATCGAAGAAAGATATTATTCCATTTGAAATCTTTCGGACGAGAATTTAGGTAATTAAGTTATTTATTTTTCTATTTTGTTATCTCAATGTTTTGAGCACAAAACACTTTTTTAAGATAACTAATTCAACTAACCTCTATTTTTAAGAAATCACTTATAATTTTTCTTAACGCATGGTCATGGGTACCGACATATAATAGGGTATCACATAGTACCAAACCATCAAAATACCTTTAACTATCTCAAATCATTATGATATTCAAACTTTGTATAATCAACACCACGTCAAACAAAACATAACACATGGCTTCAAGCAGTATATATAAGAAGTTAAAGTTGATATCAATTGGAAGTACATTGAACAACACACAAACCCCACCCTGAAGTAATATAATGCATAAGTATAGTTCAATTGGTGTCAAAAGTATATATCAAACAATACACAAGTATCAAACAATACACAAGTTCCAGTTCTTAAACAATATAATGAATCGACTAAAGTTGCAACTCTTTATATCATAGCTAACACTATGTCAAAGCAACATATGAATCAATTATGTACTAAACCATTATAAACAACAATTATACCACCTAAAAATACTTGGCATTGCTTTTCATACTAGTAGAATGTTTAAGAACCTTGGAATGTGATTGACACAACTGTAATATTAATAAAACAAAGACGACCTAAGCATCACATCGATATACTTAAAAAGTTAGGTCCACAGATGTGAACCCCGCGTAATGGGAATCCATTAGCATATTTATGTGTGTGAAGAATTACAATGTTATATAATCATTACATTTGGAACATATTGCAAATCCCTCTCTCTCCTATAAGCGACCATTCTATTTGTCATACAAAAGAAACTCATAAAACACATGAAGTTTTATGTTTTCATAGTAATTCTCAAAGTCTTTATTCTTCATTGTAACAATTTAGGTATGTTCAAAACCCTCATTTATTCATTCATGTTTCTTATTTCTTTTTATACATCCTAAGTGATACAAACCGACAGATGACTAAGGACACAACAAGCACTTCCCAAAAGGGTCAGTCATCTCAAGATACAAAGCCAGGTCCCACCAAGCCTAAAGAAAGAATCAACAAAAGAAGAAGAAGCTATAAACCAGAATACTAGAAGTTCTTCCTTTAGGTCTTCTTAAAAAAATAGAATATGTTTGTAAATAATTTGGGCTCACTTTAGGGGTTCAAATAGCAAAGATAGGCTAGAATAAGGTGCCTTTAGCATAATAGGGGGTGTAGTTATCATTTTAGCTTGTTCATAGCCCTTTAGGAAGACAATTTGACCTAGTTTCTAGAAGGGCAGACCTAACATGCAGGTTTGACTCAAACCCTAAGGCAACCCCTTTTTCCTCTTTTCCCATCCTACCCCTCTTGTTTATTTTCCAAGGCTCCTTCCCCTATAAATAGGAGGTCTACCGATTGTATTTTACAAGTTGAATTTGAATGAAGTAATGAAACCTTGCACAAATTGTGTGAGCTTTTAGTGAGGCTTATGTCCTCTTAGGTTTGAGGTCTCATCTTGAGTGATTTGGGAAGTTCTCAAGTGGTGGCAAACACACTCATCTTGGAGCACATCACACTCCAAGTGGCGTGACATTTCTCACCCACCATCATAAGTTTTCTCATTCTATTTCTCAATTCCATTTTATGTGTTTGTTTCTTAGTTTCTCTTCTTTGTTGCTCTTGGGTTTCACTCATAATCATGAGTATGGTGTATCATTTGGGAGGCTTTGACCACCATTGATGTTAACCTTGTGCCATTTTCAATTTCGCAAATTGCATCTCATCTTCACCATATCTTGTTTTTTCATCTTTCTCTCTGTGAAGTGAATCTTCACACTTACTTAACCACTTGGTTAAGTTCGTGTCCAGTGGAAATCTTCCTTAGGTCCTCACCTCTAATTTCTAAAATCTCAACCTTAAGTAAAAGTGTTACCATAAATGAAAACATATAAAAATCAACTCACACCACTAAGGATGTATTATTACACAATGTATCCTACGAGGGTTAATATTGTTGGGGAAATCTTTATTTATACTTTTAAAAAAAGTTTAAAGCATTATGATAAACCAAGTGACAAATTAAACACAATAGATATTTGAAAAATAATGAAAAACAAGAGATATGTTACTAGTAGGAGATTAAGAATGAAAAAAAATAAACAAAAATTGTGAGGAAATATTTGTAAAAGAAAGACTTAAAAAGAGTTTTTTTGAGGAAATTGAGAGATATAATCTCTTTTATAACTTTTTGGAAGTTTCTAAGATATTATAGTAGTTTTTAGGAGGTTGAAGATGTTGGAAAAGTAAGAATATATATGAATTTATTTAACTAACTAATTATTAAGAAAGTTAAGCAAGTCATACACTTAATCTTCTCATCATAATGAAGTTATAACTTTTTTAAAATGACATTGTCACAATATAACGTCATGTAAAGTGCATTGCACTTGCAATGATTTTGTTTTGTTTTTTTTACACGTTTATTTGGATGGTTATTGAACATCTATTCATATTTAAATAAAAAGGTTCTCTCATGTATGTTTCATAAAAAAAATTAATGAAATAATTTTTGTGAAATTTTTTATTGTCTTGTGAGTATGATACTATTTCCTTTGGTTCTTGCATTGAAAAAAAAAGAGTTTCTTAGAGTTTTGAATCATTTTTGCACCTATCCTTAAGAAACAATAGGTGATGTGTTCTCACCTTTTTCTCTCATTTTGTTTTTCAATTTTTTTTTATTTTATATTTTTTCTGGTGCTTTGTAGAACCTGTCAAAGCACTACACACAAAGTTCTTTGCTTCAAATATTTCTTTAAGTTTGATAGACCGTTTACATATGTAGGAGGACTCCATCACAAACCTTTACTAAAGAGAAGGTATAAATATATATACGAGTACGAGTTTAACTATTTCATTTTCGAAGTAAATATGTATTCTAATCCCGATCCACACACCCAATTATGTGAAATTGGTTTTATTCTCATCCTCGTACCTAATGAGTATGAAACTTTAGTCTCATCTCCATCATCATCAAGTAAAGAGAGTTCTAAATATTAATTTAAATATTTTTATGAAAAATAAAACACATCCAAATATGTGTCTTATAAACTATTTATGAAATGAAATACACCATTTGGACAAAGTTAAATAAAGGAAAACAAATATGTAATTAAGTTTGTAATAAGAGGAAAAATACTTCAGAGGATCTAGGTGAACTTTGTTAATATTAAACTAATTCAAACAATTATGAGAGATAATAAATTAAAGAAGGAAAAAAGAATTTTCTAAGGGAAATCAAGCTAAGAGCAAAAAAGGACACCAAACTATGAGTATTTCAATGAAAACAAGTATGAGAACAAAAACACGATGTATAAAATTTTCCTCTTATTAATAGAACACATTGTATTAATTTGCCGTTTAAGTTTAATAAATGTTTTTTATAAATTCAATTAAGTAAATATAATAAAAAAAACTATCTATGATAATGTGGACACACATGAACACATACACGTATTTTTTCATTAAAAATATATTGAAGGAATACAAATTTAATAATAATATTTTATTCTTGATTATATTTAAAATAAGAAAATAAAAAATAAACTACTAAAAGTTGTTATTATATATATATTGTGTGTAAACACGGAGTCCCTCTTTTTCGTTAGTATTAATAGTTATTCTATTTTTTTTTATATTTTAAAACTAGTTAATTCAAAATATATTTGAGCAAAAATAATAGTTAAAAATAATATTTTTATAAATATCTGTTTAAATTTAAAATAAATCATAATATTTTTATGTATATTTTTAGATTATAAATAAATTATTATGTATATTTGTTAAGTTATTCATTTTATAAATTTAATTGTTTGAAAAAAGAACATATAATGATTTTTTTTATTAATTTTAGTTGTGGTAATTGATCACTCCTACATGAATTTAGGGGAGTAATAGGCCTTCACGGATTTAACATAATCCTTAGGTCCATTGGAAAATTATATATAGATTAGTACCCAAAAGAAAAAAGTTTCTCTTATTATAATACTCTAAACATATTTACTTTTGATTTAAGCATCAGATTATCTTTGCAAGTGCCAGCTTGTCCTCGAGATCGAAGAGACTGAAATCTTGATAGATGATGAAATTCGACCTTATTCAACCATGTAAGAACATTATTTTAAAGAAATAATTTATCCATTAAAATATAATTAATTATGTTTTCAAGTTGAATGAACTGATTTGAAATCTGGTGAAATAATACTAGAGGTGTTTTTCATCTACTACTTTTTAAAACAAAAATAAGTTAAGTAGATGCACGACCAGTCCTCGGGCGTAGTTTGACCGGTAGTAATGGTGGGCCCGCATAAAGTGGGTTCCACGAGTGGCGTGGGCCAGTGTCTCGCGAGGCACGTGAGCCAAGGTGTCGAAGAGTGTCAGACGCCGATCACTAGGATGTATTGATGTGTTCTCGGCATTATCATGAGGTCGATGAGAGGTCGGACATCAGTGACTCGAACAATAGAGCTGGGCCACGAGAGGTGGATCCCAGACCACACCATTTATCAGTTAGGGAGAAGCCTAGGTCACGAGAGTCCCTGCGTGTGGTGTGGATGACGCGTTCAGGCGTAACACAAATAAAGAGCCACTAGAAAAGATACGACCTGTAAGGACCACGTTCCAGGGATGAAACTGCACGTGAGCAGGGGGCTCCCAGGACGGGTAACCCCAGAGACTAGGTGCACGAGGTGGTACCTAGGTGGTTCTCCCGTTAGAGGTTGCACTCCAGTAAGGAAGCCTCACGCGCTAGATTGCCCTAAGAGTGGGTAATAGCGGCGCTAGGGCCCACCCTTCAGGGAACCTATTTTGGGTAATGGAAACAGTGGAAACCCTAGACTATATAAAGGGTAGTAACAAACCTAGTAAGGTACGCTATTTTTTTGTGTCGCTTCACACACAATTTACACAGAGCTTTTACGCTTAACAATTTTGATGTTTCCTAACCCTAAGATTGACTTGAACGTTAGAGTGCAAACGACCTCTAGGGCACCCATTGTCTTTGTGATTTCAGGTGTTTGATTGAAAGAAAGGCACGAACGAAGGCACAAAGAATCGGACATGAGAGTGTCGTGAGACGTACGAAGGCACTTGAGTCAACCGACAGGAACAATAAATAAATGATTTCTCGCGTTTCTTTCTGCATCCATCATCAAAGTTCAAATCAAATAGGTTAAATGACCAAATATTTTATTCTAATTTTAGTTTTTTTTTTTCAAAATATATTCTTAAAAGTTTATTCTGAAAAATATATTTCAAAACGTATTATATATGTTTCAAAAAATTATTCCAGATTATTTTTTGAAAAATGTTTTCTTAAAATTTTAGACGTTTTTCAAAAAACAGTTATGAATCCTGGAAAAAATCTGGAAGTTACTTAAAAAAATGGTAAAATAGTGTTTTTGAAAATTGATCTAATTCGTTTCGGGCAGTTTCTTCTTGCTCTCCTACATTTTTCTTCCTGCACCCCCACATGTTTTGCAAAGACCAAAATGTACTTGAATTGTATTTACCTTTTTGCATTTTGGATTATGAAATTCGGTAAAATTTCAGATTGAAACTTCCAGTAAAATTTCGGGTCCACCAATCCGTAACAAAAAAATGCATTTTGGATTCAGAAATCCATAATTAAAAAAAAAGCATTCTGGATCCACCAATCCGTAACAAAATTAGGCTTCTGGATTCAGCAATCCGAAAATCAATAATTTATGCAAGATTTGCTTCTAAAACATCCCTCATCCAAAAAAAAGAAATGAATCAATTTCGGATTGATGAATCCATAGCACACTCCCAGATCCTAATTTCCGGTAACCACGGTGCCCTTTTCCAAATAAAAGATCAAGGCAAATTTTGAGATTTAGAAAATTTTGGGGGTGCAGGAAGAAAACTGTAGGGGAACAGGAAAAAGAAGCCTTCGTTTCGTGAATGGGCCCAAATACACCTGTAGCCTTTTTATACTTGGATGTGGGTTGGGTTGGGTTTGATTGAGGGGGGCGTGGAGGGAAATAGAAATTTCTGGAACGACCAAGAAAAATACCTTCCCCTTGCTTTCCCTCCCTTCCAAAATCTTCATCTGCATATTGCGCCAATTCACAGTTATCACAACACTGCACACAACAACAAGGTATGCTCTCTCTGTTTTCTCTTTCTCAACTTTTCACCATTCAATCCCCTCTCTGACATACGTAACCTCTGTTCTTTATTCCACTAATTCAATTTATGCTTATTTTGCTTACCCTCTCCCACCCAAATTCTTTTCAACTTAAAGAATTGTTTTCGTTCATGTCTTTCTGACTGTGTCAGTTTTCATATCCTTCGGCTGATCCTCCTCGTGTGTGCCAATTTGGGGGAACAATCAACCCAGTATTTTTTTTTGTTTGTTTTTAAGGTCCTGACAAATTGTTTTTTTCCGGAACCCTAATTTCTCTAAATTTTGATGCTGGAGTACTGCGTCGGTCATTTTGGTTTTTATATCCCAATTTTAACACTGTCACTTGCAGTGGCTGAGCATTTCTGCTTCGAACCTAACCTCAATTTGCATTGGTACCGAGAGATAATTCCTTCAATCATTCAATCTATGATTTAATGTCCAATTGTTTTGTTGCAGTTGGATCTCACCTTCTTCATGAAACCGCAATGCGGGGCTACGATAGAGATGTAAGTGACTTTCAGGTTTGAGATTCCCACTATTTATTGAATCAGCGTGCATACTGTTTTATGCAGCTTTTTTGCCTCCTAATAATCTTCAAGAACCACAGGATTACGATGATTATGAGGACGATGGACTGGAGGGAGGGTACGAATATAAGGAAGAACCTCCTAAGCCGACAGAGGAAGAACTACATTACCTCAAACTAAGGCAGAAGTTGAAAGAATCGATTAGAAAGCAGATGAAAAAGGAGAATAGTAGTTTCCTTTCAGATTCTACCAGAAAGAATAAACTTCCTAATGATAAGTGAGTACTGCTATCATCTCTGGCATATACATAGTCATGAATGCATAAACCACCATAAATGTAAAGGCTTTGATGAGTTGCAATTCTAATAAATTATCCTATATTAATACTGATTAAAGCTGCATAAACCACTTTAAATGTGAAGGCTTTGAAATAGTGCGATTTTTTGTGTTACCAAATTCATTTGCAACCTTCACTTACCATAGTGTGCAATTCCATTGGGGCATGCTGACATTTAGTTGATGAATTTGCTTTTTTCTTGGTGATTTTACTAAGTTTGATGAACATTGATAACATTGTAAAAACAGGAGCACTTTTAAAATATTGTCTTCAATCTTCTTCTTGTTGCTGCAGTTATGGGTCCTTCTTTGGCCCTTCTCAACCAGTTATTGCTCAGAGAGTAATCCAAGAGAGCAAGTCATTGCTAGAAAACCAGCATTTATCATCTAGGCTTTCTAACTCGTCCAACATTGTATGTATTCAGTGCCTTTGATTTTTGTATTCCTTTTTAAATATTTTTTTATGAAGTTCTGTATTTACCCAAGCAATCTTCATTTTGAGTTGTTATGATTATTGTATTGTCAAGTATTTTTAATGTGATTTCATTCGTTGGCCTATTGATTATTTGGGGTCATATGTCAACTGCACTTGTTTCCCATTCAGTAATGTAACAAAAAATTAAACCAATAAAGAAAAGGAAACAAACAGTAACACTAAAAAATGCTTCGTTGAAATATAGCATTTGATTCCTTACCTGCTCTTTCCTGCCATCACATGATTAGAGGAAAGCCTAAATGAGTTCTTGATGGGTCCTAAGAAAACAGTAAGAGAGGGAATGAAAAGGAAAAAAACAGAGTTTATTGCTCTGCCAAGGAAAGAGGTTCTTTCAAACAACTGAAACACAGTTCTCATAGAACATTTCCCTAATTCCCCTAACTCTCCTATGTAATTCTATTTAAAGGCCCCTACTCATCACCGCTGTAACAATTGTGATTGTCACTTGCCCTCTTAACCGACGACTAATACATGTCTTCTCCAGTATACGTCTAATATATGAGCCTCTTAGTTCCTAACAGCTTTGATGGTTTATATATATATATACACATATATATATATATATACATATTTTAATTTGTATTATTTAATTTGATGTATAAATTTATAACTCTGTTGATAAGTTTTTTGAGATTGACATCCAATTGTGGAACTCCCTTAAAAGTTACCAGTGAAGTGTGAAAATGGTCTGAGAATTGGCATACTCTGCTTCTTTCTGTGTATGCAAAACTCAGCTTTTTTTTTTGCTAATTTGTCCTGTATATTTTTTTAGCATTCTTCAAATTGTAGTAGTGATATATGTTTGTTTGCTTAATGCCTTTAGCTCCATGTTTTTCTCATTACTGGGAATAAGTAGCAGCTAGGTGTTCTTTGATGTCTTTTTTGTAGCTTTCTGATATTAATTCTGTCTGCAGAACAAAAGCGCAAATAAAGTATCTAATGGTGTATTGAACTCTTCAGTTCATCGTAATATTCCACCCAAAGTCAGTGAGGTATTGTGGCTATTGTATAAAGCTTCTCTCGTAGCTTTTAAGCTACAATCTTCTGAAATGATAGTGATGAATTGTTGTGCTTTAGCAGAAGCAGGTTAAAGCCCAGAAACTCAAGGTTACTAGAGATTACTCTTTTCTTTTGTCTGATGATGTAGAGCTTCCTGCTCCTAAGAAAGAACCCCCATCTCATAGAACACTTGTACATAATTCTGGTAATTTATTGCTTGGTTATGTTTTTATGTGGTGTTAGGGGGACTAGAACATGTTATACTGTTATTGGGGAAACTTACAGTGTTTGTTCTGTTGTTGAAGAGAAACGGTCAGGTGAAGTTGCTGGGAAGACTGTCAATGGTGGCAAGATTGTCCGTGGCAGTGATGAGAATCGAAAACATGTTACTGGGCCTGGCCATTTGGCTCCTAAATCAGGGTCCAATTATAAGATTAGTTCTATCAATAAGTACAGTAAGGCATCTGTGGATTCTAGAAAACAACTTAGTAACAACAGTGGGAATGGACCAGGCCGGCCTTTAAAAATGCCTATTAGTACCTCTGGGAATAAGTCATTATCCGATGCAAAAAATCCTGTAAATGGTGTGCATAAACCACTCTCCTCAAAGATGCATTCTGTAAGTGGTGCACAGAAGCCACTTTCTTCAAAGTTTCACTCTGTAAATGGTGTGCAGAAACCACTATCTTCAAAGTTGCACTCTGTAAATGGTGTGCAGAAACCACTATCTTCAAAGTTGCATTTGTCTTTGCCAAAGCAGAGTGTGGAACAAAGAAACATCCTAAGAGAACAAAATAAACCTAAAATGATATCAAAACAACCAGTGACATCAACCAAAGCTCAGGTATAATGTTATATAAATATTCACACTCATCCTGTTAAGGATTTTTGTTTCTTTGAATTTGTTCCATAGTTTTCCTTATCAACATATTTATGTTCACTTGCTTGACAGATAAATAAGCCACTTAACGTAGTTCCAAAGCGATCTAATTTGCAAGATCACCATCCTAAGAATAAGGTGAGGAAACGATGTGATGACGAGATTGAGGATGAAATGGATGTTAGTAGAATGATCAGATCGATGTTCAAGTAAGCTTTCTATTTATATGTAGATATTACTATGTTAGTAACCTTGTGTCATCATTTCTATAGGCTACATAATATGTATGTTTCCATTGTTTGTCTGAGGGGACTTACCCAGATTGGAAATGTGGCGCTGATCTATAGCTATAAAATGTTATTGTTGGAAGTTGCAGAGTCAAGTTTGTCTTATTTTTTTTAGATTCACCTCATCTTGACTTGTTATTGACTCATCCTTGGGAATGTTTAAATGCTAATACCGAATACTGTTTGACTAAATAAAAACCTTGTTTGGGAATGATCGTGCAATGTCTCTAATGCGAATTGGTGATTTAGTTGGTTGTTGGCAGTTGATGTAGAATAGTCGATAATCATTTTGTTGCATTTTTTGCAGTTACAATCCCAACAAATTTGTCGATGATGAAGACGATGATGGTATGGAGGTTGGCTTTGATGAAATCATGAAGGAGGAAAAGAGAAGGTTGGTTTCTCTAAGCTTAAATTTGAAGTAGGATATTTGCTATCATATTCAAATCATACTTTCACTTGATTATTTAGTTAAACAACCTAACCTTATGATAAAAAACGTATGGGGTGTGTTTGAGTTGTCAAAACTGAAGCACAAACATAAGAATTTAAATTTTCTACTCAATAAGCTAGGCAACTTTATTTTCAATGTCAAACACCATCCAAAAGCAGAAAAATCCATTCCTTTCTTTTTATTCTTGATAGCTTCTTATTCGCAGCTCATTTCATTACCTCTAACCGCATCTTTTATCCTCTCTTTTCCTTCTCTCCCAAAACTGTCGTGTTAGGCAATGAACGTCAAACCACATAAAATGTTGTGCTGAATTAGCTGCCTGCCTGCCTGCCTGCCTGCATGCATGCATACTTGTACTGCATGACTCTGATTTTACTGTATTTCAACGTGAATTAAAGTCAATCTTCAATTTATTTCTAAAAATGAATCTTCTCTCAAACTAATTTATGCCTATAATTGTGTAACACGTATATATTTATTTATCGGTGAATGCACATTTACTTTTTCTCTGTTGGTCGTTGCTTTTTTTTTTCCCAGTAAAGTGTATGCTAATTATAAGTATCTTTAATCCTTGTATACCTAATAAAAATTCTGGAATGAAAAAAGTGTAGTTAGAATAATGGGAATGCAAAAATATTCAATACATTCGTTAGTAGTAGAAATTGGGTCAATTATATGATTATTAATTAGGATTTGTCAACGAATACCGCCTTAAATATTAAGGAATACTTCATTCTATCAAATATTTCCCTTGCACAAACATTGAATGGTTTTTGTGTTCTCAGGTTAATAAAATATTTTAATTGAATACTTTTTACTTTTGTTTCATAACCAATGTTGTGAAGCCACTTGTTAGGATTCTTATAATCTGCTGCTGCGTAGAATCGTCTTTTCTTAGTTTTATTTTGTTGCCTTATAGATGCCCGTGATGTAATTATTTGAATTTTGTTAAATTTGTGGTTTAAAAAGGTTTTTTTTTTTCCTGGTTATTGAGTTTGTGTAATATGGTGTCGCAGTGCTAGAATCGCCAGAGAGGAGGATGAGGAGCAACTTAGGTTGATAGAAGAGGAAGAGGAAAGAGAGCGGAGACGACTATTGGCCAAGAGGCGTAAGGTTGGCCACTAGCGTTCTACAATCAAATCAAATTCCATTCCATGTCCTTATTTTGGTTCCCTTCGTCCAAGCTGTTGTTCTATCATTATATTTGCATTTAGCCAATGCATCCATGTTCATTAAATAAAAAAAAATGTGGAGGTGATGTTGTCAAAGGATTATGCTAACTGTATATTTCTTTTTTTAATAATATTAATCATACAAATTACAGTTAGTCATTTCTAAAGAAATCCCGTAGTCAATCCATTCAATTGTTGACAAGAAAAAAAGAGGAGTTTTGAGTTCAATTTCGGGAATATGCTAAAACTATATTACAAAGGGCAACTTGTCTTGATATCAACCTAGCATGTCGGATGCAACATAATTAGAAAGGAAAGCTCCAAGTCAAAGAATGAATCACATTAAGCATGAAGAAATTTGTTCGAAAACTTTATGGGGAAATTAAATTTGTTTTTGACTCGTGAAACACCACTCTTGATCAATAGCAACAATCAAATGGTTATATTATTCGAAATTTTAGTATGTTGTAGAGACAACAAAGGGGATTAAAAACCATAAAGAAATATTCTAAAATGAGAGTAGCACGTATTTAATTTGTTCTTGATTTAAAATTTCACAATTTTCCTAATTTAATTCGTGCCACAATGCAAGTATTCCACAACAGAGAAAGCCCTAAACTGTTTTTACGCAGATTAGTTGAATTTGAAAACAATTAAATTAATGTTCAAACAGAGAGTATGGAATTCAAATTTAATTGTAACACTAAATTTAAATTAAGCGTATTCAAATTTAAATAATAATTATATACATACATATTGTTTTTGTCAGTACATACATACACAATATGTTATATAATATGCTCTATCTGTCTATCGTGAATTAAAGAAAAAAATAAGAAAGGAAAGGATGATTCCAATTTGTTTAATCCCCATTAAAAAATAGAATAGCAAAACTTCTTTGAAATAATACAGTAGGAAATCATTCTTATAGCCATTTAATTATATTAAAATAGAATTTTTTTTAATAGCATAACACGAGTGACTAAATCTCTTATGTGTCAGCGAAACAAAAGTCTAGTTACAATATCATCATACTTTAGTGCTCTGTTTTAAACAAAAGAAGAATGTTGAAGAAAGCACGAAATTCAATAAATAAAAAATTAATTAAAATTAGAAAACGAAGCAAAATATTTTCAGTATTTTTTCTTTGAATAAATGCGAAGATTTGCAAAGAAAATAAAATTAGATATAATAAAATATATATTCATAATCAATTATGAATATATACTTTATTTAAATACGCTAATATTTGTATATTATTAATTTATTAATACTTATATTTATATTATAATAAAATAAATATAATTAATTATATAATATAATGTAAAAAATAATATTAATTATTAAAACAATAAAAAATATTAATAAACATAAAAAATAATAATTAATATAAATAATAAATAATAAATTTATGAAATAACAACTATAATAAATAATTAAAAAATTGTAAATAAAAATAAATAATAATAATAATAAAATTGAAATTATTAATTAATTATAAAATTTTATTTAGTAAAAAATTAATTTATAATAATGTAAATTAATTAATTATTATATATATTATTTTAAATTTTTTAAAAATTATTATATTTATTAAATCATTCACAAATATTTATAAACTTTTTTTATCATTTATCTTTATCCAAACAACCTTAATTTTTGACACTTTTTTTTCAAATTTATTCTCTCAAATCAACTTCCTAATTCCAAACAAATAATTAATACTAATACAGTAATAAATAACTTGTCCAAAAAATTGACAAAAAAACTTTTTATTTTATTTTAATCTAAAACCACCACCTTAATGATAGCAAATTGAAAAAAGGGTAAGTGATGCTGTACCCTTTTACTGTTTAGTTCAGACTTGATGAATTGATTGATCAGAGGTGTATATTTAAGTATTTTTTTTTTTAACTTCGTTAAGCAACATGTTAAGGGGTGATCAAATTCACAGGCAGCACATGAGTGGACACGTGTTTCCTAGTTGGCAAATTGTCTAGTGTTTATGGTTGTAGTTTCAAAATGCAACAATGATTTGGATGAGACACAGTTACATCATCATGGACACGGGTGGGTTCGCAATATCACTCATTGCCTCCATCTCTGATCCTCAAACTCGCATCAGAATATGGGGACATTGTTTTTCTTCCATCCAGCGATTCCTCGTCTTCCACTCTCCTCCGTGCCAAAACCCATTGCATTTCCTCCTCCTTCTTGTCTGAGGTCAGACTTTTACTCCACTCTCTCTGTCTTCACAATTTTTTATGTTTTACTATTTATATTCTTAGTGGGGTGTCCTCAAAATCCAACTTTGATGCCTCAGAGACCAAAAAGTTGTCCCTTTTGCTCTGATAGTTCATGATTTTATATAATTAATCTCAGGGATTATTCTTGCTTAACCTCTTTGCATGACTTATATGTCAGTGGCTTACATGAATATAAGTAACATTTTTTATTCTTTAAAGTTCTTTTTTATTTAAATTTAAATATTTCCCCTGTGAGTTAGCCGATTCATATACGAGTTTAGTCGGAAACTAACTTAGGAATTTGTATCTTAGGTCAGAGGGTAATAAAAATGTGGACATATCCCAGGTATGTTGCTTTTGTTTCAAAATTGTTGAGTTTTTCACATGTCCTTTTACTCTTCGTTCTCTGTTTTTCGCATGGGTTTCACTGCCTTCTTAGTTCTTAATGTTTTCCCCCCCTTTGTATGTTAGACAATATCCAATGATGGCCAGAATGTGAAACAAGATAATATTTGGCAATCGTTCAAAGAAGCTCAACAGAGTTAGTTCTTTCACCTTATTCATACTTGTGCTTTGTACAAGAGAGTTAAATAACTTCTGGTTTATTTTTTCGTTATGTAGACATACTGTTCTTGAATAAACAACGCCTTGGGGCCATTGAGGAACTTGAGAAAACAAGCAGAGAAAAGCACTCGCTACTACAAAAGATTAAGAAACTGGAAGCAGAAAAGCAGGCTGGTGCTGGTAAAGGTAAAAGGTGATGGTTTAAATATAGCACGTGCTTTTATACCTCATAATTCATATTTTTGGTCAAATAAATGCAATGTCATTTGTTGTTAGCAGCCTCTAGGTTATCTTCTGTCGTACTACTGAAACATGATTCCACATACACACATGTTCGATTGCATTTGGTTTCTTCCCTTTGCTTAAAGGACTAGTTTTTGCCTCCTATCCTGTAGGCTAATTTAGTTAAATGTAGTTGGAAAATCAAGATCTTATAAACCCATTCGAAATTCCCATTTTTTTCAGTGTGTGACTCTAGTCCCATACCTAGCAATTGATTCCTTACATCGTACCATGCTCTGCAGTCCTGGTGTCCAGGCAAAATTCCAGTTCCCTTTGATTAGTTCTAGTGCAATGCCAATGACCACCTGTGCCGCTCCTTTGCAGCTAAGGGATGCAATGGGAGGCTATGATACCAAATGGTAAGAGCCTTTTGAGAACCACACCCCAAAATCTAGTCATCATAGTTGGAGAGCCCAAGGCCTTGTAAACCCACACTAGAATCCCTTAATTATAAGACTCAAGTCCTCAGCTTGGAGTTGAATACTAAACATAATGGCTTGCAGATATTTGTGTTAACATTGTTGAATTGAGTACTGTTTTTCAAATCTATGATAAAAAATCTATTATTTATACAATTTATCGACAATTCATTGAACTGTATGTTTCTGTTTGTATTTTTGTAACCCAGATAATCTATCAACTTGTTCAGAGTTGCTGCTTCGGATAGATGCCATGGTCCTTAGCAGCATGATTAGCCCTGGAGAAGCATCTGAATTAAGAAGTTCGGTGATTAACCACAAAGTGAGTCTGGCGGATGTTTTTAATATCATCTCACGCAAAAAAGATCCTGAACTTCTAGGAGAACTTCGTCACTTTTCGCATGGACACAAAAAGTAAATCCTGCCTGCCTTTGATTATTTCCTCCTTCATACTTACAGCAGTCAATGGGTAATCCTATTTTTGTTGCGTTATGTGTCAACCGAAACTTCTGGAAACATTTCAAATTCTCAGCAATTTTATTTTACTGTGGTAGTGGCAAACAGCTTGTAGCATACTCAATTTACTGAAAGAAGTAACTAACCATGTAGAGAGACATAAATATCTGAGTGTTTAAAATTAGTAAATGCATAAGCACTAAAACATGTAATGATTAATACGATACCGAGTCAGCCTAGGTTTTTGCTGAAATTATATGCTATAGTTCTGGATCTTTATCATGTTAGTTATTTTTTTGGCTAATGACTAGTAGAATTAGTTACTATTTTCTTTTTTCACTTTTCCTGTCTCAGATGTAGTTTTTTGAAATCTGATTGTCTTTTATTCTACCAACTTCATTCAGGAGTGGTTTTCATATTGTTCACATTTGCACAGAAATGACACCAATGGTCCCTAGAGGATCGGTAGCTTCATATGTGACCGGCATATCTCGTGCACTTCAAAGAAAGGGTCATTTGGTAGAGGTTATATTGCCAAAGTAAGATATTTATGTTCCTTTATTTGTTTGTCATTTGTGTCATTCTTTCAATTAATTGTCAATCAATATGAGCATGAAACTTCTTAGTCTATTTTGTGCTCTGTAAGCATTTGGTGTCTATTTTATATGGGTAAATTAGTCTAATTAGATGTTTATAATTCCTTAATTTGGATGTATCTAATTTCATGTAGGTATGCAAGTTTAAACCTAGATGAAGTGCAAGGGTTGCGTGAAGTTAATATAGAGGCTTACTCATATTTTAATGGTCAGTTGCATGGAAATAGAATTTGGACTGGGTTAGTTTGGCTTCTTTGTCTATTTATTTACTGCAAGTCTCCATATAAAATGAATGTCAAGTAATTTTACTGGTTCTAATGAAGTATATTCGAAATACTATTTCACATCTTTTTCCTTGTTTAAAAGCTACTGATTTTCATGTATTCTATACTTACTCTTAGTGTGTGACAGTGTTGTTTATGGCATTGGAGTCACTTTGATTGAGCCAAAGTACTTCTCATCATTTTTTAACCGTGAGATGATATATGGCTATCCAGATGATTTTGAAAGGTGAGTGAAATGATATTTGTTATGATTGATTTATCTAGTTTTCATTTGTTATTGTTTAAAAGCTATAAAAAAACTTGCACTTCGAAGTTCATATAAGAAGCTAATCATATAATTTTGAAATGCTTTTGTTTAATGGGGAAATTGATAAATTGAGAATGAAAATTCAAAACTAGAAAGCTCACAATTGCAACAAAACATATATGAATTAAGTCACAAATTGCAATGCTCAAAAGAATAGAAGTTAAGTAGTGTTTGGATGGATAATTTTTAGAGGGTAATTCATTTTTAAAGAAAATTTAAAAAGTTTTATGACAAAATATATTGTTTGTACAAGAATTTTTTAAAGAAATTGAAATTCTGGGAATTTATGAGTAATTTGATTACTTAAAAGTAGAGTATTTCAAATTCTACCTAAAAAAAGTAAGAATTTGAAATTCTTTATACTCTTTCTTCTCTGAAATCATGTCTCTTTTCTTCGTATTCTTTCTTTGGCTCGACCAAGGTTGGCGCATCGTTGACAGGTTTATTTTAGGTTAAAGTTGATTATAGTTATTTTCAAGGTTATTTTTTGTCATACAGACCAGTGTGATTTCTCAATTGATGTTAGTAAAAGTGTTATTTGTTCAAATCAATGGTGTTCTTATGTTGATGTGAGTGAGAGATGTTTTTCGACTAAGACCTAGGTCAAAAATATTTTTCAACCAACGTTAATTAGGATTTTCTCAATCAACACTAGTAGGATATTTTATTTTTTGGCTAGTGTCAGCTAGGGTTTATATATGTAATCAAACTATTTTTTGGTCGATGTAAGTCAAGGTTTTTTAGTTGACATTAGTAGAGGTTATTTTCCAGTTGATATTCTTGAGATTATTTATCCACTGATGTAGGTCAATGCTATTTCTCAGTTGATGTTTGTTAGAGTTTCCTAGATCAATGTAGGTAAGACTATTTTTTAGTGGATTTCAGCTATTTTTTTTTTCAATTGAAGTTTATAGTGATTATTTTCTGTCGATGCAGGGATTGTTTTTCGATTGAAGTCACCAGTGTTATTTGGTGATAATTTTTGTATTTGGTAGTAATTGAAATACTCTATTCAAACAAGAAAAATAAAATTTAATAAATTTGAATGTGCAAACAAAAACATTTGAAAAATGAAACAATTTGAAATAAAAGCAATTCAAATTCAATGTTTTGAATTTCCTGCAAATTGTAAAATTTCCTATCCAGGATAAAGAAGGAGAATTTGAAATCCATTATGACTGACTTTTTGTGCACTCAAACTATCTTCAAAGAAATAAATAAGAAGGATACTCTCGTGGTTACTATCTCATCTGCACCTTAGTTTCCTGTTATAGGTGACAGGAAAGTAAAATCTGATCTAATTAAGTTTTCACTTCTAAGAGAACTGAATTGTATGTTATTTTTATGGCAAATATACAGCAGTCGGTATAACAAGTATAGCCATGAAAATCAGATTAAATAAATGCTAATCTGGAGATATTAAGCTATGAATTTGTGCACAATACTAAGAGAGGAATTAAGAAAAATAACCCCACCCAATTAAAATTAGGGAATATTATATTCTACACATAATTGCACGTGACACCATTTTTTTTACTCTGGTGTACTTGATTGTCAATAATCTTAATATGATTTCTTCGCCATCAGGTTCTCCTACTTTTGTCGGGCATCATTGGATTATATGGTAAAATGCGGGAAGCAGCCTGATGTATTGCATCTTCATAATTGGGAGACTGCCATAGTTGGGCCCCTTTTCTGGGATATATTTGTTAATCAGGTGTCTGTTCTTAATTTCAAATTTTAGTTAGTTTGATTGTCAAATCTTTTCTATTTATTTGAAAGTCTCTACTAATGAGAAAAAAGATGCCAAGAGTACTGACAATGATAGAAGGTGAAACAATAATTCACACTAGAGAAGAGGGAAAAAAAATTCATCTGAAAGCTATTTTGCTCAAGCTAATAATGGAACACGAACTTTAAACATTGATTATACCATTTGATTTGTGGAGAATAAACAAGGAAAGGGAAAATGGATTCTAATGGCTTCAAATAACTCCTCATTTTGACAATTGATAGTTTAAGGTCTTGTTATTTGGTTTCCCAAATGTCTCCACCTCACCTTTTTTTGGCATTACCTTGGAGATCTTATTGTAATAGTCCCACATTATTTTTAGTTATAATTTATTGTAAATTAGGACAAATTTTAGCTACTGTATTATTAGGACATTTTTATAAATCAAGAGCCTTGTACAGTTTTGTAGTGTAAATAATATTCAGAAATTGTCTAGTCTTGTCTGATTGAACTTGCTATTACTGGGAAATTGCTGCTGTGTTAAAAATGTTAGCTGCTGTTTCCATCTCAAAATTGTGCTTTGTACGCATTTATTACAACCACCTTCGTTGTAACTTTGAACACCTTCATTGTGCTATGAACAGCTTCTGGTAGCCTTTCACCTCATGCCTACCACTTTTCGTACCCTGATTCTGATCTGTTTTGATCCTTGATTTTCTCCTAGCTTCAAGTTAAATTATTTTGTAATCAAATTCGCTAGACAGATTCTAACCACTTCTGTCTATTTATACCATCATTGTATTACTCGACCAATGAATAAGATAGTTTTTCTCTTTTTGAACTACAGTATTTGTGTGATTTATTGTAAATTAGGACAGAGTTTTAGGAAAATAATTAATGTAGTAGATCCTTTTAAAATTCAACACTGAGGAAATTTTTCTAGTTTTGTTTCCAGTGATCCCTTTCTTCATCCATTGAGGAGTGGAGAGCATCTCTCTACTTTCTCTATCCTGTGGCTGATTGGAAACTGCACTTAGTGTCTTGTGTTATAACCGTCTTTACTCTTTATGGCACTTAAATTGTTCTCTTTTTAATTTGTTTTTGCATAGATTTTGTTGATATGTATGAGAGTGATTTAATTACGGAAGAATATATTGCTTTGTTGCATAATCTTTTCATTGAGACTTATTCTTTTGTTTCTGGTTCTTTACATAGAAAAAAGATCTTCTGTAATATTCTTGATGATTTGTTTTGTTTAGGGACTTGGAGGAACCAAGATATTATTTACATGCCATGGCTTCAATTCACAGGCTAGTCACAGATCTTGTCCTCTTAGATATGCACTTTGTGTTGAAGTTCTGAGCTTGACATTTCTTCCAGCTGAATTTTTCATGAAAAATTACATATCGTTTGTTATGGAGTTTATATTTGGTCTTGTCAGTCTTGTAATGATTGAATGTACGGTCTATGTAGGGTATTGAGCAACCAGATAAATTGGCCTTATGCGGGCTTGATCCTTTAAAACTTCATCGCCCTGATCGTTTACAAGACAACACTAACACACAACTTGTCAATATTTTAAAGGTGTGCTATTTACTTTTGTATTCTTTATTTTTCTCGTACTTATTGAAAAACCATTGCAGCTTTCTTTTTTAATTTTATTTTTCCCCTTATTCTTGAAGACGTGTTCAGGAAGCCCTTGGACCAGACTGGTTATTTTAGATAACCATTCAGTATGTGTCTCAGAGGAAACCTTATTTATTTATATGTATATAGTGAGCAGTGACCTAATGCTTTTATGAAATCTCAGCAACATATGCAGTCATGGATTCGATTCTTCCTAATTTTGGGAGTTGGGGAAGGGGGTTGTAATCACGAGTTTACATTTATATTTATATTTACTTGTTGAAAATTGTTGTGAAACTCCTTATCAGGCTATACATTTACCATTTGAGACTCTTAATTAGGTAGCAAATATTTACCTTGCATTGAAGAAGGAAAACAAGAGGAAAATTTTCCCCTAGGTCACTGCTGGAAGAATGAGAGCCTTGCATTTTCATACTATTGAAAAATGTGCATGCATGTCTTGTGATGCTTATGAACTCTGCTGCTTAGTCATTTGAGCATTTAATGTGAAAGTTTCAAGTAGTTATTGTCTGACCATCTTATGGAATAGAATAAATGTTTGTTCTTGGAGGTTAGTCATGTAAACACTTGACTTATTTTTTGTGTTATATCCCTCAAACTGTAATATTTATTCATTGAATAACATATGCTGTGCCACAGTCTCTCTTTTCTTTTTCGAGACTGTGTATTGTCTCATGAGTGTACAACATTGAGTCTTCTATCAAATTTGCAGGGTGGAATTATCTATTCAAATAGAGTTGTAATAATGTCGTCTATCTATCCAAAGCACATAATTGTTCATAATCTGAGTCATGAACTGGAACCTACTTTAAATGATCATAGGTAAGTATGCTATCATAACGTACTTTCAATCTTGTTTTGTGTTTGATGAGGTGTTATTTTGTCTTTCCTTGCAAATCAATATTAACCTGAAATAGTTAACATAGTAAATGGGCTGGCTGATAAATATATTAGTTAGTTTTTTAAAAGTAGTGCCCCTTGTTTAGCTTGATAATGTGTTTCCACTCTAAAGCTTCCGCCCTCTGTCTTTCCCTTTGTATTCAACAAGGAAAATTACATTTGGTTGCAGGGACAAGTTGGTCATTGCTCCTTATGGATTAAACAAATCAACTTGGGATCCTTCAACAGACTATTTTCTTCCAGAAAATTTCAATGCTGAAAATATAAATGGAAAAGCTGTTTGCAAAGTTTCATTGCTGCAGCAGCTGGGGTTATCTGAACATTCTTCTAGTATTCTTGTAAGTGGGTCACCCCTTACTTCTTATTTATTTGTGTGCCATTGTAAATATATACAAAGAGAAAAAAGTGTAACATAGTACAAACAATGTGAATGTGATAACTCTGTAATAAAGATTAAAAGATTTCCAAGGCAATCTTAATGACTAACAAATTTAAAATACTACTGGGGTTAAGTGAACTGCAAATATCTTATTTTGTTAAAAAGAAGTACTTCATCAAGATGAAGAGAATGAAATCAGAAAGCCAAAACAATAAAACTTCCAAGGAAAAAGTGAACAGCTTTTGCCTGTGTCCCTTCCTTTGCTTGTGCTTGGAAATTTCTTCATCATTCTTATTGAAATTATTCGTTTATTTACTTTTATATATTTTCATTTGATGAAATTATTGGTTAAGGCTGTTTTATTTTCCAAAGCAATATGACGAAAATTTTAACTTGTATAACTGGTATACAATGCCACTGGTTTTTACTTGACTTTTCTGCTCATAATTTAAATTTTGAACAGGTTGGATGCATTATTCCGGAAGGATGTGACCTGGATGAGAAAAGGGTGAAGGAAGTTATCTTGAATGCTAACCAACATGATGTCCAGGTTGCCATCTCTGTGGAGTTTATACTTTTCTTTGTTTTTTTTTTTCAAAAAAGTACAGTCTCATTGCTTTCAAGACTTTCTCAGTAACTGGTATTGAAAAGGAAGCTCCAAATATAGCAGTATGCATATGAATTTTTGTCTGTTTCTTACAGGAGAAACATAATCTCGGTTGTGCCTTGTGCTTTCATACTGAAGATAATCTAATAAAACCTTACGCAAATCAACCTTGTATAAAACAAATCTTGCTATGGAAAATTCTTGTTTTAGAATTTGTTGTTTAAATCAGTTTGGAATAATTATTCTTCGCAGTTCATATTTTTGGGGACCAGTGAAAGATCAGTCTTGAATCAGACACTTGAATCACTTCGGGAGGAACTCAAGGTAGTTCCCACACCACACTGTCTTGTTTTTATTTTTTATAATTCCTTATAACTAATTTTGCTTTTTATTGCAAAAGTGGGTTTGAACGTAACTTATTCTTACAAAATCGACTTATAAGGCAATGTTTGTATCCATTTATATATTATAATTTGTTCATATTTGTAGATCATCCAAAACTTTTATATGTGCTATTGTGACAAAGAGTTTAGTATTAGCAGTTTTGACTCCATTTTTACCAAACTGCCTGGGCATATCTTGTTCTTCTCATTGTTCAGCAGAGTGAACATTTCAATATAAGTTATCTAGTCATAAAGCTGCATTATTTGACAGTACGTTCTAAAAGAGATGTATCTAGTGAGAGCATGAGAGGTGAGAGGAGTTAATATTGGCTATACAATCTTATAGAGATGGTCAATAATTTTTTAACTAGTTATTATCTTAATTGTTCATTTTAAGTATATGTTCAAATGCTTTTCTCTCTCCTCAGTTGATACACTTCCATGTTCTAGAAACCTTAGTTTTTCTTTGGCCCAACATGACTGTTGTTTTGGCTTTTAAAAAAAATTCAAATTGATAGATTTCCTGGTTTTCAATGAAAAATTAGTTATTTTATTCCTAATCTGCCCCCAAATAAATTAAATCGATGTTTGTATTTGTAACATAAAAAAGTAATACATTTATTGAGCGATGATATTATTTTAGGAAAATTGTTTCAGTAACATATTTATTGTTGTTCATAATCTATGTGATGGAGTTAGCGATATTTGTTTCCTTTTTTTTTTATATATATAAAAGCTTTCATCTTAGGCATCTAATATTTGTTTCCTTTTCTGCTACTAATGATTTGCTATTCCTTTCAAAATCTTCAGGATGATAATCTTAAACTTTTGCCTACTTATGATGAAGCTCTGTTGCATTTAGTCTTTGCTGGGTCCGACATCATCTTGTGCCAATCTTTTCTTGATCCTACTGACGAAATCCCTGTAAGACCATCATCCTCTTTAGTGGTGATTTTTTCTCCACTGCTGTAGCAGCTCAAGTAAAACAAGCAGTATGAGTTAAATTTGTTAGCCCAGCTACTGGGAAGTTGCTTGTTTCTAAAATAAATTATAGTTTCTACAAGACTTTGTTTTGTAGTCTTCCTGAAAACTAAATATAGCCACTGTGGAGATTCATGATGGTTGGTATAGATGCAGAAAATCCATTCCTCCCTCTCTTTTGTTGGCTGTTTTATGCGGGAAATGTAACACACATCACTGTTTTACAGAGAAAAATCTGTTTTTTCTATTATCTTATGGACTTTTCCTTTAGTGGCAAGAACTAAGCTTAATCCGTGAGACCTAAGGACTTGTTTATTTTTGTTTTTATTTCCTGTGTTTCACTTTTAATTACAAAAAATCACCCTTTTGGTTTTAAATATAGTACAAGAAACAGTGAAAACAGTTTTAAAATTTCAAAGAATTTTTCTTCTGTTTCATGTACAAATCTTTTGCAATTGAAAATAAATTGAATAGCATGTGACAGATTTGTATTAAAAGTGAAAAAAAAAACATTTCTAAAAAAAGTAAGCAAGTCTTGTTTTCTTTCTTTTCTGATGGTTGGCTTTTGATTCGATCAACATTCACTGTGTTAAGTTATTTTGCATTCTGGTATTAAATAATGCAATCTAAGCAAAATTGGTTCAGGGTGGAGATTGTTATATATCAACTGAATCGTACAATCTTTTGTAACCTGAATGTGTAGCTCATAGCATTAAGATATGGAGCAGCTCCAATAGCACTTACCTCTGATGCTAGCACAAACAGGTAATCCATAAACATATTTTGTGCTAGATGAATTTTTTTTTTCTGTTCTTGTTTGACACTCATTTCATTTATATCTATGTGCAAGGGTGATACCTTTTGAAAGGAACTTCATAAACCAAGACCATGAGGCTACTATGTACTCAAAACTGATCAACTCTAGCTTTTCAAACATGTCTCTCCGCCTTGCTGTTGATGAAATTGTATGAAGTTTTAGTGGTTTCTCCTTATTAAGTTTTATTACTTCTAGAAAATAACAATTGATGCAGTTATGATCCATTAAATTGCTTTCCTTTGCCTGTAGAGGACTAGCACTGCAACATGGAAACAAAAAATAATGCAAGCAATGGCACATGACTTATCATGGGATGGTGAATGCTACGATCTTCATTTTGCAGCTTACTCCGCTATAAAGAATATGTGAAGTACATGTAACATTTTTTGTTTAGTATTTTGGGATATTTTGTAGGTCAATAATGAATAAGGGTACAGGGAGAGACAGAAAATATTTGACAATGAGAATGATGAAAGGGTTGGAATGGAACCATAATATTAATATTCCCCCATGGGGCATAGTAGTAAAATCTGGGTTAAATATATCTTTATTTCGTATAAATTGAGAGGCAATTTGGAAACATTTTAATATTATAAATGCTTTTTATTATTTAAAATTCATTTTTTAATCTTTTAATTACGACAATATATTTTCTGATATTTTTATACGATGTATTATATATTTTTTAAAATAATGACATTATAAAATCCTATTTAAGTAAAAATTTTACCTTACAAACATATTGTTTAAAATAATAAGAAGTTTTACATATTTGATATTCTGTAATTAATATTATGTAATTTTAGCATGTTTAAGTTAGTATATTTTATGATTTTTTATGTATTTTTGTTATCATTAAAAAATATTTTTAATATAAATACGTTTCTCTATTAACCGAGCCAATTACTTTTAAATAACTTCAATTTTAAATTATTTTATTAATCAACTTTTAATTTAAAAATAACTTTGAAATTAAAATTATCAAATTGTTTTTAGTTTTTTAAAATAACTTATTTTGATGTCTATCTTTAAAATATATTTTAGGACAAACACATATTAGGTTAAACATAAACTAAATGGGACCTTTTAAAGTATGATTTTTTTTATAAAATTAACAACCTTATCTATTGGATTAAAATATAAAAATATTGCTACCATAATTGTATTTAAATTAACTTATGTGAAAACATTGAATATAAACTAGCAAACTATATATGTCATTTTATTTATTATTTATTTTGGAATTTTAAGAGTTTTTCTAATAAAAGAGATTATTTAAAAGTTCAAACTTATTTTTTCGAATATTCGAGTTGCTAAAAGCTAAGTATATGTTCACGAAAAAAAAAATGTTCAACAAGATTACGCTAGGTTATGGATTAAAATAATTTTCATTTCGAAGACTAAAAAGTTATTAATTAGCTTAACCATTAAATTATAAAATGCACGCTATATATCAAAATCTGAAAAAAAAAATACGATTCATATTTTAATATATTTTTAAAAAAATGAACTTTTATTTATGTAAAGGAAATATCGCATGATTTTGAATTAATTTATTTGTTAGACATAGTTTATGCAAAATAAACTTTGAATACAACTACATGCGTAAAAATAAGGTTTTCTACTAAAATTTATTAAATAATGTAATAGTTTATGTAAATTAGACTAAGCAAAGATTTTAGATGTGATAGATTGAGAAGTAAAAGGTTATCCGTTACCCTGTAATAAGAAATTTAGATTTTTATCATATTTTGTTTGTATTTAAAATATCCATAATATTTTATCGAGTATTTTGTTATATAAGAAAATTACGAGGACTTTGCTGCAAAACAAAATCCAAGTATATTATGCCACCTAAATTAAGCATAGTGATACTAAATAAACAGTGAAGATTTGTACAAATATATAGTGGATTACTCTTAATCAGATGATAAATAAATTGATGAGAGTATTTTTGATTAAAAAAAGAGTCAAACTAAAGCAAAAATAATAAAATAAATAAATCGTTATAAACAAATGTTAAACAAAGATTATTATTTCCGATATTTTATTATTTTGATAAGAACGTGATGAAACGTTAGGGAAGGGAAGGATCATAGGGGCGGTTGAGTTTGGAAGAACGATTACGCAAATGAAATGAAATGAAATGAAAGGAAACTGGAGTACAGATACTTCAACTATTATTATAGACTAACTAACTACATTTATTTGTTTCACTTTTTCAATTGCAAAAGTCAGAGAAAAGGAGAAGAAGCGAGCAGAGCGAAGCGAGAATGGCATCGGAGTCAGATCAAAGTCCTAATCCTTCTTGGTTTACGCCTAAAAGGTCCTTCTTCTCACAAGCCTATTTTGCATTTCATTGCTTCTGTTTTGCAACTCAAAATTCAGAACAATACATGATTCACCGATTCATATGCCGCCGAAATTCAGTAGTGTTTTGTGCTTGGTGTTTAATCGAACTACGCAAGGCTAATTAATTAGGTAATTAAATAATTAATTAATGCATGTGATGATTTCAGGCTTCTCATGATATTTTGTATCATTAACCTGCTAAACTATGTGGATCGAGGAGCTATTGCCAGTAACGGTGTAAATGGAAGTCTTGCAACTTGTACTGACTCCGGTATTTGTACAGGTGGCAGTGGAATTCAGTAAGCTCTGTTTCTGCTAAACTCTATTTTGCTACTGATTGTCATTGTCGTCTTATTGTAGCACGATTTTCCACATTTCAGGGGGGATTTTAACTTGAACAATTTTCAAGATGGTATTCTGTCATCTGCATTTATGGTTGGACTTCTAATTGCTTCTCCAATATTTGCTTCTCTGGCCAAAAGGTAAATTGCTTCGTGTTGTATGAGCTTTTGCCTGCTTCTCATGCTATCCATGCCTATGGATTAACCATGACCTCCAGCTCGTCGCATCACAATGATTATTTGTTGTTACTATGTATGGTGTCGATGTGATAGTAATAGTTGTAGGTATTGCATTCGTATTAGCATGAGCTGAGGGCTAGCTTATAAATTCAACATCAAAATTAAAGTATCAGAAAATCCTTCACATCTTGGTGTTGTTTTTGTGACTCAATATGTGGTGAAATTTTAAGTTTCTTGTTCTAGTTTTGTAAAACAAGTTTTTTATTGTTCACGATTTAAATATTCTACTTCAGATAATATCGTAAGACTTTCTCTTATAGGAGCAATTTGTGGAGGAGAGGAATTAATTATCCCAAAATTAAGCTGTTAGGTGAAAGCCTAAGACATCATGAGTATACATAGAACAATCATAGGCTCCCGGGGATCCAAATCACGTTGAGGAACCAATCCTCCTAAATGAAAGCTTCAGGAGTCAGGGATAGGTCAAGAATAGATTTTATCTGTGTCAAAAGGGAAAGATAGAAGAAATGAAAAACCGTGACTCTTAGTATGATACTAAATTAAAAATCCCTGAGTTCATGCTGCTTATCTACACTTGTGTTGCTTGTGTTCTTATTTCTCCCTCTTTCGAAATTCATTTGACTGAACACAAGCCTGTCTTGTCAACTAGATGGTTCAAATCCTCCTAGAATATGTACAGTGCAATATAAATTGCACTTTCTTCTCACTCAATGAAATGGTGTCAGCTTTCAGCATGTTAACTGTGCTTGAATGCATGACATTTGTTAAGAAGTTATATTAAAGAAATGCATAAACAATGGGAAACTGATAATTTGAGTCGTGTTCTTCAAAAAGGATAAGGTAGCTCAAAGTAGGATTAAATATTTGCAACCTTCATGTTTCCCCTTTCATTGAATGATCTAATGCATTTTCATGTTTGCAGTCATAATCCATTTCGGCTTATTGGTGTTGGATTGTCTGTTTGGACATTTGCGATAGCTGGGTGTGGCAGTTCGTTTGATTTTTGGTCTATTGCAATATGTCGAATGTAAGGGAATGTTTCAGTACTTTCAACATTATAAAGCCTTGAACGCTTGATAATTCACCCGTTTCTCATGTCCTATTTTTGATTGGAGACTCACAGCAGTGTTTTTGCAGGCTAGTTGGGGTAGGTGAGGCTTCCTTCATAAGTCTTGCAGCACCATTCATAGATGACCATGCCCCTACTGCACAGGTTTGACCTGTTTCTTTATTCCCCTTTCAGTTCCTTCATAAATAGGTGAAACTTTTCCTTCATGAATACAGTATTGCCGATTAAGTGTTTTTATTGATGACAGAAAACAGCATGGCTTGCTACGTTTTATATGTGTATACCAGCTGGGACTGCTCTGGGCTATGTTTATGGTGGATTTGTAAGACTACATACTTCCATAGTCTAGCTGTGTTAAGATGACTTGTTTCCTTTGTTTGATGGTGTCAACTTGTGGCTTTAGATTGTACCTGATAATTGTGTTGTCATTTTCTTGGACTGCCAATTGTCCTAATAATTGTTGGAATTTTTATCTGTTTAGGTTGAGTTTGGTTTTTATTTATTTATATACGTATTCAGGTATAAAAGAGGAATACATTAAATAAGAAGATTACAGTGAGATCAGGGGATAAGAGATTTTCGTGATAAAAGAAATAAAAAGAATTAATGAAGCTAAGTTATCCAGCCTTCTAACTAAACATATCCTTGAGGAAGCCCCTCCCAAAAGACCATGAGCTTTATGTCAAAGTAGAAGCCAAACACCTAATTCTATCTCAAAGAAGTTGTTCACTCATTGAACTCTCCTTTAAGATACAAGAATTGAGTTCCAATCACATGTACCAAAGAGTGGCATAAACAGCACATTGCCACGTTAGTATTCCACACATTTTAATTTTAGTCACACTTAACAATGGATAAATTAATGCGAAAGGGGACAAGATTCTCAAGGAAACTGCAGTCTGTTTGCTTTCCAAGGCAACGTTTTTTGAAATCAACTTGCTAAGACCCAAGCCACCTTCTTTCTTGGGATGAATGCATATCCATAAGTTCACCAAGTAGTCATGTTTCATATCGGCTGAACCTAACACCCCCCCCCCCCCCCCCCCCCCCCCCCCCCTCCCCCCAGAAAAAAACTTATGACCTGGGCTGCAAAACAAAGATAAGTAGTACAGGGGAATGCTGGAGAGAAAAAATTGAATGGGAATAATCCATTGCCTAGAGAAAAATTAGCACATTTTCAGATCTCGAGGTGCTTAGAGATTTTCTTCATATTGGGTGGATTACCAGCTGAATAAACACCCAAATATTAAGAGGCTGCTTCAAGGTATGGGAATCTGCTAGGGATCCTAAGGTGGAATTACTTTGATAGTCTACATTAACACCAGCCAAACTGCTTATACACGTCAATCTTCAACCTAGAAGAAATTTAGAAAAGGTTGAAAGTGAAGGATTTAGAAAGTTTTTTCATTCTTTTCTGAAAACAAAATGGTACCATTAGTTGCATTCTTTTCAACACAAGGAAGAAAGTTAGCAGGAACCCTGCAAACAATAGTTGAATATGAAGGATTGAGTATATTTGATGGACTTCTTCAGGGGAACTAATAATGTATATCAGCCATATTCTTAAATTAAACAGCCATATTTTCTGGAAAAAATTTCTGTCTTGTTTTGCCCTTATCTAAGGTACTTGCAAGCTAAAACTTGTACTCAGCTTTTATATTCATTACATTAATTGGCTTTTGGTCACTGTTATCATATCTTGAGCATTGTTCAGTGATAATTTTAAAATGAATCAGCTTCATGTTTTCAAATAACGTGTAGGTTGGAAGCCAATTTAACTGGCGTGTAGCATTCTGGGTTGAGGCTATTTTGATGCTTCCTTTTCCCATTTTGGGTTTTGTAATAAAGCCTTTGCAGTTGAAAGGTGATTTCTTCTCTTTGATGTGTTTCAGAATAGCCTTAATTTTTTTAATCCTTGTCACTGTAATGCACTATTTGACTTTTAATGTAGGTTTTGCACCCTTGGAATCCAAACACACACCGTCTATTGAAACAAATGTTTCAGAAACTGGAGGTATTCTGATTCTTTTATCTATTACTTTGTAATTTATTATGTATATTTCATTATAATCCTTTTGAAATTTATTGGGAAAATATTATCTGCCAATATTATTTTCATAATAGCAGGTATGGAGAAAAATTCGAAGACTGGACAAATTTCATAAAGAGAAAAAAGTTTGAAAAAACAGCAATGCCAATGAATATAAGAGAATATGATGTGTTTTCTTCGTATAAAAGGAAATAAGAATCTTATATTTTTTTCTTGTCTCTAAGATACGCTAGAAGTTGTAAAAAAGTTGAACACACTTGAAGTCACTATTTTGCCGCATGTCCAGTTCAGTTAAAAGCTGTGCTGTAATGAATTATTTATTTTAGAGAAGGGGGAATTGCAGTAGTGCAACAACAAAGCCTTATTCCACCAAGGCAGGTTGAGTACATGGATTGTATAGCCTGGATATTCTATGTTTAATTACCTTTTCTTATAATTTCATAGTCTGATATATTAGTTTTTTCCTATGTGGTTTTCAAAATTCTGAATAGCACCCTTGTTCTTAAATATTGGGACCAAAGTGCTCCTCCACTCATTTGACATTTTGTGAGATATCAAAATTCTGTTAAATAGCTTAGTGAGCCAAGCAATATCCTACCTACACACTTCCAAACTTCAGCAGGATTACCAATAGGAACAAATTTACCATTATCTATTCTTTTTAAGGTTTTCTTCTACCTCTCCAATCTGAGTTCTACTGTAATAAGCCAATTTTTTTCCATCCTCTTGGATTTCTAGTTCTTCCATGCTACACATTGATCCTTATCCATCACTGAAAGACTTAATAAAATAATTCTTCCATCACTTTGATATCATGATCAGTAATCTAAACCTTTTCTTCTTGAACCTTGAAACATGATTCAAATCTATTCTTTTCCTCTCCATTTTTTCTGAGCTTATATACCTTATGTTCTTCATTCTTTATTAGAAATTATCTTTTGAAATTTTTAACTTTATTATCCACTTTTATTTCAACTTTTCATTTCAAGGAAGAAGCCATGTGTGTCACTCATATTAGGATAATTGTTAGTCATATTTTTAGTATTTATAACTTTTTCTGACTTTGTACTTCCCTTCATAACTGCTTTCCATTTATATAGAATATTTGCATTTTTGATGTAGTAAATAGTTTCTATGAGTATGCTCAATGTTAGGCATTTCTGTCATAGATGATGGCATGCTTGCTGAAGATCAAGCCTTGCTAAGAGGATCCAAGTAAGTGGCACTTTTGCTTTTGATTTTCTGAATTTTGAAGACCTTCTCTTTGGTATTTGTTGTTTAGTTTGTCTTTGTTTCCTATTTCTAATGCCAATCTGAAGAAAATTTAGAAATTAGTCTTGGGACTCAACTCAACTCCACAAAATCAGTTTCTAAGGTGAAGAGTCTCTAAACTTTATAAGCTCCATTTGAAACATATCTTTAGTTGCCATGAGACTAAATCGTCATCCTTGAGGTTGCACATAAGGCAACCCTCAAAGATGTTGCAACTTAGGCGCACTAGGGGTGACTCCAATTAAGGCATCTTTCCAACAAAAATCCAAAAGTCTAACTATGAAATTTGTCTTAAGTGCCTTAAAGAGAGCAAGAAAAAATAAAGTCGTAGAAAAAATTCAACTACCATTTACCATAGATTGTCTGAGAATGTGCAGGAGTAGACAAGGTCACTTGAAGCAATCATCAAACTACTTGGTCTATTTAATCTGCTGGGAATTTTTAATATCCTTAATGGGAATGCTTTCAGTTCATGCAGAGCAGTTTTGGTACTATTACAGATTGACAGCCTTGTCTAGAACCAGGGTGGTAGGATGACAAAGATAGAACACAAACAGACAAAAAAGCTGAGACAAAAACATACTAACCCATGGACTATACATAATGGAATACAGGAAAGGCAATTCCTGTACTTGGCGTCTTGTTTCCTTTTTCTAAAATCACAATGCTTTGTTTAATTTAACTAAAGAGAGAGAAGAAAATCATCATTTGTTAGTAAAATAAGTTAATTAGTCCAGTTTGTACACCTATCGTCTTTTACGATTTTCAGCTATTGCTAACAATAGCTAAATGGTGCCTAGCGGTAGCTTATATTAGTTAAACAGTGCCAAGCGGCAGCACATAATAGTTAAACGGTGTTAAGCATTGTGCGGTGCGTATAAATAAATACATTGCTGTACTCTTATACATAATGGAATACAGGAAAGGCAATTCCTGTACTTGGCGTCTTGTTTCCTTTTTCTAAAATCACAATGCTTTGTTTAATTTAACTAAAGAAGAGAGAAGAAAATCATCATTTGTTAGTAAAATAAGTTAATTAGTCCAGTTTGTACACCTATCGTCTTTTACGATTTTCAGCTATTGCTAACAATAGCTAAATGGGGCCTAGCGGTAGCTTATATTAGTTAAACAGGGCCAAGCGGCAGCACATAATAGTTAAACGGTGTTAAGCGTTGTGCGGTGCGTATAAATAAATACATTGCTGTACTCTTATTATTGGGTGTATTGTGAAATTAATAAAATCATTTAATTCTTGAGTTCAGTTTCTCTAAGACCATTAAATATTATTACACTCCTATACATATATATTATGGTGAAAAGGCAGCTCACATAAAGTTCTTGTACACTTGAAATTTCCTTATGATTATCGTCAGAGTAGATTGCTAAAGTTGTTGCTTCACCTAATATCTGATATTTGAGTAAAACATTACTTTTCTCTTTATGATTGTCAGGTCAACATCCAAATTGTGGGATCAATTCACCAACTTTTCAAAAGATATGCAGGAGCTCTTGCATGACCAAGTGTATGTTGTAAATGTTCTAGGTACGTCTTTTCCCTACCTACATATAAGTACTTTTCTTTCATTTGTTTCCTGAATATGTTGTTGTTTAAGAAAATTGGAACATTGTTATAATAGTTGAATGTAATGCACAATAAATATAATGAATTTCAGTTTTGAGAATTTAATTTGTATTTTCAATTCCAAACTATGGTATTTTGTTTTTTTACATGAGAATTTAAATATTGTCAGGGTACATAGCGTACAACTTTGTTATTGGAGCTTATTCATATTGGGGGCCAAAGGCAGGATACAACATTTACCATATGGTATTCTCATATATTACCCAATAAATTTATGACTTCTTCACGTTAAATGTTAGAAAATAATATTACCAAAGGTGTTATTTTGAATATTTTATTGAAAATTTGTTTTTGAAACAGCCTTTTGGTTAATGAACCTCACCTATTGGGACAAAACTTGGTTGTTATATTTCACTTATATACAATATTTTAGTCATAACATTGGTCAATGTAGAATCTTCAATTCCATATGTTGAGGACTGAACATCTACAATGTAAAGTTTGCAAGATTGGACATTTGTGAGTGGTTTGACTTGATAGTGGGTGACCTAATAAACTTGGCAACAATCACTTCGATACCTTTTTAATTTGGTTATATCACTACACTAGTCAATGTCGGATCCCCAACCCTTTCATGCTAATGATTGGACATTTGAGAGGTGGTCCAATAAGGATTTGATAGCAAGTAGCCATTAGTTGATGTAAAATATCCAACACTTATTGTTGGAAAGCAACTTAATTGTGGTCACTTCTAGGTCATCTTAATTGCAGCCTCTTTTGGATTTGCCTTAATTGCAACCCCCAGGGTGGTGGTTACTACGTTGACTAGAGATATGGCTCAAGGAGAGCTTATAATAGAGCTTGGTTAATTCTAATCTTACGATTTGATTCTGTGGGATTGAACCCTAAACCCAAATTCTAAGATGTTGCTAGAGTCAAATCCTACATGCATTGTTGTGTCATTTGCATTTGTCATGTTCCATTCCAGAAGCCTTGGTGTGAGGGAGAGTATTGGAAAACTCCTTTAATTGTGATCGTCCAAGGCCTGCCTTAGTTATTGTCTCACTGGGGATTGCGTTAATCAATTTGTCAAGGGTTGTGGTTTGACTAGAGATATGATAAAGAGAATTTATAAAGTTTGGACAATCCTCACCTTACAAATTGGTTGCGTGAGATAGGTCCTAAATCCAAATTCTAAGACTTATTAACGTTATTTTGTTACATTCACTGTAGTAAGTTTTGTATTGCACTTGGGCCTAGTCCTTTGTGGAAATGTTCTTCTTTGATGGTGCTTTTTTTTTTTGACAGAGTAATGCTGACTTGTTGTTTGGAGGCGTGACAATTGTTTGTGGGATTTTGGGGACATTAGCTGGAGGCTTGTTTCTTGACAAGATATCTTCAACCATCTCTAATGCTTTCAAGGTAAACTCAGTTTATTTACATTTACTTATAGTGTGGAATGAGTCAAATGACATAATTCCATTTGTTGTACACTTTTTGACTGGAAAACATATCTTTACGTATTTAAAGGTGTTGGATTTCTTGGATTTGGATGAAAGCTTGACCTAGGTGCAAGATATTCAATTTCATTAGTGATATAGTATAAATAGTCTAGAAGTTGAAGGTTATTTGTTCCACAGCCGCTGACTAAATCTATGTAGAGAAAATAGAATACATGATTGCTCGAATTTCATATAACTGTTTTTGTATTTTCTTTTACAATGGACATGAGTCTTTGGCACCCATTTTGTACTGATATAAATATTAAAATTGGAGCAGAGATCATAACAAGTTTGTATTCCTGTTTTCTGTATGGACAAGTTCAAGGTCTTCATCTTTCATGAGAAATTTTATTTTAAGTTGAAAGAAATAGATGAAATATACTTCTGAGATGATTTACAAATGTGATTACAGTCTCAATTTATACGCTGTTTACAACCTAAGTAAGGAAAGAAATAATAGGTAATGAAAGCAAGAAATAATAGGTGATTAAAGCTGTACAAATCAAATCACTAACAAATCTGTCCTAATAAGTAGAGAATGAAATCTGCACTTAATTACAGAATTATTCTCCTGATTATGCAACATTTTATATTATTGATCTATTCTCAAATCTGTAATGGTTCAATTCTATTTTATATAGAAGTGGTTAAGAATTTTACAGTTGCATGTCCCGGTCTTCTTTTCCCTCTTCTTGAATTTGACTCTGTTCTGTCTTTGTAAGGGTGTATCTACACTTCATGAAATATTTTTGATATGTTGTTTCATTTCTTCTTTGGGTTCCCTGGGTTGCCATTGCAGCTTCTTTCTGGAGCAACATTTCTAGGTGCAATCTTCTGCTTCATTGCTTTCCTTTTCAAGAGCTTGCCTGGTTTCATAGTCTTCTTCTCTATTGGTGAACTACTGATTTTTGTCACTCAGGTAATTTTATGAAACAGTCAGATTAAATTTTCATCTCTTAAAAGTAGGAATGGCAAATGGATTGATTTATCCACTAACCATCCAAATTTAATGGATTGGATCACCGTTTGTTAATGGATAGATATTGAACCATCCAACATATTTTTGCAATCTATTGGATCAAGTAAGTCCAAAATCAGTGGTTGGAAGTATTTAAGGGACGAGTTTTGGACTTAAATAGTGTTTGGGTGCAAGAATGTATAAATAAAGGACTTTCTTTAAAAAAAATATAACACACTCTAAATGGATGGATTGGATATCTATTCATGAAAAGTAGTTAATGGGATTGGTTTGATGGTAGTTTTTAATTAAAGAAGTTATGTATGGACTGATTAATAGTGTTTGGTTTGTAAATGTTTAGTTTCCATTTTCTGTTGAAATTATGGGAATTAAACATTTTCAAACCGAACATTCTAATTGATTCAATATGACATTTCCAGATTTCCTTTATTGGTAAAATGTTTTTTGAGAGAAATCTGCTCATTTAATATAGTCTCTGTTGCATAATCAGGAGAATTATGTTATAATTAAGTGCAGATTCCATTTTATATTTATTAGGACAGATTTGGTAGTGATTTGATTTTATTTGATTTGTACAGCTTTAAACACTCATTATTTCTGGCTTTCATTGTCTATTATTTCTTTCTTTAATTAGGTTGTAAAACAGTCTATAAATAGAGACTGTAATCACATTTGTAAGAGATCTCAGAAATATATTTCATCTATTTCTTCCCACTTGGTATCAGAGCTCCTGATCTAGGAGACTCTGCTTCCGCAATTTTTTTTTTTAGCCTTCATTGCTGTAATCATTTTCCTTGACAGCCTTCATTGCTGTAATCATTTTTCTTGACAGCCTTCATTGCTGCAATTATTTTTTTTTGTTGGACAGCCTTCATTGCTGCAACTTTTTATTTTCCTTATCCTTTCTCCATTGATCACCACCACCACCTTGCACCATTGACCGTTACTGCCACCGCCATTGACCACCGCCGACCACCACCACCGACCACCACTTCCGTCGCTCGCCAGAACTGCCACTGCTCGCCGGAAACCGCCACCGGAAAATTTTTCCGGCGGATTTTTTTTTTTGTGCGTGAACAGGATCAAATTTTGCCAATCTGAAAAAAGTTGGTTTTGAACTCTCATGGACTCCCTTAGTAAGCCATCTAGCTATTGTTCCTTTACTATGAGTGGTAAGAGTTCTAGTTTTTTATCCTTTAATGCTTCTAGTACTGAAAATATCTGGATTATAGACTCTGGTGCTACTGATCATATGACACTTCATTCCTCTTTTTTTTCATCCTACACTACTTTATCCGGTAAGCCATATATTACTGTTGCTAATGGTTCCACTACCCCCATTAATGGTTGTGGTAACATTCACCTTCAACCTTCATTTCCTTTAAAAAATGTGCTTCATGTTCCCAAACTATCCAATAACCTCTTGTCTATTCAAAAGATTACCCAAGATTTAAATTGCGCAGTGGTATTTTTCCCTTCCCATTGTGTTTTTCAGGATCTTGCCACGGGGAAGACTATTGGAATTGCTAAAGAGCAGGGCGGGTTATATTATTTACAACATGAAGAAAGTAAAAAGGGTGCTAGACTACAGGCACACACTTCTAATTTTCAGCAAGGTCGTGAATCTTGGTCATCCTCTCAAATATGGCTTCAACACAGACGTCTTGGTCATCCTCCATTTAGTACCCTAAAGTCCTTATTTCCTGTTTTATTTACAAAAGTGTCTGCTGAGTCATTTCATTGTGATGTTTGTCAGTTTGCTAAACACCATCGGACAACTTTTCCTCCCAATGGTAATAAAAGTTCTAAACCTTTTGATCTTATTCATTCAGATGTATGGGGACCTTCACCTATTCCTAATATCTCGGGTGCAAAATGGTTTGTTTCATTTATTGATGATTGTACTCGGGTTACTTGGATATTCCTCATGAAAGATAAGTCTGAAGTTTTTCACTTGTTTGTAAAGTTTTATAGAATGATTCAAACACAATTTGAAAGTCCAATTAAGAGATTGCTTTCTGATAATGGAAGAGAATATGTGAACCAAAACCTTTCCAAGTTCCTTGAGGAAAATGGAGTTGTTCATGAATTAACCTGTGTGGACACTCCTCAACAAAATGGGGTTGCTGAAAGGAAAAATCGTCATCTCCTTGAGGTTACTCGAGCTTTACTTTTCCAAACATCTGTTCCTAGATCTTACTGGGGGGAAGCAGTCCTGACTGCCACTTATTTGATTAATAGATTACCCTCTCGGGTTTTAGAGGGTGTTACTCCTATTCAGGTTATGACCACATTCTATCCTTCTATTCCCATGTTGAATAGTCTTCAGAATCGTGTCTTTGGTTGTCCTGCTTTTGTCCATGTTCATAGTCCTTATCGGGGTAAGTTAGATCCTCGTGCCATCAAATGTGTCTTCATCGGTTATGCCCCCAACAAAAAGGGGTACAAATGTTATCATCCTCAAAGTCGTAAAGTGTATATTTCCAAAGATGTCACCTTCCATGAAACAGAGTCTTTCTTTCCTAGTTCTCAGCTTCAGGGGGAGAGTATTCAAGAAGCTGAGGACCTTGAGTTGCCACCTTTTCCTTTGTTGCAGGATTTCGTTCTTAGGGAGGATGACAAAGACCCTGCACCAACATCATTACCAGAGAAGAATAATGAAGACAAATATTTTGGAAAACAATATCAGCGAAGGCAACAAGAACCCGTCCTGGTCGAACAGCAACTTCAATTGTCTGAACCGGAGGTAAGAACTCATACCAGTGAGACTCTTGAGGACACCTTAAATACTGCTTTTGAACCTAACCTAAATGATTTACCTATTGCCTTGAGAAAAGAAAAAAGATCTTGTGCCAAATATCCTATATCCCAATTTGTGTCTACAGAAAAACTTTCTATGCAGCACCAGAGTTTTCTTTCAGCTAATGATTCTATCAAAATCCCTTCATCGGTACAAGAAGCCTTAAAAGATGAGAACTGGATTCGAGCCATGAATGAAGAAATGAGCGCGTTAGAAAGGAATGAGACTTGGGAGATTGTAGAGAGACCAAAAGATAAGAAAGCAGTGGGTTGTAGGTGGATATACACAGTTAAGTATAAGTCTGATGGCACACTCGATCGGTATAAAGCAAGGTTGGTTGCAAAAGGGTACACTCAAACCTATGGGATCGATTATGAGGAGACTTTTGCTCCAGTGGCAAAAATGAATACCGTCAGGATTATTCTCTCCCTGGCAGCACACTTTGGTTGGGCAATGCATCAATTTGATGTTAAAAATGCCTTCTTGCATGGAAGCTTGGAGGAAGAAGTATACATGGAGATTCCACCTGGTTATGGTATTGTTAATGAAGGGAATAAGGCGTGCAGACTTAAGAAGGCCCTATATGGTCTTAAACAATCACCTCGTGCTTGGTTTGGAAGGTTTACTCAAGCTATGGTATCTTTGGGGTACCGACAAAGCCAAGGTGACCATACTCTGTTTATAAAACATTCTCAGAATGGTAAACTCACTCTACTTTTGGTCTATGTAGATGATATGATTATTACAGGTGATGATGAGATTGAAAAACAAAATTTGAGGGAGAGACTAGCTGCTCAATTTGAAATGAAGGATCTTGGGAAGCTGAAGTACTTCCTTGGGATAGAGGTTGCTTACTCGAGACAGGGCATCTTTATTTCTCAAAGGAAATACATCCTTGATCTTCTCAAAGAGATTGGTAAGTTGGGTTGTAAGCCCACTGGAGTGCCAATAGAGCAAAATCATAGGATTGGGAATGATGAGGAAAACCCAAAAGTGGAGAAGACACAATATCAAAGACTTGTGGGAAAACTCATTTATCTTTCACACACTAGGCCAGATATAGCCTATGCAGTTAGTGTGGTTAGTCAATTTATGCATGATCCAAGAGAAAGACACTTGCAGGCAGTAGATAAAATTATTCAGTACTTAAAAGCCTCTCCAGGAAAAGGATTGCTATTCAAAAAGGGGGAAAACTTATCCATGAAAGTATATACTGATGCTGACTATGCAGGATCGATTGTTGATAGGAGATCCACCACAGGGTACTGCATGTTCTTGGGTGGAAATCTGGTGACATGGAGGAGCAAGAAGCAAAATGTAGTTGCAAGATCAAGTGCAGAGGCAGAATTTAGAGCCATGGCTCAAGGGGTGTGTGAACTCTTATGGATGAAGATTATACTTGATGACCTAAAAATAAAATATGAAGCTCCTATGGGTTTGGCATGTGATAATAAGTCCGCTATCAGTATTGCACACAATCCGGTTCAACATGATCGAACAAAGCACGTAGAGATAGACCGACACTTTATTAAAGAGAAGTTGGATGATGGTCTTATAGCCACTGAGTACATCCCTTCAAGACTCCAATTGGCAGATATGTTTACTAAGGGACTTTCCACAAAACAATTCGAAGATCTTACTTGCAAGTTGGGAATGATAGATATACATTCACCAACTTGAGGGGGAGTGTTGCATAATCAGGAGAATTATGTTATAATTAAGTGCAGATTCCATTTTATATTTATTAGGACAGATTTGGCAGTGATTTGATTTTATTTGATTTGTACAGCTTTAAACACTCATTATTTCTGGCTTTCATTGTCTATTATTTCTTTCTTTAATTAGGTTGTAAAACAGTCTATAAATAGAGACTGTAATCACATTTGTAAGAGATCTCAGAAATATATTTCATCTATTTCTTCCCACTGTCTCAATTTATTTTCTTTAATTATATTCTTATTTTATTAATATAGTCTCAATTTTTTGGCGTCATTGGTTTGATATTTGGTTGGTTATGGTACTATATTTGTAGGCTCCTGTAAATTATGTCTCTCTCCGATGTGTAAAACCTAGTTTGAGGCCACTGTCTATGGCTATATCTACAGTTTCAATCCATGTCTTTGGGGATGTGCCTTCCTCACCACTTGTCGGAGTCCTGCAGGTAACACCCAAGATTTTCGTGATGTTATAGCTGTGTTTTGCTTTACTCTTATAATTGGATATTGTAATAAATTTTATTAGATGATTATTTGCTCCATGAAAGTAGTGTGCTAGTGAAGTTCATCTTATCCACTATGCTCTTTTTCAGAAAGCTGGCTATGATCTGTTGTAAAAAGTAAGTTTGCATCATCAATCAACTTGAGATTCTGGGAGAAAATATTTTAGACTGGCTCCTGCGAAACGAGCACTCTGCAGAATAATACTTATACACAAGCTGATTATATAGATAATGAATTAATGAAGAGAATTTACAAGATAAAAATAATGGGCTAAGCTAACGTTTTTAATCCTACTTCCTATGTTACAATGCACCTAGCCTAGCTTTCTTTGTAAGTGGGATAATCATTCAATTAATGTATTTCTCAGCAAATCACAAGAAAAGTACATGTTCACTTGATTTTATTTATTATATAGCACTGTTCTTTTTTAACTGTCTTAGTGGTGAGTACACCCTCCCCAGTCCTCACATTATGAGAATTTCATTGGGTTACCCTTTGTTCTTTCTAGTTTCCTCTTTCTCAACTTGTCTCTCCTTGTTGATGTGAAGAAGTTTCTAGTTTTCATCTGTTAGAAGATAACTAGTATGCCACTTCATTGTCTATTACAAAAATGTACTGAGAACAACACATTTCTGTTTTACATTTTGATGTCTCCATTGTCCAGAGTTGCTGACTTTATATTCTTGGCATATTTTTTATCCTTTTTCATGCAAATAATATAGTTTAAAGCGTTGTTTTGACTCTAAGCAAATTGGTTTTCCTGGGCAGGATCATATTAACGACTGGAGGAAAACATCACTTTGTTTAACATCCATTTTCTTTCTTGCTGCTGTTATATGGTTCATAGGTAAATGGCATGCTGATATGGTTTCACTTTGCTATTCTTAATACTTTCTGGTATCCATTTAAGTTTATTATAGTTTTGGATTAATTTCTTCACAATACATGAAGGACACTTAGATGTTGTGCATGTGTATTATCTTTCTAATTGAAAATAAAATGATAATATCCAGTAGGAAGATGCTGAAAATTCTCAACTACAACCTCTAGTCCCTCTACATTCTCAAGGACCAGTAGAATTAATCATTCCTTTTCTTCAACATTTGGGGAACTATAAATCATAAATGAAAATAAATGCCAAATTTAGCTATTTTTTTACGCTGTAATTAACCTTTAAGTGTTAACTTTGTGTTAAATGTAATTAACATGTTGCAGTAAAGATTCATGGTGATGAAAACTACCTTAGTGAGTGATTATTCTGGTCGATACCCTTCCTTATATATAAATTTATGTTTGAGTGATGATGCCTAAGAATTGTTAGTGGACCTACGCACCAATTATTTAACAATAGCATCTAATCGCTTGAAGAAAAAGAAAGTTATGCTGTTGAAAGTAGACATATGGTTGGACTGTAGTTAATTAATAAATCCTATTAAATATTACAGGAATCTTTATGAAAAATGTTGACTTATATGACAAAGAAGACGAGGACCGATCTGTCCCATCTAGAAGAGGGAAACTGACACCGTTGCTTGAAGGGAGCAGAGATACATCCAGTGAAATCTAGTTTCTCTTTCAATAGTGCTAATACTATGTTTCAAGTGTATATTAACTACAACTTAAAAGTCGATAGGTAGCCTCTTTACTACCACGAATCATGTGGAAAAGGGTGGATGATGGTTTGATACTATGTCATGTTATCAGTGAGATAGATGGCAATACTCTTGGAAAAATTTTACGGGTCAATTTGTTGCTATATGTAAATTTGTAATTATCCAGTCTTTCCATGAAAAATAAACCAGCAAGGGATATTTTGTTATGGGCGTGTGTACTTCACTAAAGCAGGTTATAGCTTTTATGTTTTTTTTTATCTGTTCCTCTCAGATTTTAGGAAGGTGAGTTATCGGTATCAATATGAATATATATATATATATATATATTCTATTTCTTTAATCATGAGCGGGACATTTTTAAAGATCATGTGATACATTTAATAACGAATACAATAGCGAAAGATGGTGAAAAGTTTGACAGAGAATGGAAATTGTAATGGAAATTTTTTCTTACAGAAAATGTCCACTACCTAACATGTTAGCCAGATTTCTAGTTGTCCGTGGAAGATGACTGATTTATTTTTTTTCGATTCCATTTTGTAGTGGAGTGTTTACTTATATTAGTCTCAGCAGTATTTTAGGAATCAAATTTGAGGAATTCATGATTCATATATTCTGTTATCAAACTTAATTGTTTTGATTTTTTTTGTTTCAAAATTGTTTTTGGACATATGAAGAGTATTGTGTTAGTATATTAAGATTCAATTATTGAAATTAACAATTCTTCTATTGCTATTTATGTATATAATTTGTTTCCTTATTTCATTCCCAATTTTATTTTAAAGATTTGTATATCTATGTGAAACATTTATTTATCTTATAAGTTAGTTATTACCTTGTTCATTTAATAATTAATGAAATTGTTAGAAGCCATAAAATTTCTATTATCAACAATTTGACGTACATGATATAATAAGAAATAATCATAAACCTAGTATGTCATGATAAAAGATAATTATAATAAGGTTACACACTTGTAAGACTTACCTAAAATTGAATTCAATCTAATACTTACTACTAACATTTTCTCTTTATATTATTCAAGAAGATTAAAGGTTACAATAATTTGACTATAAAGACAACCATTTTTTGATAAAGTAGCATTATTCCTTCTTATAAACTATATACTATATAGTTAGAAACTAAGATCTTAAAAAATCACTGCTGAGTATTGGATAAATGATAGTTATGTGAGTATTGAATAAATGATAGTTAGGTAAGTATTGGATCAATGATAATTATGTGAGTATTGATATATGATAGTTATCCAAATGGTGAGGAATGTCAAAATTTACAATGGGTTGACCCAAACAAGAACTCTAATAATGACAAGATATGTTTCTTTTAAAAAAAATTATATAAAAGTTTCTTAAAAAATCATTTCAAACATTACTTTATTATTTAATTCTAATAAAGTAAACACCTTACTGAATAAAAAAAGAGTAATAGATTATTATTTTTTACCAATAATAAAAATGAATGATGTTGAGAAAGTATTGATTTGTGTTTTTTACTTGTAAAACAACTATTTTTCAATTTTTAGAGTTATTTTTCAATTATTTATATATATTATACTGTATAACTTTTATTAGTATAATACACAAACATATATTATGAAGAACTTTTTTGGGTAGGTTTTGATATTTTTTATTTTATTTTATGTTATCTTCTGAAGTATTTATTGATTTAGGATAAAGAAATCATTTTAATACGTTTGAGAGAGAATCTACAAATATCCAACCCGCTCCACTTGAAATTCATTCATAAAATCACGAAGACTCAAATGTAAATGTAATAGTTAACATTGTTGTCACTTTATTAGTCTTTATTGATCTTTAATTTTGTTTTTATTTTTTTGCGTCTTTTGTGTAATTTTAATCTTTATGTAGTATTTAGCTATACAGATATACCAAAAGAGGATGCATGATCGAATAATGTAAAACAAATTGATTTGATGGAAATAGACTTAAGATTCGTTTTGCAGTTTTCAATTCAATTATATATTTCTGATCGGCTGATACTTTTTTAATTACTTTTTAATTCATGGCCAGTGTTCAAGATTGCTGGTTAATTTCAGTTTCATTCACATGATGTTGATGTTAAAAATGGAGATTTAACTAGGTAATTCATCAAAATTGAAAACCGCTAAATAAGGGGATAATTGGAGGTGTAAAAGGTAGTAATATGGTGCAGGTTCTCAAATACATCAAAATAAAATACTTGTTTTGATTATATAATTACATTATCACAAAATCATACGTCTTATTCCTTTTATTTTTTCATTGGATAAAAAGCTTATACTAATAAACGAGTTTTTAGATGGGTTTTAGGTTCTTTTGCAAACTATTTTGTGTGCTTGGCTGGGGATTTTATTTACAAGTTTTTAATACTTCTGACTATTCTTGATTACGTTGTCCATTCTATCATGCATGAGTTTTTTTTTTAATTCTCTTGCAATTGCTATTCAATATAAAAACTCTTTTTTATTATTTTCATCATATAATAATAATAATAATAATAATATTATTATTATTATTATTTATTTTTAATGAGATGTTAAAAGTTTATTGTTCAAATTTTTTATGTTTATATCTTATCATTTATTCATCAACTCATAAACAAACTTACTATTTTTAAAGGATAATCCAAATTCTGTCAGATTAATTTGTTGGATATCAATTCCTATTTGTGATGAACTGTGGAGTTTTAATTCTTAATAAAAGAAAAACTACTTTCTTAGAGAAATTGTGAGGGTGAAAATTCTTTTTCCCTTCTCTTGTTCCTTAAGACTTGATCAATTATATAGACTGAATTATTTTTCATCAAAATTAGAAATGAAATAATCATAATATAATAATTTAATTGTTTGATTATAAAACAGTTATCAAACTTATTAATTGATTATATTTGTTGAAATCATATTTTTAGAGATACAAGTTAAGTAGGAGATAGTCTTGCCAAATATTAATTATCATTATCTTTAAACTCATCTTTTACTAGTTTGCTCCCACCTTATTCTTATTTGCTTTTATGTGTTGATAAAGTTGGAAATATGTACTCTTGCTGTATTTTTTATTCATAAATAAAAATAAATTTAAAAAAATTTGCCTTCTTCATTCCTATTATAAAATACAATAATTTTATTTCTAGCATACATTATATATATATATATATATATGTACATATTTATTGAACAAAAAACATAATACAAATATTAGTTAATTTACACTGTTAATTTAAAATTTAATAAAAAACTTGCATTAATAAAAATTCTCTGTACTTATTTATTTCGAGTTTTTATATATAAATAAAAGTTAGGTAAGAAAACATCAATGATAGACTTATGAAATTTAATATTTATTTAAACACGATGACAATGATAATTATATTTATAAAATTTTAAATAATAATGTTACTATTCAAGTTTATGTAAATAATAATGTTTTTGTATCATAATTTTTTGTGGTGGAGAACAATCGATTTTTTAAGTTTATAGTGTTTTGATAATAGTATTTTAGAACTAATTATTAAATAACTATTTTAAACTTATAGACTTTTATTATTTTTAAAAAATTATTTAAATTTGTATTTATCGTTTATTTCATTCTTGTTTTTGTAGTACTCATCATGTGTCAACAAAAAAAAGGTAAACTTGACAGTCACAACTTTTAAAGTCTGCAGTTCCATTACCCGCATTCTTAACTAGCCTCCAAACAACTAGTGACACTAAACATATAAGGGTGATGAATAATACGAAAAGAGAAAAGTTTCTTTCAACAGCCTCTTTAATAAAAAAAACATATATTTAACAAACAATTATAATAATATAATAATACTTTAAATTAAAAAAAAAATATTAAGATATGTGTTTCAACTGTTCACAGTGTCAACATATGATTATTGATAACAAAACTTCTTCTTGGGGAAGAAGCATATTTGGAATACCCTTGTTGACAGGAAAGCGTCGCCCAGTTTCAGGGCAAACAAGAGCTCCTTCCTCAAGGTGGAGTTCCAAGAGAGCATGGTGAAACCTGTTCAGAAATTCATCAGAGTTCAGCATGGAAGAGTCTGCCTTCTCAGGTAGTTCAGTGTATCCCATGGCTCGTGATGCATCAACGAAAGCCTTCCAATGAACCTTCTGAAACATCTTTTTCAGAAATTCCCTATTCATTTCCACACTCTTTTCTGCTACTTTCTCTGCTTCAATGCGCAGTGGGAACCCATTCACCACACCCTTTATGTTCGATGACAGCATGTTATGTGTTAGCAGTCTCATCTTTACTAACAACTCACCACCACTTCAAACTTAGCCCTAACAATGGCAGCAAACGATGTGGAGCGTGAAGTTAGCTTTAGCAACTGCAAAGTCACAACGCTCCAATGTTCTGTGTGTGGCAAGGTTCTCTATTTCATTCTTATTAAATAGACCAAGCAATTTTAATAGTTTGTTGAAAACTGGAGTCATCTTATAATATAAATAAATAGATGTTATTCTCTAATAAGAATTGACTAATTTATCTTATTAATAAGATTTGACTAATTTATCTTATTGTTATGTTTTTTAACTAATTTGGTGTATTCTTTTTATTTAAGAAATTAAGATTTCCATAGATTAAAGAGGTGATAATTGATATGATTGGGATTTATGAAATTAAATTTGTTTTTAAATAAGTTATATGATAGACAACTTTCTAAAACTCGATCCCAATATTTTCATATTTTAGTTTATTATATCCTTTTAATTTGTCCTCCAATTGACTGTTATCTTTATTTTTATTTTTTTATATCTTATTTTATTTTTTAATCTTTATGTTTTATAATTTATTTTAATTTTATTTTTATCTCTTATCTTTGTTATTAATATCTCTTAATTTTATTTTTCTTTATCTTTTATTTTTTCTTTATCTTTTATATTTTAATTTTATATAAATTAACAGGTGAGTAATTGGTTAGTTTATTAGGAATAAATTATTAAAGTTAACAATTATTCAATTTCTATTTATCTAATTCCTTATTTCATTATAAATTTTAAAGATTTGTATATATGTGTGAAATATTTAGTTCGAATCTTATAAGTTAGTTAGAATTATATAAATTAGTTATTATTTATTTATTTTAATAATTAATGAATTTGCTAGGACATAAAATTTAACAACTTCTTCTATTATCTCTAATATATTTATCAATATCAACAAATAATATTTACTTAACAATAATTTATATACAAACTGTGATAAGATATAATCATAATCCTGATAGAAAATAAGACTACAAAAAAGTTTATATAAGAAATTTAGTACTAACAAAAAAATTCATTTAAACTTGAATTGAATCCTTTACTCATCATTAACCCTTCTCCATATACTCAAGAAGATTCATGTGACCCTTCTCCATATACTCAAGAAGATTCATGTGACTATAAAGATGATTATCTTTTTAATAAAAAATTATTCGTTCCTATAAATTATGGAGGTATAAATTAAAATCTTTCAAAAATCACGAGCAACTACATGTGAATATTGGATAAATGATAATTGTTCCATCAACAATTTTAATAATATCAAGATAGGTTCCTTTTCAATATTTTTTAGCTTCTATGCCAGATTGAGTGTTATGAGATGTACTTTTATAATACACATTCTGAAATATATTTATAAATTTAAAAATATATTTTGGAGTGTAACACGTCTTAGAATGTATTTGTGGATCTAAAAATTTAGTCTGTACATTTCATAAAGTATTATTGGATTGTGCAATCTTCATTATATTAATATATTTCAATTATACATTTCATATGATATTTTCGGGATTTAGAAATACATACCAAATGAACAATTCGTAATTTATTTTTTCAAGAACACAATTATCATTTCATTCTCTCATAAGGGGGTGTAGATTTAAAAACTTGTGGAGATTTAAAATCTCGTGGGTGCATAGTGCAATACTTTTTTTTGTCATGACCATTTATCATAGGACATTACATTCTGCATCCCCTCTATTGATGTTGCAATCTTGTAAAAATTGAATTTTCAATTTTACCCTTCAGAAATATGTATTATGGTTCTGCAATTTAAAATATATTTTTGAAATAATGCACATTCCTTTTTGAATTTAGAAACAAATTCTAGATGTAAATTTTTAAATGTATTAATACATTCCATAATACATTTATAAAATCTGAAAATACATTTCAATTTCAAGATGTGCATTCTAAAAAGAATTACCATATTAGACTATTTAAAAGGTATTCCATAGATAAGAAATATATGTAATCTAGAATATATGTGGGAACAAGTATATGATTTTCCCTCATAGATACCAATGTTTTAAAACATAAGGATGATAAAATGCAATATCCTCTCTCAAATAACCATTATAAATTATTATAAAAAATATTCAAGTTAATAATAATCTGTATTTAATTACCATTATAAAATATTATGAAAAACTCAAGTTGATAATAACCCGTATTTACTATTTATTGAAAATACAGAAGTTGTCAAGTTACTAACCCGTATTTGATTATTAAGAAAATGCTTTTGAGGAATCTTCATAAAGGACATTTCCTATTCCTTGTTCTTTTTGTCTTTTTCAGTTTCATACCTTGTCATTTTGTCAAATGATGTACATTCATGATCGCATTGGTCATTTTATTGAGTTTTTTATACATCATTTCTTATTTGATGGAAAAAAGTGGTGAATGGGTAATTCTATTAGTTATCCTTGCAATACGAATGAAAAATAAAAATAAATAAAATCATTAATGTATCATATAGTACAGGCTCCTTTTAAACGTTGTTCACCAAAAATGTAAATAAATTTGAAACAGTAATTTTTTTCTTTTTTGTTTCTTACAAAAGCACAATTTTTTTTGTTTTTACTTAAATCTTAGATTACACATCAAATATATTTATTACAATATATAAGAGAAATAATATTATTATTATCATATATATATATATATATATATAAATATATATATATACCATTAACTACATTTTCAAATTCAATATTTTGACTTCAATTATTATTCTGTTTAAAATAATATATACATCAAGTATAAGTACATTTTTTCCCTTTTCATACAAATCTACATTATATATTGTTTCTGTAACATTTTTCATTCAAATTATAGATTATACATAACATTCAGTGATAAAAAATAATTAGTTGCTATAGTGACTAAATTAGAAACTATTTTAAAGACTAAAAAATTTTTTGTTTTTAAATTAGTTTATATTATTGTTAGATGATATCTAATTAACAAAAGGTTTTTTTACTACCAAATTTAGAAACTAAATAATTGGTAGTTAAAATCTTTTTGCTAATTAGATACCAATTTAAAAATCATTTAACAATAATAAAAACTAATTTAAAAACTAATTTTTTTAGTTTCTAAAATGGTCTCTAATTTAGTTACTATAACAACTTTTTTTTTCTCTAAAATTGGTTTCTATTTAATATTTGTCTTGTAGCTATATAAAAAATAATATATGTATATATACATTTTAAATACATAAAATTAAAATTAATATGAATATTAAATTTAACCTAGTAAAATAAGATGTATAACAAAAAATACACGCTCAAATAGTATAATAAAATTATCATCATCACTGATAAAAGATTAAATTACAAATTAGATAATATTGATAAAATATTAAATTGGTAACTTATATAAAATAGATTCCAAGATCTATTAATCATGTTCATGGTCAATAAAATAAAATTGGTTAAAAATTAAATGTTTAAATGTAATAAATATCCAGTTATAATAATCAGACTCAGTCAAATATATAAACAAAATAAAAATATCGAAAAAATTATTATCTGACGAAAGATTAAATGGGAAAATAAGATTAAAAAAAGATGGCAAAATCTATCAATGTTCAAATTCAATAAAATAAAATCGGTAAAAATATTTAAGTGGCCAATAAGATTAAGTATCTTTTCATCATACCCAGAATAAATAAAATATTATTAAAATTAATGAGACAATATTAATAATATAAAATAGCTAAAAATAATTTTTTTATTTTTTCGGAGTTAATGAGACAATATTATTGATGAAATTAATTATATTCATAAATAAGATACTATAGATAGCGAGATATATTAATTACATTCATATACAATAAAACAAAACAAAATATGTATTTATCATATTTAGAATCAATAAAATATTCATGGAAACAAATTTATCATACTCACAATTAATAAGATAATACCGGTAAAGATAAAATTAATAAATAAGTTAAAATAAATAATGCGATCTATTTATTATTTCCACAAGTAATAAGATAATATCTTTAAAAATTATTTTGATAAATAAGATTAAATAGATAGCAAGTACAATGAATCATGTTCAGATAAACTGTATTACTAAAAGATAGTATTACTAAAAGATTAGATTAGTAAATAATATAAAAATACGTAGAAATATTTTTTTGTTATAGTTTTAGAGTCAATAGGACAATATTAATATAATTAAATTAGTATTTATAAGAATATATAATGAGAATTATCTCATTGATCTAGTCATTTTTTATTTTATTTTGTACAGGATAATACTTTAAAGGCACAATAAATTTTTTTAAAATGAAGATACACATTTAAAAAGGAACTATAATATAGTGGAATAAAAGAAGAAAAAGAAAAATAATTAAAAGTGGCAATAAAATCTTTCACTGGGGAGATGGAAAAAACAAGTAACCATCCCGATAGTAATTAGGCTAATGTTTAGGGTGATTGATTTTATATAATTCAAACTTTTTTGTTACAACACAAGTTGATTAACACGTATAATGAATAAGTATTTAATAATTTTATTTTTATATAATAAAATTTATATATATATATATACTTAAAATAATTATAAAATTAAAATTGAAAAATGGTGATAAAACATATTTTTATGTGTACCAGTAAAAGATAAAATAGTTAGTGAGATATATATTCGAATATAATAAAATATGATAGGTGAAAATAATTATACCTGTAAATATAATAAAATATTTATCTATCGAATTCGAAGTCTGAAAAAATAATATTTATAAAATATTAAATTACTAAAAAAAGTAATCTGGTAAATAAAATTAAATATATAGAAATATTTAATTAGTATATCCTATATATTGATGAGATTAGTGCATAAGATAAATAAATAAGATAAACCCTAAATCATAATCTTATAATCTTGTTGAAAGTCAAAAAGTTAAATTGATAAAAAGATTTTATTGATATACAAAAGATCTCATATAAATATTTTAAACTATGAGATTGTCTCTTCTATATAATACACACACTAAATCATTCCATCATTTTATAACATACAAATTTTTATTTTGAGAGTTCAAATTTGAATCGCAATACAACACAGATATGATTACTTCAAAATTGGTGAAGAAGACACAATGTAACAAGAGGCAATATGATGACACTAGCGAGTCTGCTCCTTTGATTCCAATGGAACCACTTCCAAGAGACAACAAGAGGCAACTCACCGACACTAATCAGTCTTCTTTGATTCCAATAAAATCAATTCCACAAGACTTGTTGATCAATGTGGTTGCAAGGATAAGCTCTGAATCTTACATTGATCATTACAACATGAAAGTATGCTGCAGAGATTTTTTTCATGCTTCAAAAGACAACTACATGTGGCAACAAGTTTCTTTGGAAAAGTTCCCCTTAATTCCATGGTCACATAAAGAAGCTTTTGATTCTTTTATGCAAAATTGTAAAGAAGGTGGAAATATAGAAGCTTTGTATAGAGTGGGATTGCAAGAATTGAAGAGTTTCGTTGGAAATATAGAGAAAGGCATGAAAGACTTGAAGATGGCTGAAGAAAAGGGTCACTTGGAAGCAAAATATACATATGCTTTGATTTTATTATGCTCTTACGACGGTAATTTGAGAAAAGAAGGAGTTGAGTATATGCAATTTTTGAGAAATGCGAAGTGTGTTGTAAATTGCAGAAATAAGGTAAGAACATTATTGGAAGGACTATGGAAAAGACCTTATGGAACAATAATGCGCAATCCAACTCCTTTATGTTACGAGAAGCCATGCAAATGTTGGAATCTAAAGAAAGGGACTTGGCAATTGGTAGATAATGAGGATGATGATGATAGTATTCAAAATTCATGTGAGAATTGTAGGTGGGATGTTGAGTTAGATTTTTTTTATGATGTTTTATTTTATCCTTTTTAGTTTTACCAATCTTCAAATGATAAGATTTTTCACGTTAATACTAGTGAAGATACATTCTGTAATGTTTTGTTTTGATGGTTGAAATCTTTTACTTCTAAACATGATTAGTCTCCTATAATTTTTTTCATTTAAAAAAATAATGTACAAGCAAAAGATAATTAGTGATACATTACTTAAAATATGAAAGGGAGAAAATATTCATCTAATTAAATTTATGATTTTTCTTGAATTAACTAATCAATATATAATTTTAATTATTTTTTGTGCGAAGACTATTAATTTTTACCAACTAAAACTTGCAATTTTTATTCGTTAGTTACTAATTAATGACTAGTAGAAAAGTATAAAATTGTATATTGTAATATTTACTGTTAATATCAAAATTGACTAAATGGTGAATCTTGATTTTCTTGTGAATCACATTTCATATTTATTTATAATAATTATAGAGCAGACTCTTTAGAAAAAAAAAATGTTATTCACCAAATTTTGTAAATAAATTTGAAATAATAACTTTACAGTAATTTTTGTCTTTCCACAACACTTCTTTTCAAAATATTATCTACCTAATTATGTACCATTATTATAAAAAAAATCATTTGATTTCATGATAATTTGAGGTTGAATAACCTTTTAAAAGAGTAATATTTAAGGGTACTTGATTGAATTTTGAATTTTTAGTTTCTTGGTGGAAATCTGAAATCGGGAAATGAAGCAAGATTTTTAAGGAATGATTTTTATTCAAATTTCTGAAAAACAATTTCATTAATGCGGTGAAAAACTGATTCTTTTTAGTGAAAGTAACTTTTTTTTCTGAAAAAGAAAATTATATTGTATTTATTACATTGTGTGGTAATTTTTTTTTTCAGCAAAGAATTAATAAAATTAAATTGAGGGACACTTTAGGGGTGTCCCAACTCTTTTAAAAAAAAACTAAAAGCCAAAAATCAAATCTAACATATAGATTAAACTAACCTAGACAAACAAACATGCCTAGGCATCCAGAATAAACAGACCCAGCAACATACAAGACTAACTCCTCTCAAAAAAATCTCAAACCACTCCTCCTAAAGGTATGAAAGTTGCCCCGCATTACCTTCAAAAAATCGCTCGTACACCTATACCACCCTCTTTTAACTGATCCTAAAAAGCATATACTCACCCCAACTCAAGATTTAACTATATATTACAAGGCACCTTCACATTTCCAGATTCAGAAAAAGCCTGCTACTTGGCTGCAATATCGGGCTCGAGACTTCCTAAGCGGAAAGTCCAACATCCTGTTTCGGTCAGATGAAAAAAATGCTGCAATGCCTAACACTAGACTAACACAGTTGGTTGACCATAACACCCTGCAGAGCCATCCAACTACTTAGAGAAAATTCTGATGTACCACAGTAGCATCACAACATGCTTTTGCAATGATCTTTCATGAACACTCCACTTTCCAAAAATTCTTCTTTAAAACCTCTGCTTAATTCTACTTCCAACTTTTCTTCGGCATCATTCCAATATCTCCCAGAGAAAACTCTTTCTTCCAAACCTAATATGACGTTATATACATGGGAACTCCGCATACCTTCAAAGTGCTTTACTCTCATCCTGCTCCTTAACCGAAATATATCCCTGCTCCCCACGGCTTAACCTGCATAAAAAAGAAACAACCTTCCCCTCCACACAAAGCCAAAACACATAAACCAGAACAACAAAATATGTATGAATTGAACACACCAATAAACAAGTAAAAAGCTGCACTTACCTTGTTACCATATTGACACAGGTTAATGGTGATAAAATCCAGTCTGAAAATGAGAATGTGACTTTCTTATCTTTATGTTTCATCCAAACCCATGATTGTACTTGTGCCATAGTAAAGATTTCCTCTGCATCTACCTTTGCTTGGTTAAAAGTGACCCTATTTCTATGCTTCCATATACTCCATACAATTGAAACCCAAAGGCTCTTCCATAATCTATTGCCTTCCTTGTTAAAACAAATACTAGAAAATTGTTCAAAATGATGATACAACTCATTGTGGTTCACCGAACTAATTCCCATCCAGCTAAAGCACATATTCCATACTTTACTTGATTCCCTACATGAAAGGAGAATGTGTGTGGTTGTCTCCTCTTCCTTTTCGCATAAAGCACATAAAGTGTCACTTAGAGACACACCCCTTTTACTCAGATTATGTTTTGTCGCGATCCTATTCAAGAGTGCTCTCCAAACATAAAACATAGCTGAGGGCAAAACCTTCAGACTCCAAAGAGAACCGAACACTGATTCCCCCCAGGCCTGTAATTAACTAACTTATTATAAGCAGATTTAACCGAGAAAGTGTATGATGGAGGGTCGTTCCATATCCTTACATCCTCCTTTTCAGGTTGAATTATCACCAATGATATTAAAGACATAAAATCCTCCACCATAGTCTTCTCCCACTCAAACCATTCCCTTCTCCAACTGAACTTCCACTCCCATCTGTCTGTGTTCCAACTGCCAAAACTTTCAATACTCTTATCTTTAAGCTCAGAATTGTTGTATATTCTTTCGTACCTTGCTTTGAGTTGACCAATTGCTAACCATTTGTCTTCCCAAAATTTGATCTTTTCTCCTGATCCTATTTTCCAAGTTGTATTCTGATTAAACCAGTTGTCGTCTTGGTATGAGAGACCTACTTTGCATAAGTCAATCCACCATCTTGATGTAAGCCTACTTCGTTTCAGTGCATGTAAGTTCGACAACCCCCTCAAATCGTATTTAGATTCCAACACCTCCTTCCAGAGTCCGCACTCTGTGGAATGTAATCTCCATAACCACTTTGCCAAGAGAGCCTTATTAAACAAGTCGATACGTCTAATTCCTAGGCCTCCCTCCTCTTTCGCTTTACAAATATTTTCCCAGCTCGTCCAAGCGATTTTCCTCTCTTCCGATCCCCACCCCCATAAAAACTTCCTCTGTAATTTAATAATTTCCTTACACACTCCAGTTGGGGCTTTAAAGAAGGATAAAAAAAAGAGTGGTACGACATTGATAACAGATTTTATAAGACAGACTCTTCCCGCAAACGACAGATTCCTACCCTTCCATACGAACAATTTCTTTCTTATCTTGGATAACACTGGTTCCCAAAAGGCACACCTAGCTGGGTTGCCGCCAATAGGTAGGCCTAAGTATGTGAACGGTATATCCATTAGACTGCAATGGAGTATTTCTGAATACATTTTCACCTCGTACCTATCTACTCCGATTGCCCCAATCTTGCTCTTATGAAAGTTTACTTTAAGACCCGAGCTTAATTCAAAACATCTTAAAATAGCCTTGATGCACATAATATTCTGCACATTTGATTCACATACGAAAAGGGTATCATCCGCAAATTGTAGTAAATTCACCTCCACCTTTTTATCCCCTATTTTAACACCTGAGAGCAAGTTTTTTCTTGTCGCTTGTTTTACTAACCCAGCTAAGCCTTGAGCGACAATCAGAAACAAGAACGGTGCCAACGGATCACCTTGTCTAAGATCTCTAGTTGGTTTGAATTCCTTTGTCGGACTACCATTTACCAAGACCGAAACTGTAGCTGATTCAAGACAGGCTCTGATCCACTGGACCCATTTCCCACAAAACCCTAGTCTTCCCATCATATAAAATAAGAACTCCCAACTTACCGAATCATACGCCTTCTCAAAGTCAAGTTTCACAATCACCCCGCTTTTCCTCCTTTTTTTCAATTCGTCCACAACCTCATTCATTACGAGGACACTGTCTAACAAGCCTCTATTAGACAGAAAAGCTGATTGCGAACCATCTATCACATTCCCAATGACCTTTTTAATCCTATTTGCTAGCACTTTTGTCAGAATTTTGTACAAACAACCAACAAGAGATATAGGTCTGTACTCTTCAAGGGATTGAAGATTCTCTGACTTTGGGATCAACGTTATGAAAGATGCATTACAACCCTTTGGGATCGTCCCTTCTTTATGAAAGAATTTTACGGCCCCCAACATGTCTTTTTCTAATAAACTCCAATTATTTTTAATGAAGCTGAAAGTTACACCATCTGGGCCAGGACTTTTTTGACTATCACAATTCCAGATGGCTTCCTTTATTTCTTTATCATCAAACGGATCTGTCAAGAACCTATTTTCAGATTCAGATATCTCCTTGAAAACCACATTATCCAACCTAACTCCAATATCTTCGGTAGCCGACATCTTCGTTTTGTAGAAATCCAACACCATCTCTTTTACCTTGTTTGGTTCTTCCACCCAGTTCCCAGATAGTTTACAATTAACTCCTTTTATCTCATTCCTCATTCTCCTCCATTTTATCGAGGCATGAAAGAATTTGGAGTTTGAATCCCCCTGCTTAATCCATAATGCTCTTGATTTTTGATGTAGAAGGGATTCGTTTCTCTCATTTATGACTTGTAATTGGCTCAGAAGCTCTCTTCTTTCTATGATCCTGTTTTCATCCAAACCGTCTTCATCGTCTCTCGAATCCAGCTCTTGTATTTTCCTCAAAATCTCATATTTTATCTTATCAGTATACCCAAAAACATCTTTATTCCAACCTTTGAGGTCGCTCTTCAACATTTTCAGTTTCTCTTTTAGCACCAAGATTTCGTTACCTTGAACTAAGTAACTGTCCCACTTACTTCTAACAAAATCTTCAAACTCTTTATTTTCCTGCCAAATGTCAAGAAACCTAAAAGGTTTTGGACCCCAATCTGCCACGTTTGATTTTAGCACTAGCGCGCAATGATCAGATATTTGTCTCTCTGTAATGTATTGCTTACTCCCTGACCAATGTTGTAGCCATTCAAAAGACACCAGATACCTGTCAAGCCTACTCTTTGCTTTACCATTAGGTCTATACCAAGTGTATTTTCTTCCAATATAGGGTATATCAACTAGCTCCATATTATCAATAAAGTTATTAAAACCTTCCATTTCTCTCTTATTGCCTCTTACATTATTAACCCCCTTTCGTTCCCTTACATTTCTTATGGAGTTGAAGTCCCCCAATATACACCAAGAATTACACAGGTCCCTTTGTCTAATTTCCAATAACTCTTTCCACATTTGCAATAACAACAAAGATATTTTTCTCCTTAAACCATCCAGAAAACACTATGAACCGTCTATTGATTATGTTACTGTTACACTGGAAGAACATTTTGTGTCAAATCATAAGAATACCCCCTGACCCATTAGATGGTTCGCTATATAAGAAATCAATGTCATTGTCACCCCATAACTTACAACATAAATTTAAGTTGAAATTATTCATTCTTACTTCTTGCAAACACAACATTTTAATCCCTTCCTTTCTAATCGTTTCCTTAACATACCTCCACTTTACAGCGCTCCCAAACCTTCTCACGTTTAAAGAAAGAATTCTCATTAACAACCTATAGCCTCCCCCGCTTCCCTTTTGAGTTTCATAAACCTGTCTCTTTTTTCTAGTTCTTCTAGGCTTACCATAACTTTTCCTTCTTCCCCACATGTAGCCCCTAGTTGTTTACCCAATTCCCAAACTCTAATTGTTTCAAGACTCCCATGTTTCAACCAAAATAAACGATTACAATTATTAATGGCCGAATCAGAAGCAGAATTACTAATTTGAGATAGTACTGACCTTATGTTCTTACGTTCTTCCCGCTTGCTACTTTTGCTTGATTCGCCCACCCAGAACACTCTCCTTTCCATTGTTGCAGAAGAATTAGTAGTGATCGAATTATTGACTTGCTTTCTTTGGTTGTCCCCTGCATCCAAGATCAGTTGGGTCCCCTTGTTCCTTTGCTTGCCGAAAGGAAAGTATGGGTCTTTGATTCTGCTTGATTTTGAATCCAATTGGGTTTGCCTAAGTTTATGTTTGTTCTTCGTGACAACAAAGGCCTGTTGCTTAGAAAATTGGTTAGCCTCCCCCTCTTGTGACTCTCCTAATGAATCCTCCACCCTCGATACTGACTTAGATGAATCGAGAGTCCCCCCTTTATTCTCTTCCGCCATCGTCGATGCTTGAACGGTTGAAACTTCTGCTCCTTTCATTTCCACTCTTTTCGTGCTAAGAGGATTTCTCCTACTCTCCCCGGTATCCCCCGACGACCTAGAGGGGATTGCTGTGATTACTTCATTTGTAAATATCTCATGGTGTGGTGAGGCTTTGTCTTCCCCAAGTTGGCCTCCCTGTTCTGATTCGTTGAGATCCTGGGAGTTTTCGGAGATGGTCAGGCTTCCAAGCGGCCCAATCCAGAGCTGCTCCTCTCCATGGACAACTGGGTCACTTAGCCGCTTAGCCTCGTTAAGGTTTTTACCTATGCACCCCCCTTCCTTCACCACATATGATGCATGGGTCTCCCCTTCTTGGGCCATTTCTGGAGGCCCAAACCGCTTGTCCACGTCAGCCCTACTTGGAGCCGTTGGAGTTCTAGACTCTAGGTCATCCTTTCCAATGATTGTGCTAAAGATAGGTGCAGAAGAAGGACCTATGGGTCTATCCAAAAGGGGGTCGCCACAACCAGTCGGTACGATAGGCTCCGATCTCCGGTGACCTTGTGTCGACGGTGGCTGGGCTTTACATATTTCCGCCAACAAATTCTCCTCTACCACCTTTCTACCATGCTCAAATTCCCTACTCCCCGAACGCACTGATGCATGCATTTGACGCGATTGAGTCCACCTCTGTTTCCATGCTTTCAGATTCTTCACTCCAATGGCATTGACACAGTTTATAGTCTGGGACCGTGCATTCTTCTTCCACCGAAACCTGGTACAGCACCTCGTTAATTTTCATATAACTAGTGATCTTCGCCTCGCAACCCACCGAAACTCTGATTTTGAACCTTGCATACTCGAGCTCTTCCAGAGCCATAGTCGCCTCGTCAACCTCAATAAGTGTTCCCAGTAGCGCTGCGATGTGCTTGAAACAATCAGTATTCCATAACTTCAAAGGAAGTCCTCTACATCTCACCCAAACCAACTTATCTACCGCTACGAATTGTTCTTCCCAAGGGATAATTGTGTCAAACATTTCTTCAAACCAAGCTTTATTCTCCTCTATGCCTTCTTTGATCTTCAACTCATTTTCCCCCTTCAGTAGCACGTGGAAACCCCCCAGAAATTTGACCTTAATGTAACCTAGGCCTCCCAAAATGAAGCTTTCATTTAGGCTAGATACCTTACTTAAATCCGAGACTCTCCCAATATAACACTTATTTAGCCAATCACTGGGAGTCTCCTCTGCTCTAAAATGAATTGCATGCAGGTTATCTCTGTTCTGCGTTTGTGCTCTATCTCTATGACCATACCTTACAGTGTTTGCGTACGTGCTTAACCCTTTTGCCCTCCATTCTTTTTTAACATTTTTCTCAGACTCTATTGCCTTCTCCTTCAACTTAACATTCCACTCCTTTCTTGTATCTGCCGCCCTACTGTATTTTGGTCTATTAACAGACAACTTGATGTGAATGCAATAGCAAGAATACATGATTCTTTGACATTCTTAGGAGCAACTTGAGTTGGTCATGAAATGGCACTTTACTTAGAATTGGATCAATGTTCTAATTCAAGAACTCACCAAGACTTTGCACCAAACCAAAGCTCATATGGAAGTCCATATATTGTCAAATGGAATCAAACACAAGGAATGAAGAACAAGAATTGAAAAGCTGGACAAAATTGAAATGCTAAGCTACTGAACCGAACAACATCAAAGAAACAAAGCTGGAAACACAAATTTAAACGGTGCAAATGAAAGGAAAGACTAGGAAATTAAAAACTACCGAATGAAAATTGAAGAAAAGGAAGAAGAACACTTATAGAAGAAGCTTGCTGGATTTTGAGAATTGGAGAAGCCATTCACGCCACTTGGTTCCTTGTTCCAAGATAAGTGATGGAGTGCCGCCACTTGAAGCTCACCATTGCTCACAAAATAAGGCAAAGGAAGAAGAAGACCTAAGACTCACAATTTCTCTCCAAATTTGAGTATAGTCTCTCTACTATAAAATTCCAATCTGAATTGTGAAGGACCTAAGCCCTCCTTTTATAGGAGTAAGGGCTGGTCATTTACATAGCTTATTCCCTAAGCTACCCAAAAAGCTCCTAAGATCACACCCCCCTTACTAAGCTCACTCCCCAAGCTTCTAGAATTTGCTAAACTAAAGCCTAAAGATGCTTTTACAAAAGAGGTGTCTCATGTTTTTCTCTAAGCACCTTTCTAAACATTATTCTATATTATTTACAATTTAAAAGAAACTATAAAGAGAGATATTTAATATGAAGCCTATTATTTGAGAGTTTGTAGACTTCTTTATCTTTAGGCTTGATCTTCTCTTTGACTTCTTTTAATTTGTGAGAAGACTAGAAGGAAGAACTTCAAATGTGTAGGTGAAAATCTTCTTCCTTCATTAATAAAATCCTCTCCTAGTGGATATCCATCATACTCCCCGAGTTGGAGAGAATTCGTCCACGAATTCAGTACTCCTGCATAAAACAAAGTCAGTTTGCTATTATATAAGAGAAGACAAGAAGAAATGGGCAAACATGACTTATCACTTTGAAATGTTGGGAGTTCAGAAAAAGATGGTCTATACACAAACCATGTTGGAAAAGATTGTTTAGGAATGATATTATTTGGTAAAATAGGAGATATGAAAAAATCATCCTTAACATTCTTTATCCAATATGGTGTGGAAGTAGGAACCTTAGGTAATGAAAATGACAAAGAAGAAGAAGACCTTGTAGGCGTAGCACGAGCCAACAAAAGTGATTTAGTTGAGAAGGTATTAAGACTCGGGTTATCATGTACTTCAATTTCCTTTTCATTTTCTTTTTGAGTTTTTTGGGATTGGTCCTATATGCTAGACGATGTGGTAAAGAAACCCTGGGCATTAAGTCTATTTGGTGTTCAATCCCTTTTAGAGGTGGTAATCCTTTAAGAGGATCTTGAATCGCATCTTCATAGTCCTTTACCAAATTGTCCAAACATGTGGGACTATCCTTAGCCGACTCACTGTCAATAGTCCTAGGAATAGCTAAAAAAATAGGCTTTTGAGTAACTATTACCCTTTTAACTTGTTGTGTGGACATGAGAAGGCTTCTCTTGGAACTTTTTATATCATTTTCTTTCTCTCTTTTTTCTCTCATTTTAACTTGGTCCTCATGTACTTCCTTTGGAGAGAGAGATTTAAGAGTGACTTTGTGCCCATGGAAGTGAAAAGAAATTTTGTTGGTAAAGCCATCATGAAAAACTTTTCTATCAAATTGCCATGGCCTACCTAAAAGAATATGTGTGGCTTCCATTGGGACAACATCACACAAGACCTCATCTTTATATTTACCAATAGAAAATGTAATGAGGACTTGCTTGTTAACAACAATCTCACCTACCTCACTTAACCATTGTAATTTGTAGGGCTTGGCATGAGAGATGGTAGGTAATCCAAGTTTGTCTACCACTCTTGTGCTTGCCACATTTGCACAACTCCCCCCATCCACAATCAAAGAGCATACTCTATCATGAATAAGACACCTTGAATGAAAAATATTTTCTCTTTGAGTTTCATCAAAAGGTTTTAACACTTGTCCAAGCATGCGTCTTATTACTAATAGGTCACCGTCATGTGGGCTTTCACTTTCACTCTCACTTGGGGATCTAGAAGGTGAGGAATGTCTAGAAGATTCGGACCCATGCTCACTACTATCTACCCCATCATGCATATACATAGCTCGTTTAGAAGGGCAATTAGAAGCAATATGTCCATAGCTTAAGCATTTAAAACACTTCTTACTAGACGAATTATGTGGTGATTTAGGCCGAGAATTGGAAGTGGAAGGCTTAGACTCTCTAGGTTTGAAAGTAGAGTCCTTTGAAGGGATATTTGAAAAAGAGTTATTTTTATTTTTCCAAGAAGAGTGGTAGTAGTTATCCTTAGAAGAATTTTTGAAAGCATTTTTCCTTGCAAGTTGATTTTCAATTTTGCTAGCAAGGTGCACCACATTTTCCAAAGAAGAATATTCTTGTAACTCTACCACGTCTTGAATGTCCCTTCGAAGGCCACTCACAAACCTAGCTATCTTAGCTTCCTCACTCTCATCCATATTAACTCGAATTAAAAGCGTGTCTAGTTGTTTAAAGTAATCATCCACACTTAGCGCGCCTTGATGAAACCGTTGGAGTTTCAACATAAGGTCTTTCCTAAAGTGTGGGGGTACGAATCTAGCGCGTAAACATGCTTTCAAATCGTTCCAAGAGACCACGGGCGACCTCTTGTGTAGGTCAATGTCCATGAGGTATTGATGCCACCATTGCATGGCATAGTCCAAAAATTCTAAAGAAGCTAACTTAACCCTATGCTCATCCCTAACCCCATTTACATAAAAAATTTGGTCCACCTTAGCCTCCCATCCTAAGTATACATTGGGATCACTTTCACCACTAAAACTAGGAAGTTTTACATTAGGAGAACAAGGGCCAGCCACATGTTGGCGCCTCTCTTCATGGTGATGATGTCTTGGCCTTGGATTATCTTCATCATAACCATGGGAGTGCCTTGAAGAATGCCGACTAGGAGGAGGAGTTCTTCTCTCACGGTTTTGATGCATTTCTTCTCGGTTTAACTCCAAACTTTGGAGTCGTGCTTCCATCTTCCTTATCACCTCAAGATAGTGAGCATTGGATTGCTTGGCATTCTTTAAGTCTTCATAAAGGGCTGCCTTTTGTGGTGAACACGGTTTGGAGGACTCTCCACTAGAAAAATGAGCCATAAGCAGAAAATACACAAAAAAAACAGAAAACAAAACAGTGAAAGAAACTTGTTAGACAATTAAAAGTGAAATATAGGTTGCTGGAAAATGCCCAAGGAAGCACTCAAACCACTCCAAGAAAATATTCTGTCCTCAACCAAGCCTTTCTTGTGGAATGGAGTAGCTTCAAGTGAAATATGTCACAGCAAACCAACTTACTTAAGAACAAGTCTCCACACAACTTTAAGAAGAACAAAAAGACAAGCAAGAAAAGGTGTAAACAATAAAAGCTAAACCAAAAACAGAGAGCAATGTATGACAAACTAGAAAGAATATGAATGAAAGACAAACAAGAAAATAAGGAACTCAATGAATAAAGAAGGCACACAAAAAGAGTCCTAAGGAAAAGTGCTAGAGTAGATTGAAGAAAACAGAAAACAGCTACTGGAAAAAAAAAATTTAATGCAAACTGTGCTATGTTTACAGATTTAACTGTACTGATTGAAAGCGAACTGGAATGTGAAAAATTAACCACAGAAACTTCAATGTCTTAACTCAATAATGGCACTGGAATGAGGTAAAAACAGTAAGCCAATTGAGAGAAATAAATTTTTCAAAATCGCTGCCAGATTACCGTATTCTTTTCGGCAGTATTGTACACTTTTCGTATTTTATTTATCATTTTTTGTGTACTTGGAATTTTTGAGTGATTCTTTTTTCTATGCTTTTGTAACACTTTGAAGTATGTAAATCCAAATTTTCACAAATTTCCAGTGAGCCAATTAATTGCAGTAAATTGAAAACAGTAGCACGTTTGTAAGAAAACAGAGTATCCTATTCAGGAAAGAAAAACAGTAAGATGAACTAGCAAAGACATAATGGAATTTGTGTAAAGGAACTTGTATAGAATGAAGATACAAGCATGAACTCAAATCTAAAAATGAAAATGCACAAAGGATCAAGCAAATAAACTCAAAAACAGAAAGTAAACCAAAGCAAGAAACAATCAAAGCAATAAAAGTACTACTAGAAGTAATGACAATTATGGATTAACATGACAAAACTTGACAAGATTACAAAATTAAAAGACATATTACAAGATGTAACAACAAGTGAAAGGAAGCTTAAGGTCAGCTCTAGGAAGGAGAATGTCATTCCACAAGAGCAGCCATACTCATATGAACAATGAGTGATAGAATCCTTTTCACAAACACATGGTGTTACAAAAGAAAACAGCAAGAAAAACTCAAAATAAATCCTAAAACAGAATGGTAAACAACTTGAATTTAAAAGCTCTTGAAATGTAAAGTGCAATACAACTCAAAATTTAAGCAAGAAACAAGCCTAGACTCTAGATACCACATGATGTGAATGTAACTACAAGAGAACACATGATTCTTTGACATTCTTAGGAGCAACTTGAGTTGGTCATGAAATGGCACTTTACTTAGAATTGGATCAATGTTCTAATTCAAGAACTCACCAAGACTTTGCACCAAACCAAAGCTCATATGGAAGTCCATATATTGTCAAATGGAATCAAACACAGGGAATGAAGAACAAGAATTGAAAAGCTGGACAGAATTGAAATGCTAAGCTACTGAACCGAACAACATCAAAGAAACAAAGCTGGAAACACAAATTTAAACGGTGCAAATGAAAGGAAAGACTAGGAAATTAAAAACTACCGAATGAAAATTGAAGAAAAGGAAGAAGAACACTTATAGAAGAAGCTTGCTGGATTTTGAGAATTGGAGAAGCCATTCACGCCACTTGGTTCCTTGTTCCAAGATAAGTGATGGAGTGCCGCCACTTGAAGCTCACCATTGCTCACAAAATAAGGCAAAGGAAGAAGAAGACCTAAGACTCACAATTTCTCTCCAAATTTGAGTATAGTCTCTCTACTATAAAATTCCAATCTGAATTGTGAAGGACCTAAGCCCTCCTTTTATAGGAGTAAGGGCTGGTCATTTACATAGCTTATTCCCTAAGCTACCCAAAAAGCTCCTAAGATCACACCCCTTTACTAAGCTCACTCCCCAAGCTTCTAGAATTTGCTAAACTAAAGCCTAAAGATGCTTTTACAAAAGAGGTGTCTCATGTTTCCCTCTAAGCACCTTTCTAAACATTATTCTATATTATTTACAATTTAAAAGAAACTATAAAGAGAGATATTTAATATGAAGCCTATTATTTGAGAGTTTGTAGACTTCTTTATCTTTAGGCTTGATCTTCTCTTTGACTTCTTTTAATTTGTGAGAAGACTAGAAGGAAAAACTTCAAATGTGTAGGTGAAAATCCTCTTCCTTCATTAATAAAATCCTCTCCTAGTGGATATCCATCACAACTTCCAGCTCCCAATCCATATTGTGTTTAGATGATATTCCAACTCCCTGATGTTCTGTACTCCCTGAAATCTAACAAAACCAAATCTTTGCTTCTTGATGTTTAATCTATGAGATATAAAGACATCGCTCACCCTTCCCCATCTTCTAAAAATTTTCCACAAATCCGATTCTTTAAGATCGAAGGGAAAGTTTGAGAAGAAGAAAGATGTTCCTCCTTGGTTCATACTTGTTTTCCGGTAGTGGCTGCTGTTACTTTAAATGTTTCTCTCCGAGATACAACGTTAGTTAAAATCACATCTACTCAAAATCTCTTTGTTTCTGTGACATGTATCTATCTATCTATCTCTTGCTTCTTCTCTTTCATACGTATATTACATTGTGTGGTAATGACTTAAAGATTTTGATAAAAAAGTAACAAACTATCTTTAGATTTCCAATTTACATATGTAAATATTCTCAATAAGAATCATTACTAACAAGATTCAAGATTTGCAATTTATTATTATTAAAAAAATAAACTAATTATATTTTTAAAAAATAGAAAATCTATTATTTCAGCCATCATAATATTAATCAACGAAACTATATCAGGAGTATTTATTACATCTAAATGAAATATTAAAAAAATTGTCTTGAAAAATACTTGATCAAATTAGCATACCCATCATGTTTCAAAATGAAGCATAGACTGTGTTTGGGATTGTGTAAAAATGAGGATTATTTATGAGAAAATGAATTTTGGAATAAAACTGGATTTATAAACATCATATGTGGCAAGAATTGAGAGTTTTGAAAGGCAAATCGGGAATTTGGCGGGAATGGAAGAGAGTGAGAGTGAGGCGGTGTTCGATGCTCTTCATCTGAACCCACAACTCTTCTGTAACGAAGTTCTCAACAACGTCGACGATGTGCTCGATGAAGCTTTCCGTTTCTTCTACCAGTAACACTCCCTTCCCTTTCTTCTATTACTTTTTTTCAAACTTGATTCTGGAAATTACGAGCATATGAACTTCAATTGCAGGGACGCATCCACAAAGTTGAACATCGAAGGCACCCAGAGGTCCCAAGATCTGAAAAAGGTCTCTCTATGTCTCTCTTATTGCGTTCGATACAACAATTAGGGCAATTGATCTTAATTATGAATGAACTATAACAGTTTGATGTTACTGGTGTGTTGTGAAAGGGTGTTGATTGCATTCGTCAGAGGGTTCAATCTGTTTTGGACAAACAGCTTGGTGCTTGGGAGAATTACATCCTCCGTCACTGTTTTTCTCTTCCCCGAGGGTTTCGTTTGCCAAACACTGTATGTTCTTGTTCTGCTGCAGTTGCTTCTTAAATGTTCCTTTTCCCTTATCTGTTACTGTTTTTAAGCATTATTTATTAACTAAACTTCAGTTGTAATCTATACTAAGCTTCCTTAGTATAGATTTTCATTCTTGGTTGATTGTCTGACCATGGATGAATGTGTACTTCCAGGATGAGTCAACTGAGAGTGGCCTTGATCCAGGTGCTCCTTTTGATCCAGATATAGATGCTCAGTTAGATTCATTGAGAGAAAAACTAACTGAGGTAATACGAATGCTGATTGCTAAATTCTTTCTTTTTCAGAATTGATTCTTGTCTGATTTATCTTGGTAATGATTATGATGTCAGGTGGCACAGGATTCTGAAATGCTTAATCAAGAAACTCAACTATTAGAAAGAAAGTCTAGTATCAATGCTGGATATATCAATGAAGCAGTACACTTATACGAGCAAAACTCTATGCATGAGTTGTTTCAGGGTAATTAAAGAGCTCCTCTTCTTTTTGTTCATATCTTGACCATCAGCACTTACAATTTTCTCCCACTGAACTATTTTCTATAGCAAACTTATGCTTTCCATTTTAATAAAGCAGGGGACACTCCATTTTTGAACGGTATATGTGTTTCAACATATGCATATTGCTTTTGATGTGCAGTTTAGTGAAGCAAAATAACATTGAATTCATAGGATATGTACAATTTAGATAGAACGTGATTTGATTATTAAGAAAATGCTTTTGAGGAATCTTCATTAAGGGCATTTCCTATTCTTTGTTCTTTTTTTCTTTTTCAGTTTCATACCTTGTCATTTTGTCAAATGATGTACATTCATGATCGCATTGGTCATTTTATTGAGTTTTTTTATACATCATTTCTTATCCGATGGAATTGAGAAAACATACAGCTTCTTAAAAACCGCACCAAGTATTTAGGGGGCACCACAATTGGTGCCTGTGGATTGGGATGTTAAGCTCCTGCCAAATAATGCTAACAACATTTTCTGGGTGTCCTATATTGTTTTCTGTAAACAATATGATGGTGGTGGGGGGATTGTATTTTCTGGTTGAATTATTGTCAAATATGTTGATATCATATTAAGTGTATGAGTTGACAGATCTTTATATAAACCATTGATTGATATAGAGATTGTGGCCACCGCCTCAGAACTTGAAATGAAGATGGGAAAGTTAAACTCCAGCATGATTGAAGAGACTGACCAAATGAAAACAAAAAGGATCTATAGCACAGAAATGGATCTGTCTGCTGTACATTCTGCTAAAGGCAACTTACATCAACTTTTGCTAGTTAAACTCATTAATTCTGATTCTTAATTGACGATCCCTGTTTTGCAGGCCTCTCAAATGAGAAGTTAGACGACATTGAAGAATTTGTAGGTATCATGAAGAGTATGTAAACTTGTCATTTTCATCAATCTAGTTGGACTACAATATCATCAATGAAGTATGTGATTTAATATTATACATTTTTATTGGTTTTCATTTATCCAATTATTTTAAATAAAGTATTTATTACATTGAAAAATGATAACTGTTTTAATCTTTTAGGGACACTAAATTTCGGCACGTCAAAATAGATAGATCAAACATAATTCAATAGTCTAAAAACCAAGAAAAACAGTCGCAGCGTTGTATTGACAAAATTTTCGAAGGAATCAATATCCTTGTAGTCTTGATTTTAAGACAATAATAAATCGTTTAAAAAAATAACTAATTATGGTAGAGATTATACCTATTAACAAATTGGTAGCTTCAGATATTCTAGACATGTAATAACGAAGAAAGTTGGCAAAAAATGATACATCTATATAATGAACAAAAACACTTACATTCCGCTTCCCAGCAAGCGTAGTTCTAGATTCCAGACATTTATGGAGCAGAAGGCGTTTGCATAGTGACTCAAGCAGATAAGCATCGTTATTCATCACTTAGTCTAGCCTAGAGAGGGTTAGACCCTTCTTAAATCTTAACCCCATTATGAACATGCATGGGCTAAGTCCTAGCTAGCTCATTATGACTTAGAGATGGTTAAACCCTAGCTATGGTAAAAGTGGACTTGGTTAGGGATTAGTCCTTGCTTCCATGCATAGCATAAAAAAAGAGTTGATGGTCCTATTTAGAATCTCATTCTCACATTCATACTAACCTGCAAAATTCTATTATCACATCCACTATAAGCTATCCAAATTTCATCCACATTTAAACATCACCTATCCAACCATTTACAAATTTACCATCCACCATTTACAAATTTACAAATATAAAACATTGTGCATTTTTAATCATCCAATCACTCTGAATGTAAAAAGTACTTTTGTCAAGTGAATGTACTAACTGAAAGAAGTACGAATATTTTGTCAATATTACATAGTTAAAAAAAGTCTTCAATTTAATACATATAATGTTTCCCAAAGCATAAGACTAAGTGAGCAATGAAAACAATGGAAAGTACCTGAAAAAAAATAACAATAATTAAAATGAAATAAAAATATATTTACTAAAATAAAATGTAGAACAAAATAAACAAGTAATTTAACTTACAATAGAAGTGGTAATCAAAGAACATGGTGATCATCAAAGTTTTCGACATAGTGGGGGTGAACCTGACTAGTACTTGTAGAAGTGTCTGCAACATGTTTTTCCATCATCATAGCTAATTGTTGTTGCATCAACCTCACTGTGTCCTCTAACTGTGCACTCCTCTTATCAACCTTGTCTGCTTTTGCATTTGCTTCTAAGATTTGTTGTTTAAGTTGTGCATTCTCAGCTAGTTGATCATCATGATCAACACTAGAAGCTAATATAGAGGGTTGAGTGAGGGATGAGGCACCATGGCAAAAGTTAGCAGCCAAATCCCCAGTGCCATAAACTCTACCTCTACTCTTCCCTCCAACAACATCTTTCCAACACTGAAGCTTTATTTTTGCATAAATAGGAGAGATACCAGGAGTTGATCTTTCTAAACTCCCTGATCACATCATCCTCAACCGCTCATGATAGGTTTCCTAAGAGTAAAGGAAATAGTAAATGTTAGTCATTTAAATTTAAAAAGTTAATGAAGTATTAAATTTAAAACAAAATAATTACTTACATAAGTCTCTTGGGAACGACCATCTACCTAATCACCCTTCTTGTTTGTGTGAGTGACGAGGGATAATTCATTTGGTTCAACAGGTTGTCCATATTTACGTTCCTGAGAAAGGTATTATGGTTACGAAGAATTTATGTCTTATACATCTGAACTGAATTACATATAATTTCTTACACATAGGGAATGAGTAATATTTATTAGGCCTAATGCAATATCCAAGTGTGTTTTTCGGCCACTTGAATGCAATGCTCCACCTTTAACCGAAGATCGATTGATTTTGTTCTAGGATGATTTGTCTTTGAATTTTTGGGTATCCCAATAGTTCAAAAGTTCACCCCATGCTTCTCTTATCCAAGTAGGTCTAGAACCCTTTGCACGAGCTTTACTAAGCATGTCACATAGTTGTTTCCTGACTTTTGACTCGTAAATCTTTCTAATTTGCCACTCATCATGAGGGGCCCAAGTCACTCTAGTATAAAAAAATGAAGAACAATTATATTAATATCATAATATTTAAGCATAAATAAATTGTTATTCGTTGTAACTAATAATAAAGCTGACCTTAAATTCAATCCACAATCTAAGTTGGATGTTCTCACCCATGGCTTCATAATGGTGGTAAGGCCCTCTAAATTGTGACCTAATTGCATGTCCAATCGCCTCAATATTATAATGATTAGGTGTCCAATTGCATCTCATTTTTAACCATAAATTACAATATGAATAAAAAAAATTGCATACCCTTTATCCATTAGTCGAATGATGACCCTCCCATTAGCATCACGCTGCACTTCCTCATGAGGGAGATCATGGTTCTGACAACAATGGGATGGACTGAGACTTCATGGATGGGGACAGGCGAGGGATCAAAAGTAGTATGGACTGGGGGAATCGAGCTAGTGTGGACTGAAGGAGCATGAGTCTTGTGGAGTGAAGGAGCATGAGTCCTTTGGATTGAGGAAGCATGATTCGTGTGGACTGAGGGAGCATGAGTCGTGTGGACTGAAGAATAGGACTGCAATGGTGGACCTGGATGGGGAGTGACTATAGGTAATGGAGTTGTAGTGGCATGAAGTGTTGGCATGTGTGATGGGGGGTGATTAAACATAGGTCGTGGTAAAACATGTTCCTTAACAACGATAGGAGGAACTGAAGTTGTACATAACAAAGATGATCGATTAAATGAGTGTTGCTCACTCGATGAAGAAGGTGTATAAGAAGAGGGGGTGGACGATGAGGGGAAGGAGGATGAAGGGGTGGAGGGATGTGGAATACTTTTCTGACCGTCAGTTATGGGGAATGAGGATGAATAGGGGATGTTTCCAAGCTCTATGGCTAGATGGCCATGCATCGATGTGGAAACTCCACACCGTATATTGCCACATCTGAGCACCGACCCATCTTTACCCCTAGTCCTAACCATTTTTGCAACCAAAAAAATAACAATATAACATCTAAATTTTGTAAGATTGTCAATGTTGATAAAGTGTTAAAAACAATTTATATATACTTTAGTCGTCCATTTTATCAAAGTTTGAATCTTTTTCCTCATTATCTGAGGTTGATTGGTTAAGATTTTCGTCATCTTCATCGTGTGATGGTTGGATATCATTGTCATCAATTGCCTGAAGAATGGAGGTATCAACTAAGCCTTCTACAAATTCAATTGTTATAATTGGTAAGACATGTGACATTTCATCAGCTTGATACAGTGATTCATCTGGTATATGGTCAACTTCAACATAACCTCGGGGTTTTGTTGTGATGACCACACACCTCCCACGAAAGTTCTTACATATCTTTGGATAAGGGACGTAGTAAACCTGTTTGGCTTTTTGGGACAAGATGAAGGGATCATAGTGAATGTATCTTCCACTTATTTTAATTTATACAAGATTATATGTTGGATTAACTCTAGTCCCAACATCCATTCTAGGATCAAACCATTCACAATAGAAAAGAGGAATCTTCTTAGTTATTTCAATATATTTTGATTCATAAATATGTTGGATTACGCCATAGAAGTCATCTTGTCCATTGCCTGTGACCCCTTTGATATGCACGCTACAATTGATGGTCCTTTTGTCTTCACCCCATGTCTTTGTATGAAACTTATAACCATTAAAAAAGTACATGTTCCATTCTGTTGCACATGAATCTGGACCCCAAGCTAGTGCTTTCATGTTTTGGTCTAGTACCCCATTCCTTTCATCAGCAACCTATACATTCTTCATCATTGATATGAATTTGTGAAAAAGTAATGAAATATAAGCTTTCACAATAACACATTACACTTACATAGTTCTTGAACCATTTAGGAAAGTACTCGTGTATGATAGTGGAAGGTTCTTGATTGTTGTTGGAGTAAACTTGCAAAAGTAGTCTTAAAAAACATGTCATTACTAATTGAATACAATCATTTATAAGCAAAAAATGATTTCAAATTAGAGGATATTTAACTTACTCTAGAATTGGTTTCACCTCATTGCAATTGATGAGAATATGAACATGAGCAGAAAGAAATTCTTCATCACTCAAATAATAATGTTTGCTCGAACCACTAGGTTGTCTACATTTTTTCAATATTGAGAATGTTGATTCATCATCCTCTTTTGAACAAACTCGAGGGTCATTTCTCAAAGTTGTGTTTGACAACAAACTATCTTATTTAAAATGATGAGAACAAAAATATGTGATCTCCCTGTGTAAGTAGAATGCACAAATTGAACCTTCGACCCTTGCCAAATTACCAACTGATCTCTTTGCATCTCTCATCATCCTAGAATAAAGAAGAATTACATGTTTAGTGTTGAATGGTTAACATTGAAAATAATTACATGTTTGTACCTTTCAAAAGGATACATTCATCATTATTGAACTGGACCTCCAAGGATTGCTTTCATAGGAAAATGAATAACATGGTGTTCCATTGAATCAAAAAAGCCTGGTGGGAAGATTCGTTCCAACTTACATAAGATGATTGGTATATTTTCTTGCATCCGAACTAAATCATTCTCCCTTAATGTATTTGAACATAAATCTCTAAAAAATCGACTTATTTCAGCAAATGCAGTCCACACAAATTTAGGTAATGACCAGAATGCAATTGGGAGTAAACACTCCATGAAAACATGACAATCATGATTTTTCATGCCTTGCAATGTTAGAGGCATAACCATTCGACATCTTTAGCTTAGTTATCCATTTGTAAATTTCTTTTGCATCTTTGGTTGTGAACGTGTAATTAGCTTTTGACTTTGCTAACTTCTTGTTTTGTAATTGCACCAACTCCAAGTCTCCACGTAAACAGTATTCAACGACATCCATTCTTGCCTTTTCATTATCTTTGGTTTTACCCTTAACATCCATAACAGTGGTAAAGACATTGTCAAAAAAGTTATTTTCTATGTGCATCACATCAAGGTTGTCTTAACAAATTGTATTTCCAATATGGAAGATCCCAGAATATGAATCTTTTTGTCCAATTATGATATTGTCCATAGCCATGCACTGTTTCAAATGGACCATCAATTACATTCGAAAAGTCACGAAGAAACTCCCATAATTGCTCCCCATTCAACAAATAAGGTGGACCATCCAATTCAACTTTGTTTTTGAGAAACCTCCTATGACTTCTCCTGAAAGGGTGATTTTGTGGCAAGAATCACCGATGACAGTCAAGCCAAGAACTTTTGCCCCCGTGTTTCAATGTGAAAGCTTTTGTGTCCACCATACAATAAGGACATGCTAACTTACCTTTAGTTCCTCATCCAGACAACATGTCATACGCTGAAAAATCATTGATTGTCCACATCAAGTAAGCTCGCATGAGAAAGTTCTCTTTACTGGAGATATTGTAAGTTAAAACGCCCTCATTCCACAATTGTTGAAGCTCATTAATAAGAGGTTGCAAGTTCACATCAATTTTCTTGGTTGGGTTATTTGGACCAGGTATAATACAAGTTAGAAACATGGGTTTAGTCATACACATTTCAGGGAGTAGGTTATAAAGAGTCACAAATATTGGCCAACAAGAATACGAAGATGTTGAAGCTTGGATGTAAGGAGTGAACCCATCTGAACATAAACCTAATCTTACATGACGTGGGTCAGCAACAAAATCTAGGTATACAGTATCAAAGTGTTTCCTGGCTTTCCCATCACATGATAGTCTATCAATCAATTTTGTTACTGAAAGAAGATTAAAAGTGAAGCAAAGAATATACAAAACATTGTTTATGACATGATTTTGATTGAGAAAAACACTTCCAGAATAATTGACGATGACTTGATTTCCATTTGGTAATTTGACATAAATAGGATCAATTTGATGATACGAAGTGAAGTAAGTTAAGGATGAACAAATGTGATCAGTAGCACCACAATCAATAATCCAAGAACTAAAAGAAGAAATAGAGTTATTACCAGTTTGTGTTGTCATGTTGGAAGGAATAACAGAGACTTGACTAGAAAGTCACTGGATTTGACCTGTTGTAAAAGAGCTAACAATGTTTGATACTGCTCAGGAGTAAAACCAATTTGTTGAGACTCCACTTCTGACTTTGAACCTTCATGATTCTGCTCATTATTGTTAAAATTTATATTGTGAAAGGCTACATGACTTTGATGATGGTTCTGATTTTTAAATTTGAAATGAGGTGGAAAACCACTCTTTTTATAGCATGTATCAATAGTATGACCTGTCTTTCCACAATAACTGCAAATTTTGGAAGTATATTCTCTTCCATATCCACCACCCATGCCATAGGTCGTAACATTGTTTTTATAACCTCCTTTGCTAGTAGCAATCATTGCCTTGGATTGATCACCAAAAACTTGCCTTTCTTGTTGTGTAATGTGAGAGTAAACTCTATTCAAGGATGAATTATTTGATGAACTAATATGGTAAGGTGAACAAGGATCTTGTGAGGGATCTCCAACACACCCCCCTCACGTCGAGAGTGACAATTCGTGCGTGGGATAACATATGATGGGTGGTCCAATAACAACCCGATAGCGGGTGGCCTAATAAGCCCAACAAATACTCGTTAGGATAGGCTCGAAAATGGCTCTGATACCATATTATGAAATAGAACAGAGTTGAATAAAAGAGTAAAAGGAAGGTAAAAGATATGAGAATGGATATCTCATTTTCTTGTTATTCAAATCAAAACAAATGGTCTGAATATATACAAATAGTACACTCATTCTAGGTTTAACTAAAGAGGGAAAAAATCAATTACTAAATTTTAGAATCATAACACACAAAGACAAAATAAAGGTTATTCATCTCTATAAAGAGAAACAACTGATAATTAGAAAAGACACCAAATTATTATCTTCTATAGAGAGAAACAACGGATAATTAGAAAAGACACCCAATTAATATTAGGATCCTTCTATAACTCTGGTATCTGTATCCTTTAATATCCCGCCACAAGCTGGGGAGCAAATATTGATGAGACCCAGCTTGGAACAAATATTCTTAAAAGATTGAGGACTTAAAGCTTTGGTATAAATATCAATCAGTTGCTCTATGGTGGAAATGGGAAACAAATGGATGAGACCCTTCTTTAATTTTTCCCGGACCACGTGACAATCTATTTTTATATGTTTTGTACGCTCGTAAAACACTGGATTTGCTGCAATGTATCTTGTTGAGTCATTGTCACAGTATAAAAGAGATGGTTGCTCAAAAGGAACTTTGAAATCTTGAAGAAGATAAGTTAGCCATTGAATTTCACATGTAACAGTGGCCATTGCCCTGTATTCAGCATCACAAGAACTCTTTGATATTGTTCCTTGCTTCTTTGATTTCCAAGATATGAGAGAATTCCCAAGATACACACTAAAACCAGTCACTGATTGTCTTGAATCATTATAGGTGCCCCAATCACTATCACAAAAGGCTTTCAGATGAACAAAGGTAGTGGAAGAGAAAAATAGACCAAGACTTGGAGTCCCTTTGATATATATGAGAATTCTAATCGCTGCATTACAATGAGCAATCTCTTTTTTTATCATATTCTGTCAATATTATATCATCCACATATACCAATAATGCTGTAAAAGATCCACAGAAGAATTAATGAACAACGAATGATCATTCATAGATTGAGTATATCCCATAGAAAGCAAAAATGATGACAGTTTGGCAAACCATTATCTGCTTGCTTGCTTAAGGCCATATAAAGCCTTTTTTAGTTTACAAACTTTTCTTGGTGGAATAGAAGTCAATCCAGAATGAGCAACCATGTATACATCTTCTTTCAAATCTCCATGTAAAAATGCATTGTTTATGTCTAATTGTTTGAATTCCCAATTATAAATAGAAGCTAAAGAAAGAAGCAACCTTATGGTGGTCATCTTTGTTATTGGAGAGAAAGTATCAAAGTAGTCAATGCCTTCTGTTTGTGTATATCCCTTTTCCACTAACCTTGCTTTATACCTTTCAATTGTCCCATAAGCCTTATATTTTATTTTGAATACCCATTTGCAACCTATGACAGCTTTGTTCTTAGGCAGAAGAGTAGTCTCCCAAGTTTGATTTGACTCTAAAGCAGATATCTCACATTGTATAGCTTTTCTCCAACAGTCATGTTTCACAGCTTCAGAATAAGTGTTTGGCTCAACATGTGAAGAAAAAGACATAACAAAACATTTGTAAGAAGGTGGTAAATTGCTATAAGACAAAACAGAATTCAAAGGATATTTAACTCTTGAAGATGCACTGAAAACATTAAGATTACAATGATAATCCTTTAAATACTCAGGTGGTCTTTTTATTCTTGTGCTCATTCAGACAGATGGATCTGATTCAGAACTTTGTTCTATATCATGATTTTCATTGAGGTTTTGGTCTATATGGGAACAATCTACTTCTGAAACTTCAATTTGTGACTCACAATTATTATCACTGCTATTTTCAACATTATCACAAGGTGTATTATCACAAGGTGCAAGAATGGCTTGTGATGGCTGACTTAAGACAGATTGATCTTCAACAAACAAAATTTGATCATCAATGTCAGGACTGTTAGTTTCATTACTAGTATCTTGAACCCTTTGGTATGGAAAAACATGTTCATAAAAGACAACTTCCCTAGACACAAAAATTTCTCTTGATTGAATATTCAACAAAATATATCATTTTGTCCCCCTTGAAAAACCAATAAAAACACATTTTGATGCTCTTGGATCAAATTTTCTTCTATTTGTTGACAAAGTGCTAACATAACATAAAGAACCAAACACCTTTAATCCATTAAAATCTGCATCAGTTTTGAGAAGCATTTCATGAGGAGAAGAATAGTTTAAAACATGTGTGGAAGCATGTTTATAATATGCGCATCATGTATCACAGAATATGACCAATAAATTTTGGGTAAATGAGATTGTATCATAAGAGCTCTTGCTACATCTAATAAATGACCATTTTGTTGTGGAGTATTGACACATGATGTTTGATGTATTATTCCTTTATTGACAAAAAAATTATCACTTCTTATTATTTTTATTGTTGTCTCAAACTGTGTTTGAACAAAAATAACAATTTTCCAAAACCTTAACAACTTCAGATTTTTGTTTCAAAAGAAAAATCCATGTGTACCCCGAATAGTCATCAACTATGGTCAAGAAATATTTATGACCATGAATTGATGGTATTGAGTATGGTCCCCAAATATCTACATGAATCAAATCAAAAAAAAATTTTGATTTAGATGTACTAATAGGAAAAGAAAGTCTTTTTTGCTTTGCAAAATGACAAAGTTCACAAACAAAAGAATTGTTATATTTAACATAAGTAAATTTATTCTTGATAACATTAATACATTTATTTGAAATATGTCACAGTGTGCATGAACTCCCCCATCAGCTTCTCACCACCTGATATCTTAGTATATGTGACATAGATCATTAGTGAAGCTCGGAGATCATTAGTAAATTTATTCTTGATAACATTAATACATTTATTTGAAATATGTCACAGTGTGCATGAACTCCCCCATCAGCTTCTCACCACCTAATATCTTAGTATATGTGACATAGATCATTAGTGAAGCTCGGAGATCTCTGTTACCACATAGGCATCAATACTTAATACACAACAAACATCAGTCCACACATTATCTCAAATGTATGAATTCAATTCCATACCATTCCGTCTTACAATATCATTCAAAAAGTGATCCACAATATTCAAAAGCGTAATTAACATAAAAAACAACACTTAAATATTAAACCATCAAAATATAATATTTTTACAAATTTAAATAATATATAAACAAACAACCCAATATATAAACACACAACATCCCTGCAAGAAAAATTGAATATTGGGACCACGTCCCTTCCGCATTAAGAACTTCTATTCTAGGGTGCTATTAAAAATTAAATTTAGCTTCCCTTACTTCAATTGCTTGCTTTCCAAGCAACTTCTAGAATTTTATTCCCCACAGTCTGGATAAGCTTCAAGATTTATGGGTCTAATGCAAGTTATCCAAATAGAACAAAAATTTAGTATATAATAGAATAAGTTGAGAGGATTAAACTTCTCAACTGACTTGGTGATGACTAAATCCTAAGGAAAAACAGAGAACAAAGGATATTTAGAGTAAAAAAGAACTTACTCTGTTTGAAAATTTGATTGGGTAGAAATGTTCCTTAACTCGCCAGCTACAACGTGGTCCGATCAGATTCTAAAATAGATGAAGATTGGGAGAGAAAATTAAGAGAGAGGTTGAGAAGAGAATATGGAGAGAGAGAGAGAGAAAGAGAAAAAAGAAGAAGAAAAGAACAATGGTGGAGGGAGTAGGTTCTGTGCGCTTCTTCTTTTTTTTAACGCTGTCACATTATTTCCAACTACAAAAATTTTCGTCCTCGAAAATGAACTTACCAAGAAAGAGATTAGGGTATGATGCTCGTATCTCTTCTTCAATTTCCTAAGTGACTTAGATCATCAATGAAGCTCGAAGATCTCTGTTACTGTTAGAATTGATGGCTTTAAACTAGAGGGGGGTGAATTGTTTAAAGAGGGTTTTCGCAAACTTTTAAGTCAAGAATGAAATTATCTCAAGAAACAATTGATAAAGAATCAAGTTTGCCAAATCACAAAGCTAAAAGCACAGCACCAGAAAAACAATTGGTTGTTTCGTAGAAACAATCGGTTGTTTATACCAATATACAAATATCAAAACTGAATTTAAAGAGTTAAGGGAGAGAGAATGCACACAGATGTTTATATTGGTTCACTCTAAACCCAGAGCTACATCCAGTCTTCTCAGAAACCACTGAGGAATTCCACTAAGCAATCAAACCTAGATCACTTACACCACAACCAAGAAAGTGACCTTGATCCCCTTAAGACACACACTTCTCTTGGCCAACACACCAACACTAAGAATGTTGATCTTGATCCCCTAAAGAACACACAACACTTCTCAGCAAAACACACAAAGAAACTTGTTCAACAGAATACAAGGATTACACTTGTTACAGAAGCAAATCTGAAATCAATACAAGCAAAAATCCTATCTCACACTCTTTTTTCAATCTCAATCTCTAAGCAATCTAAACTCTTTGAAAAACTCAAAAACATGTGTTAAAATCTTATTACTCAAATCTGTTTTTCTGAATATATTCAAAGATATTGTTTTTTTATCAAATCTTAACAAACTTATTTATTGCATTTAAAAGATTGGTCAAAGCAATAAAGACTGGAGCGTAATCAGTTAAAACATTTAAAGCTCAGTCAAAGCTAAAAAAAAATTTCTATTATGGTACCAAAACAAACAATCAGTTGTTTCCATGAATCAATCAGTTGTTTTAGTTTTAACAGCTCAACCATTTGAAAAACAGTTTTCAACCTTTTCTAAAAACACCTAAGTATAAAACAATCGGTTGTTTCGACAAAACAATCGGTTGTTTTTCACTTGGTTTGAAAAACACTTTTCTTTTAAAAAGATTGAGAATGCATATGCTTTGGATTCAATCAATAGTGGATTACATAAACAATCTACCCAGATCCTATATAAGACAGCTCAGCAACAACAAGCACAACCAAGCCTTCAACATCCTTCAAAGGGTTTTGGATTCTTCAAAGCTTGAACACAACTTGGTTCAACAATCTCCCCTTATTTGATGAAGACAAATCCCTGATGCTTGTGTTGTACCTGATTGAATCTGAAGCAGTTCCTGTAAAGCACAGTTTTAAGCGAAACACAAAACTTATGATATTTGGTTAGCACAGAAACAAATATAGAAATTTAGAACATAATATCAGAGCAAACAATCAAACAAAATATAGGAGCAAAAACCTATAAGGTTTTACTCATCCAAACTATTTTGCAGAAATAAAAACCAAAATCCAAACACAACATATATTTCCCCCTATTTGTCTTCACAAATAGACAAAAAGAAAAGATAAAAAAGATAATTGTTCTTAATACATCAGATTTAAAACAGCAAAAGCAGAAAGAATAGAAAACTGATACAACCACCAAAAACTATCGGTTGTTTCAATACATCAACTGGTTGTTTTTTCTTCATTCATCATCATCAGCATATTGAAGATCAAAGATTTGGTTTTGTACTGCCTCAATCTGTTCATCTAGAGTCATGAAACGTGCATCCATACTGTCAAACCTGTTATCAATCCTCTGGAAATTGATGACACAAAGATCATGAAGATTCCTTTGATTCTCCGCAAAGCTATCAAGCCTATTCATCATGAGTTCTTCAAAAGAAGACATGGATTGCATTCTTTCTTCTTGATTTCCAGCACCAGCACTAGGTACAACATCTTGATGTGCTTTAGGTAGATCTTCATGTTGAAAATCCATATCAGCAGGTTCATCTTGTTCATGATCAGCAGCAACACTACATGAGGCTCCAAAGTCACCATCTTTGCTAATCCATTTGCCACCTACTTTGGTAAAACCCATTTTGCTGAGTGATCCATTGTTCAACTCTTGAGTTGACTTGACCAACTCAGATGTTTCATCCTCTAAGTTCACTTCAAAATAGTGCATAAATTTAGAAATCAAAACAGCATATGGATAACGATAGTCACTTAACCTCATTGCCTTTTGCATGTGCTCTTTGATGATGTGTATCCAATTAATTATGATCTTCTTCATAATGCAGAAGATGTACACCAGATCTTCCTCAGTGAGAACAGAATGATTGCTTCCCCTTGGAGTTAGAATCCAAGTCATAATGAGGGCTAGCAACCTTTCATCAAGTCTTAAGCCACCAACCGAACAAGTAGTGACTTGTGCATTTTGGTTCTTCAAGCAACTCTTGTAGTATTGAACTTTGTTGAAGTCTTCCACTACACCAAGGTTCCCTTTGTTAATTCTGAGGCCTGAGTACTTTAGACCAGCTACAGCAGTCCACACTTCATGTGTAATCTCCATATCTACACCTTTTACATGAGAAACAAGGTTGTTTCCCTCAAACTTGAGATTTGTGTAGAAAACTCTTATCAAATCTGGATAGATGTTCCCCTTCATCTCCAAGAACTTTCTAAGAGATTGATCTTTGAGCAGCCTCCTTACATTATCCAGCTTTTGTCTTTTTAGCCAATCAAAGCACACAACCTTGGGGTTGTTTATCACTTTGGTGCTAGTTTCAAACCTATATCTCTCAATTAGATCATTGTCACCAGAAAACCATCCTTCAAGCCTTCCTCCAGACCTTACAGCTCTGGATTTGACTCTTCTTGAGGTGGGAGGAGTTGAATCCATGATGGTAGAGATGAACAGCAGAGAAAAGCTCACTCACAGATTTTGCAAGAGATGTTGCAATTGGTTGTTCTTGTGGAAGATTAGCTGCAACAGAATTTATAGCAAAAGCAGAATCATAAAGCATTCAATGATATGGAGTGGGTACCAGATTTTCAGAGAGAGAGGACGTGACCATGCCCAGCACAGAAAATGTCAGAAAAAGCTGAAAATCACATGGTCTTCACATGTAATCTTTGACTAGTCATTAAGGCTCTTGAATTTCCAAGATTTTGGAATATATTCCTTTATGACTGTTGTAACTTCTTTCTGAGCGTGATCAACTTTCAACTCAGGTTCATTGACCAAGGATTCTCTCTTTAATTTGATCTGCAACGGATAGAAAATCAAAATAGAAATTAAATTGGTTTCTTCACAGTGCTGTCAGACTCAAAACAATCGGTTGTTTCGAGAAAACAATCGCTTGTTTTTCTGCAACAGTGAACTTATTTTGAATTTTTAAGCATGAGTAGAAAAAGATCAAAGCAAATGAAATTTAACACTTTAAGAAGATTATTCAAACATGTAAAAGAACTTAAAAACAGAAATTAATAACATAGATAAGGAATGTCTTATCCTTTGTGTTGTTCTTTCAATGAGCCATGTGCTTTGAGATCAAGAAGCCTCATTTTGACTGTTGAGGGTTATACAGAACATTGATTCAGCTTCAATGTTGGTCTTTTTCTTCAAAAGGCTTGATCAGATGACTCAGTCCTTCACACTTCTTTAGATTTCCTGCACAAGCATGAGTTCAAGCAACAAGATTTGGTCCCTTCACAAATGTGGGTCCAATAGGTTTCTTTTTCTCATTTGGAACCTCACATCCTTTAGGAATCCATTTCATGTAGCCTCTAGGAACAAAAAACTTTCTTATTTTGCATAATCTAACCGAATGGCCCTTCTTCACGCAATAAAAGCATGTAACAACCGGTTGTTTCGATTTAACAATCGGTTGTTTTACTGGCTTTCTTAAAAAAAATTTGAAAACTTATCTTGTTGGTTTTGTGGATTGAAACCTAAACCAGCCTTTCCAAAAACACAACTTTGAGATGCCAAGATATTCTCAAAGTTAGATTTCCCTTTGGAAAGCTTGTCCACAGTGTCAACAAGATAATGCACCCTTTTCTCAAGATTTTCACAATTTTCGCAAATGAGAGTGTTACATTTGCAAGAAGAATTTTTTAAATGATTTTCTAGGTTTTTGAAATCATCTTTTTATTTTTCAATCTCATCTTCAAGTGATTTCACTCTCTTTTCCAACCAGCTGTTAAGTTCTTTCAATCGGTTGTTTGAAAGTACCAATCGATTAGCTTCATCGTGAGTTTCTTGAAAAGCTTCAAGCAATTCACTATAATTTTGTTCATTTAAAGAAGCACGTGAACTTACCTCACTTGAGCTACATGATTCATCATCATCTTCAGCAATCAAACAGATGTTTGCTTTCTCATCTTCATTTGATGAAGAACTTGATGATGATACCTCATTTTCATCCCAAGCTATGTAAGCTTTCTTTGTCTTGCCTTTCTTTTCCTTGTAGCTAGACTTTTTCTCCTTGCTCTTGTTTGAACAATCTGCCTTTATATGACCTTGCTCACCACAACCAAAACAAGTATAGTTATTAGAATTAAAATCATTTGATTTATTGTTTCCATACATGTCTTTGTTGTTGTCCTTGTTGCGATTTCTCTTCAAGAAATTGCTAAACTTTCTTGACAGTAAGCTAAGGTTTTCCTCATCACTATCATCGTTGGATTCTTGTTTGCCTTTGTGCTTGGAAGCTTTTAAGGCTATGCTCCTTGCATGCTTGTCTTCGCCTTCTTGAACATTGAGTCGATTCATCTCTAACTCATGTTCCCTAAGCTTGCCAAACAAAGAAGCCATACTCAAGGATGTTAGATCTTTAGATTCGGAAATAGCAGTTACCTTGGGTTGCCATGCTCTATCAAGACATTTCAAGATCTTGATGTTTAGCTCTTCCTTTTCAAAGGTCTTGTCAAGGCTCATGAGATGATTGTTGATGTGCGTGAATCTTTTCTGCACCTCAGCAATTGTTTCACCTTTGAGCATTCTGAACATCTCATACTCTTGGATTAAAGTATGCTTCCTAGCTCTCTTTACCTCATTTGTACCTTCATGAGTTACCTCCAAGGTGTCCCACATCTCTTTTGATGATTTGCATTGAGAGACCCTGAAAAACTCATCTGAATTTAAAGTAGAGGTTATTATATTTTTGGCATCAAGAGCTTGGTTCTTGAAAGTTATTCAAGTTGATTCTAAAACTGTTTTTTAAATGCCTGATAGACTACTTTTGGGGAAGGTGCTTCAATCAACAGACCACCTCTAATACTTAATACATAGCAAACATCAGTCCATACATTATCTCAAATGTATGAATTCAATTTCATACCATTCCGTCATACAATATCATTCAAAAAGTGATCCACAATATTCAAAAGCGTAATTAACATAAAAAAAAACAACACTTAAATATTAAACTATCAAAATATAATATTTTTACAAATTTAAATAATATATAAACAAACAACCCAATATATAAACACACAACATCCCTGCAAAAAAAATTGAATATTGGGACCACATCCCTTCTGCATTCAGATCTTCTATCCTAGGGTGCTATTAAAAATTAAATTTAGCTTCTCTTACCTCAATTGTTTGCTTTCCAAGCAACTTCTAGAATTTTATTTCCTAGCGTCTGGATAAGCTTCAAGATTTATGGGTCTAATGCAAGTTATCCAAATAGAACAAAAATTTAGTATATAATAGAATAAGTTGAGATGATTAAACTTTTCAACTGACCCACCAAGATTGATGACTAAATCCTAAGAAAAAACAGATAACAAATGATATTTAGAGTAAAAAAGAACTTACTCTGTTTGAAAATTTGATCGGGTATAAATGTTCCTTAACTCGTCAGCTACAACGTGGTCCGATCAAATTCTAAAATAGATGAAGATTGGGAGAGAAAATTAAGAGAGAGGGAGAGAAGAGAATATGGAAAGAGAGAGAGAAAGAGAAAAAAGAAAAAGAAAAGAACAGTGGTGGAGGGAGTAGGTTCTGTGTTTTTTTTCTTTTTTTTTTTTTAACGCTGTCACAACAATCACTCAATGGGTAAATACTGCACATGTAAAACTTATATTGAAAGAGCAAACAGCCAAATGAAGCGCCATATATCTCAAATCCGGCATTAACACCACAGTACAGAGCAGCAAGTTGGCATCTCTATTATCATCCAAAAGTGCTATATCACCCACTTCAAAAATCAGAACAAAAATTTAAGATATAGAAACGTATTCTTACAAACTTGCAACATAAAAAAATAACAAAAATAGAGAAAAGTATACATCAGAGGAAGAGTTAACAAATAGTTTTGAAAGTTTGAATCTTCAGAAGAAGCTAGGCATAGAAATACTTTTTAATGACAATCACGAAAAGTTACATAAGCTATATTTTACTTTTTTTACTGGGGAAAACTTGAGTATAAAATAATTAGAAAATATATGTGATAATAACTTTTAAGTAGAAGTTATATAATTTTTTTATTAGAGACTATGAATTTTAAATAAATATAAAATATGTGATTAAATAATAAATACACTGATATTTTAAGTATTCTTATTTTATTTTCAATTGATTATAAACTTAATATTTAAAATCAAATAACTATCTTAAATATTCAAGACCAGAAAGAAATTTATAATGATAATTAATAAAATTCGTTTATTATATATATATATATATATTTCATATTTCTATTTTAAATTATATAGTTATTTTAGGTATGTAATAGAAAAATAAAAGAGAATAGTAAATATAAATTATTCCTCAACTAAAAATAATTATACATGTTTTAATTACTCACAATATAATTTTGTTTGGTTGTTTTCTTTCTTATAAATTTGTAATCTATTTACTTATAAATACTATATTTTTTTTAAACTATAAATCACACATCTTAAATATATGTAAATTAATAATATAATACAAATATTATATTTAAATAAAATTATTAAATTACAATTTAATATAAATACTTTATTTAACTCGTTAAAATAATATACAAATACACCTACACATATGATAGACTAACTGTTTTTTTGAAATTTTTACAATATTTTTATAATATTATTTACTTATTAGTATTAATTAGGCCATTTGATAAAACTAGTTGAAAAGTTAATTGATAGTTGATATAGGTTGTTTTTTAATTAATAAACTTCTTAAGTTGTTTTGAGTTGATAAATTAACTTGTCAAAATAGATATATTTGTTAAACTGGTTAATAAACTAGTTTAGTTTATATATATATTTTTTTATATTTTTTTTTATTTTTTGTAAGGATCTAGAAAATTACTTTAGTAGAAGTGGTATATTTTAAATGACTCCTGAATAATTTTAAATGAAAATGACATATAAATAGAAATTAAGTTATTCAGGTTTCATTTTAAAAAGAGTCACCATCTCTCTAGAAAGTTCTTTTCCTTTCCTCTCTCTTCTCTCTACAATTCTGACTTCCTCGTTCATTTGTTCGACGATTAGAGTCCACCATCAGACTCCAGTGAGTACTACAAGACTGCCCGATCAGAATCTCTAATAGAGTAAGTTCATTTTTGTTATTATCTTTGAGTCAAATTTGGAACTTGTTAGGTTGTTTTTGTCCTTGCTTGCTTGTGACCCTTTTAGCTTCAGGGTTAATCTCTATTAAATCAGGGTCCTAGTGATATAGTTAGATTTTTTATTAAGACTCTGTGATACAGGTTAAGTTACCTTTGGGTTCTTGGTGGTTTTGGAGCTCTTAGTGAATATCTTCTAATTTTCAAGTAAGGGAAGCTAGCCTTAATTTCCAATAGAACACTAGCTAGAAGATTTGAAGGTGAAATTGGATATATGGTTGCTGTTATACAATTATAATGTTGTTGAGTATTGGTGGTTGATGTTGATTAGAGTAATTTAGCTATAGCAGGGACTTTGTTAATTTGGGTGCTCTCTGGTGTGATTTCGATCAACCTAAAATATTTTCGTTCAAACCAAAATTCCTGGGTGCTCTCTGGTGTGATTTCGATCAACCTAAAATATTTTCGTTCAAACCAAAACTCCTGGGTGCTCTCTGGTGTAATTTAGATCAACCTAAAATATTTTCGATCAATCCAAAATTTTGTATACATATATGAATATGGCTATTATTATTATTTTAGCATAGTTTATTTTGGATTAGTATTGTTAAATAACTTTTTGGATACATTTGGATTGTTAGAAAGTTTAAATTATATATTATGATTGAATGGTGTATTGATGTGTTAAATGAAGTGTGCAATGATTTGAAAGTGTGATCAAGACATAGTATTTTCAAGAAAGGAAATACCGTGTTGAGATTGTTATTAGAGTGTATTGATCTGTCAGACCCGTAATGAGACATCCTGACTCTACTGATATAATGGAATCACATAGATGAAGTTATTCAGTTGGTGAGAGTCGATGGAGGTTCATATGACTTTGTCTGGGGTTTAAAATATAATCTGGTCTTTCAGGTCATATAAATTTACCCTGTCATACGAGATGATGAGATATTGAGATGTTGATGCGCATACTTGTGTGGATTCACAACGAGTAGTATGACAGGTGCAAGAATTTGAATGGTACTTGATGATTTGAGAATTTGTATGACACTTGATGATTTGAGAATTTGTATGAGACTTATGATTTATGTTTTATTAATTTCAAAGTGAAATTTTATAGAATTTTGTTTTATATGGCTAGCTTACCCTGTTATTTGGTTGTGTTGTTTCTCTAACTGTGATGATCGTGTATTTACACGAGAGCAGATGAGATTGCAGAGAATAGAGCTCCTCAGTGAGCAGCAGAAGGATTAGATAGATGTAAATTGAATTTTTTTCTTTGTTTTTGTTTTTTCAAAACTTTTTAATGTATATATTAAATTTTTATGAGGAGGGATATCTTTAGTTTTGAGATACAAATATGAGAAAACAATATATGTTTATCTGTTAATTAGATATTGCATGCATAATATATCAGCCAATATGAGTAAAATTAGGGACGTTACATATATATATATATATAATATAATTTTATAATTTTTTAATAAAAATATACTATTATATAGTTATAATTTTATATTTTTTAAAATTTATTACAATTTAATTAAATTTTTAATATTTTTATTAATTTTTTAAAAGTTTTATGTAGTTTTTTATTTGAAGAAATTATTTTTAAATGGTTTATATTGAGTATTAATTATTATTTTTAAATTTAATTTTACTATTTCTTAATTTAAATTATTGTTACATTTTTTTCACAATTCTTATTATATGTAATTTTACATAAATTCATATAATAGAATATAATTTTACATAAATTTTAATAATTACTAAAAATAGTATAACAGTTGCTGTTCTTCGTATAATTAAAGAGATATTAATAAATAAATAAAAATTAAAAATTATATACAAATATTAATTAAAATAATAATGATAATAATCTATAACAATATATAAAAGAGATTAATTTTTTAGTTTTTTAATTTTATCCTTTATAATATTAAAATATAATAAATTTCAATGTTATTTATTTTAAACTGAAATTGAATTTTAAAAAACTTCAAAAAAATTGAATTTTAAAAAAATATAAAGAACCAAATTTCTTATAATTTTATGTTTTAAATAACTACTTATTTTAAATTGAAATAATTATTCTTAATAAAAAAAACCACCTAGACAATAAAAAAATACAATAAAATTAAAAAAAAATGTTATTACTTTTAATAAAAATATTTTATAATTTAATAATATATATATTATTTCAGTAATTATTATAATAATATTATTTTTTTCACAAAATGTACAATATTTACATTATTCATATTTTAATAAAAAATAATTTCTTTATTTCTTTTAAAAAACAAGTAATTAAATAATTTATTTTTAGTTTAAAATAATCAAATAACTCATTTTTTTTAAATAATGACTACATGTATATAATAATTTATTTTTTAATATATATATAATTTATTTTTTAAATAAATAATTTAATAAGTTGTTTTTAAAATTTAATAAATAAATTTATTGGTAAAATTTTTACTTCTTTAAGATAAGCTCAAATTTAAGATAAACTTAAATAGATTCACTAATATTTTTTTCTCTTGTTTATTTAAGAATAATTTATTTTTACATTAAATTCTAATTATTTTTTCATTTTTAGAAAAAAATGAATAAAAATATATAATAAAATTTATAATACATTTATAAATTTACTTCATATAATAATTTAATAAAATTACAATTACTCATGTGAGGTCGACCATAAGTTCATAGCATATCTTCATTGGAGGAGGCAGAGACATAGAGACAGAGAGTTTCTGAGATATCCTGTCTTCGTCATCTCAACAACCTCTGGGTTTGTACATTGCACATCTCTCTCAAAACTTTCTTCTGGTGTGGTTTGATAATTCTAATTTTCTGGTTTTACCTATAATCTTTAGTGTGTTTCACATTTGGATTAGTATCTGTCACCTTCAGAAACAACCCACCTCACAGATTCACCTAACAACCCTTTGTCTTGATTTTGAATCCCCTTCATTTCGATCAATACTACCATTCCTTCTTTCATCCCATCCTCTTCCATTCTACAGACAATTCTTCCTCTTTTCTTCACTCTGGGCTTCTGACGAAAGTGTTGGTTCAACTTCATTCTTTTTCTCATCTATTTATTTGGGAACCAGTGAAAGCACGGTAATATTCCAGCGTTGTTCAAAAGTTTATTTTTTTACAAGGATAAATGGATGCATTCGACATTATCTATTCGATTTCTTATACTGTATATGTATTCTACTTTAGACCTTTGATTCGGAAAATAGTCTGTCTTTTTTATTTTATTTCTGGGGATCTAATTTAGTAAAATAGTCTTTCATTTTATTTTATTTCTGGGGATCTAATTTAGTTAGACGATCATTGACTTCTTGATTGATATGTGTTTACTGCATCTACTGTGTTGCATTCATTGTTATTTTCCGGGAATTTGGAGTTGTGTGTGTGTGAATTTGTGGGTGCTTTGTTAGATGAGAGCTTTGTTAAATGAGAAAGAAAGAGTGGTAGTTATTTTTCTAATATGTGTAGCAGAAAGAGTGGAAGATGGGGTTTCAATTTCCTTCACCTGTTTCAATTTGAACCACTTTTGGTATCTGTTTTTGTTGTATCTGGATATCTTCTGAGAGAGTTAATTATGATGGATCACAAAGGGATGTGAATGTCTTACATGACTTGAAAGGAGCTTGATCTTCATAGTTGCAGCATTTTCCCCTTCCTTTCCTTCAACCGTTACATAATGACACTCTTAAAAAAAGTTGTTTGAATATATTTCTGACCCCAGATTGTTTAGGATTAAGATAAGAAAATAATGCAGAACAGTTTTGAGCTAGTTAGCAAACAACACTCATTATGCCTTCATGTCAAGCTTGTGAAGCTCAAGAGTGTGGAATTTAATATTAACTTTTAAGCGGCTTAATGATAAGTAAGGATTTTTTCACCAGTTAGAAAGTTTATGACTTTTGGTTTATACCATTTTGTGGAATTGTATGAGTTTTACGCACCTCTAGATGATCCATGCACTAATTACAAGACTGGTTGGGTCAATTCAGTTGTCTGATCTCTACTGCATAAAGGTTGTGGTGATGGTGCCATGCACCTGCAGCAGCGATAAATTAATTGTACTGAAAGTAATAGGTCTTGCGATTCATGTATCCCACCTCATAGTGAGATAAAGTTGTTCATGTTATTGCTGTTGTTGTAATTACTACATCTTATAAATATTCTCTAAAGTAGCACAGGATATGAAGCAAATTAAGGAATTTGTTTTATTATTACTTTCCAACATCTACTTTTTGACATTTTGGTGTCCGAATATGCTTCGCTTATGACATTACCAATTAGAGGATTAAAAAAAGAAGAAGTCCTCATTCTAGTCCTTGAAATTGTAAATTGTCAGTCACATAAATCCTTGATACTTTGTTCCCTGACATTGGGAAAACTTATTCAGTTTATTCTTATTTTATTTCGTTCTCTACAGTTGTTTCCCAGCCAAGTAGATTAATAATAAGATCTGTAAAGTCATGGATTACAGTTTGATACATGCATTTTCAAACACTAGAATGAGGGTTTACAATAATGAAGTTTAGCGCTCCTCTTAGCTCTAATTTTATCCTGAAAAATATCATATATACCTTGAACTTCTGTCATTTTCACGAGAACGGTAGAAATTAATGGGAAAGAGGCACCAAGTGGTTGTGTTTTTGAAACACACAATCCTGTTCTCAATGCTTTTGTAGAGATAAAGTGCATGCCCCAGATCTTGTGTTATCTCCAGTATTGTTTAAATGGGCTGTTTTGTCAAGTAAATTTTATTGTTATAGTAATTTTACTTTACATGTTCAAGTTACTAATCTTATTTCTCAGTTTTCATTCTTGGAATTTTGATTTTTCAGATGGGAGATGTGGCAAAGGACCTAAGTGCTGGGACTATTGGAGGGGTAGCACAATTGGTAGTTGGACACCCATTTGACACCATCAAGGTCAAGCTCCAAAGCCAGCCTACACCACTCCCCGGCCAGCTTCCCAGGTATTCTGGTGCAATTGATGCTGTCAAGCAGACAGTGGCAGCTGAAGGTCCAAGGGGTTTATACAAGGGTATGGGAGCCCCACTTGCCACAGTAGCAGCCTTCAATGCTGTTCTGTTTACTGTTAGGGGGCAAATGGAAACATTACTTAGGTCGCATCCTGGTGCTACCCTCACAGTAAATCAGCAGGTTATTTGTGGAGCTGGAGCTGGAATTGCTGTTTCCTTTCTAGCTTGCCCTACTGAATTGATCAAATGCAGGTCAGAGGTCATTGATTATGATTTAACGGTCATGGTTTTGTTGCATTTCCTGTATATTCTTTCTATCAACTTGTATATCTATTGTTTCTTTTTTCTTCTAAAACTTTTCATAGATTTTGACCTCTTTGATAACAATAATTTTTTTAGCTAAAAGCAAGTTACATTTAACCTTGTTTTCTGTGAAGCATCTCTTGTTTTAGTGCTCACTTTAAACAAATCCAATCATGTATGTTGTGGTTGACATGAAACCAGATAGTCACGAGCATAAGCTGAGCGAATTGAGCTGCAGACTAGTCTTGGTTAACTTTTCCTGAATTTGCTTTTCATATTATCATTTAAACAGAAGTACTTAGACTATGTATTGATGTTCTAACTGTTTATTTTCACGGTGAATATCAGATTGCAAGCGCAAAGTACATTAGCTGGCACTGGAACAGCTACCATGGCAGTGAAATATGGGGGGCCCATGGATGTGGCCAGGCAAGTTCTCAGGTCAGAAGGGGGCATAAGAGGTCTGTTCAAGGGCTTGGTTCCCACTATGGCTCGTGAAGTACCTGGAAATGCTGCAATGTTTGGTGTATATGAAGCATTAAAGCGATTACTTGCTGGTGGCACTGATACCTCGGAACTGGATAGAGGTTCTCTGTTGCTTGCTGGAGGCTTGGCTGGAGCTGCCTACTGGCTCGCAGTGTACCCAACTGATGTTGTTAAGAGTGTGATTCAAATAGATGATTACAAAAACCCGAAGTTCTCTGGTTCAATTGATGCTTTCAGAAGAATTTCAGCTTCTGAGGGGTTCAAAGGCCTATATAAGGGTTTTGGTCCAGCAATGGCCCGAAGTGTTCCTGCTAATGCAGCTTGCTTCTTGGCATATGAGATGACAAGATCAGCTCTTGGATGATTTATTCACACAGAAGCACTGATAGGAGGTGCCATTGAGTAACCATGTTTCCTTTTCTTTTTAATTCCTAAAACATTTTCATTTCATGCATTGCAATTGCAATATTGCCACAAAAGGAATAACTTGTTATTGCTTCAGGGAAATGTTCTTTCATCCGTGGTAATACAGCAGCATTTTATTTCAGAGTTAGGTGTTTCTCTTCATGCTTGAAATAGTTTTAGATCACAAATGACGTCGTAGAAAAATAAATAAATTCAATGTGTAGTTCAGAGTTAAGATGCAGTTGTGAACTTGTGAATCCAATTCTTGCAATTTCAAGTGTGTACTTCGGGTTTGTGATCAAGTTAGGATGGAATCATTGGAACTTGCAAGAATTGGATCAAATGTATCTTAATGTTTTTTGGTGGGCACACTATCTTAACTAAAATAACTTAAATTCGTTTATTATATTTCATGGTGTATATTATTCCAAACCTAACTATAAATACGTCAGAAATTGTTGTAATGAAAAAATGTGTACTCTTTGTCAATTAGATTATTCCACCGTTTCCTGAGATGTCAATGTACAGAATTTGTTCAGAAAGTGGATTGTATGATTGCAGAAAGGATGAAGGTATAGCTAGGTTCTATCACTGTTAGAATTCTGTAAATTTGGTGAGGATTCTGTAGCAGTTCCCAGTTCAATTTTAATGGTTGGCCTACCACTTCTCTTGATTGAAAAATAATTGATAGATAGGAGGCGATTTTTTCCTGTACCCTCATTATTTCTTCGTGCACCCCCATACTTTTGAAAAACTCTAAAAATATAATACCCGAATTTGAAATACAAATGTATTTTGAATTGAACAATCAAGAATAAATTTCTGTATTTTGGATGAATTTTTATTTTGGATTGTGCGACTACAAATTAGTTATTACTTTATTCATTTTAATAATTAATGAAATTGTTAGAAGCCATAAAATTTCTATTATCAACAATTTGACGTAAATGATATAATAAGAAATAATCATAAACCTAGTATGACATGATAAAAGATAATTATAATAAGGTTACACACTTGGAAGACTTACCTAAAATTGAATTCAATCTAATACTTATTATTCATATTTTCTCTTTATATTATTCAAGAAGATTAAAGGTTACAATAATTTGACTATAAAGACAATATTTTTTTATAAAGTAGCATTTTTCATTCTTATAAACTATAGAGTTAGAAATTAAGATCTTTCAAAAATCACTGCTAACTACATGTGAAGTAGAAATTAAGATCTTTCAAAAATCACTGCTAACTACATGTGAAGTATTGAATAAATGATATTTATGTGAGTATTGAATAAATGATAAGGCAAATGCTCCCTGCACCCAATCATTTTTAACCTGCACCCAACATATTTTTTTTAATTTCCAAAAATACCCTTAATTCTGGAAATAAAAATCCAGAATTGAAAATAATATATTCCGGAAAAATAAATCCGGAAGTAATTATTGAGTTTCGAAAATAAAAATTTGGAAACCAAAAATAAAATTCTATTTCGGACAAAAAAATCCGGAATTGAAAAATAATACATTCCGAAAAAAAAAATCCGGAAAAGAAATCATTGTGTTTCGGAAATAAAAATCCGGAAACAAAAATAAAAAATCAATTCCAGATAAAAAATCCGTAATATAAAATTTCGTTCTGGAAAAAAATATCCAGAACACATATTTCGAAAATTTTTTTTAAGGACAGTTTCGTCTTTTCCGCTAAGATCGGGTGCGTGATATGGTGCAGGAAGCAATTGCCAAATGATAATTATGTGAGTTTGGATATATGATAGTTATCCAACAAATGGTGAGAATGTCAAAATTTACATTAATGGATTAATGGGTTGACCCAAGCAACAACTCTAATGACAAGATATGTTCCTTTTAATTTTTTTTAATCTTTTATATAAAAGTTTCTTAAAGAATCATTCCAAACATTACTTTATTATTTGATTATAATAAAATAAACCTTTACTGAATAAAAAAAGAGTAATAGATTATTATTTTCTACCAATAATAAAAATGAATGAGGTTGAGAAAGTATTGATTTGTGTTTTTTACTTGTAAAACAACTAATTTTCCAGCTTTTAGAGTTGTTTTTCAAATATTTATATATATTATACTATATAACTATTATTAGTATACTACACAAACATATTAAAAGGTTAAGACCAGTTTTTAGAGTTGTTTATTTATATATATATATTATACTATATAACTATTATTAGTACACTACACAAACATATTAAAAGGTTGAGAGAAAGAGAAAAGGTTTGAAGGAGATAACAGAGGTGAAAGGAGAAAAGACTATATTATTTAGTGATTCAAAAGTATGTATTATAGAAAAGAAAGGTATTAATACCAAGAAAAACATGATAAGAAAAACGCCAGAAAATCAATCTTAATTTGTAAAAGAAAATATTCCTTCTATATTATGTAATTCATAAGACCTGGTCGTATACTCTATTCCTACGTGGTTCTGTTCAGCGTAACGAGCATAAATATTAGGATGGAGAAAAAGGAAGTGAGAGAAAAAAGTGGTGAGTGGCACGTGACATAACAAACTAATGTATGAGCAGTCTGGGTCCAAGGAAAAGGTGGGAACGATTAAATGTCGCAGTTGAATGCTGAGTTGATTTTCTTCTGTTGTTTGTTTGTTATGTCTTTTTTTAGTGAGAGCACTTGTGTGTCATAATATATAACACATGGTTCTAATTTGATGAAAACACAGAACACTCCGAACGTGCCAAAAATGGATGACCCCAAACTACCCTCTCATCACTCATCCATCTCTCTCATTGCTAGGCTGGATCATTTGGAGTTCATTGTGAGCTTTTCACTTCTCTAACCCTTTCTTATTTGTCACAATCACATCAATTTTCTCACATATCATTCTTAGCCTTTCAAACATTTATTTATCCTTCTGTGCATCGGTTTTTTCTTATATATCTGTATTTATGCTTGTCATGACAGATGAAATATTTAGAAAGAAAACAAAGATATGGCACCAATGTCCCTGCTGATAAAGCCAAACAATCTTTTGATTTGTCCACCAAAGAGGATTTCTTTAAAGGCACATTGTTTGATCGAGTTGCCTCTCTTGAAAACAGACTTTTTAAGGTTAAACATTCAATTCCATCTGCTTTTGCTGCCACCCATTTTCTCTAATAATTGCATTTCACATTTTAAAATTATGTAACTTTCATCCTTTCAGTATGTGATTTTTTTTCACTAACAGAATTAATAGATAGAAACAAACTCACATAATATTTTACCCAATTGAAAATGCATAAATTAAGCTAATTTGATAAATAATTAAGACCATGACAATTTTCTTAATTATTAAAACAGTTAATTTTCCATATTAGACAACAAACACCCCCAGATGCTGTCTTGATTAATAGATAATAATATATCTTGATTACTGATCTGCACACTTCCTGAGATAATCATAGATTCATAGAAATAGGAAGCTCACAACTTTGATGACAAACACTTGCAAAAAAAGTTTATGATCTTAGGGAATCGATTTCAAGTACCTAATGAAACATATAATGCTTAAACCGCTAAGTCTCTCATCTAAATGTAGCTGGAGTATGCCTGTGAAAATGACACCCTTTTATAAGCATCCACTACTGAGCAACAAAATTTAGCAACATATATACCTTACACTCACACACACTATCATCACTATTTTGTGCATCAACACTGTCATTATATGAATTCAATTATTTTCTAAGTGTAAACATATTATCTGCCATGTAAGTTAATCTAATAATGTGTTCCTTTAGCTTTACGTAGAGATTGATTCAAGTGGCAACTCTATCCCTTTGTCCCGTGAGTCCACACAAACTTCTGGGGAGGCTACACAAACTTCTGGGTTGGTTTCGTCCAGCCAAGGATCCAAGACAGAAATATGTTCCTCATGTCCAACTTTCAACAATCTCTCAAATAATAATGAGAGAGGATTAGTGCCTATTAAGACAACTGAAATATCCCAGGTAAGAAAACAAAACATTACTGAAATAGAGCAGTTCGTTATTTCCAATAATGTTTACATTGTAGATTACAGGTTTACAACTAACCCCTGTAAATTTTTTATAACTGGCACCATCCAATAGTCAAATAAACTAAATTTCATACACTTTTTTTTCTTGATTCCTGTGCTACAATTAGTGCTTGGAGTTTCGGTCCTAGATCATATATAATACTGTCCTGTTAGCCCAAGAATAAAGAATAAAATGGTAACATCTAGATATGAGAAAAAAAATATAAACATTATGTCTCTTTCACCCTTAAAAAATATAGCCAAATCCAGTTAGATTAAAATACTAGGCTTACCTAACATAAAAATTTGTGAGGACCACAAGCATCTGTTTGCTAAACAGTGTGTGTTTATACAGATAAAAGAAAATCATGCGCATCACGAATTAATGGAGCTTCTAGTATGTTATACTTTTCGTTTTTGGTTGTATCTAAATAAACTAAACAGTAAAGTCCAAAGAGCCAGCAATTAGTTTATGATGTAAATTAATTGGCAGCAACTTCATAGGCAATGTGTACTGTATAGCCTATTTGTTTTATATTATTGTTACCTTGGCATTGGCAACACCTCAAGCAACATGGAAGCCATTTACAAGGTGTTTCTGCTGGTTGCAGAATATGCTGTTATTGGAATGAATATCAGAATCAATGTTTAACATGTATATCGTTGCAGGAAAAATGTGAGAATGAGAAGGAACAAATTAGAAACTCGTGCCCTCCTAAGCAACAGGTGCAGGCGGTGAAGAATAGACCTAAGAAGAATGAAAAGAAATGCCAAGTTGAGAAGAAACGAGTATCTAATGTTAGTTGGCCACATTTAAAACTACTAGGTTGCTGATCCTCATAACATTGATTAGTTTCTTTTACTTCTTTTAGCCTACCATGAGCATTGATACACATTTGTGTCGTTCGTTTTGAATTTTCTGCAATACTTTATGCTAGTAATAATAAAGTATGAGATCAGATTTGGTAGATATAGTCACAGCATGGGATAAATCTAGGACAGTATTTTTTAACTGAAATCAGAGATTCTTTATTCATTTGATATTACACCAAACTATATAGTGAAGGAAAAGATTATTTGGGACTTGTATCATTGTTAAAAAAAGTATAGTCACAGTCACAGTACAATTGTTTGGCTCTGGGGAAATGAACCATCGCAGTTTTTAAGGGACAGAAGGCCATGTGAAATCATGAACTGTAATAACACTACATTTGGTTCCAGATTCAGACAACGCAATATTTCTAATTATTTAAGTCCAATTATTGGAAAAGAGATGCCATCGATCTCATTCTTTGGACGGACCTAGAGTTTTTAAATTCTTATTTCATATAGCATAACAAAACTAAGGATGTGTTCAGGGAATAAGCAACAGGTTTTCACTCACTGATATTTTGTTTAATTTGCTAGTTAAAAATATTATATTATCACATGCCATATTTTTTAGAAAGTAAATTTGAAAATCGTAGTGAGCCGTCAGAGCCAAAGAAAGTTTATAATTGAAAAGTAATTTGTTAAGGAGTTGGAATCAGATACACCCACTAATGAAAGGTCTAAAGAGGAATTGATGATCATGCCTTAACAATGGCATATACATCGATATAAAAACTAAAAAAATGGAATATCTGGCATTGTGCTTATTACTTTTGATGGTATCAATTAAAAAGCAACATGGCGAACAGCAGGGCCTGCTATTACTTGCCGGCTAGGAGATCTTTTCATGACCACCGAATTTAAAACGCTAAATACTTATTTGTGGTCATTATGATTCGTGAATCTTGCAATTTAAATGAAATGGATATTCTGGCGTTGAAATTTTATTTCATTTCAGAGAATGGGTAATATCAAAGCTTTAAATCAATGGTCCCTCATGATTTGTTTCAAACGCCTTTAATGTTAAAGCCTATTTTTTAATATTAAAATCTATTTAAGAGATTGATTTAATGATTTGATTTATGAGAATATTTGTAGAAGCAGGTGAATTTGAGGAGAGGATTGAATTTTGATTTTATAGTAATAAATGTTAGAAACGGATTAGAGATTTGTAATTGTGGTGAGCTGGAAAATCCGTGGAATGATGCAGACATCCATTTGAAAGTTTTGAAAGAGGAAACCACGCCAGCTTCAAACTCTTTTATCTTAATTTTTGAGCATGTTGGGAACTAATATGTCTCCTTCAGATGACTTCATAAAGCAAAGTTTTTAGTGTGATTATCGCTAAGTAAAATTTAATTCTAAAAGCATAAACTTGAGTTCAGAATAATGGAATCAAATGGTGGCTACAAGCAGACAGTTTGTAGTTGTGCAATGACCATCATCTTTAGACTTTAGCTATCTTTTGGATACCACCAACCAATCAAATTATTTCTCTGTCTACAAACTTTTATTATTTTAACACCATTATTCATACAGACAACAATCACAATCCTCAGCTTCATCAATATTCATCCAATAATATATTCCCTTTATCATTTCACCTTTTTATTTCCCCATTCAATATTATCATCAGATTCTTCTAGAATTCTGCTCTACCACATTAATCTAATTGCTTTCACATAACCCCCACTTTCAAAATAACTACATTAATACCTCTATTTATTCGTCAACTTAATTTCACTTTCATTTTTAATGCATCAAATATTCAAATCCATCATTATAGCTACTACTTAATTTTATCGGTTTTTGGTATATTAACCCATCCATGTCACATCCGATTATTATACTTGAGTGATGTTATACATCACCCTTTTACATACGCAACAGAAATAAGATGCCAAGACATAAAGATATCTAATGAAGTAGGTGATACACTAAAAAGAGACATAAAACGAAACAAAAATATACAGTTTAAACTAATGTTATAAAATCATAGTAATATTATTTTTAAATTATTTATATATTATGAATTAACATTATTTTTATTGGAGGTAAGATGAAGGTATATGTAGAAATGATTGTATGAATAGTAGTTATTATTGATATTATTTATAGTGAATTAGAAGAGTGGATCCATGGATGTGAACACATAAATGGTTGGAGAGGTGGGTAGCTTCTGCAAGTTGGTGTTGACATAACGCAACACTGTGTGGGGATGGAAAGCCGAAGCATGTTGGCTAGGTCTTGTGGGCCATTTATCCCTTACACATCCCTAGGGACGAAATACAATTAATTATGACCCTATATTAAGCAAGGTATTCCACTAAATAAAAATATTATTATTTCCTATACAGTTATACCTAGCTATTTTATTTGCTGAGTTCCTCACCAATTATTCTTCCATGTCTCGAGCTTGGCAGATTTCTCTTTCATCAAATCTTGTAGCCACCATTTCAATGAGATGAAGGCATATGCATTAGATAAAAATCACTGAATAAGAACTTCATAGGGTGATTGATTGATTCAAGATTTGAATAATTCTAAAATATGACAACATAATAAAAAAATGGACAAAATTGAGTAATAACATATATTTTTGAAAAAACAAATAATAATATTATAGATCGTACTTATGTAGCACATACACTAATACAACACTGACAAAGATATACACGTATAATATTTAAAATATGTAGGATACAAGACACAAATCTATATATTATATAATTATAAATTATATCAATTGACAATAAAGATTTATATACATTAAATATATCTTAGTTTTTTTTATTAAAAAGATATTTTTCTTAACTGATTCAAAATGATTTGTTTCTTATTTTTATAATTATAATACAAATTTATACAATAATTTTAAATTTTTTAAAAATTAATATTTTTTTTTTTAAATTGTGTTAGACTCATGCTTGAATTACTAAAAATTCAACAAATATTTGTTGAATTGGACACTTCATCGATACTTGTCCTACAAGTATTATTGTCTGATACCTGTGATCGACATAGATACGTCATTTAAAATAGGTGTCCGAACTTAATAGGATTATATATATATTATTTTTTTATTTTTTTTTAGGAAAATGATTATTAAAATATTGGAACTGAAAGAGTCTACTACAATTAAACATAGAAATCTTTTTGGATGGTTAACATGCTTTGTCTTTGGTATGTTTTGAAAATATATAATATATATAACCTTTCAACTTTTTTAATAAGTTAACTTCCCTAAAATATTTTATAATTATTATTTTTTTATAAAATAATATATATATATATATATATATTGAAAAAATCTCAATTAACTTGAGAAAAGATTAATTAAAAAAAAAGAAAAAAAGTGAACAAAGTAGATATTAAAATAGTAAGTCGTGAAATAATTATAAGGATGCTATATTTAAAAGATTAATCGTGATATACGTCCATGACTGCTTAGCAAAATTTGAGCTCGAAATATAATTTTTCTTATATATTTTTTTTCCATATTATGTAAGTTTACGTCGAAAACATACATAATAAAGTTTAAAATGACAAAATTTATCTATTATCTTAGCATCAAACTATTCACATAAAAATTATGGTAATTGTATGTTTAAAGTGAAGAGTTTATACATTTCTAAAAGTGATTTTCTAAAAATAATTAAAATATAATATCATAAATTGAAAGTTGATGAAACGGTTAATCAACCATTTTTCTACAATCCACTTGTTACCTCTATCAGAACAAAAAAAACTGGATTAGAGATAAATAGAAAATTAAGGTGATTTGAATTGCAAGATTTGCAGAAGAAGTTTGAAGAATAATATAATTTAAAGAGGTTTAGTAAGGTGTAATTAGAAGCACAGGAAGTTGCAGTGAGTTGGGATAATTGACGTAACATATTTGATTAAAGTTGTGGTGAAGGAATCTTAATTGCTCCCTTTGACCCCAAACCATGTGAACGCATTTGTATAATCACAATGTGGGATACTACCATCTTTAATATCCCCTTTTTCCTATAAATGCCTCATGCTATATAGCTGTAATTGCAAACACAAACAAATCAAAATAATTACTTCTTTGCTTCATTTTCAACTACATTATTTTTCTTTAATTTATTCTACACAAAACTATTCTTCTAAGTTTATATTGTCCACATGTTAAAGTACATATATTCATGTTATTTCAAGCTGCAAACTGTTATTATAATTGACTCTGTTCATCATCTACATGTGCTTTAGATACTATCATTTTGTTACTAATTCTAGTATATGGTACTATAAATAGTAGTGGTTGACTTCATCTACTCTAACTTTGGTAACTATGTACGAATTATCAGATCAGTATATATGGTTAATTTTAATTATAACACATATTATAGTTAATGTTTTGTCACATGTTTTTAACTATTTTGGTAGTGAGATAATTTCACCGACACTACAAGTTTAATTTAGTTAGTTCATGATTTTAATTGGGGGAAATGTTATCCATTGTCAAATTCTTGTACTTCACACACACACACATATATGGTTAGTTCTCATATTTGTCAAAATGTTTTTTAATAACAGGAGAATTTAAAGTTAAGATTCTTTAACATCCACTCGAACAAATTATGTGATATTAGTTATATAATCATGTTTATTTGAAAAATATGTTTTGGGTAAGAAATAGAAAATAAAATATTTTAACTATTAATATCAAGTTAATTATCAAACTTAAAAAAATTAAATTAAGCATTTATTTGTCAATAAATTTAATAGTATAGTAATTTATGTGTAGAATGTTTAAACATGTATTGTCATATTATTCAACAAGTTTCACTGGTCCATGTTATCATCTAAGTATTTTTAACATAGTTATTATTAAAATTAATAAATTTAAAGGACATAATTTTGTAATTGAGTAATAGTGTAAAAATATTTTACACCAAACAATATTTTTCAGTAACTAACAATGCATGAGTAATTTATTTTGTACAGATATTATATTAAAATTAATCCCTGCCTAAAATCTCATAAAAGATTAGAAGTATTTTTACTGTGTCAATTAATATTAATTAAAGGTAAGTGGTATAGTATGTAAGCTTGGTTAGTATTATCGTTCTGAAGCGAGCTCTTGTTAATTAGCTGCATATAAATTATTAGTTGTTCTAATTAGATAGTTTATTGTTAAAACATTATAAATAATTGTTGATTATATATAAACACGTACATTCTATTTCATTGCCCATTAACAATTTCAGATTTTGTTCATTCTCTCTCTGACCCTTGTCATGTTTTTTCAATATCAAATCATAAGAAATATTATTATACATGATTCTTTGTCGATGCAATTCAACTATTTCCGTGTATGCAAATTATAGCTTAAACAAATAAACACCATTCTCCACAAAAACGAAATTAAAAGAAGTAATATAAACCACATTCAAAACAAAGTTCGTCAAGTTTACAATAATAATACTTTGGTAATTGATTTCTCACAATATATTGTATATTCTAAGCTATTTTTTATTAGAATTCTTTTTTAATATATGTATATATATATATATAAATATATTATTGCTGATAAAAAATATATAAATATACTAATAGAAAATAGACATTTAAATTAATGGTATGAAACAGTTTACACTTTTACTTAATTCCAAAATAATTATCTGTGATCAGTTTATTCTTGTTGAACATAATAGTAAGATTTTTTTCTCTAATATTATTGAATTTAAAATGTAATTTAAGTTTTATAGTCGTACAAACACAAAACAAAATAGAGAAAACATCATCAGACCCACTAATTTTTTGTACAGAGTATGGATGGTTTCATAAAAATATGAGCTAACTTTTGGCTCCATATCCCAAAAAAAAGGTAAATAAAATTTCTAGAAAAAAGAAATATCCTTATGAAAACTTTCATCCAAATAGACTATGAGTTATTGTGGATCGTGTCGTTAATTATTGGGCAATAGTTGGGTTTAAACAATAATGTGGCGAATTTTTTCTACAAATATAAATATGGTTGGCACACCTAAAACAAACCAACCTCAACCATACTAAAATAACACAAGGAATCAATCTAGGGATTGGAAAAATAACATGACTCGTTAATGTTGCCCAACTCTAATACCAATACCTGATTCTTTTTATTAAATTCAAATTTAATGTCAAATAAATATCTTCCTATAGAAAAATAAAACTTATTGCTTGTCTAATTTTAGTGTTGGAAAATAATAATTTTACACTTCTTAAAGAAATTACACCACATTACAACATCAATTTTAATAATATAATAATGTGTATTAAAATTTTAAATTAAAAAATAAAGTAAATATTATTATTTTGAATTATCAAATGAGTGTTTTTTTTCAATAATATAATAACATATATTGAAATTTTAAATAAAAAAAGTAAATATTATTATTTTGAATTTTCAAATGAATGTTTTTTTGTTTGATAGGTTTCAAAAATATCATCAACTTATTAATGATATAAAACAACATTGTAGTATATTCTGAAGAATGACCATTGAGAAAGTAAGAATGTAATGAATATAATTGAGATTATGTATATATTGAAAATATAAGACGACAAACACATCAATAATAATTAAAATTAATTTACAACTATAAGTAATTTGTGTTGTAAGCTAAAAATGAAATTAACCTAAAAAGTTATAATAATATAAATTTAAAATAAAAAAATGTTCTCAGTCATCTCTATAAACATATTAATATCATTTAATATAAGATACATTTAATAACGTTAAATACTCTAACTATTGAATAATCTTTTGTAAATACTCTATTCAATCTCAAATAAGATGGAGAAGAGATTTACAAAAAAAAATCCAAAATTAACAAGATAAGAAGATAAGAACATTTTTTGTACATAAACAAAACTAACTATATATAACAACCTAATAAAATATTTGCATTTGAAAGAAAGGAAAAATAACTTTATCAAATTTAGTAAAAAAAAATATTTCAAGATTTATTTTGATAATACTATATTTTTCTATAGACATGTAACTTAATAAATATTTTTTTACTCGTTTACTTGAAGATTAATTTAAAGTAATTTTCATCCTAAAAAATTGTTTTAATATCATGTACAATTCATAAGTTTGACGTAGCAAGAATGCATACAATATTATTTAACAAAAAAAAAAGATTGAATTGATCAATTTAGACGTATAGATATTGTGGATGTAGCAAGTAGAAGATTTTAACATGAGTTATAAAATTCAAAGAGTCGTTCCTCACTGGAAACAAGTAGTGATCCTCTACTTCCCTTTCAAGGAACTCCACCATTAGTGTCACAACTCCATTTCTCCTTTCTTACCTCCAATTCTAATTCCTCCATCACCTCAACTTCACTCCTAACTTTTTACTCTAACTTTGTCTTCACGTGGACAATAATAACATATACATTTTACAGTGTTATAGCCATAAATGAAAATGACCAGAGATGACAAACGAAAGAAGATAATGAGAGAGGGAGAACCAATAATCCCAATAATTGCATGGGAGAACACAAAACATTCAAATGTTTATTCCACTCTTTTTAATATATTTTTTTAATTCGTTTACATCATAAATAGTACATAAATTAGAGATTTCAAATATATTAAATGTTTTAATTTTTATATAACTTACTCAAGTTGCGGGTATAAATAGTTTGTGATCTGGGCCGATTAAACTAAATTTAATTTTTTAGGTAAAAAAAAGTCCCATCCAAAAAAAATCAAGAACTGAAAGTCCCTACACACATAAACTACAAAATATAGAGGCACTACACAAGCTTAAACCTAGATACCCCACCTTTAACGATGACTATATATACATCCACATATTAATAATATAAACTAATTTATCTATTTTCATAAATTATTCAAATTTATTAAATATTTAATTGAATTTTTCTTTAGTAAATAAGATAAGTTCAAACTTAATTTTATTTTTTACATAACTCAAACTTATTTATTTTACTATAATATAAGTATAATTTTATTTTTCTTTTACAGTTTCTAAAAAAATACTTAATAACTTTATTCATGATTAATATTTGGTGAATGATATGTTTGATCCTTTCTAATTAACAATTCCTCGAAATAAAATAAGTTTGATATTAAAAACTTGCAAATATTCAAATGTATAAAAGGTAAAAAAAACATAAAAAAACTGTCTTTCATAATTCGTATGTTCAAATTTGTTTAGCTTTTATTTGACTTCATTAAAATAAAAAAATTTAATTGGTTGAATGTTAAGCGTTCACTAAAGCTACAAAGTCTCATGTTATTAAAATACTTTGAAATTATTCAGTAATGAAACTCTCACCTTAGTAAAAAAAAATTCTAATTCGAGTTCAATTTTTGACAAGTGAATCAATTGTGTTTGACTTTATTATTTATTGTTTATAATTAAACTCCGACAAGTGCTAATCAGTGTTTTAATTAAATAAGAAATCGAAAGGAATATTTTATTAAGATCTTTTAAAATTGATTTTGATAATTATTTTTAACATTAGTTTAGCAAGACACTTAAACCTAAGCCCCGTATTTTGTTCGCAAGTATGGTTTGAAATAAAAAAAAAAAAAGTATAATTTGAAGTTTAAGTAAGTAGTGATTTTTTGGTGGAGTTGCATATATTATCAAGTGGCAGAGAAAGAAAACAGAGTTTGAGAGGGGAATTCCCAAGAGTACCCCTAACCGTTCCTCAAAGTCTCGTTCCGCAAGTGCCAAACAGCGTCACTTACACACTCTCTCCTTCTCACGCTCTCTCTCTTTCTCTCTCCCCGCCATGGAGAAAGGTGAGAGCTCCGCCACCACATCGGAGCCAGACTCCGATGACAACCACCGCATCCCGACCAACCACCACCTCAACCCTCCTTTCGGCCTCACCCCGCATGAGTTCGGCTCCCTCGTCCCCTCCATCACGGAGCACCACATCTACCTCGTCGGCCCGGGCCAATGCTCCTCCCTCCTCGCGCAGCGCGTCCAGGCTCCGCCCGAAGTTGTATGGTCCGTCGTCCGCCGCTTCGACAAGCCCCAGACCTACAAGCACTTCATCAAGAGCTGCGCCGTCAAAGAGCCCTTTCACATGGCCGTGGGCGTCACACGCGATGTCAATGTCATCTCCGGCCTCCCCGCCGCTACTAGTACAGAGCGGCTCGACTACCTAGACGACGACCGCCGCGTTACCGGTTTCAGCATCATCGGCGGCGAACACCGCCTCCGCAACTACCGCTCCGTCACTACCGTCCACGCCTTCGACTCCGACGCAGACGCTAAGATCTACACCGTCGTCCTCGAATCCTACATCGTCGACGTCCCCGACGGCAACACTGAAGAAGACACGCGTCTCTTCGCCGACACCGTCGTCAAGCTGAACCTTCAGAAGCTCGCCACCGTCACCGAAGGAACAAACCGCGACGGTGACTATAAGCCACACTCACGGTGAAGCAAACCAAACGAAACCACCACTGCGCAAATCTCAATAAAAACAAAAAAAAATTAAACAAAAGAAGGGATTGGAATTTGAAACAATCGCTCCCTCGCTCACCAATTCATAAAATGAGAAAAACAAGTTTTTCTCTCTTTTCTTTTCTTTATTTTTCTCTTTGGAAATTCATTTAGTTTTCCTTAATTTTTTTCGGGTGAGACTCTGGTTTTGTGTTTTTGATGATTTTCTTTGGCGGTAGCTAGCATGTCCTCTTTGGTGGTCCGTTGAATTTTGTTATTACAATGGGTGAGGGCATTTTGGTGAATGCAGGTGTACAGGAAATGTTGACTTGTGATGTTTGTTCTTCATGGTGTCTTTCAACCGTTCTGTGAATATCATCATTTACTTTTCCTCTGGATTTGATTCCGTGTACATATCTTCTCTTTTTTCTCCCATGAGTGCAAGCCTACTTAAAGAAGATGCTTTCTTCTGTGGATTGAACATGCTTATGCTATTATTGCACGAATCAAATAAGTTTACTGTCAAATTTTGTTGGGAAGGTTGTTGAAATGCACTTATACCAACACCATGTCATATTTTTCAATTATCAAAACTCTTTTATTTGCATGTGCCTATAGTGTGTTTTTAATGTAGAAAGTCAAATTAGGGGTTGAGAAACAGAAATGGGAATATGAAGTAGCGGAGAGCATGATCATAAGAGTCTCTTTCCCTCCCACAATCAAGCTCTCACCAATGCCCGAATCAATTCTTTTTCTCTTTTACATTCAACACCATAACAGTACAACTGGTTTGATCGGTGGGAATAAATAAATTAAAACTCACTTATCAACTTGGTTCAACAAAGACCAGCTTTAAATGCAATTTTAGTTCCTTCCTTTTTATATTTCCGCAATTTGTGTTCATATTTTTAATTCAACATTTTTTATTTCAATTGTTTAAATTGAATCTTTGGTAGGTGTAGCATGCAGCAACTTGTAATTCAGTTTGCTAATGTTACTTATCTCTTAATTTATAGACAGATATCCTTTAGAAATTAGTATATTCTCTATGGGACTATTCTAAGTATGGGCAACGTTGTGCATAAATTATGTGGAAAAAAACTCACAACAAAAACTATGATATTTATTTGTTTAAATAATTTTATGTAAAATATTGTTTTTATGCCATTTGTTTGCCATGCGCATTATACTTCTCAATAAGGAAAAGGTGGCTCGTGGAACCAATTTTGTTACTATTTTGAAAGTAGGAAATAAAATTATATGAAATTAATTTATTGCTTTCTTCTTCTTATTATTATTACTATTATCTTCTTCTTTACTACGAATCATCTTCAATTTTATTTTAAGTTGATTGTCATGAAATATCCCAAGACACTAAAAGTTTTCTTGGATGTTTATGCTATACTAACTGTCACGAAACTTATTCATCAAGGGATTATATAGCTAAAAATACCAACTGTATGCTTTTTTAAATATATTAATTTCAACACATTAATGTTGGTTAAAATGTAATAAAGCTTATGAAAGCAAAAAATTAATGTTATTCCTTAATCAATTTTAATTAATAATAAAAATGTGTATATTTTTTAAGAATATTACTAAAAGCATACCAACAACTAAGTTTATTATAACATGATGTTGGCCTAATTCTGATGAACTTTAAAAGATGTAAGTTGGTATACTCTTTAAGAATAATGTAAATTGCATTGAGGAGTTATATTCTTCAATTTGATAAGAATATTAGGTGAACTCACATCACAAAACTAAAATTACATTTCCAATATAAGACTTTATGTAATTGAACTTTAACACATTATACAATACTTTTCTTTCTATCTCTTAATTACATAAAGTATCTTATTTTATATATTTCTATACAAAATTTTACAAATACAGATTTTCTATTACAATGTGAATAATATTGCCATGTCAACAACTTAAAGTGATACTTAAGGTAAGCTTTCTATCAACAAATACACACGCTTTCATAGAAAACAAGTGGGTGAAACACGTATTAACTTCATAATATAAAAGAAAAATAACACTGAGGCCAAAAAAACATTTGACTTTAATAAGAAATTAGACAGGACCAGAAATAATGTCTGTAGGGTTCACCCAACGGCCAACACTCACTCACTGTCAAAATAAAACATATTTGAACCTAACAAATTCTGAAGTTAAGTTATCCGATATATTTTTGGAATGGTTAAAATGGGTCAGATATGCTGCAACCCATAGGGAGGGTATAATCAGAATGTGAAGCCACCTACTTGATTCATAGTCTTCTTGTTTCTCACATAGTGTAGTAGGTGGTGGGTAGTGAGAAAATTTGGGAATAAATAATTGTGTCAGATGGTAGCTAGTGTGGAGCATCTTTCTCTGAATTGCAGTGTGGAAAAGGGGAATTTGTAAGAAAGGTAGGAAATTGAGAAGGACCCGTTTTCTGCCAAGTTTTTGTAGTGTAGTTTTGCTTCTTCCATTTGCAGCTTGGGTTAAATATAAAAAGGTGGCTCTTGGTACTCAATAAGGCCATTTTTAATAATCCAAATCTTCTAGTTAGTTGCATTTTTATGAACCGTTCGTTCACAATGCTAGGGCCCCATGCATGCTTTGCCTGCAAGTTCTGGTCGCTGTTATCATGATATTGATGCCTCGTTCATTGTGTTGCTAGCAGAGGTATGTATTAATGTGGTGCCCCTTTGTGTTTATCCAAATCTACTTGGATGTGCATGGTTTTCCAGTACCTATATAAGCTGGCAATGTAGGGTTTTACTTTTCATGATCATATTTATTGTTAATACAATAATAATAATAATATATACACACATATATACGAGTATTGTTGAGGAACTTTTAGGTTGTCACTGTTGAGGATACTGATACTGTCAACGTCTCCATGTTAGGTTACTGATTTTCCAGATTGGAACCTTTTAGAATGGATTTGTTAGGCAACATACATACGTATACTGACATGGACAATCGTATGGATCAGATTTTTGCCTCTAACAACTTGCATTGCTTTCTTTTGTTTCCTTGTAATGAAACTCTTAGCCTCACTTAATTTGTGGACTATACCAATATACAAACATAATTCCAAAAAAAACGTCAAACGACCTCAATTTTTGTATTTTTCTTCGAATAACAAGTAGTATGATTAAAAGAAATTGTTTCTGGCATTATAAATATGTGAATGAAATTATTTAAGTTTTGTGGGAGCACTGTCCAAAAGCAATTGAAACCATGAATGGAGAAAGGTTGTTCTTGTTGATGAATTCGTTTCACTTTATACACCACGAATAGTATCACTTTGTTTATTTGCTTTAGATTAGTCGAGCTTTTTATACCTAATTAAAAGTGTTCTTATAAATTATTTGAGACCGAATATCCCCTATCAAATTCCTTTTATCTTCTTTTGATTTCGGTTGCTCTTCTAAATGTTTGAGAGATATACTTGTAAAGACACTTCGACGCTCAAGTCAACTGATTTCTACTTGAATGGTCTACTTCAGAATTCAAAATCACATTACATTTCACTATAGGGGTCCTCTCTTATTTATATTATTCTACTGAGTCTTGTCCTGTTATAACGATTAAGATAGGCCCAATAAGTGTATAATCATACTTTGTTGCTCCTAATTGGGATTAGTGCATTTAACTCGAAGTGTTTTTTTTTTATCAGCATTTAACCCGGAGTGTGACGTGGATTCTCTTTTGACCGAGAGGTCGATAAATCATTTGTGTAACCAGACACGCGATCTTTCGATCTTCGCAGAGAGGTTGGATACTAGCACAATGAATTGGCTTAGTTGTTGATCAGTGAGGACCGAAAGTTTGACTAACTCTGACTCTTAGTATAACAAAAAGAATTCACAACTTGTCTTTAATAATATATATATTGTAGTCATTTATTGATATAACATTGATTCTTTACTACGTGTAAAACGGTTTTCACTCTCCATCATGCATGAAAAAAAATGTTTTTTTCACTAAAATGATATAAAGAAGTTATCATCTAATTTGATGACTACATATTTTTTTATTTATTTTTACATAGAAGATAATGATAACTTCAATCTTTTCTTTTAAGTCATCATATTTTTCAATTAGAGTTGAATGAGAACTTTGCTTTTTTTTCTAAGAAAAGAGAAACTTAGACGAGTGACATAGACAAACTTTCATACATGATGACATGATTCTACCATTTCTTTAAAATTCTTGCTTTAGTGTATTCAATAATTTTTTTACATAATTTTAAAATATTTACTATAATTTATTTCAATTTTCATATACTCTTTTAAGTTAATAAAGAAAACTCACCTCAATAGCATCATCAACCTATACTTAAATTAAAAAGTTATTTAAAACGTATCATCTAAAAAAACTAACTTTTAAAATTAATTAAATACCTAAACATTACTTTTTAAAAGAATCTATGAAGCTGGACACTCCTCTTAAATGGTGTGTCTGTGTCGGACACATGTATCGGACACTGACACTCGTACGACACATATCAGTGAAGTGTCTAATTCAAAAAAAACATTTATTGGACTCCTAACAATTTTAGCATGGGTCTACACAATTTTAAAAATGAGAAATACATTAATTTTCCAAAAATTCAAACTTATTGTATAAATTTTTATTATGATTATGAAAATAAGGAACAAATCATTTTGAACCAGTCATGAAAAACATCTTTCTGCTAAAAAAATTGAAACATATTTAGTGCATATAAATCTTTATTGTAAATTTATATAATTCATAATTATATAATATATAAATTCGTGTTCCCGTATCCAACATTTTAGAGGGTATACGTATCTTCATGTCCGTGTCCGTGTCGTATTAGTGTCTGTGTCAATGTATGTGCTACTTTGAAAAGAATACTATCATAATTTAAAAACTTTAATCATAAATTTTTAATTAATTACATCAACAACTTTAATTTATATATTTATAATTAGTTTATATAAACATTAAGTAAACTTTATAATTAAAATATACAATACGGTTTACATTAGATTGACACTATTAACATTACTGGGCTGGTTGACGTTCTTGTTGAGTTACAAATAAATTGTTATAGGAGGTATAGGCTTCATGAAAAGCACATAAGACCTAATATTGTGATACTAGTCATTCAAGTCGTGAAGGAACGATATGACTTGATCCTCTTGTTTTCTTTGATAGATAATAAAAGAAACACAATAAGAGCATTTTACTTGACAAGTACACACAGGGTCAGGTTTAAAATTTCAAGTTCAACCGAAATTATTCTTAGTTTTGTAAATACTCAGTGACAGACAAGTCAACTTGATTCAAATAGGTATTTTTCATTTGTAAATAAAAAATATGCGAAAGTTCCCATTGAGAGTATCTTGTTTTTAGGTCATTCCAAATATATATAGCCATATCCATCCATATGATACCTTGTCTTATAGGAATAGAAATAGAATGAACTAAACATGAGACGACCATATTGTTGCAACGATTCCATGCAGAAAAAGTATGATCAATTTTCGTTGGTCGATGAGTTGTACCAATAATGAACGCAATCTTATTTTTCGCATTTAACACTGCTACAACCAATATGCTAGGAGTGATAGTTCGAAGAATAAAAAACTAGCAAAACAAATAGGTGTGGCTAGATTCTCGTCAGGGTGAAGATAACGAAAACTCTAAATTGATTGTTTCTTCGCCATATTTGAAAGACAGGGGAAAATACACCACAAATAAGAATTAGAAACAAGAAAGAACAGTAAATACGAAGAAAATATCAAAGTATGCAATATATCTCTTTAAAAGAAGATCTTTGATACCATAATACAAAAATGAAGGAGATAAAATTGGGAGATCCACGATGAAACTAAAAATTAGGAGAAACTCCCTGCAAAACAAGATCAAGAGCTAAAACCTAAAAGCTCAAATGTTCAAGGAAGAAAGAGAATAAAGACAAAAAAACGAAGATGGAAACTTATGTGTTATTACTAAATGTTCTAGAGTACATGAAAAAAAAAAAAACACTAGATAAAGAAATCGAAAAGATCAAAAACATCATAAGGCTCAAAACAAAAAGAGGTCAACACAAATATAATATAGTTTACCACATTTAAGTAAATTTAAGATAAAGTTGTACTATTTTAGTAAAAAAGATGAAGACAACATAGTAGGATACTATGTTTATAAGTTCGTGTAATAGGTCGTATATTTAAATATTATGTATATAAAAAGTAGCATATGTAAATTTGATTGAATAGATTGTGGTAGTTAAATGGAAAAGAAAATGAAAAAGTTATGCTTTGACAATCTCTAAAGTTGTATAAAAAAATTTATGTGATGGTTTTAGAAAAAAATATATATAATAAAAATAAATTTGTAATTAAATTATATGAAAAAATATTAAAATAATAATATTGTTTGTTGTAAAGTAAGTATAGAAAAATTAATTAGTTATTAATATATCATTATTTTTTTAACATTTCTTAGTTCACCTGCATTCATTTAACAACTACTTTTTATAAAAGAATATTATAATAAAATAATAGTTTACAGAATTGTAATTTGGATGTAAGAAAAAGAAATGATGAATGTTTGAAAATATAATACTATGTGAGAAAAGCTCAAAAAAGGAATAAACTATGTAGATTCCATGTTATTCCATCGTTTTGGGGAATTTATGTTGAAAAGAAGAGTTCAACAAATTTGACTCTATCAGTCTTCAATTGATTTACTTCATTTTATGAATGTAGAGTGTATGTGTATGAACAACTTGCCTTGAAGTGCACAAGTTCAATCAAACTTCTTTTGCTTCCAATTTAGTTCTTAGTCAATTATTTGTCGCAAAACATGCTTTATTGCTCCACCAAAAATCACCATCAATGTGTTTTCTTAATAATATTATTTATCATCAAATCACATTTTGTGGTCGTTAAAAATTATTTTTTAATTATTGAATAAGCGGAGAACACAGTTCAATAGTAAAAAAAAGTATCGACAATACTCATTTTCCATTGCTTGCACGGTTGTTCTCGTGGCATTCCACATGCCTCCATCATATCAGTTCAATTGGGTAATAATTAGTGAAACTATTTTGTCTCTCTAAACTTTAGAAAAAAAAACATGAAATTAACATATTTTCTATCTAATTCAAGTAAATTTCAATAAATAATAATATATTAAAAAGTATCGGTATGAAGATGAAGCAAGTGGGGCCCATCTTGTTTTCCCTCTTTACTTGTGGCGGTTTTCAGAATGATGACACTGAAACAACAGTACCCTATATGTGGGTGAATAAATCAAATAAAAATTTAATATTTGTATACTTTTTAACGTAATTACCATAAAAATTAAAAAATTTATTGTGTATAATATTTTGAAAATAAATAACAGTCTAACATGGTTTTTGAGTGTAAGTTTGTAATTTAGTTTTGTTATAAAATAAATGAAAAGGGGTTGGAAGAGAAAAATAAGATTGTGTTGTGTTGTGGGGCTAGTGGAGCTGAAAAGCAACTTTTGAAATAGTAGAAGATGAGGAGTTGAACAGTTATTTTCCTGGGAAAGTTATGCAGAATGTATTGTCGGACGTGTGAGACCAGACCAGACCACCCCTTTGGGCAGGTATATCCAAATTATCCAATTCACCTTATTGCCATCTACCTTTAAATTCTCAATTAGAATATTTAGTATAAGAAAAATATGTGAACTTTTTATTACTGGTGTAAATTTGTTTTTTTATTTATTTTCTGATATATATTTTTTTTTAAAATTATGTATCTAATTAGACTAGAGATTATGATATTTCATTATGTGTAAGTAGGTGTAAACCTCATCTCATGACATCTCATGAGCCGGTTTTATAAAATTGAGTTAGGCTTAAAGTCCATTTTGTAATATGATATCATCATTTCAAGTCTATCATAGAAAGTGTTTGTTGGGCTTATCAGACCACCTACTATCAGACCGTTATCGGATCACCCATAATATGTTATCTCACACACGAGCTATCACTCTTGACATGAGGGATGTATTGGAGATCTAATAAATGTTGTCTTAAGGTTAATTATTGTTAATTATTAAGAATTTTTTATATATGCTGATAGAATATTGATGTTTTTATATATGAATGTTGATAGACGTTCTTTTCACACAATATCAATCCATGATATTAGTTCTAATGCATTGGGTATTGATGGAATCGAAAGGAAGAAAAAGAAATGATTATGAATTATTGTGGATTTGAAGTTGAAAAAGATGTTTAAAGAATATTTGATCCTTTTAGCACATATGGTTTGAGTAAACATAGCACGTGAAGAGCACTAAGCCCCACGATAAGAAAGGGGAAAGAAAGCGACATGGAGGGTTTTGAGATGATCCAATTGGGGTGTTGGGGTGGATACAAGTTGGCAAGTTGATACTAAAAGAAAGGTAAAAAGTTGGAGATAGAGAGCGACAAGGAGGAATAGAAGCTACAAACACTAACTTTACACTATTTTTCCTCTAAATCCAACCCATTTTCCTACTTCATTATTGCCTATTCTCTCACCCACACAACTAAAGCCCCCAATCAGATCAAAATACTTCAATCATATTTCTTTGCTCTTTCTACATATTCTCTTACCATTCTCTCAAAATAATGATATATTATTACAACTCTATACCAGAGTTAAATAACTTTTTATTTAAATGAAACAATTTTAAATTTGTATTGATAAATCACAGCTATAATGATTCTTTTAATCTACTGTTGTCAAAGTAAAAAAAAAATATTGTTGAAAACCTTTTATTCATCCTCTGTTTAAAACCCTGTTGTAAAAATAGAAGAAAGATATGAGCATACATAATATTATTATACACAGTGTTCGAAAAAAAATTTGTTAGAAATGTAAGAGGTAAGTTGATGTTAAATGAGGTTTTATGAATCTGAACAAATAATTTTGTTGGGACCCTTATGTTGGGAGTTAGGACTTATGAGGAAGAGAGTTTGTTTACGAATGGAGCATTACGCAACAACTCTGTGCCATCCATTTCTGTCATTTTTATTGTTCTTGTTGTTATTCATAACCTACCACCACTTCATCCAAATCAATTTAATTCTTATCAAATTCAACTCAATTCAATAACAAAATTATTTAATTAATTTTAAACTAGTGAAATATATTTTTGTTTTTATTCAACTTTTTAATGTTAAGAATCATCTCAAATAGGAATTGCATGTTTCATTCTAAATAGCCTGCTTTCTTTTTTGGACCACAAATATTGAATCTCCTTTATTTATTTATATATAATTGTTAAACTATATTCAATCTAAGGATCCGTTCGAAAAGTTCAGAAAATAGGTTAAGTAAAGTTAAAAGAATTATAGAATAGGTTAAATTGGGTGATTTTGCATCCGATCCAATCCGAAAATTTATGAGCTAACCCATTTTAGAAAATATATATATATATATATATATATATATTTTATACGTACATATGTATTATAATTTTTATTTCTTACTAACTTAAATTTACCTTGTCCTTTAATTTAACAGCATATCCAATCTTATAATTAATTTAATCATTTATTTAGCTCATTTGTAATGAACGGGTCCTATTATTATAATGTAAATTTTTAAGAATTTTAATAAATTTGACTATAATTCACTTTAAAAAATATTAAATAATAAATAATTTTAAAAATAAAAAATATTAATTATTATATTAAGTTAAATATTATTTTATAAATTAAAAATTATTGATATTTAAATATTATTAATAAAAAAATTAAATTAATTTTTAAATTCGTTACTATTTTTTAACCACTAATTATTTTGATTTTAAATAATGGTTTGATAATAAATAAAGAAATAAAGAGGAAAAGAAAGTAGAAACGAAGATAAAAAAGAGAAAATATAAATTTATATTACTATTTTTAATTTATTTTTATTTAATAAAGAATTGACACAGACAGCCTAAGTCTGTGTTTGTTTTAATTTATGTTTTCACAAAACTTGAGTGAGCCCAACTACAATACTATACAATACTAATGTATTTTTATTTTATTTTTTTATATTTCTTTCAGTTTTTTTTGTTTTCCTGATCCTCAACCAAATAAAAAAAAAAAAAATCTAAGCACACTTGGATATATTGAGATAGTAATGAGTAAAAAATCTTGTTGAATCTCATTTTACTTGTTTTTAAATTATTATTTTTATATTATCTCCTTATGACTCTATTATTGGAAGTTTTATTTAGATCTAATTTTTTTTTGTTCACACATGATTATAATTTACTAAGTGATTTGATTTCTGAACCAGACTTTTAATTAGGATCTTGTCATGAACAATTAATACCACACATGATCAAGATGACAACCTAATTGATCATTCATTTTGTTTAATCGATAGATGGAGTTAAATTATTTGGTTGAGACATATTAATTCTGGTTATCCAAAGTAGTGGACGATTTATTTTACTTATTGTAATCAAATGAATTAAAAACACTATGGTGATAGTTTGTGTGTGTTTGGTTTGTGTAAGTTAAGTATATAAGGTGGTTTGTATAAGTTGAGTTTATTCTTTTCATGTGAATGAAAGATCATTGATGATTTTTTGTTAACACTAACTTAGTTTTGATTTTAAATTTATTGAGATGGTTACAATTTGAAAATAATTATTTTAGAAGCACAACTCTAAAGTAAAATAATGTTTGAAAAACATAATTTTTATATTTAATTTTGTTTATACCGAAGATTAAAAAATATTGAAAACCCTAACCCAAAAGTTGCAATAGTAAAGAGGTTTTCGTTCCTCCAATAAAAATTTAATTATTTTGTACATATATTAATTAATTTTGTTTACATTTTAACATATAAATAAAAACTACTTTAAAAAAATGTAATTATCTAAACAATATTATTTTCACAACTTTTTTTTCTTTTCTCTTACCACCTCATTCTCAATTCTCTCCTTATTTCAAACACAATATTAAACTAAATTACTAATACTACTTTTTTTCTAATAAATTCCTCTATCTCGAAGAAGTGGAGAATGAAGAAGAGATGCACAAAAGAGTTAAAATTTGGTAATCAGTCTAGGTTATAGAGTAACTTTTAAGAAGAGTTAAACACAAATAAGGTATGTTTTTGTCAATATATAATTAACTATTATACAAAGTATTTACTTTATCGTCGGATAACCTTTTACAGGTTTACTCCCGAGTCTTAGAAAGCGAATACGATAAAGAAGGAGAAATAAAAGCGACTGAGATATCAAAGACAATTGTTACAACCAATTGTAAGTATTATCTAAATCTTATCCATTTATACAAGTACAGTTTTTAATATATATATATATATATATATATATATATATATAATTCATATGAGATTATTTATCTCAACAAACATTTAAAACCAACTAGTAACTACTAATGTAGATGTTTTATTGATTAGTAAATTTTTGGGTCATTATACAAATATTTTGAATATAAATAAAATAAAATAATATTTTATTACATTAAATGAATATAAATAACTTAAATAAATATGGAGTTAAAATTAATAAAAAAAAGTATTAAATAAACTGTTAAAACTCGATACGCATCACTTTTTCTAATATGAATCTTAAAATTTAGAATTTTATTTTAAATTAATTTTATTAAAAATTATAATAATTTAAATTTTACTTATATGAAATGGAGAAATATGTTCAATTCAATATTATGTATTAAGATTTAAAATTTAAGTTAAATTAAATTTACAAAGAATATTTGGGGATAAAAAAATATAAACATAAATAAAATATAAATTTATATATATATATATATGTATCTATATGTACTTATATATAACATTATACTTTTTATTAATTTATATTAATGAAAAAAAGGGTCTTCTCACGCTTACGTCTTTATATTTTTGTATGATAATAAAAAATAACAAATATAGTTAAAAAACTAATATAACTGTTATTACAAAAAAAAAACATAAATAGTAAACTCTTAATAAAATATATAAAAAATTGTTATAAAGGTAATAAATTCTTATTAATTATAAGAATTATATGATAACAAATTCCATCTTTCATTATGACTATTCATTATGATAGTTTATTTAGATAATGAAAACTGATTTTTTTTTTAAAATACCAAAACAGTAAAATATATATAAACGAAAAATAAGTTAATAAAATGAATCAATATTATTAACTGATAATATTAATTTATTTTAATTTTTATTTATTTAAAAAATGGAAAAAATAAATGAAAAAAAGGTTGAAAGATTCATTTGCTTCCAGTGATAAAAAAAAACAAAAAAAGTAAAGAAACAAAAAAGAAGAGGCACATAATTATTTGAAAAACACAAAATTAATAAAAAATATGAATGTAAATCTTTTCACAAAGAAAAAAAGATTGGACAGAAAACATAATTTATTATAATAAAATAAATATTTAAAATAATATTATTAAAAGTAAATAAAAATAAAAATATTTAATTTGTTCTTATTTTCACTCATATCACTGAGTCCAAATAATTTTTTTTCATTCTTTCACTTTTCATCTCTTTACTCTCTTTTTTTTTTTATCTCTAATCTTCAATCGAAATAAAGCAGAATGGATTAAATGTGATGGGAGATAAGAAGTCATTAATAGAACATAAATGAAGTAATTAAATTGTGTGGGAGTTGATTTCATCATGATGATTAATTTAAAGTGGTGATGGCTTCATGATGATATCCCCATTTTTTCTATATAATATTGTAGTGTATAAATGTCAGAAAAGGATGCTCACAGTGACAGGAAGGTAGAAGGGCAAAAAATTATATATTTGGAGTATATTGATAAGAATTAAAACAAAAAAAATCATATTGATCTTCAATATTTTCATATTGGTGACGTGGTTGACAAATGAAATATTAAAAAACAGATGCTTGTAAATTTGGGAAGATACTTGCTTCTTCAATTTACAAACAGCTCTCCCAGATTAATTAACTGAGACTATGATATAGGGCTAAGGTGGGTGTTAAATGACGTGTAATATGCTAACTGATGTTTGACACAAAAAATTTCCTCATGTTTAACGAATTATTCCTAAAGGAAAAAAAAAATAAACTGAGGATAACATAAAAAAATTATAAAGAAAAAAAAACAATATATTATAGAGACTAGAAAAGTATTTAATATCAATATTTATAATTAAACGCATATCAGATTCCTTTGACAGAACCAGTGCCAAGATGAGGGCCAACGATTTTGTCCATTGACATGGTTCCAACTGCTTCACGAGAGAACTATCTATCTCCACAGCTGCAGTAAAATAAAAAGCACCTTCTACTATATCACTCACAACTCAATTATAGAGTATTTGCATATCTGTTAGGAAAATCAAAATCATATTTTAAGCAAAAGGAACAAGAAAAACTTTTCCACTGAAAATCCAAAAATGCCATCAGTCTCTTGCTATCATCGGGCATTGAACTCCTCCAGAAAAACCCAGACATAAACTTGATTTGGATTACTAAAATATCAGCCTGTTTTAACATATAGACATCATGCACCCTAGTTTTTCATTATATACCTTCTTATTTCAGAGGAAACAAACCCTCTATTTTGGAGGAATTAAAACCCTCGTGCATATAAAGTAAAGTTGGCACATTGAGATGCTGAAACAAACTTTACAAAGCACACCGATGAAAGAATCTAACTTAACGTTTTGAATCAGTCAATAAAAGCAAATTATAAAAGCCAGACTAATATTGAAGTATTTTCCCTAAAGGTATTTTATAGGACATTAGTAAACGAATTAAAAAAAAAAAAAACTACTAAAATATACAACATTTAAAGTTACATACAAATTTCCATATTTTTTATAAACTTTCAATCAACTCGTTGAATTATTTTTACAATGGCAATAATGAAGTCTGAGTTTAGACCCTATGCAACTACTTAAATTCTTCATCGCTAGGCTGACCCTAATACGTTTATTCCTTGACTTCTTAATGGTCATCAAAACCGAAATTAAAATTGCAGAACATTAAAGCAGACCAAACCAAGGATTTTACTAAATCACACGAGTAACATCCAGAAGGTTGGCAAATTTATTCAACTTAAATTTCATGACCATTAAGCTCTCTAGATCATGTGCATCACTGTCTCCTAGGCCCCGGGTCAGGAAATAAATTAATTAAGTAATGATTTAATAAAATAAAAAAACCTAAAGTTATCTTTTAAAACTGATGGTAACCAATTTGATGGATGGATGTTAGCAAAATCAAGTAAACAGGGGTTCTATCAGGGTTTTATCTCTGCAATGAAGATTACTCACTATTAACCATCAAGAAACGGTAAGAAAGAAAAATAATTGCAAAGAGGCATATTGGAAAAAAAAATATTGAAAAAGTTATTTTTATTGGACCTCTCATAGATCAAGATCAGTCTCTCTCACTATTATAATTTTAAGTGAGAATCATAGATGTGCAGTAGTTTTATTGAACTAAAATAAAATACAATCTCCATTTGAATCAACACCCCGCTCCGCCAAAGATAAGGAAACATGAAATGGAAGATGCAGAAGAAATATTCAAAGTCAGACCTAGAAGGAATGCATGATCGTGAAAAGAACACATTAAACAACCCACTCCTATAGTCAGATAGAAAAGAAAGACGTTAACAGTTAAAAACCGGTGAGGCCACAAAACTAACTAATGCTTCTTCTCAATGCATGACATGACACGGAAACTGAGTAATCTATCTTCAGGCTCATGTTCTGGATATTATGCACATGCCCCCCATGAGTTTGCAGGGGAGCAGCATATTCTGAGGTAAATAAAAGTTAATTTAATAAGCAAAAGAATCAGAACATAAGCAGGGTCACCAAGGGATGGTCAAGAACAGATGATAATATGCCTAGTGGTTAAGTAACATCAAATGATTTCCAAATGCTTAACAAAAGAAGAAACAACAAAATCAACATAAATGATTCAGTCAAGTAGTCAGCCATATTATTCTCTCCCTACATACTCCCTTTAAAAGCAGAACTCAAAATTAAAAATGTACTCCTTTATACTTAATAACAAATGGGTAAAACATAAACAGTAACCCCAAGGAAAATCATTTTACCTGAAAACAAGCCCAAAGAAAGATGGAATCAATCTACACAAAATCAGCGTATAATTTTTCTTGGACCTTTAGTGTGGCTCCTTTGTCCCCCAAAAGAGGCAGCTAAAGATCTCCACCAGTATGCCATTAAATCAAATAAGGAACTACTTTAAATAAGAACAATAAAATATGCTGCAGAAGTAAAATATATTTGTAGCAAATCACATGGTAATAACCATAAGAAGTATTTCAAAATACCTTACATAGGAAAAGATAAAAAATTTGAGATGTAAACCACTATATTACAAAAGAAGATGACATACACAACAAATATTGTCTATAATCCTACTTCCTTTTGAGCTACAGATCAGTCTTCCATCTTACAGCTCCTGTCCAACTGTCCAATTGAGTTGTCTGATCTTCAATATATTGTCTAATGTAAAACTTGTCAAAGTAAAAAGGATTGCAACCATTACGGTTGTCAACAAAAGACAAACAAAGAAATGAGAAATGAACACTACAGATAACCAAAAAGAGCTCTTACAACTTGATTGTACATCACATGCCAAAGAACAAGCCTAGGACCTCTTCAGTTAGAAAGAAGCAAACAAGAATTCAGAAGACTAGTGGTCTCTCCACCTGGGACTTGATATGGGAAAAAAGCCTGAAGGAGATAACGGAAACACAAGGCCAGGAGAAGGAGGCGGTTGTGGGCCAGGACCTAAAATCCCTGACTGCCCCATGGATGAGAACGGAAAATTTGGTGTAAGCGGAGATGGGAACTGAATGCCAGGTGACAGAAGAGGATAAGGTGATCGAGGGGATAGCAGATTCATGTAACCAGTTGGAGAAGGCAGGAGGAATTGAGAGGTTGGAGAAAGTAAAGGGGGAGGAGGGCCATTTGCTTGTGGTGAAGGAAGAGTAGGTACTGAAGAGTTAGTAGCATTCATAGGAGGAATGGGACCATTAAATCTTGGGGAAGGGAACATGGGCATGGGAGGATTAGGAAACAAAGCAGACGAGGGAGGGGGATGCGGATGGACATTGCCAGGTACTTGAGGTTGAGGGTAGGGATATAGTTGAGGCTGAACTTGGTTACCCCTTGAACTTGGATCCATTATTGAATTCTGAAGGTAACGCATGTAAGCAGATATAGGTGACTCGGTCGTATTAGACCATATATCCCCAGGAGTAGGCAACGGTTGGCCAAACTGAGCAGGTCTTGGTATGGCATTATTGTGAGGAACTGAATGAGGGGCAGCAGCAGGCACTGGAATCGGCGGGGGCATGCGAGGCCGATTGATTGGCGTTAACGGGGGAGGTCTAATTTTCTGCAGTCGCATGCTCTGCGGCTTCGGTGGATTGTGTGGTGGTCTAGGTGGATGATCCTGGGAGGGTGATCCAGTAAGCTGCTGAACAATATCCCGAAATTCATTCTTGCTAATGTTGTAAACCTGAGGCTGAGGCTGTTGTCTAGCAGCATTATTAGCAAAATTGGGCTGATGTAAAGGGCTCTTCCTTATATTTTTTCCCATCTTGTTAACACCCAAACTATCATTATGCCTGTTTTTGGAGTTATCCATTTCCAAATCAAACCTTACTACACTCAGAAATCACCACTTGTTCTTCGCTTCAAGCAAACCAAACCAACGCTCATAAGCTTCCAACGACACCCACAACTTCAAAATCCAAACCTAAAGAACCCGGTGAATTTCAACAATTCTAATACACTACATGAACAAAACCAAGCTTGAGCTGTAATCTAAGCATCCTGAAGTCAAGCAAATCTTAAACTCGCAATCGACACCCAAAATTCCCAATTCCTTCTATTCCAATTAAAAACCAATACCACCACCAGCAGCAGCAAAGTTAACCCTAAAGCCGAAGTAAGAGGGAGAAAACATACCCTTTTCGGAGCTTCGCCAGAAATTTGAACGGTTGGAGGACCAGCTTCCGAAAATTCAGCACGGTATCAGATCGAAACTGGAAATTACGAAAGTGGGAGCTCAGAATAAAGGGAAAATGGGTTAACGGAAAGGAAAAGACCCGGAAAAGGTTGTTGAGAAAAAAAAAAAGCGAAGCTTTGGAGGGAGCAAGACTTATTCAAAAAGTGGAGATGAATTTTGGGAAGTGTGAAATAGAGAAAATGGAAGAAGAAGCATAGAAAACCCTAAGGATGGAGAATAGAAGGAGTTGGGTGAGTGGTCAATGGGGGAACGAACGAATGAAATATAAGGGCATTTTGGGTATATCCAATACGTTTGCAATTTCACGGTGATGTGACTTCCTCCACACAACACAGGCCTATGGGGATACATACAAAGCAATTGGATTTAAATCTAATAAAATTATCATAAAACGTAAAAATACATATATAAGATTATGATTAAATTTGAGTCCTCGTAATTGGTGTTCTAGATAAATAAGTTAATAAATATTTAATATACTATATTAATTAATATTAATGGTATAAAATGAATAATAAATACATTTATATTTTTAAGGTAAAAATTTAAACTTTCTTTTTCGTCCATATATATATATATATATATATATATATATATATATATATATATATATATATATATATATATGAATTGGCAGAATGTACTCTATTATGTGTGGGATAACATTCCAAAATATTGCCTTTATATATATTTTTTATAAACGTTTTAAAATAAATAATAATAATGAAATAAGTTTCTTTATCATTTAAATTTAGTTTATACTGTTAAAAACACTTTCATATTAAATTCTAAAAAATATTACTTTTAATTTATGTACAATTTAATTTCTTTTTTATTTTATTTTTTTCTTATAAATGTTTATAGAAATATTTCTATCATTTTTATATAAAAAGATATAATGATTTTTTATATTATCTTCACTGTTTTATATTAAAAGAGGTAAATAAGATTATTTTTAGAAAAGTAGTTTGACATTGAAAAGTTTGTGGAAGTTGGAAAATGGAAAGTTAGTTTGTAATTTGTGATAAGATGAAAAAACACAATAAGAAAGAGTTTAACTGCGTTTTTTTATCAAATTTAAATATTTTCCATAAACTATCTGATTGTAAATATTCAAGTGATCAGAATGTAATTAATTCGTCCAATAAATTTTATCAAGCATAGTAACTTCAATTAATACTTCCGCATTTTCTAATTTGTTTTATCTAATCATTAATCAATATCTCTCGCATATGATGAATTATAACATATGCTACTTAAAATCTTAATTAAAGCACTTAAATAAAAATAATTTTTAAATATATGTATTGATAATAAATGATATCTCATTGGTTAGTGCATATAACAATAACGTATAATATAAAAAAAAAAAAACACAATGATTTATACTAGTTTTTTTTCCAACAAACTACGTACAATTTTCATTAATAAATTAAGTTTTACTAGGCAAACTCATGTTATAAAGTACACTTCGAGTATTCTTTTGACTCGTAGGCACTCCTAACTAATCATGTGAGTATTAGTGACTCTAGTCACTCATGACTTAATGAGTATTCTTTCCCAAACCACTTCTAACTCAATGCGTATTTCTTCGGATAACAAATCACTCCTATTTCAACGAGTACTTTTGAGCACCTAGTCACTCCTAGCTACTCCCTTGGGTATTCTTTACCAACTCACTCTTAGCTCAACAAGTATTATTTGGGTCTCTAGCCATTTCTGACTACTCCCTTAAGTATGGTTTGCCAAACAACTGCTTCTAACTAAGGTATGGAGGTTGATTGTTTACATGATCATCAGATCATGGAATATGTCTATCATGGAGTATTTATGTCTAACGACGAATACAAGGTTAAACTTTCTCTCCTAGTTCATACCATTGTTTTTGCTCTCTGAAAAGGGGTTATGTCTTTCGAAGTATACAATGGATAAACACTATCTCATAGATTAATTGATGAACACTCATATTGTCTTCCATGTAGCTTTTGATGAATCTAAAGGTTTGGCGGGATCTCTACTCTCAGCATTAAGATCTCTATTTTCTTCTTCTTGAAAACTTTGAGGAATACTCAACATTTGAGCAACATTTTGGCACAGTGCAACCTCAACTCTCACTTTCTTCTTCATGATGAAGGACCTCAACTCTCCTAGCCAATTTCTAATAATTGTAATTGTGTATTTAATCAACTAATTTAGTTGATTTTTTATAAATACCCTAAAATTTCAATGTAAATTAATCATTGCATTTACAATTACTAATTTTATAGTGAAATTTATTTGATATTTGATTTTTGGTATGAATTTAGCTAATATATATATACATTAACTCAAAGTAAGAAGATATTATAATACTTGAAATGGATATTTGGCGTGTTTTAAACATTATTTGTGTTAGAAATATACATGTTATAATTATTTAATTATGAAATTCGTGTTTATGAATGATATAACTTGTGTGGTGGAGTACTGCTCAACTAACGCTTAAGTAGTGAGTCATCATTGTATGAATTGCTCAATGTTGATCAAACACCAACATGGATGTTCAAGTAACAAACCATATCACTAATATTATTTGAGAATTATCAAAGGAAGATGTCGATTAAGTTTTCTCTCATAAAATAGGTCACATTAATACGACGAGAAATCGCTTAAGCATTTAAATGTGCACTGATGTTGAAGTTTTAGAATAGATGAGACCATGTAACTACATTAATATCAGTCAAGTGACAATGTGGTCTCTAAAGCGATAAGAAGGAAATGTGCTTGATGATTCTAGAACTTGTTGGATTTTATAACAAATATCATAATTTAAGCATTGAGATTCAAGTGATGAGTGAGTGTTTGAGTGAAGGAGAGACCGAACCAACTCTCTTTATTATAAAGATGATCGTTTAAGTGATGAAAGATTTTTCTAACTGAGAGAGACATCATACCAATCATCTCTCCTTTAGAATCAACGTCACACAAGTTACATGATGTCACTCAAGAGACATTATGTCTCTCAATAGACATGATGTCGCTTAAGTGAAAAAAGACTTTCTTTGTTCATGGAACCAATGTTGCTTAAAGACAAACTTGCTCAAACTATGTGCCTATAGTGGTGAAATATTATTGTGTTAATTTGTATGAATGTGTTTTATCTGTTTGTATGAAGTTGATTACAGTGATAAGATGCATGTAGATGTATATGTAATTATATAATATACTTTATGTTGTGTACTGTATGTATGATGACCTTTTATGAGTGTGTAGTGATTCTTTTGTATGTGTTTGTGATTTATGTGTGTATTATGACCCTTTATTGGTGCGTCGTGAGGGGTACCTTAGATGGTCTCGTGGTCTCAAAGGTTGTGTATTAAATATGAAGTTTACACGAAAAAAAAAATATTGTATACTTCATTGATGATTTTAGAACCTAGATTAAAACACCATGTACCCAGAAACAATCTACACACAAAAAATTGTTGATGGATTATGTCTATAATGAGTACTCAAGTGATAATATATGGTGAAATATACTCAACACCAATATTTTGTATAGCAGTGTGACAAATTATTTTAAATAAAAATTCATATATATTATTGAATAGAAATATTCAATTAGGTTACAATATTTTTTAGTGTTATATATATATATATATATAAATAAATAAATAAAACGTTACCTCTCATTAAATTTCAATATCATGGTGAATACTGTTTCATATAAATATTTAATCTTTTTATATGCATATTTTAAAATACTGGAACTAAATAACTCTTATGAATGAAATCTTCAGTTTCTTTTTCATGAAAGAGAAGATGGAATGTTGAAACTAAATAACTGTTTTGAATGAATTATTGAGTATAACCATTCAATAATATTTTCAAATATCAATGTATTATGTAAAAAAAATGCATTCACCAAAACGAATATGGTGACCTGATTTATATATAGGATGTTAAGTTTACCATATAATCTAGATAAAAAAAAAGAAAAAAATGTATTAATTTTTATTAATCAATAATTATGTAATGTTTTTAAGTAATATCTCTAAAATGATTTCTGTGATCTCCTTGTTTCTCTGACGTAATAAAAGGTGCTAAAAAAAAGTGGATTATATTATCCTTCTCCATCTCCTAAGATAAAATTTATATTTCTACAAATTAAATGTGCAGTGATTCTATAAAGCTAACACTAGTATGTATATTTTAATTTAAAACTATTCGTATATAAATTATCAAGGACAATTATGAGTTTGTAAAAATTCTATTGCAAGTATAAGAAAGTGTTAAGTTTTCCATACATGTTATTCGTCATAAATAATAATGATAATTTTTATAAAGTATAATAAATAATGATAAATTTTACAAATCATAAAAATGTTAAAAAGTAAATGGGGTGAGAGAGGCTCGAACTCTCGACCTCAGGATCACTCAGAAGCTATGAGACCTACGCGCTAGCCAACTGCGCCACCACCCCACTTTGCTATTTTGAATCAAATATTACTTTTAAAACTATTACTTATACCTGTAACTTCACTTCCTGGAAACTCTGTGTCCTGAACAAGACTAACTTTGCGTGTTTAGTCATATTTTCTTCTGTCTTTGACGAACCTAAACAAACACAACTACTCATTCCTGACCGTTTCTAACACTTGTTCTTCTGCTGTCATTTCGGCGGTTTCTTTCCGAGTGGATCTTTACACACCAAGGTAATTAACTCAACTACTTTCTCTTCTGCATTTTCTTCCACCTTTCAGTCACTCTTTCAATAACCATTTCACCTAGGAATCTCAAAGCTCAAAGCTTCTATGTTGCAGAGCCACGTGTTCCATACCCATGGTTGTGTGTTTTAAAATCTATTCTGCAATCTGATTTGAGGATGCCACCCATGTCACTTTAACCCCTCTTGATGACTAAATTTAGAGGGTTCAATTGCAATCTATTTAGCTGCATAACCCCTTGACTATAACCGTGTTGTTACTAATTAAAGTTTCCATTTTTCTTGAATGTTTTTTTCCCGGTGCCACATTATACTGTTACTAGGATAGTTTATAGTTCACACCATTTGACTCAGATTCTTTGTTTTTTTATGATCTGGGTTTGTGATAGTTTACTTGTTGATTATTGAAATGTACGGAATGCATTCTGTGATTTTTTTTTAAGAAACCGACCCGTTGGAGCTGCATCCCAAGTGGCACTACGTGTTAGGAATTGTACTGTTCAAATTTCTTTGGGATGTTTGGTCTGTTCTCTAGTTAACTCTCATTGTCCCTCGATATAAGTACTTGTGGATCTCCTTTGGAGGAATTGTGGTGGTTGTCATAGTCGTTGTTATGTTATAATACTTAACATGCAGAAAATTGCAAACAAATGCAGCGGATGTGGCTGCAATGACAATCATGAACGGTTAATTTTTAACCTTGCCTCCTTTATAACTGAAAAAGGGGGAAATCTTAAAATTCGTCAACGGTATGTTTGCGGCTTTCCTTATTTACCTGTCCAAGTGTGCCTTGTCTTTACACTTAAATGCCAAACTTTATTTGTATTAGGAAGTCAGTTTAAGCCTAACTCATCTTCTCAAAATCGATTAGTAAGATGAGGTTTATATATTGTAAGTTAGTCTTATCTCTAGACGATGTGAGATTTGTCTCATTTAGATTTATCTCCCCCTCACACGGAGGACATCAATCTTGACTAGGATAGACTCATATTAGGAAGTGAATTTAAGCTTAACATATCCTCAGAAAACCGGCTTACTAAGGTGAGATTTCCCCCATTTATATATTAAATTGGTCATATTTATAGTTGATGTGGGATTTCGAACACACACCTTCACACTGAGGATATCAAGTGGGAATCCGGGGGGCAAACAAATCTTGACTAAAATAAACTTTTAATGACTTTGATACCATATTAGAAGTGAATTTAAGCCCAACTGATCATCACAAAACTAGATGAGTAAGGTGAGATATATCCCCATTTATATATTGTAAATTGTTCATATCAATGTGGGATCTCCAACAATTTGTTTGTTTTTTGTATATTTTATGTCTGATGAAAGCCTCTATGGAAAAGATGAGTGGTTGATGAGCTATGAAGATCTCATATCAGCTGAGTGTATGACTAGAATTTTCTTTATAATAACCTTGGCAATATTTTGTCCTTGAGCTGTTATTTCTGGCTGAATTAGGTCTAGTCCATTCTCATCTAATACAAGCTTTTGAAAGTATTTCAATTTTGCCATGGTTAACTTATGTTTGGTTAAGAAGAAAATAGTGTGGAAGGAGGGGAAAGGAGGGAAGAGTGACAAGCACCAGAATTGGAGCTGTTTGGTAGCGTAGCATGGAAAGGGCAATGAAATACTCAAAAAAGCAGTGGATCCCACAACTTTGAAGTTCCATGCTCAATAGTGAAGATTTGCATGCAATCTTTGGTGTTACACATACGATCAGACAATAGGTAGTCAAAGGCAAAAGCACCCTTAAGGCACTAGAGGGGTTTTAAAACCTTGAAGCAAGGGGTGTTAGAAAGTACGTGCCATACTAAAGAAAGGCATATTAACATTAGAAAAAGAAAACAGTAAAATATCTTGCTGTTTTAGTATTTTGCATTGGTTTTCATAAATAGTAATTACCAAGCATAAAATTCGTTGTAAAAATAGTTACTTATTTTACAAAAGGTATTTGCTGCTAAAAGACCCAAAGACTAACAGTTAGAAAATTAGGTGGCTAGTTTTAAGTTCTTTTAATATTCTGATTATTTGCACCTTTTAGCATCACAATTGGCCAGTTAGATGACTAGATTTCATTAATATTATCAAATATGCTTCCAAAGTCATGGTTTGTATGACTCTTTTGGTGTTGTGTGCCTTTTCATGCCTTTAACTCCCTTTGATGGGAAGTTAAGAAAGTTACATAAAAAGAGGGATGAAAGATATTAAAGTCAAGAGAATCATCGTTTACATTTTGGGCAGGATAGTTTTTGCATTTTTGTTTTCTAATTTTGTGGTTGTTTACTTAGTTTTGTTTTTGTTTTATTCCATGTTTCCAATAAACAATTTTTTTATTGACATTTCTTTGCCATTTATAACTTGTGCATTTCTTTAAAATTTCACCCTATTCATTTTGCTTGAGGTTATTGATGGTGCTCTGCCAGAAAAGTGGCCTTTCAGTGAAGTACAGAAATAGACTAAAAGGCTTGCTCGCTCTAATAAAAGTATCACATGCATGCATCACAAAGAATTATTTTCTAGATTCTTTTGTAAACTGAATTGAATACTGCAGATGCTAGTCCTAATCTGAAAATGGAAAACAATCAAAGAGCTGGTGGTACACAAGATAGTTCAATAATGAAATCTGTTGATCAAAGAGTACGCTCTAAGGGGCGTAATGACATAACGACTCGTCGTCTGAAGAATCGAGAGAGGCAACGAAGGTATAGGGCACGGAAGCGGCTAGAAGCTGAAACAAAGAAGTCATTTGTTATCGAAGAGACACCATCTGTGACGGTTGAACAACCACCAAATAGGAACCACAACAACTGCATGACCCGCATATATTGTAAGCGAGATTGGAAGAAGGATGCTAGACATGCCCATGTGTTAAAACATCAACAAATGAATAGATCTATTGATCCTCTAACCATAACTAGCATGCCTGGGGTGTCTTGCTTAACCATTGGAAATAAGTCAGAAACAGTGCCAGAGAAGGAAATTCGGTCTGAATCGTCTAGTGTTGTTAGTTCTGAAACTCCTAGAGTGGTGCTGAGTCGAAGAAATTGGAAAGCAGAAGCTAGAAGAAAGAAAAACTAGTTGACTCTTCATTTCTCGTTTTAAAAAGAGTATTTGTCCCTGTGGACTTTCTGTTCTGTGATAGACATTATATAAATGTAAAGAATGCTGGATAACCACCGTTTCATTACTTGGCAGGCTTTGAAATTATGAGCACCACAGAAAATCTGCTTCATTTTCTACGTTATTCATTCATATCTTTCATCACAGACGTAGAAAGGGCATTAAAGAAGATACCTGGCTGACTCTGGTCATTGGTTGATCTTTGGCACAGGGCTAATCAGAAGTTCATCTCCACAGTGAAATGGATTTTTTATGAAATGTTGAGTATGCAGGTAGAGTTTTCAACTTTAGTGCAAAGTATGCTTGAGAAACAAACCATCAATCTATTTATGAATTTGTAATATATAAATCTTGGTTTACAAAATAGGATGATCTTAGAAGTAAATATCATACTTTTTGTCTCTTACAATTCTCACTCATTCATCTTTACAGTTAATGCATTATTGCCATTCCATCTTTTGTTCATAGTAATTGAAACTAAGAACCCAATGAATTGTCAAAGAAACTGGTTGAGTATAGTATCATTTTTGCAATTTGTGTTATTACTATTACAGTGACATTAACACTAATATTACATTTTCTGTATTGTTAACTTTACACCCTATGAATAGAATTCGACATTGAACAGAGAATAAAATACAATTGCCATCTCCAAACTCATTCTCATCCTTTAATAACTTTTCAATTGCATTCATCTAGCCTTTTTTTACTTCAAATAAAAATAATATTCATAATATTTACTAAAATTAAAAACTATTTTTAGAAAATCGTGTAAAAAACTGATAGAACATCCAGACAAATTTTTAGATACTATTTGGAGTCATATCCTTATTCTGCACATTTTTTAAACTCAATATATTAAATTTATGAAATTTACAAATATGCAAAATAAAGTTACTGTTAGGACTCAAATTGTATTATTGTTATACCTACTATAATATTTGAAAAATAAAAGAAGGAAAATTTTCGTATTATAAAATTTTGTTTAAAGTTATATTAATATTAAATTCCTCACAAGTCACGGGTCACCATCTAGTCTTCTTTATTCTTGCTAACTTCTTCTGATCCCATGTAAGATTTCGTGTTAAACCTTAGATCATGGCGGTTATCGATATTCATTTGATACAAATCTTCCTCTTTCACCTTAAAGCACCACAAACATTAGCTCTAGCATTCCAAGGTACACACAGTAGAGAGATGGAATATAAAATGTGATGAATTAATAAATTGAACCACGAAATACAATGAATCCATAGGAGAAATAAGAATCCAAAAACTACCAAGGATGTGAATCATGTATGGTGCAAAAGGAAAGGCTCATAACTTGTACAGTGTGTTTGGAATACCATCATTTAGTAATGTCCCTTGTCTTTACAACATCCCCCATAAAGAAAGTATACAAAAGACAGAAAAGACACAGCAATGAAACAGAACAATAATGTGATCAATCTCAGTGGAACCTCATACTCTGCTGCTCTTGCGTTTCAGTCACATCCTCAAAACTCCAGTTTCTTCTCATTCCACTGCTCCTCACGAGCTTTGGTCCTGAGGATCCAGGATAAGGAACGTCTCCTGTACTATAATTGCGGCGATGATCACCCTTAAGCTTGGCCACAGTACTAACTTTTGGTAGCTCACGTTTTGGTGTTGCTGGTAACTTGTTGCTTGACCAGCTTCTATCAACCTGCTTGCATATTTCCTTGATTTCCTTGAATTCATTTTCTGCAAATAACTCCCCAAAGGAGTCTGTCCTTTGAAGTAGCTGGCTGCAGGTAAGGCAATTGAGACTCATTGTGTTGGTGATTTCTTCTGTCTCAAAAAACCAAAACCTGCTCTTTCTTGTGTTGGTAGGAGTATTGGTGGAATGAAGTGGGGAGGAGGTGAGTTTATATACATTAGGCCAATGGAAATGAAGTGGGATGAAGACATGGTGAAGGGTTGCAAGATTGGATTTGACAATGCAATTGATTAGTACAAGCAAGCTGTTGCTCTATTTTTGCATGGATTCTGACCCAAAACAAAAACAGCTTAGCCATTTTTTTCTAATTGTGGCGTTTGTTGTTGCATGTGCCATTGACCAATGACTCATTCATTCCTGTTGCTGTTGGATAGGTTTCTACTGCAAGGGAGTTATTCTGTCATTCATCACATGGCAAATGTTGTCACCAACTCAAATGTTCTATACACAATAGGCGTGTTTGTGTTTTTGTTACCCCAAAATGGAACTATGTTCAGCTCCCTCTATTTTAGCTGGTTTTAAAATTAACAAAGTTTGTAGCTGTAAATAGTAAACTGATCAATATAGCATATAACAGTTTTTAATATAAGAATGATGAAAATAAGTGTATGTTCTAAACGTATATTTTACTGAAGTAAAAGAAAATTATTATGAAACTGATTATTTATAATATTGTAAAGTAAACAAATTTATGGTTTCTCGCATAATTTATATTGATTTTTTTTTATTAAAATTGGATTTCTTTTGACCTTTGACGGTTTTTATCTTTATTATTTATTCACGCCAATATACCCATTATTAAGCCCATGACGAAAATTTACCATGAGAATAAAACTAGTCAAGTTATTATAGATAAATGATTAAACCTGCTTAGACTTTTTTTTTTCAATTTCTTTATTCCTTTTCTGATGATTTTTTTTTTTTTTTTTGGCTATCTCTCATGAATTACGATTTATCTGATTAGTAAGTCTTTTCTTTTCCTTTTTATACGAAGAGTTCAAATGTTTAAAAAAAATGAACCCAGATAGATGATGGGCCACTATCTTCAACCTGTACTGTAATACGAGATTGGGATAATTTCTTTCTGTACCCCAATAGTTTCTTTCTTCACTCTATAGATCTAGCGAAAAGACTATTTTAACCTTAATGAAAATAATAAGTAACCATAAATCTGTACACCCTTCACCTTCTTCACCCTTGAGCAGGGGCGGAATCCCAAGCACGACCAAGAATATATAGGCATATGGTTGCTTTACCAACTCAAATGATAAATTGTTCGAATTGAAGGAGGATACATAGTAAAATAAACAATGAAAGGATGATAACATTATTGGACATGATGGAGAAAGAATTGAAGAGGAAGAATATGAGGAAGTAAAAGATCTAATTGACGAACAAGATAAAGAGAAGGATGAGAAAAACGAAAATTATAGATCTGAGAAAACAAATGAAGATATGCACTTACTAGAAAATGAAGATCATGACGAAGGTGAAAAAGATACACAATCAAAAAGTGAAAAATATAATAAAAGAGATTGACACATCTAGTCGTTATCATAAGAATGTCAAAAGGCCTAGGTTCTTAATTTGAATTTGAAGGTTTGAAAAAATTAAAAGAGAAAAATGTGGGAAATTCGGAAATGATTTAGAAGAAGAAAATCATCAACTCAAGCAAAATTATTGGCCAGAACTCTAAATGAAGTTCCAAATTTCAAATAACATTTCAAACTGAAAAATGCATATGCATAAAAGTCTGCTACAACGGTCAAATAACGTTATATGAAAATTAATATAAAATCAAATATAACTATAAAAAAAAATACTCAATTTAGTTATTTATAAAAGCAACATATAATCAACTACTTGCTTCATCTAGGTAAAGTTAGTATTTGCAAGTTATTCATATATGTGTTATTGTGAAAAACTTCTTAGAAAATAATTCACACATTTATGTTACCTCTTCTTTATTGAAACATCACCTATGTCTATACTAAGAAAGTATATCAACATTGTTGTAACTTTTGTTGTATCCAACCTCACATACATGCTAAATTGTATCATAATAAGGTTGTGCAGTAATGTTAAAACATCATCGAGAGTAATGATTATTTTATCAATAAGAAGGTAGAAATTGTTAGCCTGTTTGTGCCACTGATGAGAATAAGTTACACTTTAAAGCTTTAATCATGGATTTCTTGGACTGTAATTATGAATAAATCCACTATTTTATTTATGATTCATCCAATAGAATTTATTTTGTCATGCACTAATATTTATGTTAATATTATACTTTTAGTCATAGTAGACAATACAATATTACACAATATATACAATCTAGTGGTTACATAAAGTAGAAGGTTCGACGATACATTTGTTAAGTCTCAAATGAAGAAAACACTTCAAAAACATTGAGTTTAATGAAGAAGAAGGTATAGAAAGAATTTGGTGGGAATAAAATAAATTAGACAATCTGATGAACAGTTTGAAGGGAGTGTCTACTACTACGAGTGAACCCTAATCAAGTAAAAATCTAAGTTGTTTCTCTTAATGAAGAGGAGAAACATAATATAAGTATAAGAATAAGAGAATAAAATCTACAAAATTTCAAAAACAGAATTAGATGCAAATCATATGCAAATATATCAAGAAACAAACCTATAAGTACCATTGTAGGAGTTTTCTTCTGATTACTTTCACTCATTACTTAATCATTCACACTCACAAACTCTTGGTAACTTAAACATCAAAAAATCTTTTACAAATATAACTATCACTCAACTTTCATCATCAAAATTTGACAATCTTTCATAAAAAAAAATTATGAAAAAATTAATTAGTTATACAACTCGATCACCGATCTTATACTACTCCAACTCTTTCTGAGTAAGAATATATAGCTCTTCTCATAATTTAATTATTATGTAGCCTCCTTTTATAAGTTTGTTGCGTTTGGACATGACAAGTTCTCCAATAATACAAATGGTTAGTGCTTCTAAAGTTATAATAATTAAAAGAATAAAACACGGTTATGCTACTTACACGCACATTTCAATCGTGCCGCACATTTCAATTGTTATTTTAGACGGCCGTGGTTAATGTTTTTTTTAGCAGATAACTAATATCATTCAAACATCACAAGTACTTATACGAATATTATTATTACTATTATAAAAGAAAAAGTTAATTAGTTGTACATGCAAAAACCTCATTTTTTTTATCATATTTACATTTTTGTTTAAATTGACAACAGATCATATTAGTATACCTACAAATAAAAATTCCACTCAAGGTCATTGATTTGTAATTTAAAATTAAAATTTGAGATTTTATTCAGGAATGTATCATGTTTTTAGTATGTTTTATTTCATTTGATCAGTTAGATGTGATAAAAAAAATTTAAGCTAGATCGACGAATCTAATCTAAATTTACTTTATAAAATATGGAATTGATATCTAGTATCAATTTGTTTCATCGTTGTTACTGTAAGCAAGGATGGAAGATGCAATGGTTTTGTATACGTGGAAGAGTTTCTTTATGCTTATTTTTTTATAAGAACAAGAAAAAACTAATTTTATAAGTCCTAATTGAGCATAGTTTATTGTACCAAGCCACCATAGACTTTCTTGTTGAAACACAAATTATATATAGACTACTTTTAACTAAACCATGATTTAGTCCGCAAAAAGTCTTCCATTTCAAACTTCAACGAAGTTTCTTCCTTATTTAATAAATGTAAATTAAATATGATTTTGTTGACTATTTTTTTCTAACCCTCAACTCAATTAATCGATACCATCTAACAAATAACATATATGCCTGCAATTTTAATACTAAAGTTTACTAACAAATTATTTTATTATCTTTAATTTTATTACTAAGAATTTTTCCTGGGCAAAGTTTATTAATTTTTTTTAATAAAGTCATGTTAATTAGTTTATAGCCAACTCCGAAATCATCATAGTATTAAAAAAACATGTGCCTAATTATTAATTTTGATATTAGAGAATATAAGTGGACTGTAGCAGGAAGACAAGAACAGGTATTAATCAGTTTTCCATGGCCATGGGATGTCAGCATTGTAATGACAAAACCAACTTCACGTGGATTTTCTTGAGCTGTTGTTAAAGGAAATATTGAATTAAGTGGCTCATTTGGTGGCATATCATATGTTCTGGTCCACTTCTTTAATTTTGAATCAATTCTTCTCCAATAAACGGTTTCTTTCAAATCAATCATTCATTATGCAAAAGTACCCTTGACGTGATGTAAATTACACACCTTCTATGTTTTAATTGTGTGGTTACAAATATTCATTTGAATCCATTTTATGAACTTGTTCATAATTCAGGTGTTATCATTAAATTTTTAAATTATTTCTGGAGATTCTTAGACACTCTTAGATGTATTCTGAAGTATGATACAAACAATATAGCACAAGTAATCTAGTCGTGATATACATTTTAAGATATCACGAAAATGGAAAATTTATTTTTTTAATTATTATTGGAATTACCATATTAAAAATTAAGATCATATTATATAAATGTAAAGTTTATTTTATAAATTAATTTTATATTTTTAGTTAAAATTAAAGTTAATATGATATTAGAATTTTTTCGGAAAAGTAAAAATAATATACTAAAAATTTATATATATATATATATATATTACAAAGTAATATAACTATAACTATAAAAAAAATCGCCAATGTTATATCTTGTTTCTTTTAAATTCTTGTACAATCCTTAATAATTCAATCATAACTAAAAATTTAAGAGAAGTAATAAAAAGAGAAATATTTGATAAATGAGTTTCATTTAATTCTTAAAAAATATAAGAATACGTAAATTAGTTAAAGTATAAGGACTTGGAAAAGAAAAGAAGATATAACTATTCAAATTTCTATATTTCAAACATTACCTCAGTATGTTAAAAAGAAATGCATGAGAAATAATAAAAACTCATGTATCATAAATAAATAATATAATATGAAACTAATACTTTACTCTCACCTGGGACGACAAGATGCAGTTCATTCTCTCTTTTTTCTTCAAAAATAGGACAAAATAAGTGAGACATGAGTAAAAACAATGAATTTTTGTTTTCCTTATTTTTTTTTCTTTCAAAATTAGAATAGAATAAGTAACTATTAAAGAGAGGACGAACTAAATAGACGAGGAGGGAAAATATAAAAATAAAATCTTAATTTTCTTCTCTATATATTTACTTCTTTTTTTTTAGCATACTTTATAAAATAAATTGGAAATCCTCCTAATTATATTCTCATCTATCTATGACCATATAATTCTAGGAGGGGAAAGACACCCTCTCACACCTATAATCCTGTGCCACTGTTGAGTTTTGAATAATATATTTATAAGAATTCGTAGGATAAATATTAAACTCTTTTCGTAGGTACATTAGTGGAGATAAAAACGTTTCGATAATTTCTATATGACTAAAATTAATGGAATACAAATAAATATATATATATATATTATCTTTAACTTTTCAATTCGTGTTCCATTTAATTTAATTTCTTTAATTCTTTGCTAAAAAAAAATCTAAGTATTAGTCATATTTTTATAAAGAATGACTTCACTAAATATTATGATTGACTTGTTTGTTAAATAGGACATCGATTTGTATGTTTAGTTTGTTTTCGAATGATTATTGTTTACTTGAATGAATTTACAATAATTATTCTTGTTTGGATCTAGGAATATGTGAAGAAAAACAATCGTGGAAAGGTGAAGAAAGTCTTTTTTTTTCATTAAAAATGCATGAAAGTTAGTTTAGGAAATTTTCAATGCATGAGAAGTTTAGATTACCTAGATAAAATTTTAGAAGGATTATTTGATGAATTATGATTTTGATTTTGTAAAAGCCATTAAAAAGAAAAGATTTCAAGATTATAACTCAAGATAAAAATCTATGAATTAGAAAGAACTTGTGTCACTTATACTCCATTAAATAAGCAAGAGTAGAAAATTTCAACTTAAGAATATAAAAAGTAACTGGTAATCAGAATTTTGTTAATCTCTAAAATAATATTTAATTTAGTTAATATAATAATTAATTAATTTTTATTTTTAAAATTTGTTTTTATTTAATTATTTTTTTAATGTAATAAATGAAAGAAGTGACTTGCCACTTAAAACTCCATCAAGATAAGAACACACATTTTATTCAATTATAATTAAAAATATGAGTATTTGAACTCTCCTTTTATAATGAACGTGGCGGAAAAAATTAACAATTATATTAAAATTGGATATAACAATAACAATTATATAATAAAATTTGTAATTGAAATAATATTTAACATTTATGTAATTTGTAAAAGTATAAAAGAAATAAATAATAAAAATAATATTTAATGGTTGCACAATGGAACTTAGGATGACAGTCACAACACAACTTCTTATAAATAGATGCAACAATATAAAGGTGGTGGTGTGATGAAAATAACCTTTTGAAGATAACAACAACTTGAAAAATGAAGATGGTGGTTGTGACAAGAAAGCAATGGAGGAAAGGAGAAAGTGAAGGAAGAAAGGGAATGGAGGAAGAGGGGAAATGATGGAAGAGGAGAAATGGAAGAAAAAAGGGAAAAGAGAGAATGATGTGGTTTTGACAAATGAACACTAAAGGAAGAAAAGAACAAAAAATAATGCAGAATGAAAATGAACAAAAGTGAGTATATCATAATAATGGGACATACTAGATCAATTTTAGAACAACCAATATGATATGTAACATCATAATTATGAAATTGTCACTACACTATATTTTATATATTTTATAAAAACTAATATAATATTAAGTGTAAATTCATGTTTTTGCATTAATATAGAATCTCAAATTTATTATCGTTACTGAAATTAAGAATCGTTATTATGTTTTGACCATTATTATTTTTGAAGTAATGAAAATCGCATCTAAACATTATGATTAACCTATTTTTTAAAATTAAATGTCAACTCTTAAATATTAATATTTGATGTTAATATGAATATTTGAAACAGGTAAATTAATTTAACTATTTTAATTTTTTTCTTTTGAATTACAGGTTTATTAATATACAAGTCTATTAATTTTTTATCAATAAAAAATAAATAAAATAAAATGAGATAAATCAGGAGTGTCTGAACCCTTATACAAAAATATCTAAACAAACCTTAATAACATTCAATCAACTAGGATTCCGATTGACTTTACAAAACAACAACTAGAGTGACATAGACATGACTAGATAGATATAAACATGATATGAGAACACAAATACATCATCCCTCCAAATGAGTCAAGTTTTCAAAAAAGAAGACAAAATAAAAATCATTTTACATCATTTTCCAACAACTGAAAAAGATCTTTGGTAGCAAGTTGGAGTAAGCCAACCACCCGAGAGCTAGAAAAATCAAAACAAACCAGCGAGATACTACGGAAACCTAATTATTTGCACTAGAACACAACAAAACTTCTAATCTTAAACAAATTGTTAAAAAGCAATCACTGAACATAAACTTTTCAAAAACCTCATATACAACATTAATTCGAGTAAGAGAAATTTGTCATTCTTTTCTTTACCGTAACTCAAAACCAAATTTTCATTTATATCACAGTAAAAACTTTAACCAAATCAACTCGTCCATTCTTAAAAACAACTTTAGTTCTATTATTTTAAATTTTATCTATAACTTCTATCCAAATCCTCCAACATGTAATAGCAGCAAACTTATAGGTTTAAACAACTTGAAATTTATTAACTTATTGAAAACTTTAAAATGAAATAGATTTTTAAATAGACTAACTGGGTGTTTGTTTTTGCGAGTCTTTACATTTTTTATGCAGGTGTGATATAAATGATTAGGTATAGTTTTCACAAAATATTGATGTGATTTTTAGTTTGAATGGTTGTTAGTTTCCAAGCACACTAAATATATCATATTAAACTTGGATCACTAGATTATGAAACATGCTGTGACAAACGTAAATAAAAGCCTAACTAATTTGGCCAACTTCCATGAGAAATTAGTTAAACATTAATTAGATTTAGACTTGCTAATTTTTCTCTGAATATGTATAAATGATTTGATAAAATCGATCGATCGATGCTTTTGACCATTAATTATAAATTGTGAATAAAAAAAATAAAACTGATTGCCTATAATACAGACAAATATTAAGATATTTTCTATTTTTTAATTTATTATTTGTCTACCTCATTAGTCATTACTCTTTTTTTATGTTATGATATAATTTTTTTGTAATCCTTCATGTTTTGTAATCTATCAAACGTGTATTCATAGACTAATATGAATTCTAATTCCTTCTTCTTCATTTTGTGCTTTGTCATTTAAATTCTACACTCCATTTATTCATCTATTTAAATAAATAATATTTATCAAAATTTTATTCACGTTATAAACATGGGACAGCTCTTATTACGTACTTGTTAAAGAGTCATGTGTTGATTGTGTGATAGTCTTTCAACACATGGAAGAACCTAATCACAACTTCAGTTTATCATTAGTATGACATATGAAAAATATATGTATAATGGTAACATTATTTTCTCAATACAGCTCCTATATATGACAATTTATTTGGGTCTACTAAATAACAACTGCAAATTTTATTCTCTGTTTCATGTATTTCATTTTGAAAATAATGAGACTACTTGAAAATAAATTTCAATTAAGAACAGAGAGTTAGTTAAAAAGTATATTATTAACATTCCTTCTAATAATAAATATCTAATAATTTCAATAAATGTCTTATTAACTCTTGGCAAGGGTAGTCTCCTAACTAACTTGTTTTAGTCCACTAAATAATTAGTTACTAAATTTAGAATCTAAATAATTGGTAGTTGAAATATTGATAATTAATTATATACTAATTTAGAAATTATTTATAAAAAATATAAACTAATTTAGAAATTAATAATATCTAAAATAGTCTATAATTTAGTTACTAAACCAACTAATTATTTGCTGTCTCTAAAATTAGTTTATATTTAATGATTTTTTTTAATGGTCTAACGGATCTCTATTAGATGACAAAAGAGGATTTTTTTTTTTTAAAATGATTAAAAGGAATTGACTTACTTAACCTTGTACTTTACCGTTTTAAAAATTACTCAATTGAAACTATCACTACAAAATCATGAAATAAAAATCAATTTCTATAAACCAAAATAATTAGTTGCAATAATAACTAAATTAGAGACCATTTTAGAACCTAAAAATAAATTTGGTTTCTAAATTAGTTTATATTATTTTCCATTATTGTTAAATAATTTCTAAATTGGTATCTAATTAGCAACCAAGGTTTTTGCTACCAAATTTAGAAACTAAATAATTGGTAGTTAAAACCTTAGTTGATAATTAGGTACCAATTTAGAAACTATTTAACAATAATAGAAACTAATTTAGAAATCAATTTTTTTTTTAGTTTTTAAAATGGTCTTTATTTTAGTTCCTATTGTAACTAATTATTTTGATCTCTAAAAATTGATTTCTATTTCATGATTTTCTTGTAGTGTATTTTTTTTTAGAAAAATGAAATTATTAATATTGGAGTTGATAAAGTTGTTTATATTTTCAGATTTATTAATATTGTCTCTCTTTTATTTTATTTTTCTTAATTATTTTATATTTTTATTTTAAGTGAAGCAACTCACTCAAATTAGTCTGAATTTCTTGTTTCTTACCAACTAGAAGAGGAAATAGAGAGGTCAAAGCTATCGATACTAATTTGACTCATAAATAAATAAATATATATATATATATATATTAATTTGATTTTAATATGAGATGTCTATATTCTACCTATTAAATATATTGAGTGTTTGAAGAGAAATCTAATTATGAATAGAATGATAGATACAACAAACTTTACTAAACTCTCATATGATTTGATAACAAATAGATTTAAATCTAACTATACACTTAACAAATCTTATTATGATATATTGTTATTGTAATATATTTAAAAATAGACTTTAAATTTAGTTAAACTTAAAAAAAATATGTTTTGTAAGATAATATCTCCATTCTCATGTATATGATAATTTTACCTACTATCTTATCTGAAATTAAATTAACTCAGTATTAACATTTCTAATAGCCTCCATGAGGGTACAATTACAAGTCACTTGATGATAATTTTTCTAGCTTTATTAACATTTTGCTCACATGTGATAATTAATTTTTTAATAATTGGCGTGGAACTACCCATTGGTTGCATGCACTCTTAAAGATGATACTGGGACAAATTCTCATCAAGTCATCACAATTGAAAGATTTCGTGGTGATGTAATCCAACATTAGTCTTTGTGCAATATAGGTGATGATAAACACATAAAACAATAATGTGCCTGAATTTCTATCATAAGATATTTAGCCCTATTTTATGGTCATCTTCTACCCTAGGCCTATCTGTAATATCATAGTTTATGACCACTGTCTTTATATAATAAACATCTTGTGAGCTGCTCTTGCCAAATTCAACTAATTTTAATCATTCAAAACATGTTCATCATTCAGCTTGGATCAACACGAAACAAGAAGAACCCCACATGAATTAAATATGATCCACTTCAATGTCATCATATTAAATGAACAAAAACAAGGGAAAAAACGAAGCACCTCAATTTTCTCAGAGCACGCAATCTTTTGCATCAGCTAATAAAAATTTGTCGTTGCTTGACAATGGCGTCTATTCATCTTTAATCCCGAAACAAAAACTAATTTAGTAGTCAAATGGTGGGAACTTTTTTGTATTCTTGTATGTATTATACTGAACATCGATGAGGATAGCTTATCTGTCCATTCTTCTACTGATAGCTACCACTATCTACTCCTTCAATTTAATATAATGTTTCAAAATTAACCTTTTTTAACATTCTACCCATTATTTTCTCTTGTAGCACGACTCATTCCAAAAATTTCATTCTATTATTATAGATACAAAATTTACACCTAGTTTTTTTCTTTTTTTTAAATTTAGCATGATAAGAGTGACTGAAATTGAAACCTTGGAAGTTTGGTAGAACCCATGATGATTGAAGAAATTTTAGAAAAATAATTATAAGAATGAAGAAAGCATAAAGGCATCATTTGCTGAGTTGTTATTCCAACCATTCAAACCAACTGCATAATTGGAATGATGGACGTATAGCGGTTGGTTAGTTGTATCATGCATCCTGCGCCTGTTTTGTTTTGTCTAAGATAGATGGAAACGTCTTGCTCCAACGTTGTTAAAGCAATATGCTAAAGCATGGTTGCTCTTCACAGTAAATACATCCACTTTACAGTTCATTAAATTAATATTTTAATTTATTTTTTAATATAAAATATTATTATATTATTGTTTGGGTTGTCAAATGAAAGTGTTTCACTGTACAGTGTAAAGAAAACTTTTTCTTTACATTTAACACCTTTTGCCTTTTTTAGGTCATCAAAAGGAAAACTGGATTTTACAGCTATCCCAATATCATTAGGAAAGAACTGTGAAGGTTACAGTTGAAAGCAGTTAAGGACACCCTAGCACATGGGGAAAATTGTGAAGTGTGTTATTTAAGGCATTAATTAATGGCCTCTATTAATCGTGCCCGTGTCATCTTCCGTTTGTTTTAAGTAAGTTTGTAGTGAAATTATTTCCTTATTTAAGTGGAGAATTCCATAATTACTACTGAATGGAACAATAACTTATCTTATAGCAACTATGCAACTTTAAAGCTTTTAGCATATATATGTAGCAGTGGTAAACTTTACTTAAAAATAGTTTTATCCAATTCTGCTTATATCCCAGGATTCCTGAAATGCCAAAAAGGCCAGCTGTGGAGCTAGTATAAGTACACACCCATACTGCTGTAAACTCCATTTATAACCATTTAAGTTTAACATAGAAGAAATAGTTGGTAAACGAATGAAATTCCATGTTGTTTTTAATGTAGCTTAATAGAAAGAGCCATCCCTTTGGGTCTCTTTCTTAAGGTGAACTTCTGGCTATTCCCGTGCATTAGCACTGATTCAGATTCCACAAACACATACATGTCATAGCCTCGTACATAGACAACTTGGGACTAAAGTAGCATTCGATACCCTTTTATTCCCCTCAATCCTACCATGCATGTCGGAATACATTTTCATTGTCAAAGTTGGTAGTAGGGTCAGAACATTAGTTAGCAGAATACCCGATAAGGAAACTCGCAAACCAGATGGGAAAAATGAGATAAGATCTAATACAGCGCGAGCAAGTCAAAAACTTGTAAACGTAGCATAGATGTAGACGCTCAAAAACAAATCCAATTAGCATAAAGACAGAGAAGCATGACCTGTTTTCTGTTGGTAAGCATTTTTCACATGGCTTAAAAGGAACATCAACTCAACTCAAAGCAGCTCAGAAATTTTGGTTCCCAATGACGACCAAGCTATCTGCTCAATCACACCCATTGACACAAAATTCACACTGTTCCCATGATAGATCAGACAGCAAAAGCACAACAACTCCATCATACCAACAATGATTAAAAAATTGTTCTCTTCCATGGTTAGACAAAAAAAACCTGTAAAAAGTGGGCAGTGCATGCTCCAACTAAAATCAAAAAACAAGTGGGGATTTTTAAAAGAATGGCGTTCTCTTATAATCTCTTGTAAAAGGCAGAAACAAACAATGATTATTTGAATAACCAAAACTGGAATGGCAGCAATGACTGGGAGTGGAACTGATAATCTGAAGAATAATAACACTGAGAACTTGCATGGTGTTCGTTCACATTTATGATTATTAATATATACACGATCTAGACAGATAAAAATACCCCTATTTTACTTAGCTGCTATCTCCACTCCTCTCACCCACAGATTAGGTGAGAACTGTTCCTCTACCTGGTTCTACAACTCCATGAAGCTTCCCAACTTGATTACCTCAAAATTCATACTGAGCTACTACCCAAAAAGAAAAGACATTATTATTATTTTACAGAAACAGCTACTGGGAAGGCTTAAAATATCCCAGAGTAGCACAACTTACACAGAGCTAGCTAGCTAGCTAACATGACACAAACACAAATCATATAATCTCAACTCAACTCAACGCCGCAAAGTGCAGACTCGTTATCATCGTACATCCCCAACCTTAGCCGACAGGGCCGAACGAAGCTGCTCCTGCGTGTAAAACCTACTCCCCATCTTCACCGTCGCTTGTTGGATCATCAAATCGTTAACTACCGATACGCTGGCGTGGTGCACGTCCAAGTCCAACTCCATCAGCGCCGCCATCAACCTCGCTGCGGGGTGGTTCTTCTTGCTGCATTGGATCCTTATCATCGCGTCCCACCCAATAATCTTCACGTCGATGTCCAAGTCAATCAACGCCTGATTCGACGACTTAATGTTACTATTACCCCCGTGTTTCGTATGATTAGAAGAAACGTTGTCGCTTGATTTCTCGAGTTCCTTCTTCACTCCTTCAAGTTGCTTCTGCAATCCATCTTTATCTGATTCTAGGTTTTGAAGCTTGGACTTCAGCTCCGTGATGTAAGATATGGCGTCACCCAGAAGCGACGCTTTGTCCATCTTGGACACGTTGGGAACCACAGCACGAAGCGCGTAGAACCTCTGATTCAGCTTCTCCCTCCTCTGCCTCTCCGCTTCAACGTGGTTCAACGGTTCCTCTCTTCCGTTCGCCGGCTTCCGCCCTCTCTTCCGGGGCCGCTTCTCCGGCTCCACCACAGGGTCCTTCACCACCGACGCTTCCAGATCCGAGTGATCGGAATCGCCTCCGCCGGCAGACTTCAAATTAGTTGCCGGAAGAATCGCGCGAGAGGTGAACGAAAGCATTCCATCGTCGTTGCTGCCTCGCGAATTCGGGGACCGTCTCTTCCCGTTGTTGTTATTGTTGTTCTCATCCGCAACAGCAACAAACGGTGATTGACCAGAGAAGAAATTTGAATTGGAATTGGAATTACCATTGACACCGCCGCCGCCGCCGCCGTAAGAGGTTCTCTTGCTGTCGCTGAAGCTGAAAATCTCGCAAGATTCGGGCTTCAGGGAATGCTGATTGTGAGTGTTGCCACTCTTAGGGTCAAAACCGTACTCAGAGAAGTTCAATTCTCTGGAGAAAACGCTCTGGTTCTGTGGAACAGCATGGATAGAGCTTGGGGTTTCAGTTAAGGTACTGGAACCGGGGGTTTGAATAGAACTTTCCAACTGCATCGTCTTTGAAATTCCGTGAGTACTGTTATGAGGGGGAACCGAAACGGATACAGAAGGGGTAGCTGCGGCAGTGTTAATTGAATCCCTAACTTCAGGATCGTTGAGCCAGAGCGTGGAGGGGTCGTTTTCTCCTTGATCGGCGCTGGTAGCAGGCCAAGAAGAACCCATATCGAAGTTGTTGTTGCTAAAATTGAAGAGAACCTTGACCTTGTTCATCAGATCCGGGTTCTGGTAAATTAACTCAGTAGACCCCAGCTCAACGACGCCGTTTGCGGACGGTATGCAGACTAGGGTTTGGAGGCCGAAGACTTGTCCCTGGCGGGCTCTCTCGCAGGGGGAGGTGGAGAGGCGGTCGCCTCCGATGACCCAGACGGGGTTGGAGTTGAAGAAGGCCTGGCCGGGCAAGCCGGCGCCGTTGACGAAGGACTGAGTCATGGAGACGAGGAAGAACCACTCGGTGTCAGTTACCTCCTCGTCTACGTCGTCGGAGGAAGCGGCGGAAGAGCCGGAGATGAGGGAGTTGAGCTCGCGGAGGACCTTCTTGCGGTGGTCCTGCTCGGCGGCGGAGGTGGCTTTAGCTTTGGCCTTGGCCTTGGCTTTGTCATCGTCGCCTTTGTAGTAACCGTCGCCCCAGCCGAGGAGAGCGGAGCCGGAATAGTCGTAGGAGTGCTGCCAGAAGATGGCGTAGGTCCAGCTCTCTCTGGCGCCCTCGATGAGAGCCTGGAGGCGGTGCTGGAGCGTGTCCTGGTTGAAGACGGCGGCGGATTGCGGCGGCGCCGGAGGTGGCCATATGGATGAGAGATCGGGGGAAGACATGAAAGCCTCCATAACAGAGGAATTATCGTCCGTCCAGAGATTCATCCACTCGCTAACGCTAGTTGTTGATGTTAGTGATTGATGAGTGGTGATTGGGCTTTGGGGTTTGGGGAATTGAAATTGATTTGGTTTGGAAGGTAGAACTGGAGAGAAAAAGAAAGAGAAAAGGGGATAAACACGTAAAGCTAGCTACCAAACAAGAGAGAATGCATTTGGGTTTGGAATTTATTTGAAGTGCATTTAGGGTGAATTTTAGTAGTATTTGGTTTGGAGAGAACTGACTGAGAGTGAGCAAGTGCGAGCCTTCCGCGAAACCCAAATGCCCCACGGAGAGTTTTTCGTTAAGACACGCCCAGGTGTCACCATTTTTTATAAAAAAAAAACACCGCGTATTTGTAAATATTACAAAAAAATATTAAAATATTACCGATAAGAATAATTTTAAAAAATTAATACATATTTATTGTGAACAATTTTTAACCCTGATGAATTAAGCAACTGGTTCTTATAAATAATAATGGAAGAGGTATTAAACTATATTTCAATCTAAGTTTAGATAAATGATGTCTTAATGAATATTATAAAAACACTTGACTAAAATGTTTAATATATCTCATTAAATAATCTTATTTATTTAAACAGTAAATATTAATTATATTTACCACAATAAACATTTTTTATTAAATATTTCTCTTGCTTTTTTAATAATTGTTCATCCGAAGATTTTTCGTTTCATTAAATAAGAAATTAAAATAACCAAATTTATATAATCTGTAGGTAAATTGATTTTTAAATTTTAATTTTATGGTTGTATTGTATAACAAAAAGAATTAGTGTGTAAATTGGGACCTACTTCATTTCCATTTTCACAATTATTATTATTATTTTGTCATGTTTTTCTTATAATTTTGTGGACGACAAAAAAGTCTGCGTTCCACCTGTAAATTGTCTTTCTCTGGTGCCTCCTGGGATTGACAGCCCACCCATCATATATTAAAGAATAAAAAGAATAACAATAATAATAATAATAATATATTAAAAATATCTCCATCTCATATATGTTTTTCATAATTTCAGTATATTTTTAATTATAATTTAAAATTAAAAAATTATATTCTTATTTTATTTTTAATTATATTTTAAAATTAGAAAAAGGAAAATAACTAATTCAGATGCTAAAAATAATTATGCATACATTTCAATCGTATATCATGTTTTAAATAATCTACTTTTTATATCATTATTATTATCAATTTAATTTTCTTAAAAATATAAAAGTATGGAATAAATTTATAAAAATAATAATAGTTTATAATCATATATAACGTGGTTCCAAACATGATTTATGTTCTTATTTTGCCTTTTTTATTATATTGAATGTCAAATCATCGTATATTATATTAGGTATGCAACGATAAAAAAAAATTAGCGCAAAAAAAAAAACTCATTCCATAAATACTATATATGTAAAAGTAAAAGAAAAATAAAAGAAGAAAAAATATTATTACACTAAAAACAATTGGATAATACTACTTCGTAATACAAATTACCTTTTCTTTTCTTTCATATAAATATGTAATATATAGTTTATATTGATTGTTTAATCACTATATCATTTTTATTTTAGACAACATTAAATTACAACACATGTATATATAAATGTTGCTTAAATATATGTGGACTAAACAGTAAAATTTTAACCTAAAAAGTGACATGAATATAGATATGATCTACACTTTTATAAATATAACTTATAAATTATTATAAACCATGTTTTTCTTTATCAAATCACACTTTGATAACACCTTTTTAAAAAAATAATAAATCATACCTAATTAAAGTTTCCTTTAAGATAAATAATGTGGTTATTTTAGTCCATTTTTTAAATTTAGGAATATTTTAAATCACGTTTAATTAATCCGTAAATAAAATGAAAAAATATGCTTTTAGATTCTAAATGTACAATAAGTTTTCTTTGTCTTTTATTATCCAACATCTTTCCAACTCTAAATCATAAATTTCCACTGCTTTATCATTTGAAATCCAAGTCAAATCTCAATTTTAAAATCAAAATCAAAATTATTATTATTAATATTAAAAAATTAAAATAATAATATTATTATTAATAATAATCATAATCATAATTATAACTATATGACAATAAAGTTTATCTGTTATAATAATTATAAGTTTTAAAAAAGTGTGCATATTCTACCGATTTAATGTAACGATTTTAAAAGCAGACATGATCAGAGGATAAAAATTATTATCTTTGTATAATGTTCACAACCCAATATTTCACAACTATAAAAAAAAATGGACAAATTATTATGTAAAGTTTAAACCACGATTTGAATGCTTTACACATTGGTTTTATGTTATTATCTAAAGTAAAGTAATATTTGTTGTAGATAATTTTTTCATTCAATTTATAGGTTACACAAAATATATAAAATAATAATTCATATGTTTGATTCAAATAAGTATATAAATTTAAATATAATATATATATATAATGTTAACTCACTCAAATAATATAACATAATAAAAAATACATATATACTGGGTAATAGTGTACGTAGTTCCACAAATACTTAATAGAGGAGATTGAATTTATTGGCTACACCTACCTTTAAGTGCCATGGTCTTATAACTCAAAGGTCACACAGCTTTAGCAGCATATTTCAATGAATTCATTTATGTCTTATATCTTATTTGTTTGTTGAATTTGTTTAGTAGACTCACAAAGAAAAGTCAAGTTTAAAAGGATAGATGATGGGTTGTAAATATGTTTTGAGGAGTTTGAGATTAAACACATTTTGAGACATTACATTGTTTGTTATACTTCACAAAATAACAGGTTAACTAAAAGGATTAACAAGGTCCTATTGGAGAGTTCAATAGTTATGTTATGCATCATTTTGGATTGAATTGAAAATATTAACGTGAATCAGTATTCATTTACAACTAATGAATTCAAGACGTTTATTAAGACATGATATGGTAAGTTTGTAAATTACTCAATAAAGGTGTTTTTGTTGTTCAACAAATTATCATGTAGACAATGGGAAACTATAACTAATTGTAAAAATAAAATTCTTGCAAACTATGAAACAAGAGTGAAATAATTTAGTGTATGAACAAAGAGTGATTTATGATTACAATGTAACTTCTGATTAAAGTTATTTACTAAAATATGAAGAGAGATTGAATAAGTCTAAAAAAATGACTTGATAAGTTGAACATTGATATGATATTATCATCCAAAAACTAAAATAATTATCATATATATTATTCAATCATACTGAAATATATTTTGGTGAAGATTTTTCTCATATTTTGATTTAGTGAAATACTATATAATTTCTTTTATGTGATATCATTTATTTTGGTAAGATATATCTTTGATAAATAATTTAAAATAAATTTTGATTGAAATTTTCTCTTACCAAATTTGAAAGGAAAATAAGAGTGAGGTACGAAACTATGTAATAATTTTTGTGGAAAAAAAAATAAAAGAAAGGAAAAAGATTGAACTAGTAAAAACAATAATTTTAGAAAAAGAAAAAATAAAATTAAGAAGAAAAGTGGGAAAACATAGAAGTAGAAAGAAAACAGTTTGGAAAAAAAACAAAAGAGTGAAAAAGGGTATTACAAGAAAAAGAAATTAAAAAAGGAGAATAAAAAGGAAATAAAAATAATAATAATTTGTTTAGGGGTTAAGAGTGCTTTTGTCTAATAAATTACATTGTTCTAGTTGTAATAACATGCTTTAAAAAAAAATCTCTAGGTTTTGATATAGTCATGGTTTTACATATTTTGTCTGTAGGGTTTCGCGAGATTTTATTTTCTTGTTTCTTGATGGAGACACGGGTCTCGTTTTATAATTGTTTCTTCATCGTATGGTCTACTTTGGTATGATCTGTTTGGTGTAGAATTAATATATAAGATTTTATTTTAGTTTAATTTTATATGAACAGACAAGAATTGGGTATGAAATTATTATATAATGAATTGTTTCAAAAAATCTTTTCTAAAATAAATAAAAAAAGACAATTATGAAATATTAATAAATAATATATGAATGAATATTTTTTTTTCTTATAAAATATTGCTTCCACAATTATTTCATCAAGTTCCAACAACGAAACATTGGCCATGACAAATAAAAAGTGGGGTCGTAATCTAGCAATAAATTAGAATAGTCATTTCATATAGTCTCTCCGACACAAAATCTTTCATATCCTCACGTGCTTGAGTCAAAAATGAAAATTACTATCAGAAAAATATCTGATGAAAAACGACTTGACAAAAAAACGTTAGGGTCCTAAAATTATTGTAGTTAAAATTTCAATTTTCTCATTTAACTCTCTTTAACTGTTGTATTAAAACAATATAAAAATTATGTAAATATTGAATGTATCAAATAAGAAGTATTTTTTTTCTCCCTTTTCGTTGTTTCAGCCGTACCGCTAACATTATATCATTTGACCTCTCCCCATATGAAAATATATCCAATAAATTGTGTTTAATATTTCATCTGAGACTGATACCAATATTAGGCAACAAGTTTTTCTGGAGTAACTACTCTGAATTTATTGATACTTCTTCCAGTAATAAATGGATCTTTAAAAGATATATTTATTTGCATATAATTTATTTTGTGTTAAATATAAACGAAATATGCATTTATATATATATATATATATATATATATATATATTAAGGAACTTATTTACTTAAGTACAGTTTTCAAAGATTGATTTGTGTACAAATTTTAATATTAGTATGCACTTATTTCTACAGTCTATCTGAATCAAACCATAGAATATTATTGATAAAAAAATGCGATGAAAATAATTAAATTTTTATATTTTTTTCATTAAAACATAAAAAAAAAAAATTTACTATAGTAAGAAAATCTAAAAAGTGTAAATATAATTGATTTTATTTTAAACATAATTATTTATGGATACTTTTTTAAAACTATTAAAAGAAAAAATTTTGAAATTTTATTACAATTTTATTTCTTAAAAATATTTTAATGAATTAAGAGAATAATATATATATATATATATATATATAAAAATTATCATTAATCTGGACTCTTTAATTGAAACTATAGAATGTATTGGGACAATATGAATTATGTTTTAAAATGTTTATTATTTTTATTAATTATTAATATTTTATTAATATATATTCTAATATTATAATAAAATAAATTATTAAAATAATACATAAATAAAATTTTAAATTTTATCATTTTATAAATTTGTTTCAATTTTTTATTTTAAAATATATTTTTTAAATATTTGTAATGATTTTTTATTTTAATTTATATATTTAAATTAATTTTTATAATAACTTATTTTATATTTTTTATCATAAAAATTTATCGCTTACTTTTAAAAAAAAAAAAATTAATCTCTTGTTATTTTATTTCATAAGTTTCCTTGACAGTGTTGTAAGTTGGTAGTTTCCATAAAGATTTTGTTGTAGCTTCGAGACTTACAACAAAACAGTTTTGTATAATCTGAAAAGTCAAAGTTGTATTATTACAGATCGTATAAAAAGTTAAGAGTATTTATGTAAGCTTAGATTTTTTGAAATAAACGCTGAATATTGAATATTTATGTCTGATATTAAATTCGTGGGGACAATCTTCTTCATAAGTATTTTTATGAAAAAAATAGCTATAATTAAGTTAGGGTAATTTATATATAGAAGTTACTCCGATAACTTTTACAGAGTTTTATTAAGTTAATATGAAAAAAAAACTAATATTGTTTATTTTTGTGTGATGTTTATTAATTTTGATGAAAGGGAGGAGTATTTGATTTTGTGTGTGTACTGTTATGGTAAAAAAGAGAGAGCGTAAGGAATGGAATCCGAAGTACCAACGAGTATCCATAAATGGGTGGGTGTGAAGAGATGAAGACTGAAAGTGGCATAAGCGTGACGCACAGTGTCAGACACAGTCTCACACTGACTTAAAGAAGCCAATCATTTCTCACTTTTAATCACACACGCAGAAAAAAAAAAAAAAAAAACACAGGTGCACCCACGCACCTCACGTGTTTCATATTTTCACCCCCCTCCTCCCTCTCTTCTCATCTGCACGCGGAACATCTTTCTTGTTTTTTTTTATTATATTAAAGTTGTTGTTTTCAGCCGCCGCGTGTGTTCCATTCCGCGGCTAAAAGTCAAAGCATTCCAACTTGGCGGTGCTGAGCCCAATGAATGTGGACTTATCCGTACACCTCCTCTTTCTTCTAATTACTTCAATCTCTTCACCACACGCTATATTGCTGCCTCCTTACTTCACGCTTCTCGATACATCCCAACCTAATTTTAATCAATAATACAAAATCTCTTTCATTCATTTTTACCACAATTATTTAATATTTAATCCATCTTATTGTCAACATAATACTACTAGCCAAAGTTATTTTACTTTTTTTTATAAAATATCTGCAAATATTTAGTATAATTAAAAATATGGGAATTTTTATCTAGTCTATAATCGGTCTTTTTTGTGTGTATTATTTTATGTATATTAAAATTTTCACTCTATCTCTTATGTATTTAATTTAATAATAAATGTTGCATCTTATTTAAAAGTTAATTATTCAAAATTTATTGATTTGTACTGATACGACATTAATGTCTTTAAATATAAATATGGATAGACAATGTGTTTATGCGAGTTCGATCCATGACACTACAACCTCTAATTTCAAGCATATGCCAATGAGATTAAAACCCAAGTTTATACTGACAATCTCTAATCAACGCATGACGCTATACAGTTTTCATAAATTGTTAAGTAATATCAATTTATGACTTGAATTGCATGCAATATACTTGTTTTAATGGTGTTCCCTTCTTCACCCATTGTCTAATTGGTCTTTAACAATGCTAGGAACTTAGGATTAGAAAGCTAGATAAATAAAAAAGGTTAAAAGATTGTGTCTTTTTGTTTTCAACTTAATTTGGTTTGGCGCAAGAGATACCATTGTGGTGTCATTAATGCAAATATAAAATTATTAAAATAAAATGTTTCCATATTTGTATTATTTTGCTAACTAATTTGAAGTTATTGAAAGAAGAGATGTTGCACCAATTATGCAAAATATCCACTTTTGGGTTGTCATCTTCTTTCACGAATGGGTGATTGGGGGTTTGTCCTCTAGTCCTATGTTAATGTTTGAACCTTGAAACTTAGCTATGTCAGTTGTTACCATAGCATAATTACAGTTTTATGGTTTGATTTCATTTTTTTGTTGTATAAACTAAGACAAAAACTACAAAAGGCGTAGCGTGTATAACTTATAATTGAAACGTGAAAAATGTGGGTAGACGGTGAGGGTGAACTGTGATATTGCATGTCTCCCACGTTTTAGTTAATAGACAGAGAAGATGGTGATCCAATGGTAGCAAAGCGAGGATGAGGTTGAAGAGAGAAAGTAAGAAGAAAATTTGGGTGGTATAGACAAAGGGTCAATCACGTGAAGGGTGCTAGAGAATAAGTTAGTCAATTTGATCTGGGTGGTTGAGAAAATTAGTCGACATTCGACTAAAAAATGTCATAGTAGTCGAGTGAGCATTCATCGATCAACTTTAATAGGAGATATTTGAGTAACTTGTATCTTCAAAAGACTTTGTCAAAAAATCGAATGGACATAAAGTAATACACAATCTCCAACCTTGATTAAAGTAGGCGAAGAAACTTATTCTTATTCTTAGTAACCTGAATTACAGTAATCTTATTTTTCGTAACCTGTATTTTAGTAATCTTATTCTGCATAACCATATATTGTTGTTAGTAACTTTACCATAAATATCTAATTAACTTTTACTTTGTTACCTCTTCAACTTTAAAAATAATAAACAAGAAAAAAAAAACTCTTAGCAAAAAATCTTATACTTGAAAAAAAAATGATTGATTAATTTTAGTTAGGGGTAAAAATAGGATATACTACTTTCATAACAAAGTGCACGGGCGTATAGAAGAATGACATGGCTTAATACACGTGATCTTTTCAAGTAAATATAAATAATATTTTTTATTTGTATTATTATTATTATTATATTGAATTTGTTCTAATATATTAAAATCGTTTATTTAGTAAGCATGTTTTGATCTGTATAAAAAAAGTTAAATTTATAAAATTATGAAAATATAAATTTGTAATTTATTTAAAAGCTTTATAAGAAATAAATTTCTAAATAAGTAATTTATAATGATACATATATTACACAATAATATAAAAAAAATTAATTCTTAATCATCCTTGCAAATAATACAATAAATTTACCAGTAATTAAAATTTATTATAATAAAATATTTTTAAATAGACTTTTCATGTAGTTCAAGTTAAGTCTTTAAGAAAATGTCTAATAATTGACCAAATTCATGCCTTATTTATTTAAGACATGTGTAACTTAGATATACTAAAATTTGTAATAATATAAAATATAAAAACCACCATTCTATATAAACACGGTTAGTAGAAAATTGTCGTAAAAAAAAACGGTGATAATTTCGTAATTATATTGTGTTTTTAATGACGATTCTATGGGGAACCGTCATTAAAAATGATTTTGGAAGAGATATAAAAATGATTTTAGAAAGAATCGTCGTTAAAAAATATTATGGGAGAGATATAAAGACAATTTTGAGAACAACCGTCATGAAAATTTGTATTTTTTTTTTAAAATAGTGTTGTGTTGCACGCATTTTCCTCTCTTATTTTATCCCACGCTCATTCTTTCCAATATCACTTCTCTCACACACTCATATCTCTGCCCGACACTCTAGTTGTGATCTCCACCACACCATGAAACCGCCATCGTGCAACCTTCATCACTTCAATCACACGACACCGGAACTTCCACTCACACTCTAATCATACGACACCGCGACCTCCACCACATCGCAAAACCGTCGTCACGCAATCTTATACTATTTTTAAATACTCTTTTTAACTTTCATTAATATTATCGGGTAGTGTTGAATCAATTTCTTCTATTTTTTACCCGTAATTATGAATATAAAAATGGTAGAAATAAATCTTTTGTAAATCTCACGGCTCAAATTTAATGAGTCATTCTCTTCATTTATGGTCAAGTAATAAAAATTAAATGTTTGATTTAAATAAACTATAAAACTTCCTTGAAGGAAAACTGATCCATGAATTAAAAATTCTGACTAAAAAAACTGCAGTGTTATTTAATTAAAAAATAAAATATTTCTAATATTATTTTCTTTATTATGTTTACAAATTTGTGTTATTAATGGTTATTGTTGTATAAAAGTAATAAATTTAGATATAAATAGCATGATATACTTTTATTTAAACTTCTGAATATACTCATTATCTTATACCCCTCAACAAAATGAATGTTTATTTAATATTACTTATGTATTATTTAATCATTATTATTATGAATTCGATCATTAAACTTTTAACCAATGTATTAATTAATTTAACGACCATTTCGATTTTAAAATCATTATGATAACCAGTGTCAACTTGCATGTTTCTCATTGAAATTTGTTTGAAAATAAAATAAATAAACAATACAAACAAATTAGCAATTTCAAGAACAAATTATTTGATCGGAGAGAAACAAATGGAGAGTAGAAACTTTTGACATATAATTTACGAGAAAAAGCAAAAACTAAAAATTCTTTAATAAACTTTTGTTCAATTCAACCAAATAAAAGGATTAATGTATCATTACATGTGTTTTCTTCTATTTTTTTCTTTTATATTTCTCTAACCAATCATAGTTTAACAAATTAATTTTTTTTCCTTAAGACAAAATGTTGTGTTTTAAAAAGCCTACATCATGATAAAAACCTCCACTTTGGCACATTAGCATCAATCAAAATCAAGGTTCCCTTAACTTGAAAGGTTTGCACAGAAAGTGGTGTTGGGAAAGAGAAAAAGGGGTAAAAGATATAATTAGTGTGATTTGGCACTAAGAAGTTTGGGAAATCCGTGTTTAATGAAGATAAGGTTAGATAATGATGTAGTAAATGTGAGATTAGGAGTATGTGAAATGGGAGGATGAAGAATAGAGGTATGGGGTCAACCCAAAAAGAAACAAGAAGAAAGGGATGTTTGAGGAGGTGAGTCAAGATGAGTAGATAATGGCAGTGTGTGGTGTGCAGATAGACACGTGGACCCCAAAACCATACCCCCACGTTCTTCACGCATTCAATTCTCACACCTAGATCCTCTCCATCTTCCTTCATTAACAATAATTAACAAACACTCTTTATTATTCATATGTATCAAATTAAATTAAATATTAAAAATAATTTTAACTTATGAAACGAGGTTTATCTCCACTTCTATAAAATATTTTTATTTTTAATTCTAATGCTTCTGTTTGAAATCTAATTTCTAATTATATTTTTATTAAAAACTAAATTTGACTCGAGACGTAGTGCGGAATGTATTCCATGCTTCATGCTAATGATGGTGCTATTATTGATTTCTTCTCACTAAGGACTGCACACATTTCAATTGATTCACACTGCTTCAAGATATCAAATATTCATGTTGTGCATATTTAGCCGACATGCTTCAAATTAAATTACTCTTCAACTTTTTGGCTCGAAGAGAATCACTTTCCTTGCTGCAAGCTTAATATTACGAAATTTCTTTTATTTCTATACCTAAAGAATAAAAATGTAAATATATACTCTCATGAGATACAACTACTAAGTCTCTTATACAAACAAGATGGTGAAAACACTCAAATCAACTCTTCAATTTTTTAGTATTTTTTTATTTATTAACTTTTATATTATACAATATGAAATTTTGGTGAATATTCATTTGAGAGCCGCATATTCTTTCTTCATTAAAAGTCTCTCACATATTAATAGAGAGTAATCTCACAACGACACTTCAATATTGTCAAATTCCACATCAGCTTTTTCGGTTTCATCTTGAAGCAATGTGTCGTCAACACTATGTGTCAACATATACTTTGACATTATCTATTCTCTTTTGTGCTCTGATGTAAACACATGTCACACTGCCAATAGATAGGCTCGCACCACTTTTGCCACTAGTGACCTGCGCGAACTTATCAACGACAATCCTTCCTCGTCATCGATCTTTAACACCTTGCACCTCAAACTCGTTATTGACACCTTCCACATTATCTTCATTTACAACTAATTGATATTCAAGGTGAAATCTATCACCAACGACCACATCGGTCAAGTCAAATTCCACCACACGTTGATCATCACCCTCTCAAATCAAAGAACAATTAGCTTCACATTACATTAAAGAAATCATAAATACTTATATATGTTGGAAAAGTGGTGTTAACTCAGTCTTTATATTTTTTTTACAAGAGATTAAACATCCATCAAATTGCTCAATTTAATTGATTTATTTTTTGTTTATAAAAATAAAATTCTCCCCAAAAACATAACAACCAATGTTGACTCTAATCATACCAAATTGCTCCTCTTCTTTTTTTTAATTAGAACATGTCATTGTTGAAAATCATACCGTAGAAAATAATCTCAAAACACAATCACAAATAAAATTATATAATAAATCTCACCAGTTCAAAACCTACATTTACAGATAATTAATAAAAAAAATTATTAATAGACATATAATTTTTTCCAAGATAAAATTGTAAACCTTCTAATACAAAAATTAAAAATCCTCTTATAACACATAATTACATAATTCTCCTATACACTCAGTAGACTTATTAAATTAGGGTGAAAACATTTAAATCAACTCTTTATTTTTATAATTTTTTTTCTTTCGCATATTATTGGATGTGTTATTTTTTGTGAATATACAACATCTTTATATACTAACTATGACATGAAATATTAGGCCCAAAGATTTGCAGCATAACGTAGACCACACATATACAACATCAAGTGTGGATACGTGGATTAATTCATGATGTATCACCAAAAATATATTACGAAAGTACATTCACATTATTGTTCAATTGCATTTCATTCAATGACAATATCAATATGGTGGTACCATGCCATTTAACTAGATGCAGTGCAAAATATGTCTTTTATAGCACAGGAGAGGACCAATTAATATCTATTGTGTGGCAGAGCTTCATTGGATCCGTTTTCTTTTAAGTTAGACTGTGATTTTAGATTTTTATTTTTAAAATATAATTTTAGTTCATTTTTTATTCTATATATGTTTATTTCTTTTCTTTTTAATTAATTAAAGTATTTCTCAATATAACTTTATCGGGTTAAAGTTCAATTAGACATTGGTTAAATTAACTCCATTCTAAATAAAAAAAATTATTAAAAAAATACACTCACTTCAAATTATCCACTCTCAACTTTTAGTTTTCACCTGATTTTGTAATTCATAGCCAACTGATAATTTGATTACTAAACACACCTAATATTTTAATATTTCACTTCGGGCAAATGCGTTAGTTGAATGCATCCTTTGAATTAGCAATGAGGCATTTAGACATTTATAATTTGGGCAATTTCTCCTTCCACCATATCAATTTCAGCACGCACCCAATCAGCTCTAGAAAATGACAAAAATACCCCTCCTTAAATGACAAAAATAATCTTATACAAAAATGGAAAAAATTATTTTTGAAACTTTTATCTGAAATATTTTGGATTTCAATTTTGGAACATATTTTTGAATTCTGAATTTTTTTATCCAGAATGTATTTTTTAGTTTTGTGTTCATAATTTTTTTTATTTCTCAATTATAATTATTATTTTGGATTTTTAAATTTGGAATAAGGGTAGTTTTGGAAATTTAAAAAATTGATATGGTGGAGGTTAAAATTGATATGGTGCAGGAGGGTAGTTTTGGAAATTTAAAAAATTGATATGGTGGAGGTTAAAATTGATATGGTGCAGGAAGAATTTGCCTATAATTTGCGCAAACCATTGAAACAGGCCCAAGAAATTAAGGCCCGTATCCAATACAGATACGTTAGCCATTTTCTTTGTAACGAGCTATCACTAGCAATTGCATTTTGCACTCATAATTTGAAACTGCATCCCCATCCAAAATTACCCTTTTAAAATTGTATTTTAGATAGCACAGTATGGAATACATTTTTTAATTTTGGATTTTATAATTAATAATAATTTTTTTATTAGATTATATATCCCATAATACATCATTTAATATTTTTTAATTTTTCTGTAAGTTGATTAATACAAAATAAAATTATTTTAAATGTAAATTTTTAATGCCAAAATCACATAAATTAAAAATTAAGTGCATTACGCATTTGACATAAAAAAAAACATATGTCATATATTAATGATTAAAAGTTATCCTATACTATAATTTTTAATTTTAAAATGCAAAATTTAAGTACATACTATCTAAGAATTATATTTGTGTTGTCTATCTCGTACACTCCGTGGATGTTTGGTGTAAACAGTCTTCTCATTCGTGATGTTACAGATTAACTGTAATACACTTTGTGTTTCATTCTATGCACAAGTGTCTTCTGATACATGTTCATAATCAATTATGCATTACAAGATGTCAATAATTCTCCTGAATATACACTACATTCACTAAAATCCCCCAAAAGTTTTAACTTGATTTGCATTCATATTCACATGCTTATGACATTAACCTAAGGGTATCACTTGTTGCATGATCAACTCTAGAAAGTGAACCATCTTTACACTGGATTAACATGATTGACTTTTGTGATGATCAACCCGATCACACTCTTTCATATATAGGAACCTTGACTTTTTGTATTTTCAATTTGTAATGAGTATTGATGTGATATCAAATTTGTGTCTTGACTTGTACTTGAGTTCATCCTGTGAGAGTCTCCTTTTCAAAGCTTTTCACAAGACTTCTTCGTTGTGAGTTAGACTTTTTTAACTTATCAATTTGAAGCTACCAAGTTGCCACTCTTCCCTCATAATTCCAAGTTTTTTGCATACTTATCTCCATGGATCCTCCATTACTTCTACGACTAATGTTTCTTGGACGTTTCGTAATCGATGGAATACTTGTCTGAATTACTGTGGGAAAATCAGACTCAGGGTTACTCATATTTTTTGGGAAGGAAATGTATGTCCTGATAAGTTGCCTAATTTAGAATTTATTCATAGAGAATCTTTTCATTGGTATAATAGGCTACCATCTAGTCTGTTCTTAGAATTTTTTATGAATAGGTATAATTTACCTATGTATCGTTTTTATTAACATATGTATTTTGGTCTAGTCCCCCCATATTTTTGTATTTTCTTTTTTTTTTCTTTTTTTTTAATCATATTTTTTTCAAGTGATAGTAAATGATTATTGTTATTTGAGGTGTCAGCATAAATAAGGTGTCAGCATAAATGAGATGTCAAATTGCATAATTTTACCAAAGTAATCATATTATTCTTAAATTAATAAAAATAATAGTAATATTAATATCAATAATAATGAATGAATTACGATGAAGTTGAAAAAATATTGCTTTGATTTTGAGTTAGTAATTTTTTGTTTGGAAGATTTCCATTACTTGAAGATAATAATAATACTTGTAATGATTATTGATTACATTGTCCATCTTGTCAAGAGTCTATTTTTTTTTTAATTCTCTTGCTATTATTATTCAATATAAAAACTCTTTTCTATTATTTTCATATTCTTTTAAAAGTTTATTTAGCAATTTTTTTTAATGTTTTTATATCTTGTAATTGATTAATCAACTGATAAACAATTTTTTTTTTCTAAATAATAATCTAAATTTGATAAGATTAGCACCTACCAAAGGATTTGTAAAGATTATTTGTGATGGAACTTTCATGGAAAAGTTGAATTATTTGTCATCAAAAAATTACCTATGGGATGTGATAATTTGATTGTTGATTAATTGAGATTCATCCAACAAACTCATAATAAAAAAATATGGGTGACAAACTTTATTATATTTGTTGGAATCATATTTATAGAAAGATGAACTCACTAACTCACTAACAAATGGTTTTGTCAAACATGAATTATCATTATCTTTAAACTCATATATTACTTTTTAAGTTTACTCCCATATCCTTCTTTTTTTCTTTGTGTGTTGATAAAGTTGAAAAAATGTAATTTCGATAAATGTATTTTTTTATTTATTCATAAATAAAAACAAATATGTTATTATAAAATACAATAGTTTTCTTTCTAGCATACATTATATATATATATATATATATTAAGAAAAACATAATTCAACTATTAATTAATTTAAACTGTTAATTTAAAATTAAATAAAAAAACTTGCGTTAAGAATAATTTTATGTACTTATTTTTTGTGAAGCACATAAATACCTTATTTTTTTATATATAAATAGAAGTTAGATAAAAAAAACAGGAATGATAGACTTATAAGATTTAGTATCTATTTATACACGATGATAATTATATTTTTCCTATAAATAACACTAACATATTAAGAATTTTAAAATGTATGCTTTACTTGACATGCCTTATATATATATTAAAACTTTGAACAAGTGTAACATAAAACTAAGAACAGTGGTTTAAATATGTTATAATTATATTGTATAAGATGAAAGAACCAATGAAATAGTGATTAAAGGAAAGGAACCATCAAATATCGCTTTCTCATTTAAAATTAATAATTTATTTCAGAACTGCTTGGGCACATACATGTTAATTCATTGAACTTAACTCTTACATAAGTTAGTGAATTGTTTTCCTTAAAATATTAGCTCGTTACAATATTTTTTTTGTAAATAATTCGATTATTAATAATACAAATCAATTATAGTCTTTTCACATATATAAATCAAGTATAGTTAAGATCGTAGTTTTTAGTTTATTTGAGTAGTCTTTTGAAAAAACCCATAAATGTTATTCCAAAATCCATAAATTTTAATCATTCGTCAATTACTATGTCTCATCGATTTTTTTTAGCAGAGAACTATGGAAAAGTTTTTTTTTTATATAGAACAATATACTCTTATTTATGTAACATTTTATTATTTATACAACGATATTGAGGTCGTTTTATATTTATGTTACTTTTACATTATATACGAAATAATTAATTTTCATTCATATTATTACGTGTGAAATAATATATAAAAAATCTTGAATTTAAAAAATTATTTTATATTTTTCTAGACTCTTTACCACTTTTATAAACTATATGTTAGAATGTGTAAAAAGTAATTTTGTGATGATTAATTATTAAAATAAGTTTATTCGTTATCCTCATTGATAGAGAACTAAGTTATAAACCACTTTTTCCATCTCCAAATTACAGTTTAGAACAGCATATAACTTATAATAAAATTACAGTCAACTTGATTATGGTATGTACACTTTCACTGATTTAAAATTAATAATTATCACAACACACCAACACAAATGTGTTTTTTTTTGTGTATTTGTTCAAAAGTTTAATAAAGAATTTTGATCAAAAGGTCGCCCATCCAAAATTAATTTAAGTCCAAGACACTTAAAGTTCTCAACTATGGATTAAACAAATGCCTTTGTGTTAATATACATAGTGAAAAACAAAACCTTAACGTAAGTTATACAAATTCATTCCTCTATATATATTCTCTAAAACTTTCAATTTAGTGTTTTTTTCATCAACAAAATGAAAAATTATAGAAGAGGTACTCAATCTAATGTATGTACAAAATATATATATATTTATAGACTTTTGGTGCAATATATAAGGAGTTACATTTAGCATTTCGGCGGTTTTAACTCCCATTAATTAGGTTACTTGCGGTTTGTTTTTTTTTTTAAAAGATCCAGCGTAGCTAATGGATTACCAGCGATTTTTATGAAATCCTTGAAGACATTTATTTTCCAGTGGTTTTTTAAACTTCTGTTATTCTCGACAATTTTCAAACCCCTGTTTTTATGAGTCACTGTATCACTTCTTGTAGGAATTCAACTTCATAAGTAAAATATAGCAAAACATTAATATATACACTCTCACGAACCAACTAACTTTTTGTTATAAACTAGGTACTAGTGCACATTTAATAAACAAGTTGTTTCACCACTCCTACATGCAACTTCTTCAACACATTCTAATTTGAGCATTACAGTGAATGCTAAGTGAGATATTCTAAAAAAAACTAAACACTTTTTCAAAAGTGTTATAAATTGAACTTGTGACGAGTAAAAGCCAATGAATCCAAAATAAGACAAGTTTCTATTTTATATTATGTTAAGTAACTACACAGTTTCACTCATTCTAATTTTCATTAGCTTTTTGTCATATCTCTAACACTTGAATAAAAAGAACGATGATAGTTCAATGAAGAGGACACCATAAAAACTCCTTTTTCTTTTTGTCCTTTGAAATAATAACTCAGTATGGTCCACAAAACAATCAAAATAAATGATTTAAAGTAAGCCAGCATAATTTGGAAGCTTTTACACGTCGATGCATTTCATTTGACAATAAAGCACGAGAATTTGGTAATGCAATAATCTAAAAAAACTAATACATATCAACGTGACATTGTTCACCACTTTAGAATTAGTTATAAAACAACATCAACAAAAGACACGAAAAGAAAGGTAAACAAGAGACGAACCGAGAGATCCTAGGCATCAAAACCACGAAATGCATTTTAGTTCCCAAAACAAAATCGTAACGCATTTTTGGAACAAAAATGAACCATTGAAAACAATTTGTTCAAAAAAGGAAAAACAAATTTGCTCACGAAAACACAAGAATTAGTCACAAAAGTGATCTAGGACGTGAGAAATAGAAAAAGTGTAAACCAATTAAAAAATCAAAATGAGCAAAATGAAAACTATTTACCTTTGAAACCATTTGTCCCTAAAAAAATTGTAGTCTCGCGAGAGTAGCAAACCCATTTGCCTCTTAAACTAAAGAATCTGGCATGCTTGAGTTTTCAAAAAAGACATACTGAGTGTGTAAACCCTAAAAAATTTAGAAAAAAAAACAACTTTAACTTAATATAAGGTTTCTTTAAAGAGAAAAATTAATAAACTAAAACCTTTAATGCGGTTTACTAAAAACCAACAAATACTTTCCAAAAGTTTGAAAATCCTCACTACGTTGATGTTTAATGAGAGGTTATTAAAACCTCCACTAGTAAACCCTTTTAATTTTATTTTTTTTAAGTGTATAGAGATAAACTTTTAGCATAGGAAAAAGAATAAAAACTCTTTGATATTATTAAGAAGTGAACTTTAAGTTTAACTCAATCTTATAAAATTGATTTATAAGATAAGATCTGTACTCACTTATATATTACTAAATGTTCTTATCTTTAGTCGAGATCTCTAACAGTTATTTGCACATAGTCAAAACCATGAGAAAAATAGTCAAAACCATGAGAAAAAAAAATGAAATGACTAAAATCTTATTTGCTATCTCCTTCTAAAAATACATAATTTTTGAATTTTTGTATGACTAGATTGACCAAATAACATTTGCAAACCACACTTCCTTCCACGTTTCCCTAGTTTTTTTTTTCTAATAATAACAATGTTGCATAAAGTGGGATGGTTTCTTGTAACCTCAACCAATTGTAAAAGTAAAACCAAACCCCAACAAAAAGGGTGCATGAGAATATGAAGGGGTTGGCAACTTGATTATGTAAGGAACAATTTTAGGTGACTAAATTTGTGGCAAACTTTATTTTTAATTGATTATCAATAGTTGATAACCTTTTCATGGTCAATCTCAAAGCAAAGAAGATATTAGATGGTATCTTAGTACTTTTGAACTATTTGAAAAACATTGTTCACATGACTTTGATTGTAAATCTATTATTTCATATTTTTTATTTTATAAATTTTTGTACAATTTGTTATATTTTTTTACTCTGAATAAGGGGTCTTGTCTTTAACCCATTTTTAAGAAACTCACACATTTAACCTCTCCTAGTTTTCTCTTTCTATTTTTTTCCTCCAACTTTCCCAATTGATTAAATCCACACACATTTCTTAAATTCTTCCATCTTATTAAAGTTTTTATTTTTGAACTAGACATTTCCGCCTCAACATCTAATTTGAGCTAGTTGAGACACTAGTATATCTTTGACCTTTTGACGTCCATATTTTTTTTCTCAAGATAAACCTTTTCAATTATAAACTACTAAAAAAATTAAATCCAATGACAATACAATAATAACGGTATTTTTTATGTACTTCCATGATTTATTTCTATATTTCTACATGTTATTTAAAAAATAAAACAAAATATAATTTTTGTTATTTTCTTCTACGTAGTCATGGTTGTTCTTTTTTTTTTCTTTAATCATTGGCTTCTTATTGTGTATTTTTTTTATTTTTTATTTTTTACCTTTCATGCTTTATCTACTTAGAAGAGATCAACATATCACCCTATATTATGATAAAAACATGATTCTTAATAATGACTTTCAGATTAAATAATTAATTCAGAAACTTGTTTTTATGTAAAAAAAATAATTTTGGATTAGATAATCCAAAATATTTTTTTAAGAAAATTACTTATGTATAATTTGATTTTTTTTTCAAACAAAAAAATAACTTATAGATGCAATCTGATTTTTGTTATGAAAAAATAACTTCTAAATCAATTTAAAAATTTGCTTTTATACTAAAAAATAACTTAGGAGTTGCACAGTCCAAAAATATTTGTTCATATCTCAAAAATCATTTTAGTATATCTCAGAAGAATAAAAGTAAAGATTTTCATGAAAGAAAAGTCCCGCCAACAAATGCACGTCTTGAGGCCTCAGCTCTATATTCCATGTCATTTTCTCATTTAAAAAAAAGGAAATAATGGAAGATTTATTTTTTTGAAGAAAAGAAGAAGAAGGAATAACTATAAAAGATGATTAGTTATTTTTGCTGAAAGGAGGAACGGTGAGGTGATTTCACCAAATCTAGGCAAGCACCTTTAGTGGAGAAAGTGATGAGAACCCCCAATTAATTCATTCCATAAATAAACTACTAATCTAAATACCCATTTGCGTTCCCATTTTCTTCATTTCTCTTTTACGTTCCCATGGCCTCAGATGCTTGCAATGACAAGAACATTGTGTTTCGGAAACTCAAGGCAAAGTCTGAAAACAAGGTTCATCATTATCTATTCCATTTCTTCCATTTCTTATTGTATGTGTTTCTAGTTCACATCTTTTTTTGTTTTAGATGTGTTTCGATTGTAATGCAAAAAATCCAACTTGGGCCTCCGTCACCTATGGGATCTTCCTCTGCATCGATTGTTCCGCTGCACATCGTAGTCTCGGTGTCCATGTCAGTTTTGTCAGGCAAGTTAATTATAACTCCATATTCGAACTTAATGTTCCCTGTTTAATATTTCCCATAGCTTCAGAATATTGGCTAAGTTGCATGGCATCAAACTAGTTGGAGGTTGAACAAGAAATATTGGTGACCACCTTTTAATAAATAAATGTAGTTTGATGCTTTTGTTCCGTGGAACCATTTGGAAATATGGTAACCACACAAATAATGTATATGAATGGATTTTTGCAGCTAACAGACATACTACGTTAAAGGGAATTAAGAGGTTTTTGTCGTGGTTTATATAATTTGAGAATTTGCATGGTTCAATTTGGTTTTTAAGTTTTATGAAAACAATTTTATTATTGCATTGTTCCACATGAGTATAATTTGTGGCAAATAAGAGGATGAAATTAAATAAAAACTAATTTTAAAGATAAAAAATAATTAATCACCATTTTAACTAAATTAGATAATAAAAGATTATTAATATTTAAATAATTTATATTATTAATAAATAGTTTTTAAATTATTACTGTTAAAATTTTGGTAACCATAACAATTTAGAAACTATGTATTAATAATATAAACTATTTTAGAATCAAAGATATTTTTAATCTCTAAAATAGTATTTAATTTAGTTAATATATTGACTAATAATTTTTTTATTTTTAAAATTAGTCTCTTTCTAATTATTTTCTTGTAGTGGTGATAATGATGCTAAGTTCTTGAGTTGTTAGTTGTTATAAAAATTATGTTAAGAAGTGTAAGTCTAATTCAATCTTACAAAATTCATATATAACATGAGATTTTTACACACTTATATATTATGATACGATAGACTTAACAAACTCTCATAAGATAAATTATAAATGATTATGAACAATTGAACTTTATTAAAATTGAGCTTTATGTTTAACTTAATTTTACAAAGACAACTTGTAAGACGAGATTTGCACTCATTATCGATTTTATCTTTAGTTGATGTGAGATCTAAAACAGATTAAAAAAATTGAATAAATATTTAATTTATTATTTATTTTTGATGAGGAAATGGATATTTAATAAATGTGATTAAAATAGAATCATTAAAACCGAGGTGTATTTTTATAGTAAACAAAGAAATTTTCAAAAAAAACATTACATTCGAATATATGGAAATCATGTCTTTTGGTTTAAGGAGATTATTTTTGTGGGAAAATAATTGAAAAATAAACATTTTTGTTTGGTGAATTTAGGAGGCTAGTGCAATGCCCTAAGAAAGGTAACGCGATTCATACTTTTTACAGACATGGTAAATTTGTTGAGTTTGTTTGAAGTGCTTAATAGTTGAATCACGGAATGGAATTAATCAAGTTATATTCTGTGCCTTTGTATCTAAGTAAGTTGATTTTTATTCGTTTTTTGAGCTTGATTATTTCGTTAAATGCATTCTATAAGATAAAGAGAAAGGATGGGATGAAAGATGAATGAGTGATTAATTAAATGTTTGTTTTGTAGATCTACAAATTTAGACATGTGGAGTCCGGAGCAATTGAAAACTATGAGCTTGGGAGGAAACAATCGTGCACGAAATTTCTTCAAGCAGCATGGTTGGACTGATGGTGGTAAAACAGATGCCAAATACACATCAAGAGCTGCAGAGTTATATAAACAAATTCTTTCTAAGGAAGTAGCTAAAAGTATGACTGAAAAGGAGCTAGATTCACCATCATCACCAACTGCTTCTCCGTTTGAACAAGTTGTTGAAGGACTTCCTCAACTAAAGACTAATGAATTGCCAAACGAAAATGCTTTGCAAAATCCTGGAATTCCAGAAAGCGCTTCTTCACCTAAAGCTTCACACGCAACAGTTTCTAATACTGGCAAAAAAACAATTTGCGCTAAGAAACCTAGAAAAGCTGCGGGACTTGGTGCTAGAAAGCTTACTAAAAAGGTATGCAAAAGTTACTTTTATTTGCATTTATATTTGAAGATATGTTTTTTTATTTAAAATTATGCTTATGATATGCAGTCATGTGAATCTCTGTACGAGCAAAAACCAGAAGAACCACCAACTTTTGTTACTTCCGCGCCAAAGAATAGTACACTTTCAGGGTCATCTTCTACATCTCGATTTGACTATATAGAAAATGACCAATCATCTGATTTGAAGTCTAAAGGTAAGGGTCACTTAGTTAGGCATGCGTCTTTACCAGAGTCATCAAGCTTCTTTGCAGACTTCGAAATGGATAGTGCTTTTCCAAAGGAATTTGCGTCAAATTCATCAAAAGAGAAAGTAAGCCATTCTTAGAAAACTTAACTTTTAGCTAGAAACAATATTTGGTTTCATCTTTACATTTTTTTTTCTTAGAAAAATTGCATGCACTACAATAAAAGTAAGTTTATTTAATCACATTGCATATTAGTAAGGTAAAACTTTAGGTAAGATTGGAAAACAGCACCATCTACATTTTTTTTAAATGTCTTTATGATTTTTTTTTCCAATTTGTAATCATAGTAAAAAATATGTATCCTCTTGTTTTAGTCCTGTAATATTTTCTCATTTTGAATTAATCCCTTTAAAAGTATTTTAGATGGACTAGAAAAAATAAATCTACTCTTTATAGGGACAAAAACAATACAAGAAAAATACTTTAATAGACTATAAAATAAAATACATGTAATAAAAAAACACTAGGTTGTTTCAACCATTGTTAAAAAAAAACAAAGAAAATAAAGAAAAGAGAAACAGAGGATTAAACCAAAAAATGATAGTTGTAGAAAGACAAAAAAACAAGATACCCTTCTCCCAACACAATATGTACAGTTCCTAATCCTCTGATCCCACGGAAAACTGCATAAATTATGTACCCCTTATAGTCACACAAAAATAGGCATCCATGAACTCGCCCAAAAAAATGTAACCAATTTTAGGAACCCTAATCAACTGGGACCATAAAGACACCATCAGACAAAAAATAATTTCCCCTACATTTTTCATGTGTTAAGACAACTAAGGGGAGAATCACACACTACTGAGAAGAGAAGAACACAGCTCCGTCTCAGATGAGATGTACTTTGTAGTGCCTAAAAACAATTTTAAAGAAAACAGCTGTGAAGATACTTCAGATGTGTTTGAATTGCTGCATTTGGTTTTCTTCCCAAAACTTCCAAAAATACACAGAAATCTGCATTGCATACTTATAATCTAGGCTTCACTCTTCAATGTTCATAAACGCATCATACTTCTTCTGCTCTCATAAACCTTTAGTAATTTTTGTGGACTCTAATTTACTTCAATTTAGGACAAAAAAAACATATTCAATTTTAGTTTCTAAGCTATTTTATCTTTAAGGATGTATTATATTCATAATGCATGATCTTATGATCTCAAAACCTCTAGACTATCTCATTTTACCTCAATATGTTGGATATGTTTTGGGTCGTTTTATTTTAAGGGATATAATATTTTCACATCCAGTTTTATTCTACGCCCACAATAAATATTAATATTTATAATAATAAAAAAAAATTTAAAAAAAAATTTAATAAAAATACAGCAAAATACAAAATGTTTCAAAATTAAAAAATTATAATTTTTTATAAATGATTAAAATATTAATATTTATTAAAATACAAGTAAAATACAAAATGTTTCAAAATTAAAAAAAATATGTAAAATTTTATAAATGATTATTTATTGAATTGTAAGGTGTAGCATGATTTAAAATAAACATTTTTATTATTTTAATTTGGTTCTTATTTTTCGTTTCGGTATACCACCCTAACCAGGTTCAGGAGTCCGATGAAGCTAGAAGGAAGTTCTCAAATGCTAAGTCAATTTCTTCATCTCAATTTTTTGGAGATCGAAACAAAGATGCAAATGATTCACAAGTTACTCTGTCAAAATTTTCAGTACGTATCTCTGTTATAAATTATTGAAACATAGTTCGAATATACACATTTTAGGTAGACCAATGTGACAAAAGTTATTTTTAAAGCTTAAATTTCAAATGAAGATTGTTGAGAAGTGATTTTTTTTTTCAAACCAGCCTAATTTTTTTTTCTAATGTCATTTTCATGCCATGTTTCTAGACGTTGGAATCATAAGGTTGTAGCAATTGAAAACCATTAATATTATGATAAATAATTTAACACAGGCTAAACATTATTTATGAACAATCTTCGCAATTTTTTCCTCAGTTTTAGTTGTTACGATTTCCTATTGTAAAATCATGTCTATTAGTGGAAAGTTTCTTAATATTTCCTTGACATGTCTTCCTTAATTAGCTAAACTAGTGTTTTTTTTTTTTTGTTATCGATTTGATACTACGACATTAACATTGACATGGGATTTAGCAAAGAGTAGTACTATAGTTTTTTTTTAATTAGAAATGAGAATCTCCCAACTCTAAATTTTGATGGTTAGTGATCATCCTCTTCTATTTTCAGGATTCAACTTCAATTTCTAGTGCTGATTTTTTTGGTAACAACTCTTCCAGTGATCTTGATGCTAATGACCTCCTTAATCGACTATCTTTCCGTGTATGTTTTTGGATTGATAAACTTTATTGTTCATGTCACTAGCTAATAATGCTTCTCATGTATCACATTTTCTCTTCTCCATATGCTGTTTTGTAGGCTCATGAAGACATTTCTTCTCTTAAAAATATTGCTGGAGAGACTGGAAAGAAACTCAGTTTCTTGGCCTCCAATTTGATAACTGATATTCAGGATAGAATAATCTAAATAAGAGTATATATGTTTTGTATATAAAATATCCATTCAATTTGGTGTAGTTCACAACCACCTATGTATCAAATGTAATTATAGTACAACATTAAACCATTAAGAAGTACATAATAAAATACTTTTTTTTAAAAAGGTGTTTCCCATCATTCATGAGAAATTATTTATAATGTCAAATATTGGAATCAGCATTACAATAAAATCATTAAATTTAAAAACAAAAAATAATTAGTTATTATATTAATCAAATTAGATACTAATTTAGAGGCTAGAAAATTATTAGTATCTAATGTAGTTTCTATTATTAATAAAATGTTATAAAATAGTTTCTAAATTAACTATCAAAATTTTAACTATTTTTTGATATTTTTAGTTTTTAAATTAGTCTCTAAAATACTAATAGAGACTAATTTAGAACATAAGTAAGTAGTTAAAACCTTGGTAGCTAATAGTTAAATACAAATTTAAAAACTATTTTATAAATTTTTATTAATAATAAAAACTATTTTTTAGTTTATAAAATGTCTTTAATTTAGTCAATATAATAACTAATTATTTTTTTTCTAAAATTAGTTTTTATTTAAAATTTTCTTATAGTGCACTATCTCAAAAGAAAAATAAACTATATACTCTACAATAATAAGTTATAACGCGTTACTTCACAATTTTTTTATTGGTCACTTAAATGTTGTCTTTGTATTTTTAACTATATTTTTTTCTATTCTTTATTTTATCTATATATTCATTTAACATATAATTTTCACAATTATTCGATTATTTTTTACCATGACATTGTTATTATGTATATTTGTAAATATTACATAAAACCAAGTTACAAGTTAGCTTATAGTCGGATAAACTTTTTAACTTATAAGTTAGATAATAATATTTTGACTTCCATCAAATAAAAACAAATTATAACTCAAAATAATAATATTTAATTTAATTTTTAAATTATAATTATAATATATATTATTATATTATTAAAATAGGTTTTAAAGTAAGTGTATTTTTTAGGGCAAAAGTATTATTTTTTTTATAAGTTTTGAGTTGATAAGCTAATATTTTATATTATAAGTATTTACTAAAACTAGTTGACAAATTATAGTTGGCAAGTATAAAATGGTATATAAATTTTATTATATAAATTAAATTTGTGTTTTTTTATATAAAAATATATCATTATGAAATTTTAATTTTAATTTTTTAAAATAATTAAATTCTCATTAAACTTTTTAGTGTTTTTGTTTTTTAAAGTTGTATGTGATTTTTTTTTTTGACAAATCGTTCTATTTAAATAAGTTGATCTAATAAGTATTAATTAAATTTAACTTTTATTAAATTTTCATTTTTTTTATTTCTCAATTTAAACTACTATTATAATGAGTTTTTTTTACAATTTTTATTGTGTATAGATTTTACATTTCATCGTTTAATAAAACATTAGTTACTTCAAAATTGTAATGGCTAGGTTTGTATGATAAGTAAGTAATGCCGAGTTTCAAGTGGATACTGCTCTTTGCCATTAGAGCACTCTTGTGGAAATGAATCCGATGTGAAGCTGTTTTTTTTCAATTTCAGATACATATAAAACTAAAAAGTAATCTTACCAAAATATATGAAAAAAACAGTACAATAATCAATTATCTATGTAAAATTGAAATAAGTGAAAATAGATTAAGAATAATAAATGATTGTATTACAATACAAAAATTAATAATAAAAGAAAAATATATTAGATACAAACTAAGTTAGCTAAACTAATTTTTACCTACTTTAAATAAGCTACTTTAAATCATCTTATAAAAGAAGTGGGTTTTAGGTCTAACTCAACCCCATAAAATTGATTTATGGGATGAGGGTTGCATCCACTTATATACAATAAAGTATAAAATTGATTCATGGGACAAGGGTTGCCCCCACTTATATACAATAAAATGTCTTAATCTCTAGTCGATGTGGGATCTCCAACAAGATCTGCATTCAAATTTCACTTTATTTTGCATCTCTTCCAAATAGATGCATTTGTATTTTCATAGCCAAGTATTAAATTAAGGAGTTTGGTGAAAGTTTTGCCACGTTAATTCAAATATATATAATTTTTATGGGGACTTTTTCATGCCATGTAGCAAATTCTTTTTGAAAAACAACCATATACAGTTAATATATAAAACATGGTCATTTTTATATAGTTAAATGTTATAAAAATATATATTAAAATATAAAATATTTATAATCAGAATTAATTATTAATAAAAAAATTAAAGTGCATAAATTACTTTTATAATGAAAAATATATTTCGACATAAGTTTATTTTAAATTATTTATATTAATTTGTATTTGAAGTAAATAAATACTAAGCGTGGAACTCACATTGTCTATGTAGTAATAAAAACACAAATTTTATATTGATTTACTTAAACTAAGTTAAAATTTTATTTCATAATTTTTAAAGGTTCCTACAAACTAACTAATGTATGGTTATTATTATCTCATCTTAACTTCATTGTTTTACAAATATTATTATTTGTTGTGACTTTTTGTATAGAAAAAAATATGAACATGTGAAATAATTTTCGTCAAAAGGATTTATGATTAATAGTTTTCTTACGAGTATAACTTTATAGTGGAAATAATATTATAAAATTTCTCTCTCACTATACAAATACTAAAAATACATAGAACATAATGTGTCTTTGGAATCATCTTTTTGTTGCTTCTATAAATGTTCAAGAATGTAGTTTTTTAAAGCAATCTTCGTGTTGATATTATTGAGTATCATCTTCAACCTTGATGTGAATAATTACTTTATTTAAACCGTGCAACTAAAAGGGTTTGTTTCCTGTTATAATTGTCTCAACACAGAAAATTAAAATTAAATGCAGGGTATTATATCACAAATTACACTTTTTGTATGTGTTATTGTGATAAAAGTGATTTGTTCGATTAATATATGGTCTCTTTATGTATACATGCAACAATAATAACTATAAATATTCATTTAAATACCATCAATTTATTTATATAAGGTTTGTCTTTTCAACACTGTTTTCAAACGATAACTTAAATTAAGTAATCCAATTATATTTAATGATTAATTTTATAATTAGAAATGTGATAATTCATGTTGCAGTGTTTTCTTTATAAACTACTTATAACTATTTTCTTTATAAACTACTTATAACTATGAGTTTGTTTCATCATGTTCATATACAATAGGTTTAATACAAATACTTATTAATGCATAATGCCCAATATGTATATGTGGATATATGTTGTGATGCTTAATAAAATAATTAGTTAAATGTTTAGTTATATTCATCATAAAAAACTTTGTAACTCAATCATCCATTTTTTTCTTCTAAATTATTGTAGTACTACACTCATCTAAATATGATATGTTTTGAATTTATTATTTATATAATACAATAGCATTGTTAACCATGACAAGATTGCATGATTATAATAGATATAGTGTCTTATATAAGAGAATTCGAACAACTTTAAAAAATCTTCTTTATCATTTAACAAGGGATTTTGAATTATATCATATTGTTGCATCAAAGGTGATTGAGTTGAGGAGGTTAGTTTTGGGTAGGAGTTTAGTTTTGGTTAAGTGGTTGTTTTATTTGGATTGGTTGAGGTGCAACTTGTGGTAAAAGTAGTGTTGGTTGTTAGCTTGCATTAATTGAGAAATAATTGATTAAAATTTATTGTTATGGTTGGTGCGATGATTCTGACATTGTTCTGTTCAAGTTCATGTAGAGTAGTTTGCACCTCTTAACATTAATTGTTGTTGCGTGATATCATAATTCATATGTTAAATGCTATCCAATAGTATGACAAGTAAAACAACATTGACTGACTTAATAGGTATGAAAATTATATTTTGAAAGTTGTAATAAATGTTGACTTTGAGAGTAATTCAATTAGATGTTACAAACGAGGTTAACAATTGAAACACTGCTCTAACTCGGGTTTCAAATTTTGCTTTGGATTAGCTTTGACATGTTCCCATTTGGTCGAGTTAAACCTCAATGTCTCTCGACATACAAAATTGTTTGGAAAGATGTGGTAAGGTTTGGAAAGATGTCCTTAATGGTTTGCTGGTGAAGGTTGTATTAGTTTTTTTTTTTATTGCTATTATTGTGGTGTTTAGGTTGGGATGATTGATACTTCATTTGATTGATTTTGAAGGAATTTGTAGGTAGTGTTAACTACATGGAAGGTTATAGGAGGGCAAACGACATATATCATATAGGTCTAGTGATCACCATTTTTTTGTCGTATTTTTAGAGTGAGAATGTAACAAGCTTAATGAAATCTCAATAAACTCTCAGTTTCCATGACATCCGAAAATTCCTTCATGAAAGACTTTCCATGTCCTAAAGTCATGAGGTGGAAGTCTGATAATTGTGACTAAAGGTGTGAGCACATGAATGTCAACATTCTTTTCAATTAGCTACTTAAACTTGATGAATTTGTATGACACTAGATTGTGGAAGACATGGCATGGGTAGAACTTCAAGTTCGTATTCTCCCTTTATGTTAAGTGAGGTGCACCACCATAGTTTGGTTTTTAGAAAATCTCCAGGTAATGTTTTGGTTAGACCTTCCTTGATATCTCACCAATATATGTTGGAGTTGTAGAGAAAATGATAATATATATATATATATATATATATATATATATATATTCTCGGTATAATTTGAAGTTTTGTATTTCCCTCCATGTATTGAGTGAGGTACATCATTATTATTTGATTTTTAACAAACCTCAAAATAATAGTTTTGGTTAGACATTCTACTATGTAGCCAAATAAAAGATAAATATGAACAATGCACCACAATTATCTGATTATCTTTATATTTTCTTTAAAATTTAAACTTAAAGAGCCATACTTTTAATTTAATATTGTTTTATTAAACTAGATAAAATCCACCTCATCAACTCTTAAACTAATAAATCAAACATACCACTCAATAAAAAAGCATGATAATAATTACACTTACAAATATATTTTTCACTTAAAGATAAAAAACCATTTTTATAATATAAATCTTCATGTAAATATTTGTAAAACAACACCTTCTACATAGTATAGAAGATTAATTGAAAACAAAAAATAAAATAAAATTTAACATTTGTAATTTTTAAAAAAATCTGAATGATGAATTAAGTTGATTCTTAACGAGTATAAGTTGAGTGAATAAAATACATATATGGTAAGATTATAGTTTATTTACTGCATAAAATAGATACAATAACTTACTTTTAAAACATTTAAATAAAATTTGTAAAGTATTCAAAATCATAGTGACGAATGAAAAATAATAAAAAAGATAAAATTTAGTTAATACCTATTTTTTTTTTTCAGTGAAGCAGTAAAAATATATAAATTTAGATAACAATTACTATTGTTTTCATTTATCATAATCTGTTACTGCAAGAAACCAGACGCATGAATTCCTATTGTCATATATCTTTTCCTATAATCATATATCTTTTTCCATTATCATATAAGTTAGTTAATAATGACCTTTTTTACAATGAGCTGGTAAAAATAAGAAATATAATATTCAGTTAACATTTTTGTTTTCATTATCATAATTTATTAATGCATGAAACCAGACTCATAAAATACATTTGAAAAAAAAAGTTAGATAATAATTATATCCATCCATTATGATAATATTTTAATCCACTAAGCTAGATATCAAAAGATTTAGAATATTAAAATATAAAAACAGTTAGTATTTTTGTGTAATTTTATTTTATTTCGCGATGTAGTTCGACAGATAATTAATCATTAATTATAATATCATAGAGAGGGTTAGGATTAGTGTTAAGATTAAGAAAGTTGTTAGTTTAGATTATGCCTTGTCTTTGGCACAAAACCAATCACTATAGATACAGTATCAGAGAGCGTAGCCCGCTGTGTCACTTTCACTAAAATGATTTTGGTGCCAAAACTCTCAAAACATTGAACCCCTTTTCCCTCTCATTTCAAACGCTTTTCACCTTCCCTCCTCTTCTCCCTCGTATCAAAACCCTAACCCCCAAACCCCGCTTCCCCAATTTGTTATCGTTTAATTTCTAATCCAAATTCCCCCCAATTTTTTCCAGTTCAAAAGCCTCCCCCTTCATTCGTAGTCATTGTTCAATTCTTCAACATCATTTAAACCCCAAACTTTTCAACCCTAACTTTATTCTGCGTCGCGAAATTCAATGTGTTTCTCACTCTCTTCACCTGCTAAGTCCGCAGAGGGGCCAATGGAGGTTTCTCCCGCAACGAATTTCTTTCCCCAACCTCTATGTCCCTCAGAATCGGTCGGCGGTTGTTGCGATCATTCTGGTCAGTTATCGGCCGTCGGCCAATCTACTCTTCCGGTGGGTTACGGTGTTGGCGGGGAGGGCGCTGACCAAGAAGATTCTAATACGGCCTCACAGTTCCGGCAGCTCAACAACGATTCGACTTTGCCCTTGGCTTCGTGTTCACCGGTCTCGGCGGTGGCGCCGGAATCTTGGGTTCCTAACCAAGGGAACTGGCTCTTAGACGAGAACGAGGGTTCAATGGGTGCAGAATCTGTCTATGAATTTGGGCCTTCTAACATGGTTGTGGTCGTTGTTTTCTTTGGCTTTGTTTTTTTATACTGATTTTTTCTCTAAATCTTTATATTAATGATATTGTGTTCCGTTTAACAGGGAGCAGGGCTTTCGAATCTTGGCAATACATGTTTTCTTAATGCTATTCTGCAGTGCTTTACACATACAGTGCCTCTAGTGCAGGGTATTCGTGCGTGTACTCATAATTTCCCTTGTGCTGGTGAGTTATGCTTGTTTGAATTTTAATTTTGGCGTTGTCTATACTTGTTTAGTTCTAGCTTATTTTGTTATTCTGTAGTGTTGTTGAGGGACTTTGGAGTTACTGATGATAAGCTGTTTATGCATTACTTTTATGGTTGACTGATTGAGTGAGTGGATTATCTGTAAGCTTGAAATTTGTAAAGCAGCGCCTTTACAGTTGTTTGCTCCTTGCTGTTATGTGTATAGTTTGAGTGTCTTAATCTATTTCTCTTGTGTAGTTTCTGATTTTTCGGATTGGAAATTTCAGGTCATATGGATCGCTTCTGTGTTATCTGCACTTTTCGTGACCAAGTTGAACGTTCCTTGGCTGCTTCTGGACGCACTCTCTCACCTTTGAAATTTGTGAACAATTTGAGCTGTATCCTTCTTTTATGACTTCGACGATTATTGTTTAACTAGCTTGCAGACTCATGTGAACCTGTGCCCATTCACTCGGTTGGAAGAATTAAGGATTGTCATTAGTAGTGTTTTTTGCGTCATCATTTGCTTGTGAAATATAACCTTTGAGTATTGCAAGATTGGTTTATTTTTTCACCAATGACTGTTGTAATCCTTAACTATAATCATGACAGATTTTTCTTCTGGATTTAGAAGATATCAGCAGGAGGATGCCCATGAATTCATGCAGTGTGCCTTAGATAAACTGGAAAGGTGTTTCCTAGATTTGAAGAAGACTGATTTAAATTTTGAAGGGGATAATCTTGTACAGAAAGTATTTGGAGGTCGTCTCATTAGCAAAGTATGACAGTGAAGTGCATTGTTAAACAATTTGGGTTTTGTCTCCTTTATGATTTGTCTTGTGTTTGCTAAGTTATCTTTTATTGGTATTTGTGTTTTGGTTTTGATTAACAATGTTGTGTTTGCTAAATTGGTAATAAGTATCTGATCGTTGTGTTTGTGTTTTAGCTTCAATGTTGTAGCTGTGGTCGCACTTCAGACACTTATGAGCCATTAATTGACATGAGTTTAGAGATAGAAAATGTAGATTCTCTTCCAAGTGCTCTGGAATCTTTTACTAAGGTGGAAAAGATTGATGCAAACTTTAGATGTGATAGCTGCAAGGAAGAAGTGTCCATGGAGAAACAGCTTATGTTGGATATGACACCGTCAGTTGCAGCATTTCATTTAAAGAGATTTAAGGCAGATGGGATTCTTGTTGAGAAGATTGATAAGCATATTGAATTCCCATTGGAGTTGGACTTGCAGCCTTACACCATTTCTAATCAAAACAATGACGTGAGTTATGGTTTTAACTTACATTTACTGTATCTTTACACGTGTGTAGTTTGAGTTGTCTTGTTTCCCTAATAAATTGTGTTCTGACTCATTTTTATGCTGACAGGTACTGGTGAAATATGATTTATATGCCATTGTTGTGCATACTGGTTTTTCTTCTACTTCAGGGCATTACTTCTGCTTTGTTCGCTCTGGTCCAGACACATGGCACAAGTTGGATGATTTGATGGTATTGTTGTTTCCCCTTTAGATGTCCTTATATATTTTGCATATATGTTTGATGATAAAATGTTAGTTTTTCCTAATGTGTCTTCATGGTACAAGGTAATTAATTGCTAGTGTTATTAAGTTAAACAAACAGTTGAATTTTGTTTTATGATTCATGCCTTTTGGTTTGACATCTTCAATAAACAGTTGTTGCTGACAGTTAAAAGTGATACTACCATAGATAGTTTAGTTCATAGTACCGTATTTCCTATATAAGCATATGGAATTGCTACGGTTGAACTCTGGTAAAATTATGTGTTATTCTGCCAACGTTCAGTCTTCCATAGCTTAAACAAATTCGTTTCTCCTGCAATTTCTTTTGCATGTGGTTTGTTCTTTTGTAATTATTGTGTTGGTTAATGTTCATTCTAAAGTTAAACATGTTGTGTCTGGGTTTTTTCTTCAGGTTACTGAGGTATCAGGAGACTCTGTACTGTCTCAGGAAGCGTACATACTGTTTTATGCAAGACAGGGTACTCCGTGGTTTTCTAGTATTATGGAATCTCAAAAACAATGCCTGGATCCAAATATTTCAAGTACATCTCCTACATCTGTTTTAGACGTTGGTGATGGCATATCTAAATCAAATCCTAATTTAATTCCAAGTACTGAAAGAGGTGGGGCTGGTGAATCCAAAGGATGTTCTGAGCCTCGGTTTGATTATTTTATTCCAGACGAACGTACTTTTACTGAAATAAATGACGCTAAAGATGCTACTCATAGCTGTGGACAATTTCTCTGTGAGCCAAATCAGGAAAGCGTTTATTTCCTTAGCAGCTCTAAAGATGTTGAAACCCAATTCAGGAACAGGGTGACCTTGGATGGTCGTTCCATGTTTGATGGAAAATCATATACTGAGAATGCTAGTCTTGATAATAACTATGACTGTGAGGAAGTTGTTGATTTTAGAGAGAGTGCTGGTGCTTGTTCATTATCTCTGCCTCCGCCTCCGCTCACCTCCCCTCTTGATAATGCTTCAGGTAATTGAATATACTTTTGCTAAATGTATTTTCTTTCAGCATTATTTCTATGAATGATTTTTGTTTTGTTTAATAATCTTGAGTTTGATTTGTCAGATAAATTTCGTACCTCACGTGATAATTCGAAGAAGGAGAGCAAGCAGAGCCGTAAAAGACCAGTCAATCAGTGTAACGAGAATCCTGAACGACGAGAAGCTGTGAAATATCTTAATAAGACTGGTCCAAGGAGAGAGGCACTTTTGAAATATGTTGCTCGAGATGAAGTTTCAGACAAGAGAAAAAAAATGGATTCATTGCAGTGTAAGAAAACCACATCTCTTGATCGCAAAAAATCAAACCAAACATCTGTCAGCCGCCCTGTGGCAGCTGGAATTTCACAGTGAATGGTCTTTTTGGTGTTTTGTTTATGCACTTGAATTCTTGTGGTGTAAAGCCTAAAGCAGTGATACTTATGTTAAGACTTCTTAATACAACCACCGAATTGTATAGTTTCACACTCGAGCGTGCATGAATGTACTGGTTATCTGTATATGTTCCCTTTCTGCACAGGTGTAACATATAGCCAGTGAGGACAAGGATGTATAATAAATGGTTACATGGCAAATAAGATCATCTTGACGTTGATTATTTCTGTCGTTGGTTACATCCTGTCTAGAGATGTAATTAAGTTATAAAGAGTTAACTTATAATATACAAGTGAGGAGACACTTCATGTTCTAAATCAATTGTGAGATTAAATTAAAAATAAAATCTGTTTTATGAGATGATATTTGTGATGATACCATTTTGTGAGGCATGCTTAGTTTCTATTTAGCAGCTGAGTTCCTCTAAACAAAAGTAGGAACTCATTAGTTATTTTGTTGTCTTATTATGTATGTCAATCTGATTCATAGTTGTCGTTCACTGGTTTTGTCGCAGATGGATAGGCTTCTTAATGTCTTGATTTCATCCCTAGACGCAATGTCCATGGTTTTTCTCAAGCGTTTGTCATCAACATATTTTCGTGGTGCACTGGCCTCTACTTTTTTTAGCTACTCTGCTGTTGGCCTTTTTCCAGTTCATTGGTCTTGACACTTTTTGAGATGCATTTTGTGGAAGGAAAATGATAGTTTGATAATCTTTATATCCTTAAAGTTGTATATAATTTTTGATTTGATGAGTTTAGAAATAAATATATATATATATAATAAAAAATAATTTTAAAATTAAATAATATGAAAAATATTAAAATAATAATATTGAGATTTGTAATATGGTTGTATAAAAAATTGTGGATTATCTTATACTTTTATCATTATACTTTGGGAAAATGATACAATGACAACCTTACTCTAGTATACAACTCTCTTTCTTTACCTAAAATTTCAACTTTTGTATGAAATGACAAAAATACTCTTTTTTATATCATAAATGAAGAGTTGTATAGTGGAACAAGTTGTCTATATATCATGGTTATTGTTTTATATATAAAATGACTCAATTGTGCCACCTAAACATATAATTTTGAGCATATCTTCCATATATTTTTATCTGAAATTAGAGTTTATCCTATATGTTATTTATGTACGAAATAAAATCTTATATTCACTAAGGATATGATTAAATTGTAGAATGTAAGTGAGTAAATTTCATTTTACAAAATTGATCTCGTGAGAAATTAAACTTGATTTTTTTCTTAAATATCTTCAAAAATCAGTAATTAATTTCTTGGTCCACTTTTCCTGTTTGCGGGTGACAATTTGTTTATAAAATTCTAGTTAATACTTATTAGCTTGTCATTTAAGTATTTGTCTAGAATCAATACTGTGCATGTTTAAGGACAGTAATTACTAAGAAACTGTTCTTAATCAATGTAAGATTAAAGATGTCAATTAGTAAGTAGCTCTTAATTATGTCAAGCGCTTGTATTGGTTTCCATGCACTGGTAATATGGTCTATATAATGAATTACTAAACCTGCAACAAGTCCCTTATTCAATTTTTAATGGTTACTTGCAATAACTCTAATTACTTAAAACAAGTTATGGTATGGTCCAATTTCTACATTCTCCCTTGTAACTATGAAAGCAAGATTCTTGAACAACCATTAATGAACACCACTGGAGTGGGACAATTATCCTAGGTAATATAATATCCCACAAATGTAATAAGAATACATATAGAACAATGGCAGGGAATATTTTACAGAACCAGAAAATTAGTTTAATGTACTGTATAATAGCTACTGATAATAACTTCCCTATTATTACGATTCATTTGATTTGTTGTGAGTTGATCAATTTGGTCAAGTATTATTTTTTAAAGGAGACACCAAATAATAAACTGGAACTAGTTAGCTTTAAGGTGTTGATTATAATCATGTGTAAGGATTGAGTTTTTTTTTTTAATTTTTTTTTTTGTAAAATTGGTTACTAAATCATATTTGTTGCATTTCAGTTTTATAATTAATGTTAAATGATGCATAAGGGATTAGACATCTTTGTACCTACCACATTTATATATCATAATACTTTGGTTATTAAAAAGACTTTCTCGTACAGAAATAATATGAGGCGAGTATTCCCATACCATTTTGTTCTATAAATCATAGCAATAAGTGAAAGTGAAATGCACACTAGTAAGTATAAATAGTGTACGATTCTTTTTCCCACTAATAATTATGTTAAAATTTATACAAAACTTTTAATCAATTCATATTGCAAGAATCTTAATGTTTGCTGACCTAGAAAATTGTTATGGTATTAAGAGACATTTTAAAAAAAATGGCCTTTTCTTTAGGTTAATAAGCGATGGTATGCGGTCATTTTTCACACATCATATATTCTATTAATATTTATTATTACTACTATTATTTTGCCGATAAAAAAAATTACTATTATTTATTTTGCGCTTGTTATATCACCAATTGTATCTAATTTTTTCTTTATCTTCTTTCTTTTCCTAGATATCCTGCCCAGAATATTTTTCTTTTTGTTTTATGGAACTTTCTAGCTTACTCCAACTTATAATGGAATTAAATATAAATGATTAGTATAATTTTTGTATTTATTTTAAGATAGTTGGTAGAATTTTCTTAATTAGGTAAATATTTGTGATGTATTGTTTACATCTACTTTTATTGAATACGTTAAATAATCATTTCTATATAACTAAAATAATAGCCATTCATTATATTTTCTCTTCCGGTTAGATGACTAAGATAGTATTACGTATAGTGTGATTTGGCGGGAGTAGATCCGGTACATTACTATGTAGAGATTATTATCAACTAATAATCTCTTTTCTAATAAGAAAAATAATATTTTACCCTTAAAAATACACCCATTTTATAGCCTATTATAATAATATAATAATGTATATTACAATTTTAAGTTAAAAAATAAAATAAATATAATTAAAATATGATTATTTTAATTTATCAAGTATAGATATATTTTATTTAATGTATGTCAAAATATTATATCCCTTTCTAATAATTGTACCAGTTTGTTTACACCAAGATGTAGGGAGAGAATGATATTCTCAAACTCAACATATTTGTTGCATACAAATATAAATAGAAAAGCAAGTAGAAAAAGAGAATAGTTGGCAATTAATAATTATAGAAATATTTGGGTACATAAAAATCATAAGTTGATAAAAGGTGCTTGCTAAGTTATTATTATGATCGTGTTATTAATACCATACTTATTCTTTCAAATGCGTCACTTGGATATCTATTGTGCTTTGTAGAGAAATTCTTAGGGAACATAGCCACCATGGCCCCCGCCAATTCCACCACCTCCTCCATAACCACCACCATGTGCTCCACCTGCTCCATACCCACCTCCTCCACCGGCGCCGCCACCATATCCACCTCCATGTGCTCCTCCATCACCATAACCTCCTCCACTCCCACCTCCACCTCCTTCACCACCTCCATACCCAGCAGCACCATGATCTCCACCAGCACCATAGCCTCCTCCACCTCCTTGACCTCCTCCATAACCACCACCATGCTCTCCACCAGTTCCATACCCTCCACCAGCTCCACCTCCTTGGCCACCCCCATATCCCCCACCATGCTCTCCACCAGTACCATACCCTCCACCAGCTCCACCTCCTTGACCACCCCCATATCCACCACCATGCTCTCCACCTGCTGCATATCCTCCACCAGCTCCACCTCCTTGACCACCACCACCTCCACCTCCATGCTCTCCACCTGCACCATATCCTCCACCAGCTCCACCTCCTTGACCACCACCAGCTCCACCTCCACCACCATGCTCTCCACCTGCAGCATATCCTCCACCAGCTCCACCTCCTTGACCACCACCACCTCCACCACCATGCTCTCCACCTGCACCATATCCTCCACCAGCTCCACCTCCTTGACCACCACCAGCTCCACCTCCATGCTCTCCACCAGCACCATATCCTCCACCAGCTCCACCTCCTTGACCACCACCACCTCCACCTCCATGCTCTCCACCACCACCATACCCTCCACCTGCTCCACCTCCAGCTCCTTGACCACCCCCGTAACCACCACCGTGATCTCCTCCTCCACCACCACCGCCACCAGCTCCTCCACCAGTACCATATCCACCACCCTGTGCTCCTCCAGCATTATACCCACCTCCACCACCAGCACCACTTCCGCCACCTCCTCCATACCCAATGCCATGTTCTCCACCAGCTCCATATCCCCCTCCAGCTCCACCTCCTTGACCTCCACCATAACCACCACCATGCTCTCCCCCACCACCGTAAGCCACACCACCACCACCACCACTTCCACCACCACCACCATATCCAGCTCCTTGATCACCACCATATCCTACTCCCCCACCTTGTCCTCCGCCACTACCACCTCCATACCCAACAACTCCATGCTCCCCAGCATATCCACCGCCACCACCCGAGCCGCCACCTCCACCACCTCCATAACTTCCAGCAGCAGCACCACCATAACCACCACCAGTGCCATGACCTAAACCATATCCAGCATCAAGGGTGAGAAGGGCCCTTCTAGCAGAACATACACCTAGAGCCAATAGTACTAAGAAAACTAGGCTGGGAAGTCTGTGAATAGTAGCCATGAGAGTGAAGTGAAGCTGAAATAGGTTGGTTTTGAAGTGAGGAGACTTGAAGGGTATTTATAGGGATTGGGAAGGCGCGTTGAGAGCAAAGAGTGGTTGAAGCACATGGATATGAAAGTTGGATGCCCCCACAGTGTGGCCCATTATGCCAACATACAAAGATACACTGAAACCACTCATACTGGAGCTTCATTGTGTGCTTCTGCTGTCTTCCACATCCAACGGAGCATGCAGTACCCATACAAATACACTAGCTGCTCCAACAAACCTACGCTTTTTCTTTTCTTTTTCACACCTACCTATCTTATCCCTCTTTTCTACCTCCCACTCACCACCATTTTGCACTGCATTTTACTTTCTCAATCTTCTTCTTCCTTCTGTCTTCCCTTTTTTTCTTATTGCCACCACTATCATCGGGTGCAACTGCAAACATACCTCTTTTTTATAAATTTGTTAATCGCTAGATAAATTAGGAAGATAGAACAGTTTATTAATTTACTACCGATGATATTTAAGTAAAAAAAGTGAAGACTGCTAGCATTATTTGAATGCATGGAACAATTCTTCTCAAATTAACTTATTACCATTGATATTGCTTCAAAGAGTGCCATCAATAATATTCCTTTTAATATTTTGTTTTTCGAGTCTCGAGTCATACTAATTAGGTATATGAATTACACTATTATATACTTCTTTCCCGAGAAAACTATCATCTATCATTACTATTATTATTATTATTTCGAAAAGCAGGCTAAATTGCAGTACTGCAGGTTCAGTCTAATTACATGAATTTGAGAAAGAAAAATGATTTTTTCACATCCATTTTTCCTTTGCTCCAAATTACTCCTTTGGATTTGAGAAATGTAAAGTCCCAAAAATATTTTCAAAAAAAGATAAAGCTGCACCAAACATATATAAGTACATGGAGACAAATTTTATTAGGTGAAATTGAGTTATGTAAATCCACTTTATAAGGTATAAGGGTTTACTAAGATTTGTTGGAAATTCTTCTATCCCTCAGGATTGGTGCCATCCACTACTAAATTAATGTCAAACTACTAAAAAAGTATTTAATTATACACTAAAAATACTTCATATGTAATTTTGTCACTCTATGTCTGAGTAACAAACGCAACAATGTTTGGAGGTGCATGAGAGTGAGAATCATAAGAAGTAAATGGACATATAGGACTAATATCACTTTTAGGAATCTTAAACTTGATGTTGAGGAAGTGTTTACCCTAGCACAAGTCAAGAGCTAGATTACAAACAAGTATCCAAAATATTGCAACAAAATACGAACTTATAGTTGGCCTGTTTAATTCAAGCCCTATACCTTAGTAATTTTGTGAATGTGTATACATTTAAAACAGGGGGTGAACGAACTCCTTTTTGGGAAGTTTTCAACAGAGATAAGACTTTTTCCTACACTCTTTGTAAGGATAATTTTGAGGCTTTCTAGCCTCATCTAACTCTTGTAAATGTTCCAGAGTTTTATAATTTTGAGCCTGATCTTACAAACCACGTGCTTATAAATTAACAAATTGAGTGAATCTTTCGGAAAGGAATATGGGGAAAGGATTCATTTAAGTGGTCTTAGTCTAAGTGGTAGCGTTGCCTTGTTAAAAACTGAGTTTTGACCCTGAATGCATAAATCTAAAATATCATACATGTCTAGTCTGGAAACACATGACATGGTCATTTTAGAGATGTAAAACCAGGTCCAAACGCTCTAGCTGGGATATAAACATTTCATGTTATATTAAACTTTCAATATCTACATACATATTTGATTTTAGTTATATAGTTCATGCTGCTGGAAACTAGAAAACTGTCTAGGTGCATGGAAGTTGACTCTGAAATAATATGCAGGTTGCAACAATGAGGAAAGCCAAAGAAAGGCAACAAGAAGATCAATATTTTTAGATCTTCCTCTATACATAAAGATTTAAATGGATTGAGACAACTATTTGTTCCATTTATAAATGTATTGTTTTTGCTAATAAAAGAATGTTATATCTTTAAAGTAGAATGTCCCTTTTTAGTTATATTATTTGTACTAAGAAAAATATATTTTGCAACTTCATTTTCATATTCAACCAATTCACTTTTAATAAATAATTAAGTGAATAGTTATTAATTTATTGTATAATTAATATTGATTGTCAAATTTAATACAATTTCTTGTAAAATTCTTTTTGTTCATTTCGTACTTTTGTTTCTATTTTTTAAAATATTACACAATAGTAATTTACTAATTGATATAAGTTCTATTTACTTTGTATAACAATTCTTGAAGTTGGCATGTTTTCCATCACGGCTTCTTTAACTTGGTCAGAAAGAAACTCATAATGAAAGTTCATGAAATCGGGCAATGTAGTCTTGCATGTATATGATTAATAAAGACATTCACACCATTTAAATATCATAAAGAGTCTTGCATGTATATATATTAATACCAGTGAATATAATGCATAAATAGTTTATCAGCAATACATTTTCTTATTATTTTACTATAGCCATAAGAAGCTAGTTAAATATTTTCTTATGTAATGTATTCATTTCAGGGGTAGTATCCACCACCGTGGCCACCACCTTCTCCACTCCCACCACCACCTCCATATCCACCCCCACGTGCACCTCCACCACCATAGCCTCCACCGCCACCGCCCCCAGAGCCACCCCCACCGCCACCAGCTGCTCCACCACCATATCCTCCACCGGCTCCTTGTCCAGCTCCCTCACCACCACCAGCTGCTCCACCACCATGTGCTCCGCCAGAACCTCCTCCACCACCCCCACCATTTCCGCCTCCTCCTCCGCCATTCGCTCCACCGTATCCACCACCAGCCCCACTCCCTTCCCCACCCCCATAGCCACTACCAGCACCCCCTGCACCACCGCCTCCTCCTCCTCCACTTCCACCTCCACCACCATAACCACCCCCATTTGCTCCACCTCCGCCATATCCTTCACCACCACCTTTACCAGCCCCTCCTCCGTATCCACCTCCATCAGCACCACCGCCACCGCCACCACCTTTTCCTCCACCACCACCGTGTCCACCACCCGCAGCTCCATATCCAGCACCGGCACCTTCACCTCCTCCAGCTCCTTCCCCGTATCCACCACCACCGTGCTCTACCGCGGCGCCTCCTCCTCCGCCGCCGCTTCCTCCACCACCACCATATCCACCAACAACAGTACCAACATGCAAGTTCACACGGTCCTCTAGAGTGAGGAGTGTTCTAGCAGCAGAGCAAATGCCAAAACAAACAAACACAAAAAGAACGTTACTGAGAAGTACTTTAGAAGTTGCCATTGCAAAGTGTGGTTTCGGAATGCAAAGTTCGTGTGTATATATAGTAATGGGCCTGGCCCATTACAGAAATGGAGGGGCCCAAAAGTGTGTTTAATTTCTTGAATATGGCCCACTGCACATGCAGGAGTTGTTGGGTACAAGTACAGAAAATCGCACTATAAGACCCACTGGTGTGCTTTTGCTGTGAACCACAAGCATTACATTCATCTTGTTTCTCACTATGGCCATCTTATAAACCTATTCTCCATTTTCTGATAAAACGTATATCCGTTTTTCTGTTGAGGATGGCGGAATCATTCATCTTGCATGTTCACACTTAACAGTGGCCACTGCAACTAATTTTCTTTTTTCTTTCAAATTTCCAGCAGCTCTTCAACAACTTGTTGATTTGGATTTATCCTGATATACCACTTTTTGTGCAGATTTTAAGCTTTTCTTTTGAGTAGTTGTTAAACTCGACTAGAAATAAAAACTTTTTTTTATTATATAAGAAGTTGGTTATATAAGAGTTAATTTTTAAGTATATAAGAAGTTTGTTATATAAGAGTTGGTTAGACTTAAAAATACGATCTCTAAAGATATCCATCCAAAAGTTAACCAATTGGTGTTTCGAGTATAATGTCTGTAATGTTAAAATTGGGTTAAAATCTTGTTAATAGCTAGGTTGGGAGCATCACACATGGCTAAAACCAATGACAGTGATGTGTTTAAAATCTTGTTAATAGCTAGGTTGCCAACTGACATTGTCTTAGCTAAAGGTTAGGAAAGGGTGTTCTGTTATGCAGGTTGTGAACGTTCGAAAGAGGGGGACTATGAAGCAAAATGAAATGGTGTGGAGTGGATGACTATAGATATCCATATATGGATCAGAAAAGTGTAATGGTAAGCTAAATGGATATCTGAATCAAGTCATGGAATTAAAATTATGTAGTGATAAAGGTCCAGGATGGAACTATTGAGGTTGAAACTTGTTTGTAAGGGTGGTGGTGCTGGGAATGAATTGAATATAAATCACCAATATGATGATTATGTTGACATGGTCTAGTTTGATTTAGGGTTGGTTGATAGGCAGAAAATGTAAATTTGTTTAGTTGCACATGTTGGAAAACCATAGAGAAAATGAAGGTGTAGCATGGTGGGTGTGGGAAGATAATAACATTCTTAGACATTCATCACAAATGGACTGCTGTATAGGAAAAGGTAGACTATATATGTGGAGAAAAGCCCTATGGAATAGAAGGGGTAAACAGAAATTCTATAGAGCAAAAACAGAATGAGCAGAAGTATGTGAATCAATTTTGGAGGTGTTAGTTATGTACTTGTAATTAGTTTGCTCTACCTGTTTATTGTAGGTTTTTGTGTAAGGATTGAGACACCCAAAAAATGTCTCCTTAATTAAATTCATTCATTCCTAATAAAAACAAAATAATTAAAATTACTGTTAGGAAAAACAACACAGAGAGTAGTATATGAAATAGTTTTGTGTGTTTGCATTGGCAATGGTTTGGGTAGACATTTTGGATGTAAACATTAATCGCGTAAGAAGACTCGTTTTGTGCATGTGGGCATGTGTGAACTGGATGATAAGTTGTGAAGCATAAATTGGTTCAATGAAGACACTTACGCTTGGCCTTTACCTTAGTCCAGCTATATATCACTGACATTAAAAATGAAGAAGCAAATTCTGCAGTAGCAGTACATGAAATTCAAAGTTTGGAAATAGTGGATGATCACATCAAAATTCCTAGATTGCGGGATCCACCCATCATCTTCTGCTTCTTTAGTGGATTGCCCTTTTCCCCTTCACGCTTAGAGCACACAATAATATACCAACTATTCAAATAGCAATGGAGGAAAATAATAACTAATTATTTTATCTCATTATACATGTATATTTTTAAAAGAAATAGGACAAATATTTTTCTGATATTATTCTCTCTATGAGATGTTCAAACTTATTAATTTGGCTGTTGTTTATAATTAAAGATTCGAGTTAAAGCATTGTGAAAATTTCCACCTTCCAACCAATTTGAAGGCCTAGTATATGTATAGGTATATTTTAACTTATTTCTTTTCTTTTACTTTTAGAATTGCTTTCCTATTTTACACAATCTTCCACTTCAAACTTCATTATAGGAGACATGCCCCAGGATAAAAATTGACTTACCCTTTGTCATATTAAAATACCATAAGATCTTCTGTAAGTAATTACTTCCTTTTGAAAAGTTCAAACCTTTTTTTGTGTCAATAAATTTGTATAAGTTTTGTCATAGATTTGTGGAAATTATGTTATTTAATAATAATCAAGTTAGAAAGATGTGTGGAGTCAGGGTAGACTGTGATAGAAGAACAAAATTCAAAGCATTTTCAAAGTTGGAAGGTAAATTAATACGCCAAAAAGAAGTTCAGAGACAGAAGTGGTGAGTTTGTGTAACTTTGAGGACAAAAGGTATAATCAAATATATATTCTATACCTTCTTCAATAATATGTAAATCTTGATTACCATTTTACTTGTTAAGTTTAAAATTAAATAATGTGAATTAATTAATGTTTTAAGTGAATACATTTTATATTAATTATTTAATTGTAATATTGGTTTATAATTTTTTCTCAATTGTGCGATATAGACATGTAGTTATTATTCAAACAATTTTTTCCTCCATCTCTACGTTTTCTTCCTGCACCTCCATAATGTTATGCAAAGATAAAATTGTCTTTATTATTTTTTAAAACTCTTAAAATGCACATAAGACCTACACTATTCTTTTTTCTTCCTTTGTCCACAAATTGCACAAATTGCACAGACAAACACCACAAACTCCATTTCTCTCTGAACGACGGTGCTGCTCCATCTCTTGACACAAGAAGGCGTTTCTATTGGTGGTGGGTGGTATCTCGACAACTTGGTGGTGGTTGGGTGATTTCTCTTGGCGGTTCCCTGTTCGGAGAAGAAGGTAAGTCAATTTTTTGGTTTTCGGATATGTAGTTCCATATTTTTTGGATTGTCTTTTCCACAATTCATATGTAATATTCCAGACAATGCAGTATGATAATTTACCGCATTTGTTTTTTTTTGCATTCTAGATTATTGAATGAACATAAATCCTGGATTGGGGAATTAGTAAATCTTTCGGATTGGTGAGTTCGGTAACAATTCTAGATTGACGCTTCCGGTAACATTTTAGATTGGTGCATTGTTATGGACTTCAATATTATGGAGTATCTTAAGTTTCACATGGAGTAATTTGGAATGCTCGGTAAAGTATGCAAGTGTTTGGTTCTTTTTTCACAAGTTAAGTTCCCCAAGTACTTGAGAGTTAACAAGAAATGTCATCTTTCTTATATTTTCTAACACGAGTTCCTAACAAGGTTGTGCATGATCCAACTTAAACTATTGCACATTTCGATTGGTTCAAAGTATGCAATTATTTTGTGATTCAAACAATTTAAGAATCAACATCGATGTAGTTTAGAATCACATCTAATCTAAAAATCAAGTTGTTATTCATACAATTGTGACAACCATGATCAAAACAATAAAGTCTGATATAACTCACCAAGGATCCTTCATTAAATAGTGATGGGTGGATGAAAGTGTAGAATTTTCCAAGTTATGCCTCAGATAACAGTACAACATCAGTTTGGCTCCTGAGATTGAGGGACAACCAGGGGGAAGAAAGGCTTTGGATAACATCTTCACACTATGTACTTGGGTTCTTTTTATGATAATATATTATAGTACATTATAATATACTAATGTACTTGGGTTCTTCTTATGATAATATATATTACGGATTGGTTCTATATGCTTTAGGATGACTTCAAGCATTTCAGTCAAGATAATACATTTTTTTTAAATAAGTGATTTAGTTTCTTTAGTTTCACACTTTATTTGTTGTTAAATTTTTAACTATAATGTTAGATGATTAACATTCTCGATTGGCGGATCCGTAGTAGGTTTTCGGATTTCCAAATCCGAAAGATGCATTGTTTGTAATTTGGTTTAACTTGAATGATGTAATTAAACAAAAATATGAAGACTAGGGGAGAAGGCTCACAAGGTGACCGTCTACGTCCCACAACCTCTATTAGAAAATGAAAAAGACATATTAATGAAGATGAAGAACATGTTGAACATGAAAATGCAAAACTTGTTGATCATGAAGATGCGAAGAAGAACTGTTAATGAAGATGCAAAATATGTTGAACATGAAGATGCAAACGTCCATCATGCCGATCCCTCTACACTTGAGATCGACCGACGATGGTTAGATTTTAATGATAATCTCGTACAGGATGTCACCTTAGAAGCTGATGTTGGAGTCTGTGTTCCTGTATATATATGTTTCAGTCTATATCACACCCATATATCATTTAGATGGATGAGGATAATAGACCTCTGGTAATTACCCCTGATGGAAGACGTCGGGACGGGAATGATACAATCTCTGAGCATCTCGCAGTGGTAAGAATTTATTACTTGTTTATTTAAATAATACATGTTGAGTTGTAATTAATATAATTTGTTGTATCATTGTAGGGTCTTTGTAGAAGAATAACATCCACCTTGCAGTTGATTGTAGATGATGTTCATCTAATCGAGGATTCACCTGTATGGGAAGGGATGCAAACAACCTTGATGCTATCCCGATCAGCCACCGAGAACATGTTCGTGTATGTCCGCATACGAAGACACAGACGACGATGATGATCATTTTAGTTGGTTCAATATTTTTTAATTTCATGAAGAAACACTTAGTTTGCATTTTTTTTTTTGAATTTGGTGAAGGAACAATTTGTTTACATTTTAAATGAATTTGATGAAGGAACACTTTGGTTATGAATTTAAAGAATTTCTTCTTCCGCATTTATAATAGTCACAATGTTAATATATTCATTTATCAATGTAATTACAACTCATTTCGGATCCATCAATCCATAAGTCAAACAATTCATTCTGGATCTAGGAAGGCATAAGTCAAAAAAATCATTCTGGATCCACCAATTTGTAATTCAAAATATGCATTTTGGATTCAGAAATACATAAGTCAAAATAACTTCTTGATCCATCAATCCGTAACAAAAAAATAGGCTTCCGGATTCAGTAATCCAGAAATAAAAAAGTTATTAAAAATTTGCTTTCGGACCCTCATCTAGAAAACAAAATCATTTACTTACGAATTGGTGCATCCAGAGATCATATTTTCACTTTTGGATTGATCAATCTGTAGCACAATCCCGGATCCCAATTTCTGGTAACCACAAAAACTCCATAACCACCTTTGCTCTTAAAAAAACTTAATTCTTCCCTCTAAAAGCCAAACAACACTTCGACAATGCAACCCACTCCTCTATCTTGCTCCGCAAAACTAGAATGCTCCTCCACGAACATCTCAGATTCATGAAGAGGAATAATAGTGCCAAACCAACTCCACCATCATGTCCTTTTTCAAATAAAAGGTCAAGGCTAGTTTTAGAATTTTTAAAATTATAGGGGTACAGGAAGAAAAACGTAGGGGTGCAGGGAGAAACTCCCTATTAGTTATGGTGGAACATGAATGGGCATTGTACCTTCTGGGCCTACGTGTGCTTTGAAGCCGGGGATTTCTTCTTGTACCTCCATACAAATTTTTCATGCATTCCTATATTTAAAAAATACCCAAATTATTCTTTAGTATTTTTTATTGAACTTTTTATTAATTATGGAATGTGAAATTCAGAGACTTCTCATAGTATAAAATCTGAAAGTTAAAATTTGTGAATTTTTGTATTTTAGATTATACTTTTGGAATGCAAATTTTGTATTATGGTATAATCTGAAATGAATATTTTGATATTTTTGAAAGTATGTTGTGCTGGAAGAAATACTAAAAGTGCAGGAAGAAATCCCCTTTGAAGGCCCATTATTGACATTTAATCTTCAAGGCCCATTTGTGTGCGTGAGCGTCAACCTTCTTGTGCCACCCCATACTAAATATGAAAATACCAATTTATCCTTTTTTTTTTCAACCCTTGAATTTGAAATAATAAGCCTATGAATTATGTAATCCGGATAAATTCCGGATTACATAATCCGGAAGTCAATTTCATATTTAGAAAAGACTTCCGGATTATGTAATCCGGAAGCTAATAACACATCTGAAAAAAAAGACTTCCGGATTACATAATCCAGAAGCTAATCTTATGTATAGAAAAGACTTTCGGATTATGTAATTTGGAAGCTAATCACAAAAGACTTCCGGATTACATAATCCAGAAGCTAATTTTGAATCTAGAAAAAAACTTCCGGATTATGTAATCCGGAATATTGAAAAGGGTATTTTTGGAATAAGAAAAATTTATGGAGGTGGCACAAGAAGATATGAAGGTGCAGGAAGAAGCAGCCCCTTAAGAAATATATTTAAAAAAACAATAATACATTCAGTATCAGACAAAGGCCTGGGCTACACAGAATTGGACGTTACTGGGATATTTTAATTAATTTACAAAATATTCATTTGAAAGTGTAAAATATTTTAAAATGATATATAAATATTACTCCTTGATTTTTCTTAATTGTCGGGTTTACGGGAAATAATATTATTTATTTATTTATTTATTTATTTTCAAAGTTCAAAATCGTAATTACTTGTGTGTAAAAATAATTATCCTTTTCTCAATTATATCTAACAGAATTTTTAATTAATTTATACATTTATCGTGAGAGTGAAAAAAACTAGTAATATGTATTTATTGTAGAATATCAATGAAAATGTTAAAATAAAAAATTTAGATCTATTTAATAAAAATCTGGAGAAAAAAACTTAAACCGTATGGAAAAGCCTGATGTATTGTTAGTTTGGTGGTTTCCTGATTGTTTTTTTTTTTATCAGCAGTGGTTTCCTCTGATTGTAGCTACTGATAAGGTTCAAATAATTGGAGGGTGCTGTGTAAATCAATGAAGATATTTTTAATGTCAGTGTTTAAGGACAGGATTTCCCAAACTTAAAAAAAAAAAGCTTCAATCATTGAGGACACTCATATTCAGTGATTCTAATTAAAAAATTCTTTTTTTTTTCCATTATGTAATACTTTTCCTTACTATTTAATCATTTTCTACTGTTCTACCTAATATCCATTATTTTCTTATACATATAAGATAAACATTCCATCCAAACAATGAGTAAGAAAAGCCAAATTCTTATCACTGAGCCACTATGACCACCCAGGAGAAGTCTCTCAATCTCAGGTTTCTTATGAGTCTAATTGCAGTTTTGTAGCATCCTATACTTCACTATTCACCTTTTTCATCCCTATATCGTTTAATTAAATTCAGTAACATGTGTCACCAATATTGTTCTTCTATTTTCATCAATCTTTGTAATATATCATTGATGATTCGAGCTGATACATACCTGAAATCTGAATAAAATCGTTTATGCATGTGTTGTTGAGCTTAGCAACTCTTTGTGCAGGGAAATCCCAGCCCCAGATAAAACCTTGGGCTTGAGCAAGGGCAGTGCCTTCTGCAAGATGGGTGCGGGTTGGACATGCATCATAACTAAGACTGAGGGGCCTGATGCAGGCAAAGTTTTCGTTAAATGTGGTGAAAACTGTTCATGTACCATGTACGTCAAACACACCTCTTTTCTTACTTATTTTTAGATTAGTTATTGTTTAATTGAATTTGATAGGAGCTACTCTAGTATGAATTAGCAATTTTGTTAGTTATGTGATAGGGAACAGATAACTTTCTACCCAAATATATTCTGAAAACTACCATTAAAATTATAAAAAAGATAAACATATTTATTGATTGATGAATAAGAAAGATATGTTTATGTAGTCTAAAAATTGTGATGATTGAAAGAAGGGGTAGAGTGGGTATGCTGAGAATGGGGGTTTTGCTGGAACTTAGGAAAACCAAAGTGGTTGCGTTAAAAACATAGAATATTATTTTTTCTTATTTTCTTTTTCTATAAATATTTATTTAGAAGTTGATCCAAACATGGTTAATATTTGAATAAAATAATGTATTGCAGCAGAATCTAATTGTGTGGTGGAATGTGTGGTGCAGTGAGGGCGAGGCAGTGTCGGAAGAATTGAATTTGCCTGCTGATGTTGTGAGTGGCAGTGACACTGGCAGTGGAGCATTCTGCAAGTGTGGTGAAGGGTGGAGTTGTGTTATTTTGAGGACTGAAGGCCCTGATGCAGGCTCTGGCAAAGGCTTTTCTGAATGCACTGAACCGTGTTCTTGTATTATTAACGAGAACTAGACCAAAGATAAATGGTCAGGAGAGAGAACATTTAAAGTGCATGTATGATATTTAAATAATCTGATGCTAATAACATCAATCTCTGCTTCAGTTGTATTGTATTGATTAAGAAGGGGACTATCATCAGTATTGTGTGTTGTGAAGTACACATATGATACAATTTCATCAGTATTGATAAGTTATGCTCTGTTATGTTTTTCATGTGTTCTGGGTTGTCTAGATTAGTTTCTATTTTTCTCTTGTTTAGTTTCTGCTTTTGGGCACCTTGTGTTTTGGGCTGGTTTCAGGTTTGAGTTTTCGGCCATCTTTAGAAGGTCCCCTATTACACTTTCACAGTACCATTCAACTAAAAACCTACAATGACTCATAATGGCTCCTTGTCCACAAACCAGAAAATCCATTACAGGTGGATCCCTCGTATCGTAAAAATCCAAAAGGTAACGAACAATTTCTTGAAACTCTTATGAAATAGAATATCGGGTTCTTGCACTAGTAACTGTTCTAAAACCGTATGAAAATATGAATAAATATTGTAAAACAAAAAAAAAATATGCATAAAAATCCTAGCATTTTTAGTTGGAGGAAATCTTGGAAGTTTACCTTAGATTGATTCTGAGTTTGAAGTGCAAACATTGCGTTGTGGCCGCACGATCAAGAATGTTCACTCCGCACTATTGGTCTTTTGGAGGATTGAAGAATGTTGTTGTAGTTGAGAAGCTGAAACATTCAAATGGGATTTGTAAATGTGCAACAACTTTGGTTCAATTTTCTTAGTTTCTTTTTCTATATAGAGAGGTTTCATCGCTTTAGAAACACCATCTCCTCATTGTCTTCATAAACCCATCTCACAAGTCACCTTTACGTCTTTGTCTCTTAATTATTTTTTTGAGTTTTTACTTTTAATAGTAACTTGTTTTGATTATCGGAAATTTTTGGAAAAGTTTCGGTTATATCTTAGAAAACTTGCACTAATAGATTGTTGATAAGTCTTTACGGATAGTAATCAATCACGCACGCTTTAAAAATCAATTTTTTTCGTTTTTAAAGTCAACAACTGAGATTCAATGGATCAAATATTTTTTTAAGAAGCATTTTGTTCCTACTATGACAATTGCATTCAACCAGGTTTTTCATGAGAGAACAAAATAGATTATCACATGATTCATCAAAAACTCAACAGTGAATTACTCAAGCTTCATCGAACTATGCTCTATTCTGTTTCTTGTGTTTTGGGCCATGTTGTTTAGTTTATGCTTTTAAACAGTTTGTGTTTCGAACTGATTTCAGGTTTCAGTTGTTTTGCCTTGTATATTTTTGGTTTCTTGTCGGTGTCTTTACACAACAATCAATGAATAAGTTTACTTTTCCGATCACTCTCTCTCTCTCTCTATTTCGTGACTTCTTCTCTCTTTGACAACCTTGCTTCCAGGGTTTACGTTCATGCAGGTTATCGGTGACACCTTTTCTTGCATCAGCCATCCAGTTAAGCATTAGTGTTTAGCCATCCAGTAAGTATTAGTGTTTATACTTCACCTTTAACAAATGGACAAAAAAGTTGTACATAAAATTTTATAAATGCAACACATATATTGGTTCGTACACTGGCTGTCGGAATCTCTCTCGGCCATGAACAGAAATAACATCAGTTACTAAAAACCCAAGATTGGGAGTGGAATGGTTCCAGATTATTTGATGGCCCAAGAAATAAGGACAGAAACTAAGGAACAAGGTCAAGAATAGTGTTTCTGCGACCCGTTCTGTTCTCCTTCCTCACGTACTCCTTCGCTTCTTTCTCCCCATACTCCTTCAACCCCACCTCCCCCTTCGTCTTCCACAGCACCTCCCCGAACCTTCTGTGTCCCCAATACGCCTCCGCCTCCACCCTTTCCCCACCCTCCTCCGCTACCACCACCATCACCGGTAACCGCTCGTAGCACCCGGCGCTCACACCTTCGAACTCGTCCAGCTTAGCCACTGCGCTCTCCGACACAGCATAAACCTCGCCCTTAACCCGGTGCCCCGACCCGGGTAGGTTTATGAGGTAAGGGATGCCGTGGGGTCCACACACCAGCGGGTAACAATCCTCCGTCAAGTAGGCGCCAACCAAATCGGCGTCATCTTGGCTCATCAGCTCCTCCATCAGATAGTGGTTGGGGAATCCTCGCTTCAACGTGCCATAAGCGAATATCAAGTGGGTTTTGAGTTTCTCCTTTTCGCTCCCTCTCTCCATCACCACATTCGTTTCCTCTCTTCTATCTATTTCTTATTCTTTAACCTTTTAACTCTATTTTAGGCCCATTTTTGTTTTTTGTAGGCCTGGGCCGCAAACGATTATGGCCCATAACAACTTCCATTCACCCTACAAAGCTAGCATAGTTCGGCTTCCAGACTCTTTCTTCCTACACCTCCATACCTTCTTGTGCCACCCCATACTAAATATGAAAATACCATTTTATCCTTTTTTTTCACCCTCTTGGATTTGAAATAATAAGCCTATGGATTATGTAATCCGGATAAATTCCAGAATTCGGAAGTCAATTTCATATTTAGAAAAGACTTCCGGATTATGTAATCTGGAAGCTAATAACACATCTGAAAAAAAGACTTCCGGATTACATAATCTGGAAGCTAATCTTATGTATAGAAAAGACTTCCAGATTATGTAATCCGGAAGCTAATCACAAAAGACTTCTAGATTACATAATCCGGAAGCTAATTTTGAATCTAAAAAAAGACTTCTGGATTATGTAATCCGGAATATTGAAAAGGATATTTTTGAAATAAGAAAAATTTATGGGGGTGGCACAAGAAGGTATGGAGGTGCAGGAAGAAGCAGCACGGCTTCCATTGGGAGAAAACTATACCTAACTAGGATTTAATTAAAACCACCGTTTTCCCAAAGATAATGAATAGTTTTCATTCTAATGTTAAAAAAAAAAATAAGACGGCTGTTTCTTCCTTGACCTAACAAATTTCTTCCTGCACCCCATCATTTTTAGAGAAAACTGTTTTACCACTTTTAAGAATGACTTTCAGATTGTTCTTTCCAAAATATTTCTGGAACATATTTTCCGAAACACATTTTATTAATTCCAAATTTATCAATCTGAAAATCAAAAAAATGTATTCTTGAATGATTTTTTGTCTTCTGGATTTCTTGTTTTGGAAATACTCTTTACTTACGGAATCCTTGTTCATAAACACTTTTTTTCTTACAGAACCCCTATTCTGGAATCACATAAAACTGTGAAAAGATAATTTCAGTATTTTAAAGAATATAGGGGTTCAGAAAGAAAAATGTAGGGGTGCAGGAAGAAACTCTCTTTTAATATTGGGTCTGATAAGGCCTAGGCCCAAAATGAGAAATTGTGAACTAAAAACGTAAAGAGGAAATAAAAAGAAAAAAGAAAAATAGGAAGAGAAAGAGATGGTAATTTGTTGAAATGTTGGTTGACAGACATTGGAACCCCACTGCGATACAATATTGCCAAAAGTAGAATAAAAATGAGTAAAGTGCAACGAACTTGGGTTGATGAAACATTGGATCTGGTGGGTGACATGCACAGCTATATAAATAGCCCTGACATAATAGAGATCAGATAATGATTTTTGGTGGATGAAGTTACTCTGCCCAAAAATGAATAGTAATGTGATGATAATGCGAAGGAAGTACAATTAATAGCAATGTTTGTTTGGAGAAAGTTGTGTTGTGTGTGGTAATATGGGTAAGCACGCGTACACTAAATGTTGTGAGAAAAGGATTGGATGAAAATAACAGGCCTTCGATTCAGTGCCTCTTGTCTGATTTGAAGGCATGGGAGAGGAATTATTGAGCCCAAGAGCTTAGATCTCATCTCTCTGATGTTACCGTTAATTGCAGCCAAATGTTTTTGGTTTTCTTCCAACAAAAAAGTTAAGGCCCGCAACTGATTTTGGAAGGGACCATGTCGATTCGAAACTGCCACCCTTCTACCACCCAACATACCAAACTCCACAATAATTGCCTATTCACACACTAAATTACAAAATCGAATACCTATTTAATAAAATCCAAAATTATTTTTAAACGTAATTATTTTTTTACACTTTAAATTTAAATTTCAATATCATTTATAGATAACTTAGACTCACAACGGATTGGTGTAAGTATAAAATATACACAAATCTAATCCACTTACATAGATTAATCCTATGATTTATAATATCTATATATATATATATAATAAATTTAACATATTTTTAATCATTCAATTAAATCACTTAATATAATTTGCTCAATTAAATATTTTTTTTAAATAAAAACTTTGCATCACTATGCAACTTAAAATATCAGTTAGGCTAACACCTCAAAGTAACAACAATAATTTGTCATCACATAAAAAAAATATTATTAAAAAAAATAAAAAATGTTTACTTTAATTATCCATTAATATTAATAATGAATTAATATTATTTTCAATATTTCAAGTGGCATTAAAATTTTTAGAGTATCAACTACAAATATTTTCAGCAAGAATCAATTATATGTAAAACAAGTTACAAGATTAAACAACTATGGGTTAGTTGACGGGTGAGGTAGTTAACAAATATATATATATATATATATATATATATATATATTTAGTTGGATAAGTCACAGTTTGGGTTAGACTAATCAAATTGGTCTGTTTGGTGAAACTTAACTATTACATGATAACTCAGTTTAATCTACTTAAAACAATAGCTTTAAATTAAAAAAAATTAAAAAAATAAAAGTTTAAGTTATATTATTAAAATTAATTTTAATTTTAGATATATAAATTCTATAACTAATTAAGTTTAAATTTATTAAGGTTAGAGATTAAATAGACAAAAAAAACTTAATTTAAATTTAGATTAGAAATCTAATTTAATTGTGAATAGCTTTAAAGTGAGATCCATTTAGTTATTCCAAAGAAGAGAGGATATATGTCTTGTATATCTAATACCATTTTAAAATTTTAAAATAATAACTTAATTCAATTTTAGAAAACAAACTTAAAAGATAAGTTTTCAGTCACTTTTATAAAAAGTGGTGTCGTATACGATAATTATTTAATAATTTAACTAATTTTCTAAACTTTATCTATTAAAAGAGTAAAGGAATTGTAAATGCATGTATGTCTGTAGCATGAGGCCACACGAAATCCTTAGCCCAAAAACACGTTTAAAAGAGAAGACATAGAATTTAGACAGATTCACGGTGGCATCTATGACATTATCCGTTATCCGTTTCTCAAATCAGATAATGCCACCTCGGACTCACGTATCTTGGTCATCTCATTCTGGGCTTCTGAGGCCACAAATTCCTCATGTGATCACTGCCATTAGATAGTATTGCACTGCATGCTACATCACATTCCCTCTGCAACCAAACCAACCCAGAAAACATTTCAAAGAAAAAGGAGAGTTTAGGGAGAAGAGACCAAACATATTTTCATTTCCTCTTCTCAGTTTTAACAAATGGCAACCACTGCGATGACCACTCTCCCCCAATTCACTGGTCTTAGACCCCAATTCTCAGCTGTCCCTGTGCAGAGTTTGGTCAGCACTTAGCATCTAATTTACATTTACACGTTTACCATGTCTTGCTTTTATAGATATGTTATATATGCTAGACCCAGTTTGAAAATGATCTTGTTGCTTCAACCATTTCTCATCAATTACTTGCATTTCATACGTAATTATGATAACTGGTTACTTTTTTGTTCGCAGGTTGCTGTCCAAACCATGAGGCGCAAGGGGAAGGGTGCATTGGGAACTAGATGTGACTACATTGGATCATCCACTAATCTGGTAGGATCTTCTGAGTTAGAGTCATTTCCAAGTCTCCTCGTCCTTTGTTGTTTCATCTCGGTACTTTACAAAGCATAATAGTAGATTCAATTTTTAGTGGGGTACATAGGAAATTATTGTTTACACATGTAACAATTTTGTGAATTGCGGATTGCGTATGCATACTAAAAATTATGTAGTTTCTTGTTCAGTTACAATGATAAAGAAGTGAGGGAGAATGTGTTTTTATGTTAATTTGAGTTTCTGTAATACTATATATAGAACTGATTGAATCACTATGGACTGAACAAAGTAAGCACATCTTAGAGTAGTGAGTGTTGTATAATTTTCAAAGAATAATAAAATGTGTTTCTAAGAGTCTTCCTTGTTATGGCGATATGATAGTTGACATGGTTGAGATGTTGAACAGATTATGGTGGCTTCTACTAGCCTGATGCTGTTTGCTGGAAGGTTTGGATTGGCTCCATCGGCGAACAGGAAAGCCACTGCAGGGCTAAAGCTGGAGGTGAGGGACTCAGGCTTGCAGACTGGTGACCCTGCTGGCTTCACCCTTGCTGACACCTTGGCCTGCGGAGCTGTTGGCCACATCATTGGGGTTGGGGTTGTTCTTGGACTCAAGAACATTGGTGCCCTTTAAATAGCAACAACCACTTTAGTACCTTATATATATGCTGCATCTGTAATCAATTTATCATCTACTTTATTTTCACTTCACTCTTTCTCAACCTTAACCTAAATCTTCAGCTTATCCCCTCCCTTCTAAACACAGAAAAAAATATAACTGTGATGAAACAAGTGATCAAATGTTCCCCCATCAGCATCAGTGGCAAAATGCATTTGAATTGCTACCAATTATGAACCTGCATCATGCAACTTCAAGGACTCAATATAAAAAGTACGAATACAGGAAGCAATACTATTTATAGAAATTTTCTTCATAATTATTTTTAGGAGAAAATAAATAAATAGTTCTATAAATTAAAATTAGCTTATGTGTAAATTCAAAATAGGAATTTAGAAAAATATATATAAAAAATATCTATAAATTAATAGATGCATAAGTTAATATTAATTTATGAAAAATATTTAACATTATTTCTTATTTTTATATTTTAATGGCCTTTTTGAAAAAAAGTTGTCCAAACAAACCTTAAATTGGTTATTAAATTTTGTAGTAATATTTTACTATTAATTTCCATAAAATTTAATGATAAACTTTTTGAAATTTTTAGAACGGGAGGATACAAGTGGAAGAAGTCTTTTTGATGCTATTAGAGAGGAATTAAAAGTTGTTTACGAATGACTTAGGGGAAAAAGATATGATAATGAAAGGAAAACATGAAGTATTGTGAAAAAAAACAAACTTCTGAATATTAATCCTAGAGCACATTATAGTCCATTCGGTTGTCGTAATCTAAACTTAGTACGTTGTGATCTCTATAATTCTTGTCTTAAATATACATTTTTTTTGGTGTGCTAATATGTATGTATATTTTATTTCCTTCTTCTAAAAAGGTTGAAAGTTTTATAAGATCATATATAACTTAAATCTTAAATTGTCGTCACAAATTTATTGGGAAAGTCGTATTAAAAAAGTGGAAGTATTCAAACTTCACAAATAAGAGATGCTTTTTTTAAAAATAGTTGAAGTTAAAAGTGGAGTAGATTAGGAGTTTGAAATTTTGAATATTGATTGGTATTGTTGGGAAAAACGGGTAATTTTTCCACTAAAACAGAACCCTAACAGAGCTACCCAACAAATAATATTGAATAAATAAAGCGGAATAATAAAAGAGATAAAGAGGAAAAAACACACCAGAAAATTGTTAACGGAGTTCGGCCAATTTAGCTTAATCTCCGAGCACAGCAAAAATAGCTCACTTTTATTATGGGAGAAGATATTACAAATTTGGGATATATAACAGTAAAGGAGGAGAGTTTAATCTATAACCCTCAAACCTCCTTCCCAAACAATGAACCCACCGATGTGGGACTTGGGATTAAGCCAAAATCAACAAATCTCTACCTTGGCTTAATTTCAAGTCTCACCTAAAACAAATCTTCTCACAGCATAACAAAAACAAACTTTGCAGTGCTTCAAATTTGCTCCTCCGGGCGCCAACTTCAAATGTGCAAGATATTAACCAAGTCTAAACAGTGTTCAAACTTGGTCCTTGTAACCACCTTGGTGAGCATATCTGCAGGATTCTCCGTAATGTGAATCTTCTGGAGAACAATTTCCTCTTCTTCGAGAATCTCACGCACAAAGTGATAATGAACATCAATGTGCTTCGTCCGTGCATGAAAGACTTGATTCTTTGCTAAATGAATAACACTCTGACTGTCAGAATATAACTCAAGTTGTTTCTGACCAACTCCCAAGTCTTTAAGCAACCCATGAAGCCAAATTGCTTCCTTCACAACCTCTGTAATTGCCATATACTTTGCCTCTGTCGTAGACAAAGCCACCTTAGACTGCAAGGTAGACTTCCAACTAACTGGCGCTTTTGCTAAAGTGAACAAATAGCTAGCTGTAGACCGTCGCTTATCCAGATCACCTGCATAATCAGAATCACAATATCCAACTATGCATTGACCAAGTGAATCATCTTGCTCAAATGTCAATCCAACATCTAAGGTATTTTGGAGGTACCGTAGAATCCATCTCACAGCTTGCCAATGTCCCTTGCCCGGATTATGCATGTACCTACTAACAACACTCACAGCCTGTGAAATATCTGGTCTTGTACACACCATTGCATACATCAAGCTTCCAACTGCATTTGCATATGGGACTTTCGCCATGTATTCTCGTTCTTCATCAGTCGTCGGAGATAAACGACTACTCAATTTCAAATGAGGAGCAAGTGGGGTACTTACAGGTTTTGTATCTTCGTGTATACCAAAACGTTGTAGTACCTTCTGCAAATATTGCTTCTGTGACAGCCAAAGTTTCCCCCTCTCTCTATCCCTATTTATCTCCATGCCGAGAATCTTCTTGGCTTCCCCCAAATCCTTCATCTCGAACTCTTTACTCAACTGAGCCTTTAACCTGTCAATCTCAACTTGGCTCTTTGCTGCAATCAGCATATCATCAACATATAAAAGTAAGTAAATGTAGGAACCATCTTCAAGTATGCGCAAATACACACAGTGATCATATTTGCTTCTCTTGTAGTTTTGATCCTTCATGAACTTATCAAATCGTTTGTACCACTGTCTCGGAGATTGTTTCAGTCCGTACAACGATTTGCTAAGTTTACAAACCCAATCTTCTTGATCAGCAACCTTGTATCCTTCTGGTTGAGTCATATAGATTTCCTCCTTCAAATCACCGTGTAGGAACGCGGTCTTTACATCAAGTTGAGCTAGCTCCAAATTCAACTGTGCTACCAAGGCCAACAAAATTCGAATGGAGGAATGTTTAACAACTGGAGAAAATACCTCATTATAATCAATTCCCTCCCTTTGAGCAAAGCCTTTAGCAACCAACCTTGCCTTGTAGCGAACATCTTCTTTATTAGGAAATCCTTCTTTCTTTGCAAATACCCATTTGCACCCAATTGCCTTCTTACCTTTTGGTAATTGTGCCAGCTTCCACGTCTTGTTCTTCTTCAAAGACTGCATCTCCTCTTCCATCGCACCTGCTCAATTACCACTCTCTGAACTTAGAATGGCTTATGGGTAAGTGGATGGAATGTCATCAACAACTGGAAGTGCATAGGCAACCATATCCATGAAACGAGCAGGCTTCTGAATATCTCGTCTCTGTCTTCTAACTGCAATTGGCGCTGATTGCTGTTGAGATTCTTGGGTAGAAACCTCTTCCTCATCTGACTCTTCTTCTGCCATAGGAGAGTCACTTGTGGTATTTCGTGTTGGGATCACCACTGTCGGCTCAAACTCCACCTTCTTCCAGGCACACTCCACCTTTTCTGGAGTACTATCATCTCCTTCTGGATTTACCTTATTTAACATGGAAGATTCATCAAAGGTAACATCCCTGCTGATAATCGTCTTCTTTGCCTCTAGACACCACAAACGGTATCCCTTCACTCCAGGACTAAAGCCCATGAAAAGAGTCTTCTTTGCCCGTGGATCCAACTTTGATTCAATCACATGATAATATGCAATAGAACCAAAAACATGCAAAGAATCATAATCAGTTGCAGGTTTTCCAGACCATACCTCTAACAGGGTTTTGCCATCTATAGCAGATGATGGCAAACGATTGACGAGATGTTGAGCGTATGTCACAGCCTCAACCCAAAACTCTCTGCCTAACTCAGCATTAGACAACATACAACGAACTTTCTCCACAAGTGTCTTGTTCATACGCTCCGACACCCCATTCTGTTGTGGTGTTTTTCTAACAGTGAAGTGCCGAACTATGCCACAATCTAGACATACCTTCAGGAACGGATCACTCTTGTATTCTCCTCCATTGTCTGTTCGAAGAACCTTAATCTTCCTTCCTGTCTGGTTTTCAACTTGAGCTTTCCACTTAAGGAAAATTTCAAGCACATCATTTTTGTTCTTCATAGGAAACACCCAAACTCTCCTAGAAAAATCATCCACAAAAGTGACAAAATAATGCCTACCTCCAATTGACGGAACCTTGGCAGGTCCCCACACATCTGAATGCACATAATCCAAAATACCCTTGGTATTGTGAATTGCAGTGCCAAACTTCACTCTTCGTTGTTTTCCCAGAACACAATGCTCACAAAATTCAAGTTTGCAAGTCTTCGTACCTTTCAACAGTCCCTGCTTGGTAAGAATTTGCAAGGATTTCTCTCCAGCATGTCCCAACCTCATATGCCACAACTTCGTTGCCTCGACATCCTTCTTAGTGCTAGAAGTTGCTACCGCTACAGTCCCCACCACTGTACTACCTTGATAGTAATATAGATTGTTCTTCCTCACGCCTTTCAACATCACCAGTGCTCCTAAAGTTGCTTTAAGAATTCCATCTCGCATCGTCAACACTAGGCCTTTAGATTTTAAAGCCCCCAATGAGATGAGATTCTTCTTCAACTTTGGCACGTACAGTACATCCCGCAAAATTTTGGTGGATCCATCATGATTCCGTAGCTTGATTGAACCTATCCCAGCTGTCTTACATGATTATCATTACCCATGTAAACAACCCCGCCATTGAGTTCTTGAAATTCAAAGAACCATTTCCGAATGGGACACATATGATAGGTACAACCAGAATCCAATATCCACTCATCTGGATACGATGATGCTGAAAGCGAGACAATTAAAGAGATATCTGATTCCACATCATTTTTGCATTCTGCAACATTTGCATCTTGCGGAGCCTTCCCTTTCTTCTGCAATTTTGGACAGTCTTTCTTCCAGTGTCCTTTCTCATGACAGAAAGCACACTCATCTTTGGCAACGACTCAACCTTTAGACTTAGACCTCCCTCTTCTCCCCTTTGTTTGGCTTTGCTGACGACCTCTTGCCACCAATGCTTCTTCTGATGTCGTTGATTTTGTTTTCATCTTATCCTGCTTTCTCAATTCATGACTATATAAAGCAGAACAAACAGCATCTAACGACACATTCTCTTTCCCGTGAAGGAGCGTAGTCTCCAAATGTTCAAATTCATCAGCAAGAGATGATAACAACATCAAAGTCAAACCCTCATCCTCAAATTTCACATCTAAATTCAACAGGTTTGCTACTAATTGATTAAACATAGTGATGTGTGCATTCATAGTAGTACCTTGTTGGTAGTCAAATCATAACAACCTTTTCTTCATTAGGAGCTTGTTCTGACCACTCTTCTTCAGAAACTTGTCCTCCAATGCCTTCCACAGTTTGTGTGCAGAAGTCTCATTTTTTACAGCATACTTCTGCTCTCTGGACAGGCAGGATCGAATAGTTCCGCATGCTAACCGATTGATGATGCTCTAGTCTTTCTCCTCTACCTCTTCTGGTTTCTCTCCTTCAATAGCAATATCAAGACCCTGCTGAAAAAGAGAGTCCAAGACCTCTCCTTGCCACTTGCCAAAATGTCCAGTGCCATCAAATATTTCCACCGCCAATTTCAAAGCGACCATGATGACGAGGAGCCTAACACTCTGGATACATCCTTCGCTTCTTCTTCTTGATTTGCCATTACAAACTCAAAATATAATATTCAATATTACAAATAATTTCAAACAACCCAAGGGCGAACCTTCGGCTCTTGATACCACTTGTTGGGAAAAAGGGGTAATTTCCCCACTAAAACAGAACTCTAACAGAGCTACCCGACAAATAATATTGAATAAACAAAGCAGAATAATAAAAGAGATAAAGAGGAAAAAACAAACCAGAAAATTATTAACAGAGTTCGGCCAATTTAGTATAATCTTCGAGCACAACAAAAATAGCTCACTTTTATTATGGGAGAAGATATTACAAATTTGGGATATATAACAGTGAAGGAGGAGAGTTTAATTTATAACCCTCAAACCTCCTTCCCAAACAATGAACCCACCGATGTGGGACTTGGGATTAAGGCAAAATCAACAGGTATGACATATTATTTGCAGTTAACCTGTGAAAAATTGCAATTAAAAGATATAGGCATTGATAAGGCTATTGAACAATTAAATGTTATTCTTTCAATTTTTTTTAAAGGTATAGGAAAATGGATTTGAAAATCCATTGACTTTTGCAAAAGAAATTGCTTTTGAAATGGATTTTTTTAGCAAAGAATGAATAAATAAAATAAAAAATGAACACTTCAGGGGGTGTCCCAACCTTTATACAAAATAGAGTAAAAATAACTTACTCTAAAGTCATAAAATCACAAGTATTACAAGAAAAGACAAATTAAAGTCTAGCTTCTTAATATATTCCCTTTTTTTTAACATAACTACCTCAACACTAGTAATTGCATAAACCAATATTTCAAGATCATTTTCAAATCAATAGTATGGATCCAATGACTCTGACATATTCCACAACTTTCAAAATTAACAGTTTTGACTCCACCAAGACAACGTCTTCTCTGTAAAGATAACTCATATATGTGATTAAAGATGTTGAATTTGATGCTTTTCTGTCATTCTTTATTCAGCTTTTAACACCCTCTACATTAATTAAACTCTTGAACTCCAAATAGCAGCTATAGGACCTAGTTTCCTTTGCTTCAAACTTACCACATACTCTACACCTACTACACCATATTGCATCATCATCCGTATAACATCATCACTTGCACCAAAAAAACTCAACCTTTCTCTCCTCTCATCCATATCACAGATATCAAAGCATAACAGTTCTATTTGACAACAATAAAACATGCAGCAAATTTAAATTCAAAACCATAGAACAAGTGAACAAGTTAAGCAATTATACTCACCAAATTATTTTTGTTACCATATTAATGCAAATTAAGGGTGATAAGAAAAGGAGAAGTTAACTTTCCTTACTTTATGTTTCAATGATTGGACTTGTGCCATGGTGAGAATTTCTTCAGCATCTATCTTTGCATGATTAAAAATAGCTTTGTTTCTATGCTTTCAAATACACCATATGACAAAAACCCATAGGCTTTTCCACAACTTATTGATGACCACTCTAATTGCATACTTGATGGATTTATAATCTCCAATCAAAATGACCACTCTAAGACCACTTTCCTTACTTTATGTTTCAACTCTGCCCATGATTGGACTTGTGCCATGGTGAGAATTTCTTCAACATCTATCTTTGCATGATTAAAAATAGTTTTATTCCTATGCTTCCAAATACATCATATCACAAAAACCCATAGGCTTTTCCACAACTTACTGCCTTCATTGTTAAATCAAATGGTGGAAACTTGTTCAAAATGTTTGACCACCTCATTATGATTCACCGAACAAATCACAAGCCATCTATTGCATATATTCCAAACTGAGATTGAAATCTTGCATGAAACAAGAATGTGTGATATCGATTCCTCTTCCCTTCCGCATAAGACACATAATGTATATGTCAACATCACCCCTCTTTTATACAGGTTTAACTTTGTTGCTATCCTATATGATAAGGCTCTCCACACATAAAATTGGGCAGATGGCATAACCTTCAGATTCCAAAGATATGCAAACACCTCCTGGACACTCCTTGTTCCATGATTTGTTAGCATTTTATAGGCGGATTTTACTGAGAAACTATATGAGGGAGGATCATTCCATAACCATAAATCCTCCTTATCTTAATGTAGGGAAACCTGTGATATACTTGCCATAAAATCTTCAACCATAGGTTTTTCCTACTCGAACCATTACCTTCTCCAACTAAAATCCCACTTCCAACCCTCTGTAGACCAACTTCCGAATCTCCCAATAAGTTTATCTTTAAGCCGGGAGTTATTGTAAATTTTGGGGTATCTCTCTTTAAGCTGAGAATTATCTGACCATTCGTCTTCCCAAAATTTGAACTTCTCCCTCGAACCTACTTGCAAACCAAATTTGGAACAAACCATCTGCTTCCTTGATCTGAGAGGCTTGTTGAACCAAGTGGTGTTCAATGTTTTGAAAAATCCAAATCCTTTGAAGGATGATGAAGCCTCTACTTTGCTTGATGCTGCTGTGCTGGTTTAAGCTTTGTTCTGGGGTAGTTTAATGTTGTAATCAACCCTTAGATTAAATCTCAAAGCAATTAGCATCTCAATTTTAACAAAGCAAAATGTTTTTCAAACTAAGTTGAAACAACCGATTGTTTACACTTAGATGTTTTGAGAAAGTTTGAAAACTGTTTTTGAATGGTGAATTTTGTTAAGTAACAAAACAACCGATTGATTCGAGGAAACAATCGATTGTTTGTTTTGAAACCATAACAGAAAAACTGTTTTCTTTGACTGAGCTTTAAATGCTTTAACTGAATACGCTCCAGTCATTAAATGCTTTGACCAATCTGTTTTAAATGCAATTAAGAGTTTGTTAAGATTTGATAACAAACTATATTCTTAGATATATTTCTGAAAAACTGTTTTTATGTTTTTAAGAATCTTGAAAACAAAGTTTTAAACTAAGAGTTTTTCAAAGAGTGCTGAGATTGCTTAAGAGTTGAGAGATTGATCAAGGTGCTGAATAGGATTCTACTTGTATTGATTTCAGATATTCATCTGTAACAAGTGTAATCTTTGTAAACTGCTGAACAATTCGTGTGTGTGTTTTGCTGAGATTGGCTGTGTGTTCTTGAGGTGTTCAAGATCAACAATCTTAGTGTTGGACAAGGAGAGTGTGTTTCTTGAGGTGTTCAAGGTCATTCTCTTGGTTGTGGTGTAAGTGATCAAGTGGTGATTGCTTAGTGGATATCCTCAGGGTTTCTGAGAAGACTGGATGTAGCTCTTGTTTGGAGTGAACCAGTATAAACAACTGTGTACAATCTCTCTATCCCTAACTCTTTAATTTCAGTTTGTTTGTTGTTTGCTGGTATAAACAACCGATTGTTTTTTCTAGTATTACAGTTTTGCTTGCTGTTTTGGCTAACTGAATTGCTGAATCAATTGGTTTCTGAAATAAGTTCATTCTAGCTTTGAAAAGTTTGCGAAAACCTCTTTAAACAATTCACCCCCCCCTCTAGTTTAAAGCCATCTTTTAATAACAAGGCTTACTTTCAAGAAGTCATTCCACCATCTAGATTTATACTCATTTCGAGCCAGTGTAACTGAATTTGCCATCCCCCAAGACCCATATTTCGATTCCAGTACAACCTTCCAAAGGCCATGGTTGGGAGATCTCATTCTCCATAACCATTTTGCCAAGAGTGTCTTATTAAACATATCAATGCTTTTTATACCGAGTCTCCCCTCCTCTTTCTGTTTACAAATATTCTCCCAATTAATCCAAGCATTTTTCCTCCCTTCTAAACCCTATCCCCATAGGAAAATTCTCTGTAATTTTGTAATTTCCTTGCTCACTCCTTTCAAGACTTTAAAAAAAGATAAGAAAAACAGAGATATGGCATTAAAAACAAATTTTATAAGACATACTCTTCCCACAAAGGCATGCTTTTAAAATGGATATAAATCCTAAGTTTCGTAAAAGAAACATATTTATACTATTTTTCTGATAAAAAAAACATATTTTTCATACAAAGAAACAATTTAATGAAAGTGTTAAAGATTGAAATTCTAAAATGTCTTTAAAAATATTTATAATTGATTTTTATACATTGTAAAACAATTACCTCACTTCAAACTAGATTTAAACAATTTATTTAATGTTAAAAAATTAAGTTATTAGATAGTATAATTTTGAAAGGAAAATCCTTAAATCTTGAAAAATCATTGAAACATGAAAATTTCTTAAATATTGATAGATTAGATTTATTTCAAAAGTAAATATATCTTAAAAAAATTTATAGGATTTAAAAATAATAAATCAATTGACATGCTCAATTATATAAAAATAAAAAAGTACAGCTTATTTTCAAAATTTTAATATAATTTATAGAATAATATTAACTATTTGGACGTTGTCAGGTTAAAATGAGTTTTTTAAATATATAATTAATAAAAATTTACTTAAGATAAATTATATCTCAATAAAGATTAAAGATTTGTTTGTTTTTATGGATGTACTTTTCACAAATATGAGAAAATATCAGTTATTTGGATTTAGAATTTTGTGACAGAGAGAAGGAGAAAATAAGTATGACCGGTAAATATTATCTTCTCCCTTTAGAATGAAAAAACGTAAATGAAAAGTCACGTTATGTGTTATTTCTAACTTTACCCTTATTAAATAAATTTAACTAACACAAATATTTTAATAAAATAAATAATAATAATTAACAATAAAATAAAATTTAATATAAAAATATATACTTATTTCAAACAAACAAATTATATACAAAAATATTTTCTAATTACAATTTTTATATATGAATATTTAAATTATTTATTTCTATATAACAATTGACAATTATACATATATTCAAAATTTTGAATATAAATTATTTTTTCGTATTTTTTTCAAAAAATTAGTTTTGAACTATATCAAATTATATTACTTATAATTTTAATTTATTTAAATTTACACAAAATACTTAATATTTGAAAATTATATTTTTTTTAAATTTAATAGTAAATTTGTAAAAAAACTAACTCTTAATTTGCCTTAAGCCTAAAATATCCTTGAGCCGTCGTGGCAAAACTCATAAACTGGATTGGTCGCATCACGTGAGAGTCTTGTCACATTCTCTGCGAGGAATAATGACAGTTTGTATGATATTTCGGGTATAGAAAACATATATCACGTTTTTTTTATTGCAATATTTAATTCTCAGACCACAACTAGACAAACACTAATTTGTCCCTTTCTTTAAACTTGCAATTCTGCAAACAAAATTCAGAATCCAATCAGTCATAGAGGTAACTACGACATTTATTACGTTTTTTTAATGTAACATATACTGAATACGCTGAACCCAAAATCTTGCATTTCATATCAAAATAAGCACACGAGATATTTAGGTTGTTTATAAAGAAAAAAGAGATAATCATTGATTGGGATTAGAAACTTTCAAATTCAAAATATCCAAAACTGCTAGCGATTGGGATACTGTAGAGAGGAAATGTTAATGACATGTTGTGGTAGATCAGTGATGACGAAAGAAATTTCGTTGTTAGATTGTATGCGATAAACAAATCTTTAACAGATAGAACACGTCGTAAGAAAAAAGTTGAATCAGGATATTCAGAATCAAGCAATTCAAAAATTGAATTTTTTTTAATTTTTGAATTGTTGTTGTAAGAGTCGAGAATTTCAATCTAAGTTTCATTTTGAAGTTACTATATTGTGACGTCTCATATTTTTAATAAAAAAATGGAACCCAGGAAACATCGTACGTATATGAAACATATATTTTTAAAAATGAATTGGGTCTGGAATTGAAGTGTTTCTAAAAATAGTTGAGAAAATGTATTCTTAAACGGGTTGAATGATAAAAGGTTGATGTGAGTGGAGTTCGAAAAGAAGTTGTTGTATACATGCATTTTTCGAATCCAGCGTGGACACCTTCACGTGTAGGAGTAAGATAGGTGAGAGAGCACATGAGATGTTCTGGCTCAATGTGGCCCCAAGCGACGGCGTGGGGACAAACACTTGGATTTGGGGTAAGATAAAATCACAAAACCAAACCCTGCCTTATTCCTTACGCCTTCTACCTTTTTTCCTGCATCTTCCCTTTGCCCTCCATAATTACCCTTCACTGCCACACTCTCTCTCCTTCCTCCCCATTCATGCTTCTCTTCGAGTAGTAAATGTGTTGCAGACCACCAACAATATCAGGATCAATAAGATAACTACCATTCACTTAAATGATAGTGTTTCAACTTTCATTCACTGCCTATCTAATAATTTACGTAGCTAGATTTTGCTTGACCTATTATAGAAGATCTTTCTAGTATCTAATTTATAGACACTTCTCTCGTCTAAACAAAAGATTAAGTTTGTATTGTACTCATACCTCTGGTTTTGGATTTTCAAAAGCATGCATAAGTGTTGGTACGACCAAACATTATGGTTACGATTTTGCTTTGTCCTAGATATTTTATGGTCTTCCCTACGGGAGAAAAACTTGTGGGTAGGGGTGTTCGGTGAAGGTAACTTGGACAATTATCCCAAAGAAAAAAAAAATTGTTAATTACTTTCTCGGCTCTTGGTAAATAATAGCACGGTCTCTTGTATTGTAATCATGAGTGTTTCGCATTCCAAAAGTATGATCAATACAACCTGGTCAGAGTATGGGATCAACTAGTACTTACCTTAAACAGAAAACAAAGTTTTTCTAATAGGATTGTGATGATTACCTTCCTCTTCAATTCATGATTTATCTATATCTTTTTTTTTAAATAGTTTCATAACTCTCTTTTCTATCTTCTTCTTCTTATTATTGTAGGCTTCAAATTTGGATGGTATATTTAAAAGATACTCCAACATTTAATTCATATTTTGCTAATTAATATTCAATACAATTAATAAATGATAATGACGTATTTTTTTTATGTGTGACTATGTATATAATTATTATGAATTATTTATTATTGAATTGGATTAAGAATTTTAATTATAATTAAAATATATTATCTAATATTTAATCACTGTTTGATCCTATTAATCTTCTGTTATACTTATACTTAATGATTTTGATCCTATTAATCTTCTGTTATAGTTATACTTAATGATTTTGATTGTTTTAATCAACTTCAATTGAATGCTGGAATTTTTATCAGTTGTCCAACCTCAACTAGTAAATAAAGTTAGTTGACTTTAGTCGGATGCTGGAATTTTTATCAATTGTCCGACCCGACTAGTACACAAAGTATTTGTTTCATAACAAAACTAAAGAAAATATCCTCTTCGTTCTCTTACAATAGTGAGAGAGATTTATTTTATTTTTTTTCATTTTATGGGCATTGAGTGATTAATTATCCCTCAACTTGAACAGCTGTATGCATACATTATGTCAACGCCCACCAGAACAACTTTATCTTAAAAATAGCTAAGACCATAGACAGAAGAGGTATGTCTCTGTCTATTTGCTGTCCCTTTAATTAAAAAATAACATGGTATAAAAACTAACCATTATTAATTCAGAAAGGGAAAGTTATCCTCTTTTCAATAATTTGATGTTTTTTAGTTAGAAAAAGAAAAAAAGAAAAAAAAACGAGAAACAAGTTTAATGGGAGAAGTGATTTGAATCCATGTGTAAATAATGTGAAGAATTTCAGACTTGGACGTATGAATTTAGAAACTGGCCGACAGAAAGACTGACGGTAATTGACTATGAAATAAGACATTTTTCTGCCTTTCCCCTTAAATGAAAGACATGTACTATTTCTTTACCATTTCCACGCCATGTGGTATGGCCTGTTATAAGCTTCAAAACCAAAAATTCAATTCAAATCAAACAAATATATATATTCATTGTTTGCTTCTCTAGTATTTCAAATTAATTTAACATACTTTCAAAAATGTTTTAATGCAAAATTCATATATAAAAAATGTATGGAGAACAAAATCTTTTGGAATTCTATTTGTACATGGCAGAAAAACTGTGAATGACACAATTATCTTTAAACTATTTAACACAGTTCTATACTTATCGTTTTAACTTCAGACTACTATATATAGTTAAACTTAAACAATCCTATACACCAGTTGATTCATATGTTTAGTTTAAAATTAAATTTATATTTAAGGTTAATTTAAAATTTTATATTTATTTTTCTTTAACACACAAAACTATAAAGAAAGTTTGGACTGCAACATGTTTTTCTTCTTCTATTAAATGGTTTTTTAAAATAAATTTAAAATTACAAGCTTCTGAGTATAAATTTCACGAAAGTTTCATGTACAAATTGGGTTGATGGATTAATTTTGAAGGGGATAACCTTCATAATAAAAAAATCAACAAGATCATTTATACCAACATCTCAATATATTTTATTATAATGACAACTTTGTGAGTGTAATTGATATTGAATCTCGAAGAAAAGTTTTTAATCCAAATGAATATCATAATTGAAAGAAATCTCATTCAAAGTGTTCAGTTGAATTTTGTAATTAGAGCTGAATTATAACTTTGACGTACACTATTGTTTACCTTTTTTATTCTTAGTATATTTTTATTTATTAACCAAAAAAGTTTATTGAAAAAATATCTATAAAAAGAAAAAAGTGTTTTTATTGTATAAATATAATCACAGTTTTTAAATAAAAATTAAAATATTTTGTAACTATCTTTTGTATATATATTTTCTTATTAATTTAACTTTTATTTTGAATGTAATTTACATGTAATTCGTTTATATAATTATTTTGTATGTATATAATCTTTTATAACATTAATGCTAATATTAATTTCAGAAGTATTTGTAATTAAATTTATAATAACAAATATTTTTAGTTATATTTTCTTTTAATTATAAAAAAATACTCATAAACCCTAAACCCTAAATCCTAAATCCTCACTCCTTCTCCTCGTTTGTATTTATATTTATATCTTATTAATTATTTGGTTTAGAAAAATTACTAATTATTTCTTTTAACAGATGCTCTGTGTTTTGATCATTCTGGAACTTTTGCCTATCAACACCTTATAGTCTCTAGCACTTTCAGTATTTTGGATTGATCTCTTTTAAACTTTATAATAACATTCTTCTATATTCTCAATTCATTTTTTACTATGCTATAACAATATGATTTTGCATAATTAATAACCATAAAGATACATTGGTGAAAGAAGTTATTTACATGTTTATTATTACTATTATTAATATTATTATTATTATTATTATTGAATTCCATCTATTTGTAATTTTTAAATGTTAAAAAATTTATTATGTTTTTTATTTTATTTTTAGTATTGCATTATAATTTGCAATAATTATAATTTTATTGAATTATATAAAAATAAAAATACTAATATAGAATGTAATAATTTTATAATCTTCTAATAATAAATTATTCCTTAATTAGGAGAAGAAAGAAATTTTAAATTTATCTACAATATTTTTTTTAATGAATTTATTTATTAAATTATAATAATAATTGAGTATATTTTTTGGATTAGTTATATATACTAAATTGTATAAATTATTATTATATATAGGTAATCATTACTTTTAAAAAGAAAAATTAATTATTTTGAAATAAAATAATTATTCAAAAAATAAATAATTACACTTTTTTCTTTTGAAGAAAAATACTATTATTATAATAACTATTGAAATAAAAATATATTATTAAATTATAAAAATATTTTAACTAAAAGTTATTATAAAAAATATCATTTTGTTATTTTTTTTTATTGTATACGTGGTTTTTTATTAGGAATAATTATTTAAATGTTAAAAATAGTTATTTAAAGGATGAAATTGTAAAAATTGGATTTTGTGTTTTTTTTTTAAATTCCAATTTCAATAAATTTTAAAATTTTAATTTAAAATAAATAATTATTATATTTTAATATTATAATGGATAAAATTGAAAAACTGTGTAAGAAAATTCTTTATATACTGCTATGCTATATATAATTATTATTATATTTTTATTCAAATTTGGCGGAATAAAAGTGGTGTGATATTTTTTGTAATTTAATAAAGATATTATAAATTATTGGGTAACTTATATTACATATAAAATATATTTTTTTATGTTGACATAACATTTGACTTAAAAGATGTTTTTTGTTACATCGGTAAGAAAATATTATTACTTCTGAATTTCATGTTTTTCTTATTTTTGATGTACTTGTGTTGCTCAGATATTAGTGTCTTAGTCATCCCTTCATTTTCGTCTGTGCTTTATTATGCGGTTTAGATTTGTTATTTTATTATAACAGTGTATCTTCATTTGTAAGTGTATTTGTAAGTGTACACCACTCAAGTAGGTATTTCTATCCTCATTTTATTACTAAAATTGAATCTATATGATTAATTTTAACGATTTCAACTAAAGGTAATACATAGATCTTTCATACAGAAAAATGTCGATTATTAATTTGTGATATTCAAATTTCAGAAAATTTTATAAAAAAAGTTAATTCTTTCAATTTATTAAAATTTTAAAAGTCAAGTTATAGGAACTAAATTATTTTAGTATCTATTAGTAAATATTTTAAATTATTTAATAATTATATTATATTAAAATTTGAAAGAAAAGTGTTCTGATAATGGTCCGATAGCGTGTGACCTGATAAGCCCAACAAACACTCGCTAGGATAGGCTTGAAATGGCTCTGATACCATATTATGAATTGGACTTTAAGCCTAACTCAACCCCATAAAACCGGCTCATGGGGTGAGGTTTGCACCCACTTATATACTATGAAAGACTTTAATCTCTAGTCGATGTGAGATCTCCAATAATATCACTACACATGTTGTTGCATAATCTTAATAGAAGTTAAAAAAGGGGCACAATAGAAGAAGAACATAGATTTTGAGCAAAGTTAATGATTCATTATTTTTATGTGATTGTTGAGAGCAACATTGGAATGACTCTTTAATCAGTGTGTACATGTTTTCGATGATAACGTATGAATATGTTATCAAGTCTATTGTACATAATTTACTAGCATCATTTTGGTTGGTATGACATGAAATAGTTATAGTGGGTTTTTTGAGATTGTGCATACTTTGTGTTTATTGTGACAAGTTTTAGAGTACTTTTTTTGTCTATCTCTATTTCCCCATCTTATGTTTATTTTTAATTTTATATATGAGCTTGAACACCCAATTTTTTTATACTCAATATATTTTTTTTTACCGATAAAAAAAATTAAATAGTTTAAAAATAATGTAAGCTATCTCCATATTTTTAATTTTAAAATTCTTTAAAATTACATGAAAGTTACAAAGACTAAATTATATGGATCTATAGTACTATGAGGTCATGGGTCGAGTCCAAATAATAAAGTGAAAGATCTATGAAAATGATGACAAAATATCTCATTTGTTCCTCATAAAGAGAGGAGGACACTAATTACGGAAATTGACTAAATATGTGAGATTGTAATTAATTTGAAAATATAGTTTAAAACTATATCAGAAGAAGAGGGGAGAAGACTACTGTATATAAAAAGAAGATCACGTGATCAAAGAGAACAACAACTCACCTGAAAACCACTCTTTCTAGTAAGGGTGGACAAAAAATCCAAATTACAAAATCCAATCCATAATTATCTAAATCCATATTAGTTTTGATCCATTTAAATGGATTTATTTCAAATCCAAATCCATATTTTTGGATTTTAAATCCAATCCATTTAATTGGATATGGATTAGATATGGATTGGATACATTTTGGATTATCCAAATTGTATTTTGGGTTGGATTTTGACTTGGCCCGATCCAGGTTGAGCCAAGACAATTCCGGCGCAGGTTGAGCAAAGTTGACCCAAGTCCACGTCGAGCCGAATGAGCCTGGGCCGATCTCAAGCCGAGCGGGCCCGGACTGATGACGAGCCAAGCGGGTCCAAGCTTATGTCGAGCCGAGGGGGCCAGGGCCGATATCTAGTCATTCGAGCTTGGGCCAATGTTGAGCGTGCGGACCGAGGCTGATGTCGAGTCGTGTGGGCCCGCGCCGATGTCTAATCGTGCAGGCTCGGGCCGATTTTGAATCGTTCAGGCTCGGGCTGGTGTTGAGCCGAGCGAATCCAAATCGATGTCAAACCGAGCGGGTTTGGTCGATGTCGAGACGGTCGGGCCCGGACGGATGTCGAGGCAAGCGGGCCCGGTCCGATTTCGAGGCGAAAGGGACCGGACCGATTTTGAGTTGAGCGGGCCCGGGCAGATGTCCAGACGACCGGGCCTGGGCCGATGTCCAGACGACCGGGCCCGGGCCGATGTCGAGCAAACTAGGCTCGGGTAGATGTCGAGTCGAGCGGGCCCGAGCCGATGTCGAGCTGAGCGGGCCCAGGCCATGTCGAGCCGAGCGGGCTCGGGCCGATGTCTAGCCGAGCGGGCCCGGCCGATATCGAGCCGAGCGGGCCCGGGCCGATATCGAGTCGAGCGGGCCCGGGCCGATGTCGAAGCGAGCGGGCCCGGTCGATGTCGAGACGATCAGGCCCCAACCCGATGTCGAGGCGAGCGGGCTCAAGCTGATGTCGAGTCGAACGGGCCCGAGCCGATGTCGAGCCGAACGGGCCCGAGCCGATGTCGAGCCGAACGGGCCCGGGCAGATGTTGATGCGACCGGGCCTGAGCCGTTGTCGAGTCGAGCGGGCCTGGGCCGATTTCAAGGCGAGCGGGTCCGGGCCGATGTCGAGCCGAGCGGGCTCTAGCTGATGTCGAGTCGAGCGGGCCCGAGGCAATGTCGAGTCGAGCGGGCCCGGGCCAATGTCAAGTCGAGCGGGCTCGGGCCAATGAGGAGTCGAGCGGGCCCGGGCCGATGTCGAGTCGTTCGGCCCAGGCTGATGTCGAGTCATTTGGGCCCAGGCCGATCTCGAGCCGAGCGAACCCAAATCGATGTCGAAGCGAGCGGGCCCGGTCGATGTTGAGACGATCGGGCCCCAACCGATGTCGAGGCGAGCGGGCCCGGGCCGATGTCAAGCCGAGCGGGCTCAAGCTGATGTCGAGCCGAACAGGCCCGGGCCGATGTCGACGGGCCCGAGCCAATGTCGAGTCGTTCGGGCCAAGGCCGATTTCGAGTCGTTCGGGCCCGAGCCGATGTATAGTCGTTCGGGTCGAGGCCGATGTCGAGTCGTCTGGGTCGGGGCCGATGTAGAGCCGAGTTGTTCTGTGTCCAGGTTGAGTCGGCTTAAACCCAGTTCGAGCCAAGTTAGTCTCTGTCCATATCAAAATGGATTTAATATAATTGACAAAATGGATTTAATATAATTAATAAAGTGGATTTATGCTGGATTCAATCCACTTTAAATGGATTTTAAAAAAATCCAAATATATTTGATCTAGTTAAAGTGGATATGGATTTTAAATCCAATCCATTTGTTTGGATTTAGATTTGGAGTGGATCTAGATTGAATTTTGCCATGCCCACCCCTACTTTCTAGCTAAACTAAATGTTCTAATTAAGAAATATCACTAAATTATAAACACTAAACATTGGAAATTGATATAAGACACAATATGTTAAATTCATTAAAAAATACTAAATTATCTTGACTAAATCATATAATCTAACACTAAAAAAATATATTAAATAAAGACTAATTTTAAAAAAAATTATTAATTAAATTAGATATTATTTTAAAAATTAAAAATATTATTAATATCTAAGTAGTTTATATTATTAATAAATAATTTATAAATTAATATATAATTAACTACTAAAACATTAGCTATTAACTTTATAATTTTGCAACAAATGTTTTGAGAAGGTAATATGTTATCAATTTTAACTTATGATAAAAAAAAGTAGTATTAGATGGATATGGAATCAAAATATATACCCATACCTTAGTGATTATATATTATATGTAAATAATTTTGTGAATACGGAAAGAAATAGACTCAGTCTAATATATTTATAGTTTAAGAGAAATTGAGATATAAAAACGTTTTAAAAAAATATCAAATGATGCATAAAAATGGAGAATAAATTGGTTGGTGCAACAGGTCTAATGATACATTTTACTTACATTAAAATTATTGATATGAAGAAAATATTTGAAAATTAAATTGTAAATATTATATGAAACATCTTCACATACTATAAATAAAAAATTGTGATCAAGCTTTTGGAATCATAAATTTAAACTTAATTATCAAATAACCCTTCTAGATCTAAGAACAATCTAATTGAAGAATTCAAGGAACCTGATGGCTAAAAGAAACTTTGATTCAATAGTTTAACATCATCAAACTCAAAGCAAAAGCAAAGTTCAATGTTAGACCACCCCTACTTTATGTTATCCTCTTCAAAATGTTAGAATGAGATAACGTAACAGATTTTTTTTAAGTATAAATCCTATAGTTTCACGTCAAAGAAATACAATTATTAACTCATTATAAACTTCTTCACTTCACATTCAAGTTTAATTCCTACAGATAAAAGGAAAAAAAAATACGTCGACTCTTTTATATTTCAGGTTATGTAAAAGTGTTACAGTATTATACAAATATATGAAGAGAGACTATAAGTTCCATAAAAAAAATATTAAAATGCAATGTTATTTACTGGTTGATAAAAATATACTTTTTTCCAGATATTATGGCTTGTGGCCTTTCTTTCTTTATTTTTATGTTTTTTTGTCACCTCTATATTTAATTGGGGTAAAATTTTTGTATGCGCGTGAGAGTACTCCGAGTATTCTCGTATAATCAATTTTTTATTGTTAAAAAAATAGTTTAGTTTATTTTATTTTATTTAAATAAGATTTTATAAAAAATAAATATTTTATAAAAAATAAAATCAATTTTTTTTAATTTTTTTTTGTAGGATCAAGTCTCTTTTTCATAGTTTGCAAAAACACTTATCCTAATACAGCCCCCAAACAGACAGAGGCAGCTGTATGAAAAAAAGTAAAGATAGTGAAAGCTGATTGCAGGAAAAAAGCAGAATTACAAGACTTTGAGATTCATCATATTGTGCCTCTAAAAGTTCTAGCTATTTCAAATTGTTTAAGCATATTTTGTCTTCTATCCTCATTATTACTCAAATAACATTGTTTATTATAACAGTTCAGAATGTGATTAGGTGAAGTTAGACGGGAGTACCACCAAATTCTGAACTGAATTTTAATTTTTTATTTTTTATTTGAAATGGAGAACTCAATTCCCTAAAAAAACAAATTTTGGCGGGTTTTCTGGCAAAATTACATCTAATCATGTTCAGATTTTTTGGTTATTCAGTGACGTTCTGATTTTGTTTATTCAGTGACTTAATTTTAATTTTAAGTTGTTACATTAAATCATGTTATTTGAATAATTATTTAGTACTATGTCATTAAACTAAAAATAAATGTAAACTTAAGTTGTCGAACAAATTTTATAGAATTGAATTATATTACTTATATTTTAATATAATATAATAATTTTCTTAACAAAATATGTTGAGTTGATTTGTCATCTAATCCCGTAAGAACACTAATCTTAAATTATTTACAAATATTTAGTTTCACTGAAATATCTAATTATAAATATGTTAAAAATCTCACTTCATCTATAAATAAAGTCATGTAATTATAGAAATAATTTTTAGAATTTTGCTAATAGAAATAAAGTTAATAAAGAAACAATCTTAAATAATAATAAACATTTAATATAATGATTTTACTATTTTTTCTTCATATTATTATAATAGTTAAAATAATGAAAATAATGTTTAAATGAAAAATTAATATTTAATATTGAAAAAAAATGAAAAGAAGACTGATATATAAGAATGGGGAGAACATGTAGTATAAAAACAAAACTAAAATAATGAAAAAAAAGCAGGAGAATTGGGCTGGAATGATGTAATTGGAAGATATGATTCTTGACTAGAAGAGATGTATATTTGATCTTAGAAATAAATTTGATAATATTGAATTAAATTTAAAATATATTTTGCAATAATAAAGGAAGTATTATATAAATATAAAGGGTAGTGTTTGGTGATGGAAGTGGCCCCTGATTCAGGTTTTGAAGAAGGTACTTGGTAGATTGGGGCATAACCTAACGTATCCTTTTTCATTTGGCTGTTTACTAGATTGGGGCATGACCTATCGTATTCTCTACTCCTATTTTTTCGTGTCTATATCTATTTGTAACCACATACTCATTCCACACGTGTCAGGCCCCAAGATTCTCTTCCCACGCCTACTCTTCTTTACTCCTCTAAACAACAATAACCTATCTTCATCTTATTATTATTTCAACCTCTATTATTACCATCTTCCAACAATCAAAATGTAACAGTTTTTGTTTCTTAGAACATCAAACAAAATCAGATAAATAGAATACTACATGAGATGAACTTATGTTTATTATTTATTCTATATATATATATATATATATATATATAATAAACAGAAAAAATCTGCAGTTGTCGAACGGAAAACGATTACGAATTCAAGCTCAGTTTCCTTTTCATGGAGTTGCTTTCTTGTCTTTGTTTTCTTGAGCAGCAGTATCCCCTCACATGTTACCAAAATTGACATTTTCCTCACTCAACGTTCTTTTTCAACTCTTTTTTATTTTACTTTTACAGTCTACAAGGCAGTTTGAATTTGTAGTTATGTGATTATATTGACTCCACAAGTTTTCATATATTATAAAATTAAACATGAATTCTTTATTTCAATCTTCTATATAATGTATGAATATATTATCATATATTATTGTTTGACAAAATCTAACTTTATAGTGTCAGAAATGCTTACTTCAAGATATCCTAATCCTCATTGCTTTAACCTCTACCTCAACCTTCTTCCAACACTTCTAAAATATTCCTATCAAATTAAGTCACACAGATTATTATGCCTGTATTGTAAATTTTGTTCATAAGCTTAAATATTCATTACCACCGTATAGGCCAAGGTAATGCTACACCTCTAAATGTTATGTCCTATTATTTGGTCCATCATTAGGGCTAATCAATAAAACCTTTTAAAATAACACCTTTTAAAAAGACTGGATCGATTTAACTACTCATTTTTTCTCTCTTAAATTCCAATATATCCAAAATGATAGGTGAAAAAAATGTATGATACGAACAATCCATTTTACCAAAAAATAAAATAAATAATAAAATTATTTCAAACAAAAATATTGGGGATCTTAAATTTACAATTTTAGAGTAGTTAATAATATCTAAACTCTTAGTTAATATGTAATATGTCTTTTCTTCTTATGTATTTTATGATATATATTAAAAAAATTATTTTATTTTTGATATTACACAATCATAAATGTTATCTCTTATTTATTTAAAATTGATTATTCAAAATTTTATGATTTATAGTGAATTGATGTATTTAATCACGCATTGGGACTCGGCCATGATAATAAAAAATCAATTGGAAGTATTGATTGAAAAATAAAAGCAGTAGAAATGTGACTCAAGAAAAAAATCTCATTTCATGATCCAATTCATGTGCACATTTCCCCAAATAATTGCATAAAATATTGTAGCAACTTGTGTTACTCCAAGAGATGGAAATCCACTTAAAGATTCTCAATTTTTTCAAACCCAATTAAAAGTATTGCAATCCCACGTGATAAAAGGTAAAATAAGTGACTCTAGACATTTATTTATTTCTAAGTTTTTCCTTTAGACTATGGAGATGAGCACAACATGCATATCAAATTGCTTGTTTTCCTCAAGGAATCTTTATAGAATATCGTATATTGTTGTGAGTGGATCTTTCCATGTTCTATTCATACTTTTTATACAAAATTTGCATGTAATTTTGGAAATAAAAATCAGTATAGTATATTCCTCGGAAAATATTAACGAATATCAATTCTAAGTAGTTGAAGGACATTTCATTTGGAAGATGTATGAGAGGAATCATTAAATCAATGAATCCTGTATCCATTTACGACCAAAACCAGAGGTAGGTCCTTGTTGAAATATTTTCTAAAGCTAGTTAATAAGCATTCTACCACATTGAAAAACCAACCAAAGAAAAAACATCGCTGACACTACAAAATTAAAAAGGTTTAAATGTTTTTTCTCTCTTTCTATGGATTACAGACATTCTGTCTGCTCCTTTATTCTAAAGTTGTTATGTAATCTTTGTATTTGCTTAACTACTTAGAGCTACTATACTAGTTTTTAACACGTTTATTTTATTCGTGAAGTTACATTTTTATTCATTATATTTTTTTTTCCGTAGTGTCAAGTTTCTTCTTCCATTTGATCTTTCTATCTAAGTAATGCAATTTTTTAATTTAGTTATTTTGAATATGAAGGATTTTTATCTACTTTCTCATTTTAAGTAAAAAAAAAACACGGAAAACGACAAAGACACTACTATATAAAAAGAGAGACCAGTTTATTAGTAAGTTACATTCTACAACAAAAGGACGAAATAAAAAATGTTAGATATTTATTTAGAGTGATCAGATATAAATATTGTGTAATACTAACACATTTTTTAATGTGATAGGAGTATAAACTCATTTTCTGATAAAATAAAAGTTTAATAAAAATATGAGTGCAATAATATTGTAAAAAGTTTCAGACAAGAGTATTGTCGATTTCAAACCTAGTTAAGAATATGTTAACTCTTAGTTAATGTATAATTTGTTTGTCTTCCTTATGCATTGTCTAATATATATTAAAATTCTCACTTTATCTCTTATGTATTTGGTCTTATTGTTGACCTAATTCAATAATAAATGTTGTCTCCTGTTTAAGGTTGATTATTCGAAATTTCTTGATTTACGCTAATACAACATTAGTTTTTAAATATGAATATTGACAGGTGATCTACTCCTACACAATATCGGATTGATCTATGATGCTATAGTTTCCTAACTTCAGACATAAACTAATGAGAATAAAAACTAAGTTTATTTTGAGATCTCCAATCAATCCACATATATCTTATTATCATACCTATAACACTACAAATATCATACATATTTTCCATTATATTTACCAGCTTACATTATATATAGGTTAGTCATGTACCGGCTTACCAAAATCTAAAAAAAAGGTCGAGGTATAGTTCTCATCATGCTTCACAAAATATATGTAATATTCTAGCCTCATTTGATAGAATAATTTTTATAATCGGTTCATGATTATGTATTTTTCTTTTTCCTTTTTAAATACAATTATTACGATAAAATAACGGTTGAAGTAATCATAGGTCCTTAGTTCTCCGTGGTTAAAAATATTAATCAAATCTTTAAACTAAAAAAATTGTAATTGAATCCTTAAAATGTAATCTATGTAATTAATTTCGGAAAATTAATTTATGGCGGGCGGCAACTTCCACAATCATAGGAAATTGTAAAATTTTCAAAATATTTAATATGGCCAAATATCCTTTTAATTTCTTGAAATAACGCCTTTTGCTTTGTCCCAAGAAACATCAAAATTTTAAAAAGTATAATGTGTTCATTCACGTCGTATTCTATGTAAACACCCAAAATAACAAAATAATGAAAAAGGGACCATAAAGAAAGAAACAAGAAGTGTAAAAAAGAAGAAGAAATAGGAACAATGAAAAGAAGAGAAAGAAAAAAAGACGCTTACCTTAAAGAATTACTTTCTTATATTGAATCTTATAAACTGAGATATATATACAAAAAAAAAAAACTCGTAAAAGATGAGTTATCACTTAACCCTTAACGTAACATTTAAAAAAAATTACACACAATTTTTGGATTCAATTAGGACCAAACACTTTTAGGAACTAAATAGTTAAACTTTGAAAGATATAACGGTATTCATCCATTTAAGAAAGTTAATTACAATAATTTTACGAATTCAAAATTTCAAGGAGTAAGCTTTTGTAGTTTAAAAACCTAATTCAAAATTTCTAAACAATTCAAGCACCTACTGAATTTAATATGACCTAGAAGCAGTTATCGTTTGTCTTCTACTATTTTATTTTTCTGCAGAATCTTTGAAACAAATTTAAAATTGCAGCAGAATTGCATGAAAGTGCCAAAAAAATTACAACAAGTTTAAAATAATTTTACGTCAATTTGATATGATGTTATTGATTATAGAATGACAGCATAGAACAGTCAACATTGTCTCCTATTCTTGTAATAAACAAGGATCATAGAAAAAGTTGAGCACCAAACAATGGTATTAAAGTCGCTTACATTTTCAACGCTCACAGACATGAAAAGCATTATATACCAATCCTTGGGTGTGATGGGCTGATTCAGTGATAAAATAAAACAGAGGGACTAGTTATGCAGTGAAAAGTCAAAAACTTTTACCATGAGAAGCATGAATAAAAGTTAATGAGATGTACGAAATGAAAGAAAAAGAAGAAAGGAGGAAAAAGAGGAGGGACAGACCGTACTGAAGCACATTAAGGCTAAACCTCTCTATAACACAAACCCAAAAACTAAAAAACAAAGTGAAGAGATAGATAGGCATGAAAAGAAAAAACACGAAGCCTAAAACACTGTGTGATTGATTAATCAGCTTGGAACCACATGTTACGTGGGACCAAACATATCAAAAATCGATCATTTGCATGAATCGTAAGGCAGTTAACGCTTCACAACCAGATCGTACAACACACCCTAATCACGCCCTCCCAAGAGTTGGTGCTATCATATAATACACATATCATATCATTTCATAAATCTTATCACACATTGTAATAATACACTAACCCAAATAATATAAACACAAAAAATAGCCAAATTTTCCACACAAAAAAGAGCTGTGCATAATCTCCTAAGAACATCCACTAAAATTCAGAAATCACAAATGGTAGGAGACATACTTGTTTACATATACAAATAGAGTAGAAGCTAAACACCAAGAACAATAATAATAATAATAAACATTCTGTCATTGTATTTGTATCGTTGATTGCAAGTTCAACATTTCCAGCCGAATCATAGGCATGCATAACCACTACAATCACGATTCACGATGTAGATTATAATCAACACCATACTGAACAAAATAAAACTTTAATACCTTTGGTTAATATAAACTTATATAAAGTATTTGTTGTTATTATTATTATTTTTAATCTACAAAATTTCAACCTCTATACAAAGGAGATCGTTCCTGAACAACTTTAGAAACCTTCGATTGCCGGAAAGCCTTCATCGGGCTTGGAAAGAACCACCCTCTCCCCTTTGTCCGCGGTCTCAATTCTCCGTCGCCGGAAACCGCAGTAACCGCCACTGACTTCGACCGCACCATCACCGGATTTACGCTCCCATCGCCGTCGTTTCCCCCCGTCAAAATCTTCTTTGACTCCCACTCCTGCTCCGGCGCGCCGCCTCTCGTGCTCTTCTGCGACTTGAACATTGACCAGAAAGACCTCGCCGACCTGCTTCCGTTCAACGCCGGCGAGTCCTTCGCGCTGTCGAGATCCAAACCCCGGTCGCCGCCGCCGGAGAACCTAGACCGTGACCGGAGAAACGGAATCGCCATGGAGCGGGAGCGCCGGAGCCCTGGCTCCTGCTCGATGAGGTTGTGGACGCGCCCGACTCCACCGACGCTGCCGGCGCCGCCATGTAATCGAGAGAAGGAGGAGGAGGAGGAGGAAGACGAGGAGGAGCTAGTGGCATAGCAGGAACAAGGGCGGACGTTAGCACAGTCAGGGCACAGAGTTACGAGACGGTCGCGAAGACAAGTGGGGCAAATTCCGCTTCTTCTTCGCTTGGATGGATGCTTGGCACACTTCCAAACTTCTTCTTCGTCCAGGTACAACGCCATTTTCTTTCTCTTGAAGTTTTTTTCTCTCTCTCGTTCTCCGCTTAATTTTCTTGTTCTATGTTTCTCTGCTGAACTTTCTTTCTTTCTTTCTACCTCTGTTTGTTTTTCTCTCTCGCTTTCATTGAGGGGTGAGGGATTTAAAAGGAGTAGAGTTAACCATGGTTAGCGTTACAAGGGGCGCGGTTTAACCAGGGTTAGTGACTGTTGGGGGAACCAAACGCCCCGTTTTGGGTAACGGTTCGGGTTTGTAGAATCGAGTTAGTGGGTTAGCGGCGTTTTATGATTTGGTCCTTAATTGGGGATATGATTAACGGGAAAGCCATTGGCATTGGTGTGTGACTTTTTTACAGAGAAAAAAAAAAAACAGAAGAAAAAAGAAGAATTGTTGTGTGGTGTGTGCGTTTCAAAAACTGAAAAGGTGAATGTGATTGCTGGGAGTGGATGTGTGTTGACACCTTCTAAGTCGTAAAAAGTAATGCAGCGTTGCAGACACAAGGAATGCATTTTCACATCTGAGATGGGACTACAAAGCAACCCAACAACTCAGGACTGGTCCCACTCCCAACAAGATTATTACTTAATAATGGACACTTACATTTCCACATTTTTCTTCTCTCAAATATTTTTAACTCTTTTTAATATATTTACTATAAATTACAAAGTTAGATTAACTAGTATTTAATACCATGTGTTTACTTTCTCAAATATAAAAATATCCACTTTAAACTCTTTTAAATTATGTTTTATTTTACCATATCATGTATTTGATAAAATTTTAATTTAGAATTGAACAAATTGGAAAGTAAACGCAAATTAGTTTAGATGCCTTTTTCATTAAATTTGTCGTTTTTGTTAATCAACACATGATGATGATTTCGATTATTTTATGGAATATGTTAAAGTTGATTGTTGTGTGGAAGAAACTTTGACTTAGTGATAGTCTTCTTCCTCCTTGATTTGAATCATTTTTTTGAACAAGGACAAACCTGAATTTAAAACAAAATTTGTTATGATAGATTAAAATTATTTAAAGCGCACAAGTTGTTTGCAGAATACAAAATATTGCAGAATAAGAGCATTTAAAAGCACACGGAGTCCTCTAAGGTCAAAAAGTTAATACGAAAATTCTTATGAGGGAAACTATTCCCATGAAATTCAATATAGCACGCCTCATCGCAAAAATGGTCAAAGGCATTGAATAACCGAGTCTCTTAATTGCTCGGTTTGAGCGTGTCAACGTGCACGTGCAAAGACAAGAAGAAACGGAGCCACGAAGGAGCAACATTTCTCGGAACATTTTTACTTTTGCGTTGTTCAGGATCTGGTGTGACCAATAATTATCATCACATTCTTGAGACAAGGCAAAAATTTCAAAGGCGGTAGTAGATATAATTCAAAATTGAAACGTAATACTAGAAATAAGTGGTGCACCTAAAAATATTTATAGGTGGAGGAGATGTATGAAAAGAATTATCTTGGCCCACATGGTGATAGGAATTAATTGTGAAGATGGAAGCTTTTTGTTGTGGCTATTTTTCGACAAGGATTTTGTTTAATGTTTTGTTGGGTGGTCTTTTCAGAGGGATGGTTACGGTAAAGGGTTTAATACTTTACATTTGCCTGGTTTTAATAGATATTGTTACTTGGGGTTGTGAGCATGTCCCACTAAAAGTACGCTAAATCGCATCTACCTCCTGCTGGTACTTCTGTAGGACGTCTCTCTTCTGTTTAACGCATCTAATCAAACACAAATTAACGAGAGTTAAACTTTCTCTAACCACAAACCCAAACTATGTCTTAGCCAATGCACAACTCACTCTCTCTACACCACTCATGGAAGAAAAAAAAAAAGAGACACTGACCCGTCTCTACCCCTCAAACCCAATACGGGATTGTGTCGGCACGTGTTCAAAATACTTCGAATTTATAACCCCAAATTACATTTTCTTTCCAAAGCTATGGATCTTTGCACAACAACAATTCCTCTCCCTTTAATTATTTTATCTTTACATGGTTATTATTCATTGAGGCTGAGATTCTTGGATTTTATTACAATTGCACTTGGAACAAAATGTTACTTCCTTATTTAAAAATAAATAGAACAAATCATTACTATAAATACGAAATCCTTTAAATTGTTTTCGTAAAGATTACTTTAACCTTTCTCCATTGTTATTTACAGATAAATTTTCTCCCAATTTTTCTGTTGGTAATGTGACTTGTAGAACTTATTTAATATCACTTAAAGATTGTCTTCACTTAAAAAAGAAATTAGAATATGATTATATTATATTATTTATTGATGGTTGAATCTCTTATGCTTTGTTTGAAATAGGAAGTGAAAATGAGGAAGTGAATTTGAGATGATTTGAAGGAAAAGTGTAAAAAAAGTTAAGATGTTTGGATTAAAGTAAATAGAATGGAAAGTGTACAAAAAATTTATGAAAGTTTGTCAATAATGTGAGGGATGTGATTGAAATTATATTTTTTTAATTGATAAAAATGTAAGTTTACAAATTTATCCTTATATTTAAAAATTATCAAGAAATTAATTTAACTTATTTATTTATAAATTATAATTATTTTTAATTAAATATTTATAATTATAAATATTTGATAAAAACTTATTTTTATATTAAATAACATTATTATTTTTATCTTTACTCTTTTGTAATTAATATAATTATTATATAAATTTATTTTTTATTTTTTAAAAATATTTTTTATTATTTTTTATATTTATAATTTATTATATATAAAATATAATAATTATGTTATTTAATAATAATATTTTTTTATAATTTTGATTATACTTTTTAATATTTAAATTATAAATTTATTTTAAATAAAAATAAAAATAATTTGAGTCTAAAATAAAAGAATAAAAAAGTAAATTAAAATTAATTAATTAAATAATATGCATGTATACAACTTTTTTCGCAAACTATGAAGAAAGTTTTGAAATAAATTTTTATTTTTTTTGTGTTTTTTAAATTTTTTTCTTTGGTTTTCTAACTATCTTGCTGCACAGTAAGTTATAGCTTTTCTTTGCTGAGAAACAAACAGTCTTAAAATCCAAATAAAGACAAATTTCTCGTTATAACAACCATTTATTATTATTTATTTTATGATTCAATATATATATGTATTATTTTAAATTTGGGAAAATCGGTCATAACTGATTAAGCATGTGATAAAAAGTATGTAGTAAAAATGACACTAGTGTCAAAAAATATAAAATTTAAGAATTGAATGAAAGTATGTTTCCCTCTAATCAATATATTTGTTAATTAGTGGTTTTTAATTAGTGGTCGTCCTTTAGGTGTTATGTTTTTTTTTAGAGATCACTGTGTGTCAGTCATAGGATATTGTCCTGACCAAATCTAACAACATTGGTGAAAATGAAAATTTTATTATTGAAATTTTGAGAGCTTAAGCAACTGAATCATTGAATTTGGGAACTTGTTTTTCCCCAATACTCTGAACCTTCTTGTCTCTCGAATAATCTTTCTAGTAATTAAAATTGTCCAACGTAAACATTTGAAGACAGACCTATAAATACGACACAACGTGGATTGCAAGTGACACTTAAATTGACGCTGACCGTGAGGTTAGGTCAAACTTCTCCTACCTCCACAAGATATCACATAGATAAAATTTCTCCTTCATAAAATAACACATATATAAAATTTCACCTCCATAAAGTAGCACAATGCAACATCATGAGAAACCAAAGGCAGATAGCTCAACCTGGGGAAAATAGTCACGCCCCAACTCTACAACAAATCATGAAACAACAGGAGAACATACAAGCCACAAGACGAGAAAAGGAGGCTCAGACAGAACAAGAGAAATTACACAAAAACTAAAAAGGTCAGGAACACAAGGAATTGCAAAAGACCAATGAGGAATTATAGTAGGCTATGCATAGATAGATGACCTGTCAAAGACAAGCCAACCCATATCTAATTCATCTTCAAGCGAACCCGTAACCTTTCTCCAAATAATCATGAACGAGTCGTTAAAGAACTACCTTAACCACTTTGTGACATTGGATTCGTCAACCAAATGAGAAGATTTTTGTAGATCTCTTTGTAAAAGGGCTCCATGTCAATCCTTTTAGTGAATCACTCATTCAAACACAAGAACCAATCTATGGCTGAAGTTCGAAGTAGGGTTTCATCCCATAACGAGGTCGATGAGGTGGTAAGAGGGAAGAGGTTAAAAGACAAGCAACAACTAACAAAGCATAAAGAAAACAGTTAGGAATGGAGAATGAAGAAGTAAGATGGCCAATAGTAGGGAAGACATGTTGATCGACAATATGTGCCTTACATGGCTCAATAACCAAGAGAAGAAAGAGAAATGCCCAAATGTCCATTTTTTATAGTCCTTTGAAAACAAATCCTTGCAAATTATGATATTTCCAGGAGATTACAATTCTCATAAAAGACACACCATCGAGATGCTTGACGTGAATTCCACTAAGCCCATGTCACGATACGGAGAGTTGTTATGCCTTAGCAACCCATTTCACCAAACTGGCAAAAAAAGGTCATTTACAACGTTATGAAGAGTTATCCTGAGAATCTAATCGCAATTCAAACACTTGTCTTCTAGCTATCACTAAACATGAGACATCTATACTCTGAGACTTCAACACAATATCATAAATGTTTGTCAGAGCGGGGTGACCAACTCTTGTCTACATTAGAACCATAACCGCTCATAAGTGTAACATCTTTATATTATATATATACCTTTGATTTTATTTTACATGCATATTCGTTTATTCCATGGAAAGAAATAGGAGTTTATTTTATCTACAAATCCTTCTTTTCTTATTCAATACTACTTTATTTTATATGGTTGGAGGAAACATATTAATCAGGGGGTTGATGTGAAGGGGGCATGTAAAAAGTAACCACCATTAGTCCCTTTAGAATAAATGTGACCTCCATATCTGAAACAAATGTGAAAGTCTAGTTCATCCAAAAGTAATTTGAATTATTAGAGAATTGTGTAATTTGGTGTCTCCATCTACTTATGCGATATTTTTAAATATATTTCTTTGTCATGCACCAAAAATAGAAAAGTGAGAACAAATATCATGTAAAACAATATCATACCAAAGCAATATATAAATCATCTTTTACAATTTCAGTAATATACTTTTATTTATTTAGTATTAGAAATATTTGAATTAATTTTTGTGGTGATCAATTGGGATAAATGAGTTTTACCATCATTCATAGAATAACAAGATGATTTCATCTTAAGCAATATTCACTCATTTAAATCTTCAAGATCAAACCTCCATCTACCATGTCTTCAAATCCTTATTTATTAATTGTCGTATTATATTTACATAATTTTTTTCCTTAAATTATTTCTATCATATTATTCATTTATTTGAATAAAACAAATAATTAAAATTATAATCAAGAAACTACATTTATATTAGTGGGATCACATAAAGGACAAATTGAATATAAAAAATAAAATAAAAAGTAAAAGTAAACTAATTATATTTGTAAATCATTGATTAATTTAGAATTATAAAAAATAGTTATATAAATCAGAATTATAAGAATATATAATTATTGAAAGATAAAAAAAAGTAGGTTTTTTTAAATCAATGTAAAAGAATGCAGGAGTTGTTATATAGTATATACGTACACTTGCTACTGATTTTTGGTGTTAAGGTCAGAGCATTCACACGAAACGAAACCCTCCCCTGGAGTCTGAACAGTTGTATTTGGATTTAGCCCAAAAGTTGAACGTGGAATAAGTATTGATTACAATTAGTTCCCTAAATTTGACTGTAGAGTTTTTCAAAACAAATAAAATAATTTGTTAAATCTTTTAATCAACCCACTCACTTTCAAAGGTTTGACAATTCATGAAATGCTTTTCTCTTTTTCATTCTAGTGACATCCAATTTAATATCAGTCAATAATTATGAAGCTCTTCAGTTTCGTCTAATTTCAAATTTAATTCATCAACATATTTTATCAAATTAATAAATGTTATACTATTTTATGAATAATCAGATCAATAAACTCATAATAAGAATAAATAGTTATGTGGTTTATCATTAAATTTTCCTAATTATCTGTCCCTTTGTTTTTTAGAAAATTATGTAATTTTTAAAAAGTTTGTTTTGAATAACAGTTTTAAAATGAAGAAAGCTCGTGTTTTTAAACACGATTTTGGTTTCGAAGCAACTTTATAATACTGCAATTGCATCTAGAAGCATGTTTTTCTTTATATTGGAATAGTATTTAGAACCACAATTTATATTTATGAATACTTTTTAAAAGCGAGTTTTTAAACATGTTTTAATTTTTTTTTTTAAATTTATGTTTTGTTGTTTTTTATAATATTTTATTTTTAATTTTTTATAAAATTATGCATGTAAACACATTTTCATTGTTTTTTAATTAAAATTCTGTTTTTGACTTTTTAATCCATTTATTGGTTTTTATTATTTAAAAATGTTATTTATTGCTATTTTTTAAAATTACATATAAACTGCACGATGGAAAAAAAATACAGTACATGGACAAACATGCTGGTTTATTAAACAGTGCAAAAATAGAATTTATAACTTTATGACAAACAAAAGACGAGTGCTATGTGTTTTTGTAAGTTAGCTTTTTTAAGCCATCATTTTTTTCCTGACATTTTTTCTTGAAGCATGTTGGAACTTAGGTAGCCTTCAATTGTATGTCCCAGTTCAAACCCCCAAATGTATACATATTAACATATATGCTTTTACAAAAGATAGACAGATAGTATAAGAATTTTTTTTCAAAGAGTTATGTATTTTTCTTTTATTTTTTACTTTTTAATTTATCAGTTTTATCTAACAAATTATTTTAACTTTTATATTAAGTAAAACTGAAGAGTAAAGGTGAAAAACAAATCTAAATAATTTTTTAATAACTTGATTTGTCCTCACACAAAAAAATACATGTAATTATTAAAAATATATTTGTACTTTTAGTTATTGAGAAGGTATTTTATAATATTATTTATAATTATTAATTATTAATTATTAAATTATTAGTTAATCTGAGTTTTTGAAAGAATGTAAAAAAATATTTATAACTTTTAGCCATTAAACTAACACAGAGGCAATTTTACATATTTTTTTAGCTGAACATTTTATGGTTAATATAACACTATTAGGTTTTTGTTTCCATACCATCAACTTTTGCCTGATTAAATAACACTGTTTATACATTACTTATTCCATTAATTAATTTGTCTTTGTTTATAATTTTTAAATCCATATTTTGTATGCTATATCTTCATTCTAGCATAGGAAATTTATAACAATATAACTTGAACTAGTAGATTTGTCTTTTGATATTTTTTTAATAAAATTTTGGTATTTATTATTTGATGGAGACATTAACTTTTGAATGTGGAAAAATATTGTATGGTGAGTATTCTTAGTATAATGTCCAAGACATGTAGCTGGTATAGCCCAAGGACACAAAATTGTTCTCATTCTGTCAACTAGTTAGATTGGTGGTAGGTATAACATCCTCCAAAATTTTACTGAAACAAGTGTAATTTGTGAGTTTGTTTGTTTTTATAAAAATGAGTAATTTTAATAAAAATTAGAAAAATGGATAAATAAAAGATTACAAAAATGGGAATACAATTTGTTTTTTTTTCTATATATAGAAGAAGCAGGATTTTTTTTTCCTTTTTTAATTTTATATATACACGACTTTTTATTATGTTTTATTTTTATTTATATTTCAAACTTATGTGTTGATGTTGCACTACTAGAAAATCATTAATTAAAAATTAATTTTAAAGATGAAGAACTAATAACTTTTATATTGATTAAATTAGATACTATTTTAGAGAATAATTTTTTTATTAATATCTAAATTAGTTTCTATTATTAATAAATAGTTTCTAAATTGGTATCTAATTAACTAGCTACATTTTAGTCACTAATTATTTAGATTCAAAAGTTGGTATCTAAAATCTTAGGGTTTAGGGTTTAGGGTTTAGGGTTTAGGGTTTAGGGTAGTATATAATTATAATATCAATTTAAAAATCACTTATCAATAATAGAAACTAATTTAGATATATACCAATAATTTTTTTAGTATGTAAAAAAGTATCTAATTTTATCAATATAGTAACTAATTATTTTTAGTATCTAATATTAATTTTTATTTAATAATTTTCTTATAGTGTTTACTTAATTATGAATATTAATATTAATTAAGTTAAGGATTTATTCTTATAATTAAAAATATTGACAAATACTTTTTATTGTGAACCTCACAGGGTTGAAGTTTAATTTCTATTGAAATCGCTTTGATTTATAAAAAAAATAAAATTGTAGTTAAATCCTTTCATTTGGTAAGAATTTTCAGAAAAAATAGAATAAATATCTTTATAATTTCAAATTAACTTATAACAAAATAAAAGATAAAAGTAATGTATATATTAAAAAAACAAAAATAAAATAAAATAAAAAGTCATACTTATAGGCATAACTTCTACATAAAACTTTTTTTTATAAGTGGTATAAAGAGAAAAGAATTCCAAAATTCATTTTCTTAAACACGACTTTAGAGAATAAAAATAATAATAGTAACAATACGTGAAAATTTATCAAATAAAAATTAATTTTAGATAAAAAGTTAATTAATTATTATATTAACTAAATTAGAGACCATTTTATAAACTAATTTTTTTTTTAGTTTCTAAATTAGTTTCTATTATTGTTAAATAGTTTCTAAATTAATATATAATTAGTTACTAAGGTTTTAACTAGAAATTATTTAAATTCTAAATTTAGTAGAAAAATTTGATTCCTAATTAGATATCAATTTAAAAACTATTTAACTATTATAATAGAAACTAATTTAAAAATTATTTTTTTATTTATAAAATAGTCTTTATATATAGAAATTAATTTTTTTATTTCTAAATTTGGTTTTTATTTAATAATTTCTTTTGTAATGTAACTTAAGATACCATTTCTTTTTTTTTTAAAAAAAAAAAACAGATACACCAAACACATCTTCTCCTTTCAAAATTGTAATATCGTGTACCACTTACTTATTTTTCTAACTTTTATAAAAAATTGTCCACAATGAAACACCATAGAGTATACTTGTTTTGTAAATTTTCCAACATCATCTCTCCCTTCTTCTAATAATATGTGAAGTATAATATTATAGTATTTTAATATCTATATTTTTATGATTAGTGTTATCAACTGATTGTTATATAGTCAATTTTCATAATTTCTTAAAGCATTATAGTTTAAAGTTTGATTTAAAGGGATTTTTCAATCTATTTTAATTTCTTTGTAAGGACTTCAATTTTAAATAATTTGTATATCTTTGTTTAAAATGGATCTTTAGCTGAATATTTATTATTATTTATCAACATAGCTAGACCTCATTGTTATCATTACATTAGTATTACATGGAATTTGGACAGAGTGATATTTTCATTACAAGAAAATTATTAAATAAAAACTAATTTTTATATATCAAAATAATTAGTTGCAATAGAAACTAAATTAGAGACTATTTTAGAAACTAAAAAAAAATGGGTTTCTAAATTAGTTTTTATTAGTGTGAAATAGTTTCTAAATTGGTATCTAATTAGCTAACAAGGTTTTAACTACCAATTATTTAGATTTTAAATTTGGTAGCAAAACCTTTAGTTGCTAATTAGATACCAATTTAGAAATCATTTAACAATAATAAAAACTAATTTAGAAACTAAAATTTATTTAGTCCCTAAAATGTTCTCTAATTTAGTCACTATAGCAACTAATTATTTTTTGTCTCTAAAATTGGTTTCTATTTCGTGATTTTCTTGTAGTGTTTTTCTGTCATTTATTCATAAAAACATTAGCATAATTTGTTACCATTTATTTCCTATATATCAAGTTTGATATTAAATATTTGAATGATAATAAAATCATATTTTTTTAATATATCATAAACAATTTTGTTTAAAGAAAAATAAAATAAAATGTGTATTATATTTTAATAAGTATTAATTAAAATATATTAAAATTAGAAATTAATATAATTTTTTCTTTAATTTTTTATGTAAATAAAAATTAATATAATAGTTTTATTAATATAATGTACTATGCTACTAATATTCTTTGTGTACAAAATAATAAATTTATAATTATAAAAAATGATATATAATATTTTTCTTTTAATATAAAAACTATGGATCATAAAACATTAAATATAAAAAAAATGTCATTATCTTACTTATACAATATTAAATATATTAGTTAATTGAATTATGCACTTAAAAATCTAACTATAAATCTTACTGAACATTTATATTTTTAGTACTAAATTAATCACAACAATAATTAATTAAATAACTAGCAAAATAGAAAAAAATTAAAAAAAAAACTAAAATAGGATAGAATACTTTTTGTAGAAATTTAAAGAATATTTAAATCACATATTTTATATTAGTTTTACTTTACAAAAGAATAGAAAAATAAAAGTGTAATGTCTTTTTACATTGCATGCAATTTTAATTGTTAGTTCTTAAAACATAAACATTTTATTAGTTCTCTCGCTTTATAGATCGAAATTCATGTTTCTAGTATTTAATTTTTTTATAATAATTTAATATTATAATATATAGAAAGTAAAACAATTTTTTTGAGTAAAATAAATAATATTAAAAGTAAATTATTACATGAAAAGGTAAAAACAATATATAATTATTTTATTTACATTAAATCATAAATATATCACTTAATTAAGTTACATAAGTAATATACACTACAAGAAAATCATTAAATAAAAATAAATTTTAAAAATAAAAAATAATTAGTTATTATATTGACTAAATTATATATAATTTTATAGATTAAAAAAATGATTGATTTTTAAATTAGTCTTTTTATTGATAAATAGTTTCTAAATTGGTATCTAGGTTTTTCTACCAAATTTAAAATTTAAATAATTGGTAGTTAAAACCTTTGTAGCTAATTAGATATCAATTTAAAAAATATTTATTAATAATAGAAACTAATTTAAAAACCAATATTTTTTTAATTTTTTAAATGATAAATAATTTAGTTAATATAATAACTAATTATTTTTAATCTCTGAAATTTGTTTTTATTTAATAATTTTTTCATAGTAATAATTATAAAATTCAGTCAACCATACAATTTTAACATTCCTTCTTTGTTCCAATCAACCAAATGAAGTTAATTTATTATTTTTTTCCTGATTTATGTGTAATAATGCTTATTATTATCCTTATGATATTTTTGCCCCAAATAGAGAGCCAGTGCCCTTTTTGTTCAATTCTCCCATTTGATTGTTCATATGAGATGTCTTAATCTTTTGACATGCAGATGTGAAAATTGTGGAACACTTTATTTCAATTTTATTACGGGATTTGTTTTTGCTAATTGGGCTTGGGCTTGGAACGAGCAGTTGAATCTGCTGACAACAGAAGAAATTTAACAAGCCTTTTCTTCCTGCACTCCATGGTTTTCTTCCTACAACCCCACAATTTTAAATATATCAAAATTGACCTTGACCTATTATCTGAAAATTTTATGGTATTTTGATGACATACTATTCATTATTTATTTCAGACATCAGATAATGGAAGTGGTGCTCCATCACCTAATCAAGTAATAAGATCAAGTGTTGGAAGCAAAATTGATTAGGGATGTGTTTTTTAATTTTAAACTTGATTAGGGATGTATGAACTTTTGAACAATTATGTGATGTAATTTTAAACTTGATTAGGGATGTATGAACTTTTTATGTGTTTTAACTTTCAATTATGTATAAACTTTTGAACAATATCATGTGTGCTTTAATTCTCAATGAAATGAATGAATGATTATAACTTTATACATTATTTTATTTTATTATGAAAATATATTATATTTAGGTTAATTGCATAAAACATATTATAAAAAAGATTATAAAAAAGTGGTGATTAAATTTTATTTATTCATAATTTAAATTACGTCATTTAAAAATGCGACTACTTACTTATATTATGATGTCAAAATCTTCTTCAATAAATTAAATTGCGACAGTTATAACTGACACTACTTACATATAAAAATGTCACTACTTACATATAAAAACCGCCACTACTTACACTATGTTTAAAGTGGCGGGTGTTGTAGCGAGCGTAAAACCACCACAATAAACTTTGTGACGGCCAGTTCTATGACGGTTTGGCAAACCACCACAAGTATATATTGTGACGGTTATAAACGCCAATTTATACGAAAATAACCGTCACAATATACACTTTTTTTTTGTAGTGATATCACATTAACAATGAACAAGTATCATATTACAACATATTTACTTACCACACCATTCCATAATTGCATGGCCACATGGTCTTCATAACCTGTCAACAATGTCCCATCCAGTGGACCTCCGGGATAACCTTCACCTTCTACTTCAGGTGCGCCTTCATCCTCCACCTCCATTTGGGGTTCAGTTTCAACATGTTATGCATCTTTATGTTCAACATGTTCTTCATCTTCATTAACATGTCTTCTTCTTCTTCTTCTAAGAGAGGTTGTGGGACGTAGACGATCACCTTGTGAACCTTCTCCCTTAGTCTTCATCATTTTTTTTCAATTACACCATTCAAGTTAAACCAAATTATAAACTAATGAATGAGTCCATACTCACCCAGTCCCACAACTCCTCTAGTTTGAGATTGAGTCAACACAAACACGAAATAACAAATTAGTATTCTGGAACCACAAATCCAGAACAATCCCAGAACCACAAATCCGCAACATTCTTGGAACCACAAATCCAAGATTTTATCGGAAACTTAAATTCGGAATTTTACTGGATTGGAGAAGCCAAAATTCATCCATATTCTATAATCTGAAAGTTTACCAGATTCTACAAGCTGGAAGGTGAATAAGAAATGACGGAAACAAAAATCCATAAAAAAATGGATTTACATATCCAAAAGCAAAATATTTACTTATCTTTGTCAAGACACTCTAAATCACCAAGAGATGTGTGAGATTGAGAGAAGAATGCATTTTTTTTAATTTGGAGGTGCCACTGCAAGAAGGAGACTAGGCGGCTGTGCAAGAAGAAAACAACTCTGCGTTTCTGGGTTTTTATTAGGTTAGGATATTTTTGGAATTTTAAAAACTAATAAGGGCGATTTAGTCTTTACATAAGAGTGTGGGGATGGAGGAAGATAAACGTGGGGTGCAGAAGAAACTGTCAATTTAACATTGTTCTAGTAATGCTTTTATTTGGGCCAACGCATTGGGTCACCATACTGTCTTTTGATAATTGCTTCCTGCACCATATCACTACATCCAATTACAGAGGAAAGACGAAAGTACCCTTAAGAAATGGGGTACATTTTACATTCTGGATTTTCGTTTTCAGAATACTATAATCTCTTCGGGAATGTATTATTTTAAATTCCATATTTTGTTATCTTTAATGGAGTTTTGATTTTTTTTTCTGAATTTTTATATCCAAAACACAATAATCTCTTTCGGATTTATTTTTTGGAAAACATAATTTTTATTTCCATTTTTTATTTTTGGAATAAAGGTATTTTCAGAATATTTTAAATTGTACTGTACACATTAAAAAATGTTGGGTGCAGGCATTGCCCCTGTCTTTTTGGTGGAAAAATTGCCAGCTGAGCACCTATGCAACTGGCGTTGAGCATTTCGTCCAATATCTCCATACATTTCTTATGAAACTTATAAACATAAAAAAATCTTATTTTTCTCTTCCTTTTTGAATTGTATGAAAGTTAAGGTATCTTTTAGACTATAATACATAATTCAAAATGACTTATATCATTTTAGTTATCTTTTTCAATAATACTTTCACTGACAAAAAAAAACTGTCACCAATAACAAATTTCTCGTCAATAATATTACTATCTTTCTCGTTTGTACAACTGTAAATAAGGAGGTCATGAGAATCGAACGCTAGCTCTTCAATAATTATTGCACTGAGAAAAAAATGTCACTAATATCGAATTTCTCGCAAATAATATCACTATCTTTCTCGCTGTCACAACTTTCAATAAAAAGTCACAAAAACTGAATGTTAACTCAATCATCACTTATTTACTTTTGGATTGCAATTTAAAGTAAAAAATAAATTTAAATTTATGATGTAAAAGATACTTTTAATTTAACTTTCAGATTTTATATTTCGAAAAAAAAAGTTATATTTATAATGGTGCAGAAGAAATGCAGAGGTGCAGGAAGAAATGATGTTGGTGTCTAATGAGCGGGTGTAGAGGCCCAGTCTGTTTTTAAACAGGTTTAAACCAATAATATTTTTCCTCATTTAGTAACTAATTATCACCATTAAAAATAGTTCTATTTCAACATGAAAAATACATTTATCTTTGAGATTAAGATTTCAAAGCTTAACATGCAAATCATTTAAATACTACCTTCAAAATTTAAAATGCTTTGGTGGTTTTATTTACTGTTCAGTTTCCTATCTTCTACTTTCAACCGCCATTTAGATATTACATTATATTATATTATATATTTTTTTTGTCTATAAAAGCATTATTGTTCCGATATATTTTGTCATGTAATTATACCGTCTCGGGACGTTGACCAAAAGTAAAAGTCAAAGTCAACACGTGGTGGGACCGCTCGAGGGTCCCAAAAAAGGGAAAGGAAGTCAACAGGTTGATCGCTTGAGGCATCGTCAGGTTAGGGCGTCGCCGCGAAGGCGTCGCCCAAGAAAGGCGTCGCCAGGTAAAGGCATCACCAAAATAAGACATAGCCGAGTCAAGACATCACAAGGAGGACTCGGGCCTCCTTGACAACTCAGAATGATGACAAAGAGAAGGAAAAAGGTGGCTTCAAGGCCATAGTTCTAGTACTAGTAGGGAGTAACCTAACTCGTGAAGTACCCACGCCACCGCTGGAAAACCCTGGGACAGATACGACCCATGAGGGGGCCACGCCCAGGGGAGAACCACGTGCATGGTACGAGAGAAAGGTAAATACACTATCAAGGTGAGTGACTAGGAGTTGGGGCGCATGAGTTGGCACCCAGAAAGTCACCCCCTTTGCGACAAGTGCACTTCGAGAAAGGAGGGTTTGCACGATGGATTAACCCTAAGTGGGGTTACGGCGCTGTAGGGCCCTCCGCGAAGAGACGCGATCAAGTCAGAAGAACACGTGACAATAAGCGCTAAAAACATCAAGGCTTTCCTAAAAGTTCGCTAAGGTATGCGTTAAATCAGTTAAGATTCGAACGTTCCAAGGAATATTTTTATACGCTTTCAATGCGCTTTAAATGCAAAAGGTGTATAAAAGGGGGCCTTGGGACATTTAAAAGGGATCCGAGTTTTGACCTAATTCTCGCAGTTTTACACAGAACACAAACCCTAGTTGTTTTCACTGCGCACCCACTATGTGCACAAGACGATTAGGGCAACACAATTTTAGTCACTCGATTATTTCTGACCACCTTCAGAGCATTCGTTTACGGTGTTCCGATACGGAGGTGCGTCACCTTTGATGTTTCTCGCTAGCTGACTTGATCGTCGGAGTGCAAACGGTCGCGAGGGCACCCCTTTGTTCACTTCTTTTCAGGTATTCACAAACGGAGCAGAACGAAGGTGCCCTAGCTCGTAAGGACAAGCCTCGCATAAAGACAACCCAGATCAACCATATATATATATATATTTTGTAAAATAATTTTATGAATTTTCTATATAAAAAAAAATGGTTAAAAATGCATTTTTTTTGTTGTATATTTTTTGTAAAATTAAATGAAATATAAAAAATCTACTAGTGAATGAGGATTAATATTATTTAGTTCTTTTGGTATAAAATATTTTGTATGTCAAAGGATTTTAATTTACATTTTTAACTTGCTTATGTGAAACTGAGTATAAATTGGACAGTGTGAGAGCATTAGGTAAATGGGAAAAGAAAGGAGAATGAGTAAAAGAAATGTGGAACACGAGTTTTAATTATAGTTTAGTAATATAATTGTCTAAGCTTTTTATTGGTACAACGACCAACATTTCGAACCCATATAAGTACATCTCCGAATAAGACATTTTTAATAATAGTTTCTAAAATGAATAAATAAATATTCTCTCCTTCAATTTATTTTATTTTATTGATGCGAACAAAATTAAGTATTTAATTTTTTATTTTATTTTATCCATCTTACAATTCTTAAGAGGAAAATTTGGTTTTACTTTTAGTGGGAGCTGTTTGAGTTAGTTATGTTTTCATGATCTAATATGATGGTAGAGGGAGGAGACATTCAACCTATTAAATTATCACTAAATTAATCTAAATATATTTAATGTACAACATCCTAAGAAAATATGTATGAATTTATAAAATAAAATAACAACTATGCCTCGAGACTATATTTTTAAACTTCAATTCATTCTTAATTAAAAATTGTTCACGTCGATCCTTCAAACTAAACTTAAATTTGTTTAATATATATATGAAATCAATATTGTTAAATGTGTCAAGTAAGATCTTAATTATCGTAACATCATCTTGTAATACAAAATCTGTACAATATTTCCGAAAAACCAATACAATATTAAAACTATACAATTTCAACAACGAAATGCTAAATTTATGCCATTAAAAGTTGAAGTTCAAAATTACATCTATGTTGTTTTTCATAGAAAGTGTTGTAAAACAAAATCGGATATAGCAAAATAAAAATATAAAATAGAGTGTGCAAAACCGAAAAAAAAATATACGCATAAATCCTTTTCGGTGTTTCTGTTGGAGGAGATATCGGAAGCAAGAGCGCACCGGAGACTGGTTCTTAGGGTTCCGTTGCTGCGCGATTTGTGGAAACTCTCATGTATGGGATCCTCTTCTACACTCACGATCGTTGCAAAGGCAGGTGCTCCGTGCGCAAGACTCAGACCTTCGAAGACTCAACCGTTCTTCACTGGATGTTGGGCCGTTGGAGTGAGGAGTAGTGCTGCCAGGGACAGGATTAGGGTTGTGGCGGTTTTGAGGCCGTTACTCCTTTTCTCTATATAAAGAGAGGTCCATCCTCTTCATTGACACATCTCACTCATTCACCTTCTTCAACTCCTTCACCCAACACCACCGTGAAACCCTTCTTCTTCCTATCATCTTTTCACTTTTTCTCTTTCTCTCTCATCATTTAAAATTACTTTATTATAAGATTTATGGGTTTATTGGATTATTACTCTTTTAAGAGTAACTTGCTAGTTCTGATCCTCGGAAATCTCCAGGAAGTTCCAGTTGTACCCTAGGGGACTTGCGCAATATACCACGGATAAGTCCTTACGGATAGTGATTACTCACGCCTCACGAAATCAATTTTGCTTGTTTTAAAGCCTAATTTACTACAATCGTAAGGACTTATGGCTGACAAGACGGATAAAACCAACAACGCTGCTCCAGAAACGTCAAACACCATTTCCGTAACTGTACCGACCAGGTAGTCGGGAGTGATGACGTGGCAGCAAGAGATAAAATAGGCGTGTTAAGCGGAACACCTGGCTGGCAGAAGGGAAGCACATCGGGGAGTTCGTGTAGTCGCCAGTCGTTAAGTTGGCGTGCTCCGACCTCTAGCATATCTAAACCGGCGGTCACCAGGCTTGTGTTGTCGTCGCCGTATGCGAGATTGGGCGACCAAGTGATCATAGATCGCCGAGAGGAGGACATCGCCGAAAGATCAGGAAAGCTTGTTCAAGGCTTTCAAGGAGCATGAGTGCGAAGGATGAAGTTTTCAGATGATCATTCCCTAGCTAGCCAGAGGTTGAGGTCAGGGAACAGCTTACCAAGACATGCACGGTGAAGAAAGTGAAGCAGATCATGATGGCGGCCGGCGAGACCACAGAGAAGGTGTGCATGGTGACACCCCGCACTTGCTACATAGAAGAGATCGCACTCCAAGGCAGCTATACACCGAGTTACTCCTTGCATGGGTAACTTAGTCGAAACAGCCTGAAGAGTAAGAAGTGACGCTCAAGTAGAGGACGCTCCAGATGGTGACACGTGTACATCTGGATGCGAGCCACGTGTCCAGAGGTGTAACTGTCAGGAGAGAGAATGTGCACAGGTATATAAGGGATTCTAACGAACTTCTGAGGTACGCGCGTTTAGAACACTTTTTTACGCTTGAGAATACTTGAGTACGCTGAGAGAGTTTTTGCACGGTTCCTTGAGTCCTTAGTTTTCTCTCTTAGAGTTTTTGGTGGTTCCGTCACTGACTTGAGCGTCAGAGCGCGATCGGCCGCAGCGGCGCCACTCTGTCTTTTGCAGGTTCTTGAGGTGAATCGAGGAGTGAAGGACGGAAGCTAGCGTGGTGCAAAGCCGATCCAGAGGAAGACACCTTTGACGAGACAAGGCTCTTGCGCTCTGGTCAACAGGCAGGATCATCAGGCGCCCACCGTGGGGCCGTGTAAAACCTGTTCCCATCCACAACGTCAAGTTCTTGAGGTTTCTGTAGTTTCCGCGTGGTTGTGTGCTGGTGCAACCATTTTTCACCGTTCGTTCGAGTTCTTGTTCGGTGAAGTCGAGTTTTCCACTGTTCGTTCGAATTTTTGTTCGGTGAATTCGAGTTTTCTGCCGTTCGTTTGGGTTTTAATCGATAGTCTGAAGTTTGCCACCGTTCGTTCGAGCTTTCGATCGTTCTCTTGAGGTTTCTTGCTGTTTGTGTGGTTTTCAATCGGTTGGTTCGAAGTTTTACCGTTCGTTCGCGTTTCTGATCGGTGAATCGGGAGTTTTGCTGGAGAAGTGGTAGGTTCGTGGTGAGGTTGCTAGTTTCTGTGAAGGTTTGGACGTCCGAATCTATCGGCGTGCAGTTGTGGTGGCGTTTGAGGAAGTTCTTGGGAGTTTGGAAGTTTCGGATCGGTTGACTGCTGGATTGATCGTTTGCTGGAGAAGGTTTTGCTCGTTGAAGTGTGGTTTGCTGAGTTTTCATGAGAAAGATGAGAAGCAACCATTCAAGTCCCGTTGTGCCAGTTGCTACAGAAGGCGCCATGACCATGACGCAGATGGTGGAGATCATGCGCGCACTGCAGGCGAATGTGGAGGCCTCGCGCATAGAGCAAGCGAAGATGCATGAAGACCTGGTCGCCTATCGGGCCAGGAATGAAGAGCTCAGCAAAGTAACTGAGGAGTTGCGTCAAGCTCTTCAGGAGCAGAGAGGACGCCCATCTGTTGAAGAGGTCGCGCCGTCGTCATCGCCGCGCGTTTTCCCTATGCCGTTTGCTCGGGCGATCACCGACACGCCTATTCCTGCGAGCGTAGTACCAATGAAAGCTTCTTTCACCGGCGTGGAGGACCCTGAGGCACATCTCACCACGTTCCACACGCAGATGATGCTGTCAGGAGGCTCAGATGCTGTATACTGCAAGATGTTTGTGGGCACGCTCCAGGGAACAGCGCTGGAATGGTTTGTGAGCTTGCCTATAGGTCACATAACAAACTTTCAGCAGTTTTCGAAGCTTTTCGTCAAGCAGTACATTGTGAACAAGGCGCCACCTAGGGTGTCTTATGACCTGTTCGACATAAGGCAATACCAGGGAGAGTCCCTCAGGGACTATCTGAATCGTTTTGGAGCACAGATGGTCCGCTCGCCTGCTAAAGACGAGGAGATGCTGGTATACGCCTTCAAAAAGGGCGTGCTGCCGGGACCTTTCTGTGAGGCGCTGATTAGGCTCACCCCGCCACATTTGCTGAGGTTAGGCGACTTGCGGTGGCCCACATCGCCGATGAGAGTGAGGTCGCCGAGAAGAGAGGGAGCGTGGCCCCTGCTAGGCCACGTGCCCAGACGAGAATCCAGCCGCAGAGGGTGCTGGAGACGATAGCGGCTAGGAAGGATCAGAGGACTCGCCATCCTTATGATCCCAAGAGAAACAAGGGAAGGGGCCCAGGGAGTACAATCGCCTACCAAAGCACAAGTTTGTCATGGGGTTGGCGGATCTGATCGCCATTCCCAACATAGCAGCTAGGCTTAAGGCGCCTGAGAAAGTGGACGACAAGGTGTTAGGACCAAAACCAGACGCCTGGTGTGAGTTCCACCAAAGTTTTGGTCACACCGTTGATTCGTGTTTGGCCCTGGGATACCAGCTCGACGACCTGGTCAAGAGCGGTTTCTTGAATGATTACCTGCTGGACAGGAGGACGGGGGGTGCGTCGAGCTCCCAGCCGGCGAGTGGTGAGGGTCAGCAGCATGAGATGCCAACCCACGGCGAGATCCACACCATCGCTGGAGGTTTCTTGGGTGGTGGATGCACTGCATCACAGAGGAAGAAATATGCAAGGTTTGTGATGACGGTGGACATGTTCGAGGACCACTCGCCAGATGTGGATATCACGTTCACAAAGGAGGATCTCAGGGACGTTGTGCCTCACGACAACGATCCCATAGTCATCTCACTCGTCACAGCGGGAAGGAAAGTCCACCGGGTGTTAGTGGACCAAGGAAGCTCGGCAGATGTAATGTTCTGGCCGACTTTTACACAGTTGCAACTACCCCTTGACCAGCTAAGACCCTATGGAGGGTGTTTGTTTGGGTTCGCTAGCGATCAGGTGGAGGTCAGGGGGTACATCGAGCTAAGAACAACGTTCACGAATGAGGTGGCCTCGAGGACGGAGAAAATCAAGTACCTTGTTGTGAATGCCCCCTCAACATATAACATTATGTTGGAGAGACCAACCCTCAACAGAATAGGAGTTGTGCCCTCAACTAGGCACACGAAGGTGAAGTTACCATCGATGGAGGGGGTGGTGATCACCATCAGATCTGACCAGAAGGAGACGAAAAAATGCTATGAGAATAGCCTCAAGAATAGGAGGTCAGTAAGTTACATCACCACGGCACCGCCTCCTGGTGTGAAGCCCAAGCCAACTGAATGGCGAGTTGTTGATGCGGTGATAGAAGAGGCCGCCGGAGGCGATGTCACCATGGTGGAGGCTGAGGTTGAGGGAGAGAGCGCCGGACGGGAGGAAGAGGCGAGGAACCGCCCAGAGGAAGCGAGGGAATTGGGAATCGCCAAGGCAGTGATCGCCAGGGAAGCCAGACCCAAACTCGTCGAGGAATGGCTCGAAAGGGAGATCGGGGGAAAGGTCTTCAAGCTGGGAAGATCTTTGGAGGCTGAGCTCCAAGACCAGATCGCCAAGGTGATAGAACGGCATCTGGATGCTTTTGCATGGTCTGCTTCAGACATGCCGGGAATTGACCCCGATTTCTTGTGTCACCATTTGGTAATGGACACACAAGTTAGACCAGTGCGGCAGAGAAGAAGGAAATTCAACGAGGAGAGGAGGCAGGCGATCAGGGACGAAACACAGAAGCTCCTCGCCGCAGGCCATATAAGGGAAGTCCAGTACCCTGAGTGGTTGGTTAATGTCGTGCTGGTGAAGAAAAGAAATGGGAAGTGGCGCATGTGCGTCGACTTCACTGACCTGAACAAGGCTTGCCTAAAGGATTCATACCCTTTGCCAAGCATAGATGCCTTGATCGACAGTGCAGCAGGGTGCAAGTTGCTGAGCTTTCTGGATGCCTTCTCGGGGTATAATCAGATAAAGATGCATCCCATGGATGAAGAGAAAACTGCATTCATGACTGAGAGGTCATGCTACTGTTACGAGGTGATGCCCTTTGGGCTGAAGAATGCGGGGGCCACGTACCAAAGATTGATGGATAAGGTACTTGCACCAATGTTGGGAAGGAATGTGCAAGCGTACATAGATGATATGGTCGTGATCTCGCCAGAAAAGAGCAAGCACGTTGCGGATCTGGAGGAGTTGTTCACCACAATCGCCAAGTTTAGATTAAAGCTGAACCTCGAGAAGTGCATTTTTGGCATGGAGGCAGGGAAGTTCTTGGGATTCCTCTTAACTGAAAGAGGAATAGAGGCGAATCCTGATAAGTGTGCTGCCATTTTGGCGATGAGGAGCCCGGCTACCGTGAAGGAGGTATAGCAGCTTACAGGTCGGATGGCCGCCCTGTCTCGTTTTGTATCAGCCAGCGGAGAGAAAGGCCATTTGTATTTCTAGTGTTTGAGGCGAAACAACAAGTTTGTCTGGTCGAAGGAGTGTGAAGAAGCCTTCGTGAAGCTTAAAGAGTACTTGGCAAGCCCGTCGGTTTTGTGTAAACCCTTGGTAGGAACCCCTCTCAGGTTGTATTTTGATGTAACTGAGAGGGCGGTGAGTGCGGTTCTCGCCCAAGATCAAGACCAGGCTTAAAAGCCTATTTATTTCGTCAGCAAGGTGTTGCAGGGCCCGGAGGTGAGGTATCAGGCCTTGGAGAAAGCTGCACTGGCTGTAGTATTTTCAGCGAGGAGGTTGCGCCACTATTTTCACAGTTTTACAGTCCTGGTGATGACCGACTTGCCCATCCAGAAGGTCCTGAAGAAGCCTGACGTAGCTGGGAGAATGGTGAAGTGGGCGGTGGGACTATCGGAGTTCGACATCAAGTATGAGCCCCGAGGTCCGATCAAGGGGCAGATTTTCGCCGATTTTGTGGTCGGGCTCTCGTCAGAAGCAACACGAGTTGAAGGGGATGATTTTCGTTGGGTGCTCTCGGTGGACGGATCGTCAAACCAGCAGGGTAGCGGTGCTGGAGTCATTCTAGAAGGGCCCAACGGCGTGCTGATAGAACAATCCCTGAGGTTTGCCTTCAAAGCCAGCAACAATCAAGCAGAGTATGAGGCGTTGATCGCCGGAATCCTGCTGGCCAAGGAGATGGGAGCTAGGGTGCTGATGGCTAAGAGTGACTCGTTATTAGTCACGGGACAAGTAACAGGCGAGTTCCAGCCCAAGGATCCACAAATGGCGGCTCACTTGGAGTATGTGCAGGAGTTGAAGAGTTCCTCTGTCTCGTTTGAAGTGGTGCATGTGCCCAGAGAGCAGAATGCCCGAGCAGACTTGCTAGCCAAGCTCGCCAGTTCGGGCAAGGGGGGTAGACAGAGGACAGTGATCCAAGAAACTCTGAAGACGCCTAGAGCATTTGTGGCAGACCACCTGGTTCTTCAGATAAGCAAGTCGACGGAGAAAGCGGCGAGGAGTTACAGGTCCTTGACTCAGGAGACCTTGAGGTCGCCGCGAATAAGAGCATGTCGTGGGGAGAGGGTGAACATGACGCAAGTTTGTGCCACGCATAAGCCAGACACTTGGATAACCCAGTACCAGCGCTGCCTGGCAAATGGCCTTCTCCCGCTGGATCCGACAGAGGCTAGAAAGATAAAGAAGAACTCCAGCAAGTTTACCATGATTGATGGCGAGTTATACAGGTTTGGGTTCACACACCCCCTCCTGGAATGTGTGCACGGGGAAAAATGTACAAGAATCATGGCCGAGCTCCATGAAGGGATATGTGGAAGCCATGTCGGGGGTCGAGCTCTGGCTGCAAGAACTCTCCGTGCAGGCTATTACTGGCCAACAACGAGGGAGGACTGCAAGAAGTATGCGCAGTGTTGCAAGCAATGCCAGCAGCACGCCGATTGGCACAAAGCGCCTCCAGAAGAGTTAAAGTCAATTTACAACCCTTGGTCGTTTCATACGTGGGGAATTAACATTCTGGGACCTTTCCCATTGGCGATCAGGCAGATGAAGTACTTGGTGGTGGCGATTGAATACTTCACCAAGTGGATCGAAGCAGAACCAGTAGCCCAGATCACCGCACACAAGATTGAGAGCTTTGTATGGAAGAACATCGTGTGCCGGTTTGGTGTGCCTAAGCGCCTGGTGTCGGACAATGGAACTCAGTTTGCAAGTCACCTACTGAAGAAGCTGTGCGAAGAGGTGAGAATTCAGCAGGTGTTTGCATCCGTCGAGCACCCTCAGACAAACGGCCGAGTAGAGTCCGCCAATCGGGTGTTGCTAAGAGAATTGAAGAGAAGGTTAGAGAAAGCCAAGGGATCATGGGCTGAGGAGGTACCCCGCATAGTTTGGGCGTACCATACCACCGAGCAGTCAGGAACTCATGAGACCCCGTTCAGCTTTGTCTATGGATGTGATGCAATGATTCCAGTGGAAATCCAGGAGAGCTCGCCGAGATTCCAGAACTTTGTAGCGGAAGACTCAAACGAAGAGAGAAGGTTGAATCTGGATTTACTGGATGAGGTCTAGGAGGAGACGAGAGTAAAGGTTGAGGCAGTGAAAAGGAGGATTGAACGAAGGTATAACTCGAAGGTGATGCCAAGACAGTTTAAAGAAGGCGACCTGGTGATGAGGAAGGCCCACCGGTACGAGATGGAAAACAAGTTATCGCCTAAGTGGACAGGACCGTTCAGAATAACCGAGGCGCTCGGGAACGGCGCCTACCGCTTAGAGACATTGGAAGGAGGGGCGATTCCTCGCACTTGGAACGCCACACACCTCAAGTTATATTACAGTTAAAGCTTTGTTAGTAAAAACGAACATAAAGAGATTTGCAAGCTTTCTGTCAAAACAGTTTGAAGGGGGCACTCTTTTTTTCCTAAGGAGGGTTTTTAATGAGGCCACCCAATAAAGAAAAGTTTTCAAAGTTTAGAGTTTCTAAGATTGCATGCTTGTTGTTTCGAAAGTTTTAGAAAAAGACCTTATCACTCGTACGTGATTCAAGGCAAGTTTGAAGTTATGCTGCATGCTTTCTAAGAAAAAGTTTTAAAGTCCCCATCGCTTTTCGGCGATTGGCGGCATCAGTTAAAGTTTTGAAGTCCTCATCGCCTTTCGGCGATCGGAGGCATCAGCAACGTCTAAAGACCTCAGCGCTCTCGTGCGTTTGGAGGCGAGAAAAGAAAGACCTCCTCGCCCTCGTGCGAATGTAGGCGAGAAAGAGTAAAAGACCTCCTTGCCCTCGTGCGAGTGCAGGCGAGAAAGAGAAAAAGTCCTCAGTGCATCCAGGGGGAAGGAGATGTACACCCTGAGCAAGTTGAGGCACTAGAAAAAGTCCTTCTCGTCGCCGAGCGAGTTCAGGCCAGAAAAAGTCCTTCTCGCCGTCGAGCGAGTTCAGGTGAGAAAAAGTCCTTCTCACCTCAAAGTGAGTTTAGGCAAGATGAACTGAAAGGTCAGGGGTGTTCGTGACCTTAAACGACGGGAAAGGAAGGGAAACGCCTTTCCCCCTTTAAGTGAAACATCAATATTGACTTAGTAAGACCATTGAAGACTTCCACGCTTGTAGGCGGTGTGAAGGCAGATAAAATACTTCTTGTCTTGAACGAGTTCAGGTATGGCGTGAAGGGTGGAAAAAGTTTTAAAAGATGGCTAAGGTAGGTTCAAAAAGAACGCCTCGCTATCCGGCTTATTGTTCTGAAACTCAAGGAGGTAGAGAAGGATCCGAAAGGCGCCTCTACCCCCCAGATGAGGGTACAAAAGCCAAGAGATGGAAGCAAAGAGAGCTTACATCGCCGGAACCTTATGGCGATCAGAAGAATTCCAGGCGATGACAGGAGTAAAGGCTAACCTTGCCGGGCAGATCAGGTAAACTGTATTGTGATACCAGTTTAAGTTAAAGCCTGCTGCCTAGTAAGTAACTAATTGCCTTAAGTTTGCAAGTTCTGTTAAATGTCATCGCTTGAAGGTTAATAAGTTGCTCAAGTCTTACTTCGAGTTAACAGTTCGATAAATTGTTATAAGATTAACGATTTGCTAAAGTTCAAAGCGGTGAGTGAACAGTTGATCCCGGAGTATCGCTGGGTTGATTTGTTTAAGCAAGTTTCACCAAGTAAGTTGATCAGCCATACAACGAGTAAGAAAGCAGATGAAGGTGCAAAAAGCAGAAGGAGTTACGTAAAGCAATGTCAGTTCAAATACATAAGAAGAAAAATTGCACGTAAAGTTTTTACTAAACAGAAATAAGCGCCAAGTTTTCAAAGAGCAAAGTGATGGAGGGAGACAATTAATCTTCAGAGGGAACGATCTTCCCATTCACCACTTCGTTGCATATTGATACCATGGAGAGATCGAGCTCGGGATATTGGCACGAGACTTGCTCCAAAGCGGCGTTGAACCCGGCGGCAAGTACTTGGGCGGAGTTTTTCTCAAGCTCTTCGGTTTGTTTCTCCAGCTCGTCAGTTTGTTTCTTCAGCTCTTCAGTTTCCCCGCGAGCTTGAGCAAGATCTTCAGCAACCTTTTTGCCTTCGTCCCGCGCCTGGGCCAGTTCTGCAACGATCTCCTTGTTTTCCTCTTGAGCCTTGGCGAGCTCAGCCACGGTGTCATCCCTCTCCTTCTCGACTTTCCCGAGGAGCACCTCCCGATCTGCTAATCTTTTTTCAAGGTTCTCCACCTTGGCCGTATCTGCTTTCATTGATGCCTCCAAGTTGGCCACCTTGAGCCTGTAGGGTACCAGCTTACTCTCCAACTCAATTTTCTCTTGAGCTAGGAGGTGCAGTTTTTGGCGCAGGTCGGAGGCCTCCTTTCGTGCGCCCCTTAGCTCAGCGTTCAAGTCGTCCTCCACCCTTGAGTGATCAATTTCTGCCACCATCAGGTTGCAAGACAGTTTTTCCGCCTCAATCCTTGTCCGGCGGTTCTCCTCATGGAGCGCTAAGTTCTCATCCCGAAGCCTTTTGTTGGACTCCTCCACAGCTTTTGTTACGATTAAGGGGAGATCCTCTCCATCATTTTCAGCTTGGCCGTGAAGGGCCCCAAGGCCTCGTCGACAAAACAGGGGCAACTTGAGGTTATTGCCGGTGGAGGTGCTGGAGGAGCTTGGTGCTGACTTTCACCACCACCCTCTTGAGTTTGTAGGGCGAGGGGGGCTTCTTGGTGTGGTGGTGAAGTCGGAGATTCTGTTATCAGGATTGGCGAGTTATGGCCACCCTCATCTCCTTCTGGTGCAGCCCCAGCGATAGAGGTGGTTGAAGGAGGACCCTCTCCAGCAGATACAAATGGCGTGGAGGCGCTTGGAGGATTCTCAATGAAATTAGGCTCGCTGCCTTCAACCACAGACGGCCAAGGGAGTTGCTTGGACTGGTGGTGTTGGAGCTGGAGGAGAGGGCAGCGTTGGCGTTGGGAGAGCGGGTGGTGAAGAGGGCGCCACCCTTGTTCTTTTGGTGACAAGGCCGTCTTCAGTCGCCTCGTCATCCTCTTCATCCTCTTTAACCACCTGGGGGGCTTTCCTTTTGGTCTTCCTCAAGATAAGTTTCTTCCTCTGAGGGGCGGGCAGTACCCCAAAAGAAGTCGCACCCTGAGGAGGAGTCTTGCCTTGGGCGACGGCGATCTCCATTACCGAGTTGGACACGGTTTGGGAGCCCGCCGCCAGCTTGTGGGTTCGGGCGATCGCCCTCAATTCATCCATTTTGCCTTTTCCCAGCATGTTATCTGCACAAGGTAAAAAGTAGGTGAGCAATTAAAACAGAAGCAAAAGATACAAGCATGTCTGCACAGGGATAACACAAGCAGCGCATAAGTTAATAACGGAATGCCAAAGTAGGACAGAGAAAAATGCTAAGTTGGTAAATTTGATGGTGAGGTGGGGCTTACCAATGTGGGCTTCGAGTTGACTCCCGAGGAATTCGAAGGTGATTATTGAAGAAGTAGGAAAGTTAATGTGGGCATCAACTACCCTCTTCCAGAAAAGGCAGAGGTCCTTGTCCACCTCGCCCATGTTGTCAGGACTTCTGGGCCTTCTGAAGTTTTCTTTGGAATCTTTGCTCCCCTTGTTTAACCAATACAAGGGGAAGCCATCGAGCAGCGAGGGGTCTTGATCATTTTGACGCACTTGGACAAACTTTCCTTTCCAGTCTTTGTAGGATTGTTGGAAGATTGAGAGGATCGATCTCCTAGCAATCCCGTTTAAGCTCACCCAGGGGCGGTCTCCGGGATTCTTGGCCTCGAACAAGAAAAGAAAAACGTCTACCGACGCCGGTAGTCCCAAGTGCAAGCACATGATTTGAAATGCCCTCACGAATGCCCAACTGTTGGGATGGGGCTGGGCAGCGCCAATATTGAGCTCGGTTAGTAGCTCTCGTTCAAAGCGGGTGAAGGGAAACCTGAGTTTCACCTTCTTGAATAGAGTGGTGTAAACAAAACAGAACAACTCGCCGTTGTTCCCCTTGTCATCCGCGCAGATTGGCACGTCGGGAGGGCAAGGCAGCACCATTAACTTATCGTCGTGCTCCTTGTGGAACGAGAGGTTGGGTTCATCCCCTTTCTTCAACCGTAGCACCGCCAACGCATAGTTTACTGAAGAGGTCTCCTTCAGCAAAGTTGGGGTGGCCCAGGAGTAGAGTTTCTTATAGTCTTGTGTAGGAATGGAGGCTCCTCCGGCGATTGGTGGAGTTGCCTGAGCGGGATTGGCGTGAGAAGTTGCAGGCCTCTCAGCCTGGGTAGAAGGAGCGCCAGATGCTCGTGGTGGGTTATGCGCTTGGGGTTGAGGGTTTCGTGATGGAAGAGGAGGGTTCACGGTGGTTTTCGTGCGAGCCATCGCAGGAACTGCAAAGGAAAAAGGAAAGGGATGAACAAAGATCGCAGAAAACAACTCGATGAAGGACGAAGAAGACAGAGCGAACGAACAAGAGTTCGCTGGGATGAACGTGATGGAAGACGAAGCCCTAAGTTACGAGAGAAGAGGAAAAGAAAAAACAGCCCACAACGTATGCACCAGACAGATAATGGATGATGCGAATCGGTTAAGATGCAACAAATATCAACAGAAGAAGTAAAAGAGGTACCTTTTTGTGGTCGGATGAGCGTTGAAGGGAGTTGGAGATTGAGAGAGTTGAGAAGCTTCGTGGGTTCGCAGAGAAAAAGTTAGAACGTGTGAGAATGCAGAAAAGTGATGAAACAGTGGAAACGAAAGGGTTTAAGGGTTTTTTCAAACATTTCTGGAAGCCCAAATGTCAATTGAAGGTAACCGTTGATGAAGCCATGTGTCGAGCGATGGGAAAGGAAGTTGGTGGAGCGTCAGAAAACAGAGGGTACGGATGTACGGAAGCCTGCACCAGAGCCATGTAGATCGACTGTGACGTGACCTTTTAGTCTTTTCGCTAGACAAGTCTCCGCTTAAGACTGGGGGGCTTGTGTACCGACCAGGTAGTCGGGAGTGATGACGTGGCAGCAAGAGATAAAATAGGTGTGTTAAGAGGAACACCTGGCTGGCAGAAGGGAAGCACATCGAGGAGTTCGTGTAGTCGCCAGTCGTTAAGTTGGCGTGCTCCGACCTCTAGCATATCTAAACCGGCAGTCACCAGGCTTGTGTTGTCGTCGCCGTATGCGAGATTGGGCGACCAAGTGATCATAGATCGCCGAGAGGTGGACATCGCCGAAAGATCAGGAAAGCTTGTTCAAGGCTTTCAAGGAGCACGAGTGCGAAGGATGAAGTTTTCAGATGATCATTCCCTAGCTAGCCAGAGGTTGAGGTCAGGGAACAACTTACCAGGACATGCACGGTGAAGAAAATGAAGCAAATCATGATGGCAACCGGCGAGACCACAGAGAAGGTGTGCATGGTGACACCCCGCACTCGCCACACAGAAGAGATCGCGCTCCAAGGTAACTATACACCGAGTTACTCCTTGCATGGGTAACTTAGTCGAAACAGCCTGAAGAGTAAGAAGTGACGCTCAAGCAGAGGACGCTCCAGATGGTGACACGTGTACATCTGGATGCGAGCCACGTGTCCAGAGGTGTAACTGTCAGGAGAGAGAAAGTGCATAAGTATATAAGGGATTCTAACGAACTTCTGAGGTACGCGCGTTTAGAACACTTTTTTACGCTTGAGAATACTTGAGTACGCTGAGAGAGTTTTTGAACGGTTCCTTGAGTCCTTAGTTTTCTCTCTTAGAGTTTTTGGTGGTTCCGTCACTGACTTGAGCGTCGGAGCGCGATCGGCCGCAGCGGCGCCACTCTGTCTTTTGCAGGTTCTTGAGGTGAATCGAGGAGTGAAGGACGGAAGCTAGCGTGGTGCAAAGCCGATCTAGAGGAAGACACCTTTGATGAGGCAAGGCTCTTGCGCTCTGGTCTACAGGCAGGATCAGTAACGAAAACCATTTTTGCGAAACCATTTTCAGATGTCTCGAAAATTGAAGTCTTCATCGGTCAGAATTTCCGATGTTGGCAAGAATGCGTGTCCGCCCTATTGGACATGTATGGAGTTGCTCTTGCACTTACAACTTCTAAACTCGACTCAAGCACGGCTGGGAAACAAGTTGATGATTGGATCCATGCAAATAAAGTATGACGTCACACCTTACTCAGTGTGTTATCTAACGATCTGTTCGATGTTTATGCTTCTTATAAGAATGCAAATGATATTTGGGATTCTTTATCCTCAAATATATTGCCGAAGACATTGTCAGACAAAGGTTCGTAATTGCAAACTACTACCGTTGGAAGATGATCGAAGGCAAAGACATCAAAATTTAGATAAACGAACATCACAAGCTGATTAAAGATATCAAAATTGAAAGCATAACCTTGCCGGATGAATTCGTGTCCGAACTCTTAATCGAAAAACTTCCGCAATCTTGGACGGATTACAAACAACAATTGAAGCACAGACACAAACAAATGTCACTATTAGATCTGATCACCCACATCATCATTGAAGACACAAACAGGAAGGAGTGCGCTGCTGCAAAGGCCAAAACTTTGTCTGCCAAAGCAAACGTGGTAAAAGACAAATTAGCTCCAAAAAGGTACGAGAAAAAAATTGATTATAAAAAGAAATATAATAATTTTTCTCGTCCTAATGGAACTAACCCCACTTTCAAGAAAAAAGGATAATTGCTTTGTCTGTGGAAAGCCAGGTCATCATGCACCTCAATGTAGACATAGGGCCAAAAATGGCTATCCTACTAAGGCAAATCTAGCCGGAGGGGAAGATACTATTGTGGCAGTCGTTTCACAAGTAAACCTTGTGACAAATGTGAGCAAATGGGTGGTAGACTCTTGGGCTCCCAGACACATCTGTGCAAACAGAAATATGTTTACCTCCTACACAAGTGTGAGGGATGGAGAAGAACAAGTTTATCTCGGTGACTCCAGGACAACTCTTGTCCTAGGAAAAGGAAAAGTTCTTCTAAAGCTCACATCTGGAAAACTCTGGCTTTGAGTGATGTGCTACATGTGCCATCAATTAGAGTTAATTTGATCTATGTGGCATTGCTAAGCAAAGTTGGGGTTAAAGTGTCATTTGAATCTGACAAGATTGTTATGAAAAAAAACAATGTTTTTGTGGGGAAGGGATATTGTGAACAAGGTATTTTTGTATTGAACATTTCTGAAGTTATTAATGAATCTGAATCTTCTGCTTATATTGTTGATTCGTATGATATATGACATGCTAGATTAGGACATGTGAATTCTTCGTATGTTATGAAATTGCAACGACTAGGATTAATCAACATGCATGATAAACAAAATAGTAAATGTGATGTATGCGTAGAATCTAAAATAACGAAGAAAACATGTTACTCCGTAGAACGTCAAACTGAACTTCTTGGTTTAATTCATACCGACCTTGCTGATTTAAAACAAACCATGTCTAGAGGTGGTAAAAATTATTTTGTAACTTTTATAGATGATTTTTCTAGATACATCAAAGTGTATTTCATTAAACATAATGATGAAGCGTTTGACATGTTCATAACTTATAAAGCGGAAATAGAAAATCAATTGAATAAGAAAATTAAAAGAATTAGATCAGATAGAAGTGGTGAATATGTTTTATTTAATGATTATTGTGTAAAAGAAGGTATTATTCATGAAGTAACTCCGCCATATTCACCCGAGTCTAATGGAGTAGCTGAAAGGAAAATAAGACTCTTAAAGAAATGATGAATGCCATGCTTATTAGTTCTAATGTTCCTGATAATTTATGGGGTGAACCTCTTCTTAGTGCGTGTTTTTTGCAAAATAGGATACCACATAGGAAAAATGGTAAAACACCCTATGAGTTGCGGAAATGTTATCAACCTAATTTGAAATACCTAAGAGTGTGGGGGTGTTTAGCTAAAGTGATGTTACTTGATCCTAAGAAAAGGAAAATAGGCTCTAAAACATCTGATTGCATGTTCTTAGGATATGCGGAACATAGTGCTGCCTATAGGTTTCTAGTTCTTAATAGTAATATAATTGAACGTAACACTATAGTAGAGACGATAAATGTTGAGTTCTTTGAACATATCTTTCCTCTAAAGAGTAGTGGTACATCTGAACAACCTATATATAGTACTAATGATGCCATGAGTGAGGATGTTAGGAGAAGTAAAAGACAGAGAAAGGAAGCCTCATTTGGAAATGACTTTTACACTTATCTAGTTGAATATGATCCAATAAGTTTTTTAGAAGCTACTAGTGCTCCTGATGCTAAACATTGGGATAAGGCCATTAAAACTGAGCTTAATTCAATTAAGAAAAACAATATGTGGACCTTAGTAGATTTGTCTAAAGGAGAAAAACCCATTGGTTGTTAGTGGATCTTTAAGAAGAAGTACCATCCTGATGGATCCATAGAGAAATATAAGGCAAGATTAGTAGCTAAAGCTTTTACTAAAAAACATAACATAGATTACTTAGATACTTTTGCACCTATTACTAGAATTTCCTCTATTTGTGTGTTGCTAGCCTTAGCATCTGTCCATAAGTTAGTAATTCACCAAATGGATGTTAAAACAACCTTTCTAAATGGTGAACTAGAAGAGGAAATTTATATGACTCAACCTGAAGGATGTGTAGTTCCAGGTCAAAAGGAAAAAAGTATGCAAACTTTTAAAATCTTTGTATGGCTTGAAACAAGCACCAAAACAATGGCATGAAAAACTTGATAATGTTTTACTTTGTGACGGTTTTTCTACCAATGATGATGATAAATGTGTGTATTCTAGATCTGAAAACGGAGAATATGTCATTATATGTTTGTATGTGGATGACATGCTAATTTTTGGTACATGCAATGATATAGTTTTTAAAACAAAATTGTTTCTTGGATCTAAGTTTGAGATGAAAGACATGGGGGAAGCAAGTGTGATTCTAGGAGTTAAAATAATAAGGAAGGGAGATAGTATATCACTATCCCAAGAAAAATACACTGAGAAACTTCTTAAGAAGTTTGGTTACTATGACTTTAGTCAGTGAGTACCCCTTATGACGCTAACTTTAAATTAAAGAAGAACTTATGAGAATCTATTTCTCAAACTCAGTATGCCCAGATAATTGGGAGCTTATTGCATTTAATGAGCTTTTCTAGACCAGATATTGCTTATGTAGTAGGTAGACTGAGTAAATACACTCAATGTCCTAGTCAGAATCATTGGGATGCACTTGCGAGACTCATGAAATACTTGAGAGGTACAATGGATTATGCCATTTAATATAGTGGATTTCCCGCTGTGCTAGAAGGGTACAATGATGCAAACTGGATCTCTGATTCAGATGAGACAAAATCCACTAGTAGTTTTGTATTTACACTTGGAGGTGGTGCAGTTACATGGAGATCAACCAGGCAAACTATTATTGCAGGATCAACAATGGAATCGGAGTTTGTTGCTCTCGAGATGGCTGGTAGTGAAGCTGAGTGGTTGAGAAACTTCTTAGCAAACATTCCGTTAGGAATGAAACCAACCCCATTTGTATCAATGCATTGTGATTGCCAATCATAAATAGCTATAGCTAAAAATAAAAGTTACAAAGGAAAGAATAGATATATACAATTGAGACATAATTTGGTGAAACAACTGTTAAAGAGTGGAACAATTTCTATTGACTATGTCAAGTCAGAACGGAATTTGGCAGATCCTCTGACAAAACCCCTAGGGAGGAAACTAATTTTAGAAACATCAAGGGGAATGAGACTTAAGCCACTTGCAAGCAAACAAGTGATGGAAACCCAACCTTTGTGATTGGAGATCCCATGAATAAGGTTCATACGAGTAAAAACAAGTCACTTGTTAGTTCTGTTAGCACTAATATTGATTCAAAATCAATTTTGTCCATTCCTATGGTGTGTGTGAAAATGCTAGATACTGCATGATAGAGAGGATAAACTTTGTGGTTAAAATTCAGAGGTAAGAGCTTTAACAATTTACAAAGTTTTTAATGATTTTCATATCCCTTATGGGTGGTGTATGATTTGCAGCATACACTTGATGAAATCACCTATATGAGTGTTAAGTGAGGCCACTTGCATGAGATCTTGGCAAGATCTCTATAACACTCATGAATATCGGGCACGCGCATGGCCTAGTAGCGCAACACAATGATAACATCAAGTAATGTGGGGGTGTATTGTGATTCATAAACCTCTAACACATACTAAGTGTCTTGGTTCATATAGCTTGCTATACCAACTACACTATGTGTTAAGTTCATGAATCTAAGACTGGTTCATATAGCTTGCTATACCAGATATGATGCATTACATCTTAAATGAACCCAAAATCTCCTTTTCCTTCTTTATCTTTATGTTTTATGTTTTGCAATATGTGGGGGATTGTTGTAAAACAGAATCGGATATAGCAAAATAAAAACATAAAACAGAGTGTGCAAAACAGAAAAATAGAACATACGTATAAACCCTAGGTTTTTCGGTGCTTCTGTTGGAAGATATCGGAAGCAAGAGCACAACAGAGACTAGTTCTTAGGGTTCCGTTGCTGCGCAATTTGTGGAAACCCTCATGTATGGGATCTTTTTCTACACTCATGATCGTTGCAAAGGAAGATGCTCCGTGCGCAAGACTCAGACCTTTGAAGACTCAACTGTTCTTCACTAGATGTTGGGTCGATGGAGCGAGGGGTAGTGCTGCCAGGGACGAGATTAGGGTTGTGGCGGTTTTAGGGCCGTTACTCCTTTTCCTCTATATAAAGAGAGGTCCATCCTCTTCATTGGCACATCTCACTCGTTCACCTTCTTCATCTCCTTCACCCCACACCACCGTGAAACCCTTCTTCTTCCTATCACTTTTCCACTTTTTCTCTTTCTCTCTCATCATTTAATATTACTTTATTATAAGATTTATGGATTTATTGGATTATTACTCTTTTAAGAGTATCTTGTTAGTTCTGATAATTGGAAATATCTGAGAAGTTCCTATTGTATCCTAGGGGACTTGCACAATACACCACGAATAAGTTCTTACGAACAGTTATTACTCACGTCTCGGGAAATCAATTTTGTTCGTTTTAAAGTCTAATTTATTACAATAGAAAGTAATTGTTTTTTCTCTTTAATATCATATTAAAACTATTAATAGTAAAAGACATGAAGTAAAAGACAAATTTGAAGATATCTTTTCATCAAGAGAATTGACTTTATGATATTTAATGAGTGACGCTTAATTAAGTTTCAATTTTTGGTAAATTTAGGTATTTTAATTTCTTTATTAATTTTTATATATTAAATATTAAAAAAAATTACATTTTTCAATTGAGTTTATGTTGTTTAACTTTTTTATTATTTGGACGATATGATTATTATATTATTTTCTCACCTTATTTAATTGTTTCAATATGTTATGTTGTATTAATATTAAACAATGTAATTTTTGTCGTCAATATAATAGGTGACTTTTATAGTTAGATGAGGGTAATAAAAAATAAAAAGGAATAAAAACATAAATACAGTATTTGCAGACTATTGAACAAATGATTAATTTGATGAAATTGTTTTTTAACTTTTAATCTCTGTTAGTGTTTGGTGATCAAGCAACTTCACTTTTCTACATCATATTATACCCTATTTTTTAAAGAACAAATCCAAATTAGATATCTCACTAAGAGCAACAAAACAAAATGATAAGGGTACTTGTGATCCTATAAGATGTTATACAAAAAACTCAAATATGCAAATTCAGAAACTTATTAATATATCTAACACCACCTTGAAGGAAAAACTAGTGCTCAAGTATCTACAATAACTCATCAACCTACCTCTTAACCACATGATTTGATAACTAACAACATTGACACTACAAGAAAAACGCGAATTACATACATATTATTACATACGGATCAAAATCCGTATGTAAAATCAACATTATATACGGATTTTTACATACGGATCAAAATTCGTATGTAAATTATTAGCACCATAAAATAAAATTAGCAGTGAATGGGATTCGAAGCCAGATTCCTTCAGCAACCAAGTAAAATTTAACCACTACACCAAGCAAATTCTTTAATTTTATTATGATTTTTATTATACTTATTATCATTAATAATACTAACAATACTAACAATATTAATAATACTAACAATATTAATAATATTAATAATACTAAAAATATTAATAATACTAACAATATTAATAATATTAATAATACTAACAATATTAATAATATTAATAATACTAACAATATTAATAATATTAATAATACTAACAATATTAATAATATTAATAATACTAACAATATTAATAATATTAATAATACTAACAATATTAATAATATTAATAATACTAACAATATTAATAATATTAATAATACTAACAATATTAATAATATTAATAATACTAACAATATTAATAATATTAATAATACTAACAATATTAATAATACTAACAATATTAATGATACTAACAATATTAACATATGAATCACATTTAATTTATCTATAATCTACTTGAATCTAAACATAATTTATTATATTATCTATTAGTATGAATCAAATTTAATATATGTCATACTCATAGTCATCATATTACCTATTACATTAAAATCAACTATCATATTAATTATTATTTTACGATCATATTGACTTAATTAAGTTCATTATAGGTAGTTGGTTTTACTTGTGTGTTATAGTAAAGAATATTGTCAACAAACAATATTATCTTTTAACATAAAATGATGACTTTTACATTAACTATTAATTAAATCTCTAATACAGATTACTAGTTAGCATATCATTATAGTTTAAACTATATTAATTATTCCATAAATCTATGTAAAAGGTTGTTACTAAATAACCCTTTCTACTAATATATAATATAAATCATAATGACAAAGTGATTAAATAATTTATAATTTAAAATATTTTAAAAATTATAAATTATATCAATTTTAATCTATGTAAGTAAATATTTGAAAATAAGATTTTTTTTATCGACAAAGAATAAAAAAAATTAAACAAAATATTTTAAGGATATTTCAATCCTTATACAAGAATCTCAAATCAGAAAAGAAGTGTAAGATACAAGCACCTATATAGCCATCTAACAAAAACTTCACAACTACTTATAATAATCTATATTTGAACATAAGATATCAAATAATTTTATATTAATATATATATATATATAATATGAAAGTAAATTTAAATTTAACCATGAGTTTTAAAAAATTAATGATTAAATAAAGAAATATATTAATCAATATATATGTATTTATAGTATTAAAGTTATATTAATATTATATAATTTCTTCCTTTTTCTCTCTATCTATCTATATCCGGATAAAAGTAATATTACTCAAGTCAAATAAAACTACTATACACACACAATAAATATCTAAATGTATATTTATATCAAAATTAATATTAATAATATGAATATAATATTAATAATAATATTAATAAATATTAATAATATGAATATAATGTTAATAATAATATTAATTATAACATTAATAAATATTAATAATATGAATAATATTAATAAATATTAATAATATAAATATAATTTATTTTATTATTATTATTATTAATTATATTAATAATATTAATAATATAAATATAATTTATTTTATTATTATTATTATTAATTATATTAATAATATTAATAATATAAATATAATTTATTTTATTATTATTATTATTAATTATATTAATATGTATAAATTATATTAATATGTATAAGTATAATAAAAATGATAATATAACTAAAGAACTTGTTTGGATAGGTCGGATTCAAGTAGTTTTTAAACTCTCGCAAATAGAAATAACACCGATGTGAATATAATCTTAAATAATAATAAATCTTCAACATGACAATCTCATTATTTTCTTCTCATATTATTATAATAGTTAAAATAACAAAAATTGGTCACGGAAAAATATTATTATAATAATTAAAATAACAAAAATTGGTCACGGAAAATTAAACATTTAACATTGGAAAGATTGCAAATAGGACCACATATATAAAGATAGGAAGAATGAGTAAAACATATAAAAGACACATATGATTGAAAAAATGAGAACACCTAAATTGAAAACCAATGTTTCTGACTAAATTGAATGCTGTAGTTGTAAGACATTCTTCTTTACTAAAAAAAATTACTACATTTGACTTTTTTAGGCAATATTAACAACTATAAAGAATAGTGTTTTATACAGGAACTGATAATTAAGTTAGAGTCGTAGAGATTATTAAAGAAAATAATAAAATGTTGATATTTACAATGTACCAAAATTAAATAAGAATTTACTCTTTTTTTCATACAAAGTACCTGTTTAGCTCCTTTAGTTGCATGCAATGAACCTTGTAAACTAAAACTATTAACACTGATAGTTCAACTTATTAATTTAAAATGTATGGGGTCGGAGTAAAAGACAAAGTTTTGTAATGACGACTCCTTCTCGCTTTTGAAGTTATCTATTCAAATTGCATCAACACATTGACGTTCTGATATTCAATGACAACGACTGAATATTTCTTGCACTGTACATATGTTTTAAAATAAATTTATAAATGTTTAATATAAAATGAAGGTATTTACTTTTATATGTAAATTAGAATTATCTAGAGAATAAGATTGTAAAGAGAATCTCACTCTCTTAAATAAGTATTCTCTGTGTATTCTCTCTTCTCTTTTAGATGAGAACATGCAATTAAATTTTAAGAATGATTAAATAACATGTTTTAATACTTTCACATATAGAATCTCAATTGGTTTATAAAAAGTGTCCCTTAAGTAAGTGATCTAAGATTAAGATCATGGTTAAAAAGTATATATAGGATATCTCTATTATTAATTTTAAGTTTGACTATATTTAAATAAATGCATAATGAATCAATAAATCCTTAATTAGAAGATATTGAAACTTGTTTCACTTAAGTAGTCTATTGTATTTCAGTTATGGATAAATAACCATGATTAGATATGTATAGTTAGATGACAAATGGTTCATAATATATTGGTATCCAATACCGATTGACTAACATAAGTTTGAACATATTAATTAAAATGTGTATTAATCGTAATTAAACACGATACGAAATTAGATAATATCAACGTCAACATGTGTCTTAAATCTAAACCTAATAATAAAGAGACCATAAGATACTATAAATAGGCGCAACAAACCAGACAAAGATATGTTATTATTACGACGTTAATGTAACTACACACGAATATTGAATGCTTACTTAAGTGTCAGATAACTTTTCTAACAATCAAAAAAGTCAAACTCCTCTTACAAAATAGCCCAATAATACACAAGTCTTTAATTGATTTAAAATGAAATGTAGAGTAACGATTACGAAGAGTTGACGGAGGCCAACGCCAAACGCAATAAAACAAAGAGAGATTGGGACAAAGTTCAAAGTTGCCTCCACCGGCCATTTCCTCACAGCTTAAAGTCTTGCAACTTGCATGGTCCTACCAACTAACCCTAACCCATCCCTCTTCAAATCTCTCTCCTAACTACACTCCAGATACATTCATTCACAAACACTGCTAATGGGAGCAGAACCTTAATTATTACATCACATAATTATATCTCACATTATCATGCATTCAGCAAATAAATTCTTCATCCAATTGGTATTCATCCCAACCTGTTAGCAACACTAACCATTCTGATAGTATTCTGTTCGATATTTTTTAGAGAAGACACAATAAATTTGTGAGTGTTTCTTCTATATATTTTTACCTAAGATGAATTCAAAATTTATATTTGCTTAAATTGACATTATTCTTATCATGTATAAACATTGTGTTGGTGGTAATATTTGGTCCAGATAAATGTACCTGTCACCTTTGCATATGTGTTGCATACAGGTACTACCATTTTCTCTTTTCTCCTTTTCAATGTTTCAATTTCTTCACACAAATAAAGAATCTCTATTAATGCGTCTTATATTTGTGTAAGTAGCTTTTGTGTCACTGGTCATCGTAGTTATCCAAAGCGTGATTCACATCCATCCACCACTTGCTTTTACCTATCTGGATGTTATAAAAATTATAAAGGGGTCCCTTTCAATTCTTGTATCTTAGAAACATAATTAGAAGGCAGAGGAAAATTTTCATTATTATTATGCCTCCAAATAAAGCCCTCAACCTGCCTCTGTTCTCTAAACTGTTCATGCATGTCTTTATTTCAATTCATAATTCACCTTTTGGGTTGCAGTATTCACTGCAACTTGTTTGTATACACACTATTTTGACAGTGAAAACACATAACTTTATTTAATCATTTTTTGCTTTATTTTGTTGTCTTTTCTAATAATGACAACATGTGGTTTATTTTGTTATGCAGTTTTGGATTATTTTCAAAGTACAGATTGAATATATGCATTTTGACAGCACATGTATTCTCATCACTGTATTTTGTTACTATTAGTCTTTTTGGTGATTCTTGCATATTGAAGCTGCCCACAAGTGGAATAGATCTATTCGCGTTTTTCTTTTCCTTTTGGTAACTGCATTTTTGTACTTTTATTTTTGGCTTATACGGAGATATCTACTTATACAGATCTCTTAACATTAATCCGTTTCATTTTAGGGCTTAATTTAGCATTAGATAAACTTCTCTTCATCAATTATTCATGAATATCCACATCTTTCTCCACTGTGCACAAAGTAGTAAGCTTACTGCTAAATTTCTGCTATTTTTGTGTGTCTGTCAACGAAATTAGATACATCTAACTAGAGGTAGTAATGAACATTATTAATCTAGAAACCGTGACAATAATAAGGTGACATTAATGGCTATGATAAAGTGGTAAAATGTGAACAGCAAGAGTGATGAAAAAAGAATAGTGATTACAATAGAAATAGTGAAAGAGACAATACACAATATGAAGGTGATGTTAAGGTTTGTAATTTAGAAAATAAGAATTGGAAATTTAGCAGAAATGAAGATAAGAATTAGAGTTGTGGATAAAGTTTAATTCTGAATTTAAACCCCTTTGTTTGAAAAGGACCTATTGCATGGTTTCTCATATGGCATTATGAATAGTTAGATAATTGATGGGTTGATTACTATTCAGCACTTTGTACCTCTTTTGGTTTTGTATGTAATGGTGGTGTGAATTGGGTTTGGCCGTTTTGGGGCAGGTTATATCTGGACCATTCTTACAATACGTAAAATATGGATTAGGTTCAGATATTATTGATTCGGTTCCGTCTATGTGACCCCTCTATTTAAGTTGCTTTGTTGCCCTAAATTCTTTTTTTACTTAATTTTAATAATTGCCAATTCAATTCCCTATACTCATCTATATTTTAAAGTTTCATGTAAAAGTATTAGTGCATGTAAAAGAGTATTACTAATTTTGGGTTAAATAAAGAATATTTATTTGTCACGTAATTTTTTTTGAAAATAACTAATTCTAATAGTTTATTTATTATAAATATTTAAAAGATTTAAAATTTAAATTAAGAATGAAAATAAAATAAATTACAGAAAAGAAAAATATCTTTGATCTCGATCTTTATTTTGATTAGGCATGTTACTTTTCTTGAAATCTGTTCATTTTTATATTTGTACTTTTGTTCTATTTTATTCATTAAATCTACTATTGAAAAATCTTGATGAGAAATGGAGCTTATATGACACTTTTGTTATACATTGGTGATGGCATTGGCACGTGATAGGAAACGTGGAGTATTGAACGGTCAACGCACACGTGTGAAAGGAGGGCTGGAGTGTGGTCAATGGTGGTGTGCCTCGGATTGGAGTGTGTGGGGTTCATGGATTTTTCTTTTTGACCCAAACCGAAGCAAGGGTCAAGGACCATAATAGAGCCATTGAAGCCCCTCTTCCAGACCCTATTGCTTCCACCATTCTCAGTCAAATTCAACGCCACGTCTCCTTTCACCTTTTCTTTCCACACCTTCCTCCTTGCCTCCCACATTAATTACTCTATACCAATATTTCATACCTTTTACCACCACCTACACCTATTCTTCCAACTACATTTAACCTAAAATCTTTTTTAAATACTTGTAAGAAAATTTTCTGTACAAAACATTTTAAAAATCAACTCATATTTTACTATGGACCACCGTAAATTTTTATTCCAACCTCCAATAATTGCCTCTGCCACTCTTTTCCTGTTTCCAAAAATCATGCTGCAGGCTTCCTGCTACAATTGAATTAGAATATGCCAGCATGCTAGAAGAAATGGAGGCAAAGTATATGTAATCCGACAATGAAATTGGGGATCAAGTTCAGTGATAAACTTATTCGTTATGATACAATAACTTGCATCTCATACTTTTATATTAACTTAAAAATTAAATTAAGATTGATTCATTCACTATTTTTTTTAAATAGTTTATTTGTATTAAATCATACTTATACAATTTTTACTATTTGTGGTAGGTGGTCTCACTAAACTGTCTAGTTTCTACCTATTGAGATTTAAACTATATAGTAAAATCATTTAATGACTTTTCAGCTTATTTTGTTAAATCTAGGTGATTTTTACTTAGTTATAAGGAATTGTTGTAAAACATGATTTTTTACCATCAATTGTTGTTAATATTTGAGTTGTTCTTAATAGAGAGTATGCATGAGAGTTTGTTGTGAGCGAAACTAAGAGCTGTAATATTTTAGTATGGTAAATTCGATCATAGACGTAAAATGAATTTCATTAACCATTCAATTGAACCACATTATTTATGTGATTTTTCTTGTTCTTCCTATTATGTTTATCTTCTACCTACTACTTTTGTGGACTTCTTTGCTAATATTCTCTATTTGTGTTGTAGACGTATTTGCAATAAATTTGTTTGAGCTATTTTTTTATACAAATTGGAGCAGTGAAAGTGGAACTTTAATCCGCATGACTTTTGAAAAGTATGAGGTTGAGAAATCACTGGTTTGAACTATTTCGGATTGTGGTGTTTGAAGATGCATGCTCTTCTGGTTCAACAAGGCATTCTCGTAGCTTTGAGAAATGAATCCAAGCTTGATGCATCCATGACAGAGAAGGACAAGAAAACATTGTTAGAGAAGACTCCTAATGTTGATATTCTTAGCCTTGGTGATAAGGTATTAAGGCTAGTCTCCAAAGAAAGATCATATTAGGACTATTGATAAGCTTGAGAGAGTGTACATGATAAAGTCGTTGGTGAATCGTCTTATCTGAAGCAAGTATTATACTCATATAAGATGATTAGTGAGAAGACACTTACTTAACAATTGAATGAATTTAAAAAGTTGATCATCTGATATGGAGAATATCGATGTGCATATTAATGATGAGGATCAGGAGTTGTAGTTGTGTTATTTGCCTAAGATGTACGCATGATCATTTCAAAAAAACTTTGTTATATGAAATAGACTCTCTCTCTAAGCTTGAATGAGTAAGGCAAGAAGTTTGATGTTAAGATGTCTGATGTTGGACATGACATTGAAGCAAGATGTAGATCATTTACCAATGATAACGCATTGGAGTAAGACTTGTCTAGGATTTATGTTCTTGAAATTGTCTAATAAAAAAGATATCACATCATATTATTTTAACATACTTTTAAGGATAAAGAAACTTCTTTACTTATTAACCTCATGACCAAGACTCTACATATTCGCATACTCATTAATAATTAAAACTCTCATTGACAATTTGACATTAATGATTATCAACTTGTTAATCCTCTTATTTCATACTTGTGTTAATGGAATTAGGAGTGAGATATTCGATCTATAATCCTATAATACCAAATTTTGAAAAAATGAGTGTATTATACCTTATTCAACACACAATTTTTTTAATCTCATGTTTTATTAAAAAATATTAAGTAGACTAACTTTTTTAAATAAGTTAATAACTATATAAGTAAAGGCATAAAGAGTCTAAACTGTTTAAGCATTTTTATACAAATAAATTACTCAAATTAAAGTTTATTAAGGCGCCTAACAAAACAAAATCTAATACAATATTATAATCTTATAAAACTTGAAGCGGTACTGAAAACAACATATTGAAAAAAAAGCACAAACCTATTATGATTTGATCTAGTCTAATATTTCTAACACAAATTATGTTTGAGAAATAAATATCTCAAAAGTGATATATTTTAGGGGTTACGAGATATTTCTGTTTCACTTTACACCCACAACAAAATATTAATATTTGTAATAAAATAAATTTAAAAAAATTCTTAATAAAAATATAAAAAATATAAAATATTAAAATAATTTTTAAAATTAAAAAAATTATAAATTTTTTTAAATGATTAAAATATTAATATTTTTTAGATTGTTGGTAGAGGATGATGGTAAAAAAAATATTTTTGATATTTAGTATTAACAGAAGATATTAATGACGAGTAATATAATAATTCTAATAAACTTGACTTAGATACTAATTATTCAGATACCATTTCATTTTAGTATGTAAGTTATGACGTTCTTCTAACAAATCTCTCTCAAGTAACTAAGCCATTTCAAATAATCAACCATGCCCACTTGAATCAAAAGATTCTTTCCTTGTTCTGTTCTTCTCTGTTTTCTTGGACTATATAATCTCCAATCTAGCTACACCCTGCAGGGTATAGTTTTTGCCAAACAAACCAACGAAACAAAACACAAAGGGTGTCGGAAAAAAGACCTGAAAAAAAGTGGTTCATATTCGAGAAGAAGCAATATGAAATTTATTTTCCGGTAGGGGATATTTGAAAACATCTAAGTCCCGTGAAACATGGGATACATATTTTAATGATGCTAAGAATGATTCTTCACAAATTTGTATTAAATGGTTTCAATGGCGATGAAGTCATTTATAATTCCATTAGTAAGAGTAGGTATTTTTTAAAAGCTGTGTTCCGTAGTGTCCATTGGCATTGTTCAGTAACCAAAGAGGGAAGCTGTGGGCAATTTGGCATGGTCCACGACCCGACACCTTTCTTCAAAGCATAATAATATACAAATATCTTTCCTATTCCTTCCCACGTAACCCCACAATTATATCAATAAAATTATATAATGTCCACCTAAACTCAACGAAGGGTGTGTATCAAAAGAGTGGTCACTTCTTATCCACTGATTAATGGTATCAAAGATATGGTTCAAAAACATTACATTAAAAAAATAAAGAAAAACACCACATAGAGAATGATATGCTTGGATTGGAGTCTCATCAATGTACCAATTTCATTAACATGAAATAAAGCAAACAATTATCTAAATGGATCTGTTTTTCAATTGTTTTAGGTTTCTTACAGAAAAACAAATAAACAAGGGTGATCTCTTGGTCGCATTTGAGATTGTAGAAACGGCATGTAATTATTAGAGCTTTTAAAAATAGTTTTGATACAAAAGTCAAGTCACATTAAGAGGGTTCGAGTCTTAATTGAATTGGATTGTTTTTTTATTTAGTCATTTAAATTATTTAAGATTAAATTGACCTATTTTATATAATAATGATTTATAATAATATTTTTCTGCAAAATATATAGATATAGTATAATTTCTATTTATTTATATGCGGTTTAAAAGTTAAATTCAGTAATAACACTTCAATTTTTAAAAATATATATTTTTTACTAAAATAATGTATTGACCATTATTATTTTTGAAGTTTGAGACGTGCAATTAGTGAAACGAGGAGCTTTGTTAGACTTGTCATATTTTCAACAATATGAGATGGGAGTTGCTTGTAGATGATTACTTGTTGCATGTTTCTTCTTCATCCAAAGCTAAACTCATGTTTTTAAAAGTTATATATGTATTATTTTTACATATAAATCTTATTATTTATTATTTATGCGGGGTACAAACTTAAAGACTAACGTTTGCACTTAGAATAAAAAAGTATTAGTTGTCAAATACCTTACATGTAAATGTTTAAATATGTATAACATGAATTGACTTTAACATAAGAAAAATTACGGTCAGTGTGTGTCTACATCAGCACAAATAACTTCATCTAGATTTCGTTGAATTTACTTAGTTTTTTTATTATTATTGATTGAAGATATTATATCTTATGCATTAATCATGTATACAAATTATAATTTCATTCGATAATAAGTTATTAATATTGTTAGTTAAGATCTTGTATATCATAATTTAATTAGTTGTTATTTTTAGAGATTAAAATAATTAGTTGCAATAGTAATTGTACCGGTAGGCACCGATCGACCTACCGAATGCACAATAAATGTAAGGGCATTTATGTGACAAGCTAAGTTGGTTAAGATACACCTCCGAAGAATAAGGAATATGCGTTTAAAGAAGATATGTTCCCCGGGTATTCCGGAGCACGACTAGCAAGACATATCCATAACCACCCTGAGCCCAAGGGACAGAAGGCCCATTAGGCAATCCTATAAATACTGTGCTCAAGCCAGAGAAAGGTACGTTTTCATTCACTTACGAAACCGCGCTTAGAATCTCATACTTACTTGAGCGTCGGAGTGCCTTCGCAGGTACCTCCCCCGCCCGATCGAAGTAGACACCAAGAAGAAACGACCGACTGAAGGAGAAGAAGATCGACACGTCAGCAATCTCATTACGTCAACCGACCGTGCCTGGGCCCCATTTCTCCGAACAGGTACAATTGGCGCCCACCGTGGGGCCGAGGCAAGATTTCAATTTTTAAAGCTATAATGGTTGCAACAAGGAACAACAATGACGTTATGGCAGAACAGATGACTATGATTCAAACCCTCCAAACTCAAGTGGAGGAACTGCGGCAAAAGGGGATGGAAGACCGTCGTCAACACGAAGAGGATAGACGCCGCCAAGAGGAAGAAATCGCCTTATTGAGAGAGCAGAATGCGCGACTCCAGCGACAGGTCGATAATCCCGAACGAGAAGGCCAATCCCATATGGCCGACCGAACCGCCTCTCGCATACCTACACCGGCCGACACCAATCCTGCTCCCAGAGCTGGAACAGTCGAAAGAAAGTCAAGTAAAAGGGGTCATCCTTTTACAGACGAAATCATCACCACACCACTTCCTGACAAATGGAGAGGCCTCGCCATTAAACTCTATGACGGCTCGACCGACCCGGACGAGCATTTAAATGTTTACAAGACGCAAATGACTTTGTATACCACAGATAACAATGTGTGGTGTAAAGTATTCCCCACGTCGCTCCAGGGAGAACCTCTTACTTGGTTTACAGAGCTGTCTCCGAATTCCATTGACGACTTCGACGTCTTAGCCGTAAAATTCTCTACTCAGTATGCCACCAGCCGACCGCATCACATGTCCTCCATGTCTCACCTAGCGGTACAACAAGAAAAAGGTGAATCTCTCAGAACCTTTTTAGATAGGTTCAACAAAGCATGTATGAACATCCGAGGGCTCAAGCAGGAAGTTGCATTGCACCATTTGGTCTCGGCCATCCAGCCGAGCCGTTTTACTGAAAGTCTCATCAAGAAGCCGCCTCAAGACATGGAAGACCTTCGAACTCGAGCAACCAAATTCATGCAAATCGAGGAACACATTGATTACCACCAACGGTTCAAAGCCGTCGGATCCGGAGTCCTCAAAGACCAAACCCCGAGCAAAGAAAGAGAAGTCGAGACCGAACGAACCGTCCGAACCACTCCAAGGTCAAACCAAGACTGTTCCACAAAGGCGACTTAGTATGGCGAATGCGAAGTAGCGCCCGGAAGGAAGGAGGCAAATTTTCTAGCAATTGGGAAGGACCATTCCGCATAGCAGACACAGCAGCCGGTGGAGCCTATTATTTAGAACATTTGTCTGGGAAGGACATATCGAGAACGTGGAATGCCACGCATCTCAAATTTTATTACAGTTGAACTTAATGAAAGTGTACTCTTTCCTCACTCAGTCGGTTTTTCCCTAAGGAGGGTTTACTACCGAGAAGGTTTTAACGAGGCACTATAAATCAAAATCCAAGTCCCCTATTCCTTTTATTACTCTCAATTTATGCCTCGTTCAGCATTCGCATTATTACTAACGTAATCAGAATTATTTATGCCTCGTTCGACATCAGAATTATCTTATTACTTTAATGTAATCAGAATTATTTATGCCTCGTTCGGCATCAGAATTATCTTATTACTTTAATGTAATCAGAATTATTTATGTCTCGTTCGGCATCAGAATTATCTTATTACTTTAATGTAATCGGAATTATTTATGTCTCGTTCGGCATCAGAATTATCTTATTACTTTAATCAGAATTATTTATGCCTCGTTCGGCATCAGAATTATCTTATTACTTTAATGTAATCAGAATTATTTATGCCTCGTTCGGCATTAGAATTATCTTATTACTTTAATGTAATCAGAATTATTTATGCCTCGTTCGGCATCAGAATTATCTTATTACTTTAATGTAATCAGAATTATCTATGCGTCGTTCGGCATCAGAATTATCTTATTACTTAAATGTAATCAGAATTATCTATGCCTCGTTCGGCATCAGAATTATCTTATTACTTTAATGTAATGTAATCAGAATTATTTATGCCTTGTTCGGCATCCGAATTATCTTATTACTTTAATGTAATCAGAATTATTTATGCCTCGTTCGGCATCAGAATTATCTTATTACTTTAATGTAATCGGAATTATTTATGTCTCGTTCGGCATCAGAATTATCTTATTACTTTAATCAGAATTATTTATGCCTCGTTCGGCATCAGAATTATCTTATTACTTTAATGTAATCAGAATTAGTTATGTCTCGTTCGGCATCAGAATTATCTTATTACTTTAATGTAATCAATTATGTATGCCTCGTTCGGCATCAGAATTATCTTATTACTTTAATGTAATCAGAATTATTTATGTCTCGTTCGGCATCAGAATTATCTTATTACTTTAATGTAATCAGAATTATTTATGCCTCGTTCGGCATCAGAATTATCTTATTACTTTAATGTAATCAGAATTATTTATGCCTCGTTCGGTATCAGAATTATCTTATTACTTAAATGTAATCAAAATTATCTATGCATCGTTCGGCACCCGAATTATCTTATTACTTTAACGTAATCAGAATTATTTATGCCTTGTCCGGCATCAGAATTATCTTATTACTTTAACGTAATCGGAATTATCTATGCCTCGTTCGGCATCAAAATTATCATTACTTTAATGTAATCAGAATTATCTACGCCTCGTTCGGCACCCGAATTATCTTATACCATAGTTGGAATTATTTGTGCCTCGTTCGGCATCCACATTACCTTATTCTTTCGAAAATCGAAATTACCTATGCCTCGTTCGGCACCCGAATTCGTAAATCATTACTTATATAAATCAAACCACGTTTAGAAATTATCGTTCGGCCTACGCACTACAAATATTAGCTGAAATTATAAAATATTCAAAATGCAATTGTGTATTGCTCACATGTCGGGCCCAGCAATTTTCTATGGCACATTGTTCATTAACTCTTCAAAAGAGGCGTCCGGCTGTGGGCCAGGGGTCTCCGCCTCGGCCTCCTCATCTAAATTATCATCGGGGTTGGCCGGCACCAGCTTTCCATCAACTATTTTTTCTATGTCGTACCGGTCGTCCTCCAGGGGTGCTCCATGAAGGCAGGCCGCTTTTCCGATGTCTAACCGAAAATATTCGTCGCTAATGCGAACGTCCCGTCATTCCGTTAAATTTAATGTCTGACACCTCGAAAGGCACAACAATCATTACGACTCTTCGGCTTTTATTCACCTCGAGCCTGGGGGGCAAGTGTACCGGTAGGCACCGACCGACCTACCGAATGCACAATAAATGTAAGGGCATTTATGTGACAAGCTAAGTTGGTTAAGATACACCTCCGAAGAATAAGGAATATGCGTTTAAAGAAGATATGTTCCCCGGGTATTCCGGAGCACGACTAGCAAGACATATCCATAACCACCCTGAGCCCAAGGGACAGAAGGCCCATTAGGCAATCCTATAAATACTGTGCTCAAGCCAGAGAAAGGTACGTTTTCATTCACTTACGAAACCGCGCTTAGAATCTCATACTTACTTGAGCGTCGGAGTGCCTTCGCAGGTACCCTCCCCCGCCCGATCGAAGTAGACACCAAGAAGAAACGACCGACTGAAGGAGAAGAAGATCGACACGTCAGCAATCTCATTACGTCAACCGACCGTGCCTGGGCCCCATTTCTCCGAACAGGTACAGTAATTAAATTAGAGACTATTTTAGAAACTAAAAAGTTGGTTTTTAAATTAGTTTATATTATTGAGAAATAGTTTCTAAATTGGTATCTAATTAGCTACCAAAGTTTTAACTACCGATTGTTTAGATTCTAAATTTGGTAGCAAAAATCTTAGTTGCTAATTAGATACTAATTTAGAAACCATTTAACAATAATATAAACTAATTTAGAAACCAAAAATTTACTTAGTTCAAAATGGTCTCTAATTTAATCACTATAGTAACTAATTATTTTTTGTCTCTAAAATTAGTTTTTATTTTATGATTTTCTGATAGTGAAGAAAATACATTAGTAGAAATCATAGAAAGTAAGTTCTTAACGAGTGAAAAAAAAAAAAGAAATTAAGCTCTCAAGTCACCCTACTCTTGATCTTTGACTAATTAAAAAATACGATCTAAATATAACATATAAAACTATTTTACAAACTTTCTTACTGCAGTTTAAAGTTTTAAGATAGTTAATGCCAAAAGATAGAAAATTGCCACAAATGCTACTATGATAGAATTTAGATAAAATACTTTTTTTTTTGTACAAAGCAATTGAATTGCTTATGGACGTGGAGCATGCGAATTTTAATATAGTCTATTTTCATGTTCCCTTTGTTGATGTTGGTGAGCCACAATGGAATGGAAGTGATTTGGATACAAAATTTTGGTTTTCCTGTGACAGTTTTGGTCAGCTCTCTCTTCAACAGGGGCTTCATCGTATTTCTGATGTCTTTTTTATGTTATTTTTTGTGTGTGTCTGTTTTTCAATATGTATTAAAACACCTATAATGTTTCTTTCTTCAATAATTTTTGTTGTTGTTTTTAGTAAACAATAATTAAATATAAATATAAAAAAAAATACAAAGAGATGTTTCACTCTTATAATTCACACAATATCTCTTAATGTTCTAAGATAAAGTTAAACATAACAAAACAAAGTAAAAAAAATCACTATTTTCACAAAAAGGCATCATGTAAAAAAAAACGCTAAACGCATCCACAATAAAGGAGAATTTAGCCTTTCAAACAAAGAAACAAAAAACCAAAGCATGACAAAAAACAAAACACACACTTATCGAATCAAGTAAAAGGAATAAAAGACCAACCTTTCAATACACGCGACTATTAACATTTTGCTGCCATAATAATACAAGTTGTTGGGCTTTGAACCTAATTAAAAAAAAAAAAATCATTTTCACAAATATCCAAAACAGTATCTCATTCTCCTATTTTTTCTAGTTAATGCATTGAATCACATATCAAAGCAAACTAATACCAATATGCTATCGGGAATTTAAGGAATTTTTCACTAAACTCTATGGAAATTGTAAATTAATGAGGGACTAAATAGTTAAATAAATAAAAACGTTTAAGAATAACTATTGCTTTTCCATTTGTGGAAAAAGACCATTACTATAAATTTAATTCAGAAAAAGAAATACTTGAAGATAAAATTGGATGGACTTTATAGGTATTGTCACATTTGTTAATAATTCATTTCTGTCAAGATATTTTGTTGACCATTTCTAATAATTTTTTGCTTTTTAGCTACTTTTTTTTTTCAACAAAAACTTAAATTTAAATTTTTAACGAATTCAAACTTAATACAGTTAAACCAATTACTTGATAGTTTTTAATTAAATTTCTCTTACTTTTTAGTCATTATAAATAAGGTTTTATTCTTAGTCCAAAATAAATATTTATTTTTAGTCGGTCATTATTAAAATGTGTAAGATATAATTCTTGTTCTTCAAGAAAATCTGTCTTATTTTCGTCTTTAATTTGTGTGAAAAAACATGACAGGTAAAATATTTCTAAAAGGGGAGATAAACTTTAGAGATGAAATAACTTATGCATAAAATACTAAATACTTTTGGAAATAAAAAATATTATTTTTTTATGTGGGGGTCTTTTCTGAATTTCTGTTACAATTTACTTTAACGATGAGTATATCTTTAAACCAAAATCAGGCCATTTTTTAATCATTGTATCCGTATAAACATTATACTAATATTTAAGAAAATCTTTGTAATCATTATCCATTTTCAGAATTTGAGCTTTAACTTGTTTATAATTACACCCAATTATTGTTGGACGATGCAATGATTGCTTTTGATTGTAAGATTTGTCGAAAAAGAAAGTTATATAGATATCTTAAAAAGGAAAAATAATTTTCTTATAAGGTTTGAATTAAATTAATATAACTAAAATAGTTTATATTTATTGTTGGATTTATTTTAAGAAAACGATGGGTTAAACATTCCTATTTAATATGAAACAAATTCATATTTAGATTGAGATAAAAAAAAAAAACCTTTTGCAACTCAAGTTATCACTTCAAAATATTATCAGAGAGTTTTTCAAAGAAGATAACGGGAGATCTATTTATAGAAAATTTTACAACGCTTAATTCAGCAAAAGTATAAATATAAATCATTATAAGAATTAATTAAGTATAAATATAAGTGATTATAAGAATTAATTGAGTATTCTTGTGTGATTGATATATAGGCTTGAGTGTCGGGGTATTTAAAATATATTTAAAATAAGTATGAGATATGAATAATTATTGAATATTTTTCATCCAATTAATTATTTTTTATATAAATCTTACATGATTGTATTTGATTTGATTGGATTGCATCCAATTCGATTGACTGCTCATGATTTGATTGAATTTTATATTATTATACATAGCTCTGTGTATCTTGGATATAGGTAGGTACATAAGTTTCGAAATTCCTAAATGAGGTGCATGTGAACTGATTTGATGGATAAACAAGTTTCAGCATTTTGTAGTGTTCATCGGATTATTTTGATCTCATGACATTTTATTTGTTGTGGGTTAAATTACTTTGAGATGGTAGTTTATTTTCAAATGATTTGTCGGATTCTGATGGTCGCTTATGTTCAACAAATTATGTATAGCTTTGTTCCAATGGTTGTTTGATCTCAAGTAGTGATGTTGTATATGTAAGGATCTAGAAAATAACCTTAGAGTAGAAGTGATATATTTTAAATGACACCTAAATATTTTATTAATAAAATTAAAAGAGCATATAAATAAAGAATTCATTTATTTATGTTTCATTTTAAAAGAACCACCATCTCTCTAGAAGTTTCCTTTTTCTTTCCTCTCCCTTTTCTCTAAAAATCTGACCTCCTCGCTCATCAGTTTGACAATTAGAGTCCGCCATTAGACTCATGATAGTGAACTCTACAAGATTGTCCGATTAAAATCTTAGATATAGTAATTTAATTCTTGACTCCTTTTCTTTAGAGTTAGTTTTGATATAGTTAGGTTTGTCTTTAGTTTAATCTTGCATGTGATGCTTTTATCTTCAGAAGTAGTCTCTATTAGCTTAGGATCCTAGTGGTATAGTTAGATTGTTGATAAGGACTCTTTGGTGCAGGTTAAGTAACCTTTAAGCTTTTGGTAGATTTGGAGCTATTAGTGCTCTGCTCAAGTTCAGGAAAGGGAAACTAGTTTAAATTTTCAATAGAATCCTAGGCTAGAAGATCTGGATGTTGGGGTGACGTGGTCACCATTTCCAAATTTTTGTTTGCAGGATTTCTTATTTTGAGTCAATTGGAAATTGATTGAAATTGAAATGTGAAATGGTAGATATAGTAGATGTATATGAGTTTGGAATTGAATGATTTAATGAATGTATTTGAATAGTTTCTTGAATCAAGTTAAATGAAATGTTTGATGAAAATTGGTTGTTTGATTTTAAATGATTTTGATTTAGAAATCATATATATGTATAGATTTACACAATAGCTTAATGAATCAATGAGAGTGCTCGTATAAATTTGAATATGAACTATCAATATAATGTGTACATTTTATAAATTGATGAATTGAATGATATTTTGGGTTAAAATTTAAACAGGTTTATGCAGAATTTTTCTGCATATCTCACTCAGACGAGACAATTCTCGCTCAAGTGAGAATAAAATGGAAAGATAGGGTGCTCTTGGGTCTCTTCTCGCTCAAGTGAGTAAATACTCGCCGAAGCGAGACCTAGGTTGAAATTCCGGATGCTCTCGGGTTGAACCTCACTTAAGCGAGACCGATTCTCGCTCAAGCTAGACTCTGTAAAAAAAAAACTAAATTTTTTATATTTGCTTTTAAAAGTTTGGTTTATTTATTTCTGTATAGTTTTACTTTATAAATTATTTAACTTTTATTTTATGTATATTTAATTGAAAATTTCTTTAATTAGATATTTATATGATTAGTAAATGAATTGTTGTGTGTTTTGGAAATTCTAAACTTTGCTATGATTTGATTGTTTGATGTTGGATATTGTGAGATTCAAAATATGAATTTTAATCAAGACATAATATTTTTAGGAAAGAAAATACCGTGTTAAGATTGTTTAGGATGTGCATTGACTAGGGATTCGTCTAGAAGGAGATATCCTGACTCTCCTGAGATAATTGATGAAATTTTCTTAGTCTTTTTAGCCTTTTTTTTCTCTCTTGGGTTGTAGATTGTATAAGGCCCATGTTGGGCTACAAATACTGTAGATAGTATAAGGCCCATGTTGGGCTACAGATACTGTAGATAGTATAAGGCCCATGTTCGGCCGCAGATAGTCTAAGGCTATTTTCTCTTTTTACACCTGTAATATAAATACCCTGTTTTTTACTTTACTCCATGATACAGATTAATAAAAAAAACTTTTCCTTGCTTCAGCTCCATCATTTCTTCCCCCTTTCTCTGCTAAGGTTTCACTCCCTTTCGTTCTCCCTTGTATCTGCTATTGTGCTTCAATTCTTGTCTTCTTTGGGCTGGTTTTTGAGCTGCTGGAAGGAGTCTTGCGGCTTATCACCGTCAACTCACCATCACCGGAAACGATGCCACTTTCTTTAGCTTTGTCTAATGACATTTTCAATATGGTATCAGAGCTCTTCGTTCGAAGAGCTATGTTGTGCTCAGTAGATCTGTTATGACAACTTTGAGTGCGAAAAACAAAATAGAGTTTTTTCTTGGCACACACACTACAAGAAAAACGCGAATTACATACGGATCAAAATCCGTATGTAAAATCAACATTACATACAAATTTTTTCATACGGATTTTTTTCCGTATGTAACTTTTGGCGCCATGGAGCGGGAATGGGAGTCGAAGCCAGGTTCCTTCAGATAACTCAAAGAAAATTTAACCACTACAACAAGCAAATGCTTTAGTATGATTATGATTTTTATTATACTTATTATTATTAACAATATTAACAATATAAATATTAACAATATAAATATTAACAATATAAATATTAACAATATAAATATTAACAATATAAATATTAATAATATGAATATAATATTTATAATATATAATAATATGAATATAATATTAATAGTATGAATATAATATTAATAATATGAATATAATATATAATAGTATGAATATAATATATAATAATATTAATATAATATTAATAATATGAATATAATATTAATAATATGAATATAATATTAATAATATGAATAAATTATATTAATATGTATAAATTATGTTAATAATAATAAGTATAATAAAAATGATAATATGACCAAAGAACTTGTCTGGTCTAGTGGTTAGCTCTTCTCCTGGGTACTGGAAGGACTTGAACAAGTCCTGACTGCTGCAGTTTCCTCCCAATATTAATATGGGGCTTGGGTTCGAGTCCTATGATGTGGGTTCTGATGATCATTTGAATTCAGTGAGTGTTCTTTCTATGATTATTTGGCCTTTATAATGATCGTTTTATCTTGGATAGACATTGTAGTTCTAATGTTCATTTGATCTCGATGAATGTTCTTTTTGTGACGGTTTGGCCTTTGATAACAATTATTTCGAACAACAACTCGTGCGTGGGATAACATATTATGGGTGGGTGGTGGTCTGATAAACCCAACAAATACTCGCTAGGATAGACTCGAAAATAGCTCTAATACCATATTACAAAGTGGACTTTACGTCTAACTCAACCCCAAAAAACCGACCCATGAGGTTGAAGTTTGCACCCACTTATATACAAAGAAAGGTCTTCATCTCTAGTCGATGTGGGATCTCCATCATTCCTTTATGTGATTATTTGGTCTTTAATAGGAATTATACCCATAATTATTTAATCTAGAATAAACAATTTTTCTGGATTAATATATATTTATAGGTTTTTTAACTTGAAGTAAAATATTTAAAAACATTTAAAATAAATAAAAAGTAAAATTAATATTAAATATTTATCATTTAATCAATTATTATTATTTAAACATCCATATTATACGTATCGGATTTCCGATTCGTATCTTTGTATATCTTAATCCGTAAGTACAACTAGTATTGAGATTTACTGAAAACAAAATCCAAAATTAGTTACTTCTACTAAAGTTAAATAAAACAAGCACAAACATTAGAATATACCAAATGGGCATTTATCTAAATCTTTAAATTTATATACTGTATTAATAATGTTTAATTTGTCTTTTTATCAAGCTACTTTTATGTTTTTTCTCAACTGAGATGATGATACGTTGTATAAAATAAGACATGTTGACACTTGCAGAAGATTTGATAGCGTTGAAATGCTCAAAGCTTTCATGATACATTATAAAAGAAAAAAGAAGAAGAAGGATATTGCTGAATTTTGATGGTACAGTAGTGGCGGCAGCCCCCATTAGTAATGACTTATGGTCTTCCATTCAGTCATTGATGGTTAATGGGAAATTCTTATGCGTTTGTGGACTTTATCTAATCTACGAAAATAAAAGTGATTATGATGATAAGACCTTTTTATCCAACAAATTTCTGTGATTTTTCTGTAACAAATACTGTACAATCTATGGCATTTCCTGCATTTTGTACAGGGCCAAAAGAATCCGACCATTTTATATTATTAGAAACACTTATCTATAGTAACCCTCTGCTATTTTCCAAACTTTCATGCACTCAAATTCTTTTGGAGAAACTAGTCACCAATTACCTCACCACTTCCTACTCTCTGCTACTGTTACTGCTACTACAGTGTCACTAACCATACGTTTTTGAAGTGGAGTAAACCATTTTATTGGTCTATCTGTTTAAGAAAGAGTATATTGATTATGTGACTAATCTTCACTTCAGTTAATTTTTCAATGAGCTTCTGACAGTCAAAATAATACAAACAAAATGAAAATTTGTCACCGCAAAGTTACACAAAAGAAAACCTACATTTGCATATGCCCAAACACAGACATGAAAAGATTAGTTAAAAGGAAAAAGCTCTTGACCTAAAAAACGGGACAGAACATATTTCCATATTATTTGTTGAAACAAGAATTGTATCTAGAAATCTTAGTTTCCGTGGTGCAATGGTACTATTATAAACTCTAATTAAGGATGGCCAACCAAGACCTAACCCACATGATTAGGGCCAACCTGATGCTTACACTTCAGTTCCTAATATTAATTATTAGGTTTTGCATATAAATTCTAGTTGCTTAAAATACCACATAACTTCTTATCTTGTTTATAAGTACAATGCATATATTTTAATGTAACATCCTCTTCCCAAACAAAGTTATGTTGGTTGAGGAGCTGATTAATTTATAAAGATTTTACATTGAGAAACGAATAATAGTTATGGAGCAGGGAAGGGTTTTAGCTTGTATTTGCGTAGTAGGGACAAGACAAGACCCAATATAGGTAGTACATTTTCCGGTCAACAATTGGAAGATATTTCATGTTAATAGCCAATACAAGTTGGATTAGGACAAGTACCTGAGCAGCCCTAAAAAATTATCAAATGTTTTACCATATATATTAAAAAGTTGAATAAATTAGTTTGTTAATAATAGAAGAGGACGAAATAAGAGTAAAAAAAATGTTTAAATCGCGAAATAAATGAAGGTAGGAGAGAGAGAGAGTTGTGAAAATGAGATGTTAATATTTAATGAAGATTAAAAAGGAAAGAAGGAGGTGGGTTCCTTACGCCCAACGCATCTTGTTGGTTCGGGTTGGGAGCTAGGTTTGGGTGAAGACTTTGTGTGTGCGGATAAGAACGACCCCTACCCTCACTCGTTTTCTCTCTCTCTCTAGAACGCCATCTACCGCTTCCAAGTCCTACAAGAACCCATTCCCTCCCTCACAGCCCCCACTCTTCTCCACTTCTCAAACTTCAAAACGTACCTCTACCTCACTCTTCCTTAAAACACAAATCACATTCACTCCAAACAAACTCTCCCTCCAACCAACATGGCAATTGAAAACCATGACACCACTGTCAGAGAAATCAAGCCCAAGAACAGGAGAATCATGGTAACCAACCATACTAGATTCTTTCACTTAACTTCCTCTATGGGTCTAGCTAATGTTCTCTTCTACTTTTTTGTTTTTGGAGGGTGTAGAGGCATTGGGATTCTGTGGTATTTTCTTTTGTTCTTATTTGAGGGGGGATTAAAGTAAAGTTTTTGGTTTTGATTATTTTGAATAGGGTGCTGGAGGCCCTGATGATGAGGACAATAGGTGGCCACCATGGTTGAAGCCACTTCTCAAAGAGAGCTTCTTTGTTCAATGCAAGTTACACGCTGATTCTCACAAGAGTGAATGCAACATGTATTGCCTGGACTGTATGAACGGCCCACTCTGCTCTCTCTGTCTCGCCCACCACAAGGATCACCGTGCAATCCAGGTTTGTCACACCATTCATCAGTTTTTTTGAAGTTTTGCACTAAAAGTTTGCATCTGACACATTTGGGTTCAGGTCTCGCACAGTCATTGTTTATCAAAATCACCCCTTTTTCCTTTTATGGGGATACTTAGATTCCTTTCCAATTTTTTTCTAGATTTTTGGCTAAAAGTCCCACCTTTCCTTCCTTGCAAAAATTTGAACTATCATTAATTGGTTTCTATTTTCAATTTCTGTGCCCAATTGTCCCTCGTCCAACCGCTTCCTGCATTTACCAACTCCTAGAATGGTGTGAAAGTAACCACACAATGGGAGAAAAAATGTCAGCTTTTGGTGATTTTGAGTTATTCTCAGCGCGTGTAATGTGTCTCACGTTTAACCATTCTCTTCTAATGTATTTTGTTTTTTTCTTAATTGTTTACAGATCAGGAGGTCCTCATACCATGATGTGATCAGGGTTTCTGAGATTCAGAAGGTGTTGGACATCACTGGCGTCCAAACCTACATTATCAACAGCGCAAGGGTTGTGTTTTTGAACGAGAGGCCTCAGCCAAGGCCAGGAAAAGGGGTCACAAACACTTGTGAAGTCTGCGAGCGAAGTCTTCTTGATTCTTACCGCTTCTGTTCTCTTGGTTGCAAGGTATTCATATTACCACCAATGTCTTCCATTCCTTGTTTAAGCTTCTGACTAAGGAATTAAAAGAAAAAAAAAAAGCAAACTTGGAAAATTGGGACTTTGCTTTGCTTTCTTTTCAAGGGAGCATAGAACGCTTTTTAGTTGAAATGAGTTGACTTTTTTTTCACAGCCATGAAAATGGGTACCCTGTGATTCACGGGACTCTTGGATCCTTCAATTTATTCTTTTGCCTTAATTTCATCAGAGCATTAAACAACCACCCCCGTTTGAAATCTTGGGATTTGAATGTTGACTTTTAACCTTTAATTAGTCTAACTAATGTTCTCAACAACCTTAATTTTCATGGTGTGTATTAAATTTGTTTTCATTAATCAATGTGAACATGGATTGCAGATTGTTGGAACATCTAAGAGCCCCCAGAAGAAGAAGAAGCCGTCAACGGCAATGTCATCAGATTCTGAGGATTCATACAGCAGCAACAGCGTCCATGGCCTGCAGAAGAACTGCAAAGTTCAGAGCTTCACACCATCCACACCACCTCCTACTTCGGTTAATTACAGAACTGCCAAGAGAAGAAAGGGAATACCACACCGAGCCCCAATGGGGGGACTAATCATAGAATATTAGACAGTGGTTATTTTTAAGTTATTTGCTATAATGCCCTTAGATATAATATGATGCTAATGCAAGTGTTTCGACGAGGTTTCACCATTCCAATACTCGAGCTTTTCTAGGCCAGTATTGGAACTGTCACCTTCCGCTCTTTAATGTTTTCTGTAGCAGTTTCTAGCGTCTTGTATATATATATATATAAAGTCCAATAGAACTGGAAAAGGCTGAAGAAGTGGTGGAAATAAGACACCTGTGAAATAGTTGATGGTGCAGTGATGAAAACAATGGTGTGTAGCAAAGTAATAAGCAAGGCTCTTTTCGACCTAGCCAAGATGATGATAAGGACTTATAGGTTTGGTTTCTAAGGTAATTATACCTAAGTTTTGGGGTAGAGGATGTACATAGTGGCTAAGTGACTTGGGGATGAGGACAAATGAAATGATGACAATGTACTTCTTGGAAAATAGGTGGTATGTCTAAATTATGAGAATAGCACAATAAAGATACATATATTATTGCAAATATGTATTTCTCTCTTTCTCTCTCCCTTATTTGGTTTATTTTGAAAAAGAAATGATAATTTCCCAATGTTATTTTTTTTTTTTTGATCAGCAAATTTCCCAATGTTATAATGTAACCTTTGTCTAGTGGCGGTGAATGGTGGTAGTGGCGAAGGTAATACAACCTTCCAATGAGGTGGGTCCACTGCAGCCGGCTTAAATGGGGCGAGTTCGTCAGCGTTTACACGTGTCAAAGTTTGATTGCTGTTTGCGAAAGCGAAGTTGTATTGGTTCTCGAAAATAGAGAATTGGTGAGCCGCCTCTATTAAAAAGAAAAACGATTATTCTATGTGCGGTTCCCTACGCTTGGATCTGACGGATGACATTGAGCACCATGGACGGCTGTGATCTCTTGATCTTCCCTCAATCATGGGGTAGATTCCCTAACTCTGAAATGGTAGGGCTTGGAGTGTTTGATCTAACTTTTGTGTAGTGGGCGTGTAAAATGAACGCATTATTATTAGGTAAAGCATAGATGGGGTTTGTCGTAAACAGAAGAGGTTAGTGGGACTTATTGGGAACTTTCTTTGCTTGCCAATTTGTTCATGGGTCTAATCATGAGATGATAAAGTTACATCTATTAGTGGAGTCATTCTAAACGTGTTTTTTTACCTCATCCACTTCGATCCCACTCCCACTCAACTAATGCATTTATGTTCAATTTCCTGGATTTGGAAACAAAATCTCACCCCCTTCAAAGACAGAGAAACTAATCATCGTCTTCTTGTAATGTGAAATGTTTCCTTATGGAGAATGCCTAAGATTTTAAGGAAACTGTTTTGACTTTTGATAGTTTAGTTAATGTTTCTTAGACTGTAAGATTTTAGATTCTCACCAATGTCATTTCACAGAGTTAAAGTAATAAATGATAGCTTCAATTAGTCACACTCACTCATACATTCATCTCATTTAGTTAAAATGGACTGTTGTGTTTTTCTTTTCTTTCACATGAACTTTTTAACTTCATGTTATTCCACAACTTCAAAAAAGAATAAAAAAATAAGTAGAATCAGAATGCGATGACCACTTTTATTACAAAATATTTAACTAATATTAGATTTTGTTGACTGAGGTCAAAAAATAATTATAAAATATTTAGTTTTTAAAGGTAAAAGAATATTTGAAAGCATTTTTATTTTTGAATTGTAAAGTAAGTGTGTATTTTCTTGGTTTAGAATTTTTATTTTGATCCCATTTGTATATAAAAAGTTGAGAAATGAGAGATTTCCCAATCTATCCCCAACAGGTGAAGGCCGTTAAGTGTCTTGTCATACGTTCGTTTTTTCTTTTGATTTCTTGTACATGTTTTACCGTGTAATGCGTTATTAATTAAAATTTATTAGCGGGTTTCTTAACTTTATTGCTTTAGACCGACTTTGCCATGCTTTTAGTCTCACGTGCGTGCTACCGTCACACGTTTAACGTGGAGAAATGCCTGTTCAACACGTTACTTTTTACTACTTCCGTGTTTCACTTTTTCTCATCATCTTTTCCAATTACTACCATCTACACGGAAATTATTCCTCCACGTATTATGCTATGCCCTACCACCTCCTCCTATCATCTTTTTCATTTTTTTTCTAATAAAATAGGTAAAAAAACGCGATAGCAAAATAATCTTAGCATATTTGAAACTATTTTAGTGGAATAATTAGAAACTATTAAAATTACGGCTCATGATGCGGGAGTGTGCATGGTTGACTGAAGAATTGGAATTATTAAAGAAACGAAAATGTTGGGGAATATGTTTGATTCACACAAAATGATGATCGAAGGGATAACAACGAGTCCAAAAGAAGAAACTAAAGTGAGAGGAAGAAAGTAACTTTTGTTTTGGGTAATCCGGCAATACCCCAGGAGGTGATACATGTGTAGATTCTTTGATGGTCAATTTGTGACACGTGGGTGGTGCTTCTATTTTTCAATTACAGAAAATTTTTGTGGGAACTGAAGACGATGGATTTAGAAGTTTGAGAAGGGTGGTGATTCATGACCCGTGGCTTGACTAGTACGGCCCAAAAGTTTGATGATGAACCTGTGGTTATGGCTGAAAGACTCTGACACGCGGCAAAGAATCTTCCAGGTAATCAACCCACAACCATCCAACGCATCGCTACCTACGTAATACTCAACGCTAGAACATTCTCCAACTTTTTTCAATAATAATACATTTCACTACACTAATTAACTATATTCTTTTTTTTATAAAAATTAAAAAGGTTCGTCTCTAATTAACAATATAGCATGGTTTTCATTTGAACAGGTGTGTTTGCTTTGACTAAGGGGGTAAAGGAAGAGTATGAACTCTAACAGGTTAACTGGTGAATGTGAATGTGAATGAGAAAAATGAAGTTGGGCGTCTAAAGAGAGGAGAAAACGAAAGAGGATTAGGTAAGAGGGGAAGCAACAAAACCATGTTACTGAGGCGAATCCTAACGAAAAACGTCCCCAGTAGTAGGGTTCCATTTTTCGTCCCACTAATTAAGTTAATACGAGACAAAGCTTACTCAAAGATTCCCCACGTCAATAATAGGAAAAGGGTATTATCTTGGATTAGGTGAGGCTCTTTAGTCTTCTTTGCTAAAGTTTCTTCCGTGTCACTTAAGCCTTCATCCTCTTTCATTTCAACTCTCGTCACTGATGTTAACTAATTTAGTCTTGTAAATTAAAGGGCCTGTAAATGGAAAGTGGCTAATGCACTGGCAATTCAATAAGCCTGAGCTTTTTTATGTATCACATCATCCTTGTTAAGGAGTGTGAAGAAAATAGATTGAACGGTTTAATTGGATTGAGTAAAATAGAGGGTAATCTTTATCTTCCTTATCCTCTACACTAAGAACTACCTCATTTCAAACTACTCCTTATAGTATAGTTTGTGTCTCTGTTTTACATCATGATTTATGTCATCCATTACTTGAATTATGCGCCCCAATCTTAAAATTTTAGTATTTGAAAACTAAGGGAAAACAGGTGAATAGAAACTCACGGGTATACTAAAAAATATTTATACTAGGCTTACACATCAACATGCAGTCACCCTATTATACCTATGTCATCATACCTATTTAGAACAAATAACCAACTTGTTGTAGCTTAATATGGGTACCATTTATCATGACTTCAGACCAAAAGTTTAGTTCACTCTTTAAAAAAAGTAATCTTTGAAGACAAATTCGCTATTTACTAATTCTTAGTATATTATCACTGGAAAAGGCTACTTAGTTAGTGATATAAATATTCATTTATAATGCGCCACAAACACTAAGCAGCAAAAAGCATAAAAATTATTTATTTCACTTTAACAGGGCATCTAAAGTGTTTATACAGCCAATAATGTGATGCAAGTGGTTTATCATGCAAGTTGTTTATTTATTTTCTGCGGGATGCATGGTGGTGGCTGCCATGTAAGAACACATTATTAGAGTGTGAAAGTGGTGGGTAGATATATCTGCATCTAACTCATCTCCTTCTACTTTTCCTAGTGTAGATTAGCTTCTTTCTTTTTATGACTGGCTCATAACCCGATTTTTTCTCCCAAAATGTTCCCCAACTTTACATAACTTATTCACAACTCACTCTAAAGTTTAAACTCCATTTTTTCTTTCTTTCCTTTGAACAAAAAAGACTTTAAATGTATAACTGGGAAATAGGAATTGTAATTTTCTACATCATTGAATGCTCATCAATTGTGCCCCCTTCGCTGAAAGAGAGTCATAAAACCTTGTTTTTCCACAGCTTCAGGTGATGGTGGTCCCAGTTAATCAAATTGCTTAAGCCATGATGTCATTGATTTACTAACTCCTAGAATAGGATCATGATATCATAGCTAAAGCAAAACAAGGCCTCTTTCATGGCCATTACCAGTTATCCAACTTTTATCTCCTTATATTAATAATCTATAATCTACATTTGCTCCTTTTCATAATAAATATATATATATATATATATATTTATATATAAGTTATCTTACCTTTACTAGTAATAGGATAAAAAGGTAAGAGTGAATGATAGATTTACTTGTTTGTTTCTATTTTTATTTTTAATTAAAAAGTATTTAGTTGTGTATATAAATCTTTCAAGGCATGCATTGATAAGATTTTCAAGAAGTGCTGGTACAAGTAAAAAAAACTGAAATACTCTTTTTCCTTTTCACTGTTTAGGGTTTAAATAAGTATTGGACCTAAAATATATTACCTCTCTAAATTTTTTGCGGGGTTAAGTTATACCATTAAAATATCACTAGGTGATTAACTTTATTTTTTTAATTTCTATTAATAATCAGAATAGAGTTTTATTTTTTTAAATTAATCAAATTTTTAAAATATAATTTCCAAATATAATAAGAAGTTGATTACTGGATTTGTGCACTTCATAGTAACTTTGTTTTACTTGCTAACTAAACAAACCAATCCTTATACTTCTATTTTTAAATGGAGTAAATAATAACACTACATTCTAACTCAAAAAATTGAAATTCAAGAAACTCATATATACACTCGCTTTCAACCAATAATACACGATTTACTTAGAATTGAGTCTTTTTTTTTAATATGGTTTCAGATTAAGTTTTGTAATCTTTATATAAATTGTTTATTAATAAATTTAGTGATTACTTCAATATATAATATAATCATTAATTTTCATGAGACCTTTTAAAAATATTTTGTAAAAAAATACAAAATTTATACAAAATGATCTTACAAAATTTACAAAAGATTTTTAAAAATTTTGCAAGGAAAATTCAAACAAATAAAAATTTTGCATTAATAAAAAATAATTATATTAATATTTATAGACAAAGAATAAAGAATAAATTAAAAAAAAAAACTCAGAGTGCTCCAACACATATTCAACTCCAAGACATGCAAAAGAAAAGCTTCAGCTCCACGGAATCTTATAAA